>NC_142063.1:206488297-207164964 GCF_059756535.1 Pantherophis guttatus | reverse complement strand
TGATCTGTGGGGCTTATCACTTATCCCAGTTTATCACTTGATGACTGCAATAGGTTTGTTGTGAGTGAAACACTACAGATGCCTGTGGAGGCATTACAGAGACACAGCTTCCACATTATTCCATATCATTTCCAATGTAATTGCTAAAATCAATTCACAGGATCAGCGACTAGTCATCAAACTGGCAAGGAAGCAGCGATGCGTGAATACCCTGGTAAGATAATTATAATATGGGAATGCAGGGATGGAAGATCAGATCTCAGAGGCAGCCCGCTATAGGCTTAACTGTAGGTGCAGGAGAGGTTTCTTGCAATAGTATTCTGCATGTGAGATGCTGCTCACCTACAACTGGCCCCTGTGGGGGGAAAAAAAAGCTTGATCAGATAGGTCTTTGGTGTGAGCCACACAGCTGTTCCTTATAGAAAGAAGCACTGTGTGGTTGTCAGGCACTTCACAAAACTGTACTGACAAAACTGCAGACAAATCCTTCAAGAGCAGGAAGAGTTAATCTCAGATCAAGTGCCCGTAGGCTACTGTGCATAGTCGGAAGTGGCTGTTTCTGCTAATCTTTCTTTATGAGAAAAAAAAAGGGGGGAGGGGAAGATTCAATAAACCAACGCTCTCCATAACTATCTGCTTCTCTAGAAATGGAGAGTGGACTTTATCTGACCTTTCCCATAGGTAGTGTGGGGTTTGTACGATGACTACATGGCCATTTTGCAGTCGTGGATGATAGAAAGCAGAACTGATGCTTATCTCACTTCGTGTCAAATTTGTGAGCCTTGTCTGAATGTCATGATATTGACATTACTTGTTTCATGCTCAGAGAGGTCGCCTGGAGTTTGTTTCCTTGTGAGGGTTAAAGAAACCTTTAAAAAAAAGACTAATTGCAATATTATTTTTTTCCCCAAACTAAATGAGCACTCCAAATAGTAAACTTTATTTCTCTCTATTTCTTCCAAGGGAGCATCACTGATGTGATTTTATTTTTTATTTTTATTTTATTTCCAATTTATATACCGCCCTTCTCCCTGAGGACTCAGGGCGGTGTACAGCCAGAATTAAAAAACATGGACTACAAATATTAAAAAACAATTAAAATATATATAAATTTGGCCCAAGATTAAAAATACAAACCAATTAAAACATTTAAAATTTCTTCTTAAGCCAGCCCGGCTTGCTGGAAAAAGTGAGTTTTAAGGGCACGGCGGAAGGCACTAAGGTCTTGGATTCTCCTTATCTCTGGGGGCAACTGATTCCAGAGGGTAGGTGCCCCCACAGAGAAGGCCCTCCCCCTGGGGGTCACCAGCCTACATTGTTTGGCTGATGGCACCCTGAGGAGGCCCTCTCTGTGGGATTGATTGATTTAGATCCCAACAAGATTTTGTTTTGTTTTGTGTCTTGTTTTCGACATTGCGTCTCTCTTTGCTTCTTCAGCCAAATGAAGTTTGTGGAACCCTGTTCTGACAGGGCTACTACTACTACAGTCATGTTGGAAGCTTCTGGGTTGAAAAGATCAGCTGGTGATATCACCATTGTCTGGCGGGGGGGCACAGAGTTGGGGGCTCCTTTCATGTCCCTGTTAAATCACCCACTAAAGAGATATCTATTTTTGCAGTCTCCCGCTTTCAAACTGCTGGGTCGGCAAGAGCTGGAGTGCGTGATGGGAGCTCACCCCATTCCGCGACCGCAACCGGGTCTCAAACACGGGTCTGCTGATCATCAGCCCAGCCTCCTAAACTTTATGAGCCTCCGAACTTCTCCTGGAAGTGCTATAAAATGGCTTCAGTTCCAATTATACTTTCCTAGATTCTGACCCTCTATTCTAGGTCCTACCTCCTGTCTTTCTTCTCAAATATGTCCTTAATTTATCCTTCAGTCTTCCTGACTGTTTGGCTACAGTTCCTGATTTATTGCCCCCTATAGCCAAGGCCAAGAATGTGCGCAAGAAGAGGCCTCAGTCTTTCAAGGTGAACCTGGAGATGTTTTTTTTTTTTTAAATTTATATAATGTGAGAAGAAGTTAAATGATTTACAGGAGAGAGTGCTTAATACTTTACCACCTTCTTCAAGCCACATGTTAAATGTTCTCCCCACTACCACCACCACCACCCATTCCCTCCACATATCAGACAGCCAAGTGAGAGGAAAAACTGCTCTCAGCTGGCACATATGAGAGATATTCAGCCAGAAATTGGGATCTCCTTTAGGCTAAAGCAGTGGTTCTCAGTTTTTTTCTTCATGACAGACCCCTTTTAAATACCTTTTGTGGCCATGGACCATGGCCATGGACCCCCAAGACTTAACTCAAAGTTTAAATGATAACATTTCTTCCTTTGCGAACCCCCTGTGATGATATCATGCCCCCCCCCCGAGTCCATGGACCACATCAGTGGTGAAATTCAGCCGGCTCTATCCAGATTGCGTAATCTGGTAGCGCTGGCAGCGGGAGGCTCCGCCCACCCGCCCGGACGTCCCATGTTTGATCCTCCGTGCATGTGCAGAAGGCTCTGTGCATACAAGGAGGAGGCGTGCGTGCTCACATTTGCGAACCGGTACCGAAGGTAAGTGAATACTACCCCCGGACCACAGGCTGAGAACCACTGGACTAGAGGGTATGTTATGGATGCTCTCATAATGTGGCTGAAAGTTTTGCAAAATGGCTACAGGGTAGATGTGACCAGTTTCCTAAGTCTGGGTTATCAGAAGGCAATTTGTGAGTTTTCTCCCAAGAATAGTCTCTACCATCTCGGCTAACTTTTCCTTTTCTTTGCAAAGTGAGCATATTTCCAAAGAAAACACTGGGCTGTAGCCACCCACTATTTTAGTTTTCTAAGAATAGCTATACTGTATGGAGTCCAGAAATATTCTTGAAAAAACTGATCACGATAATAGCTAGCACAGACTTTGTAATACGTTAATTTCCCATTTCTTGATTGCACTAAAATGATATATAAATACCATCAGTTGGAACAGGAAGGCTATTGGATGCCAAGGGATATTTCTGTAGGCCTACCCACCGGTGATCCCAGGCCCCACGTTAAAACTCTGGCCACGGAGAAAATTTGCAACACTATTTACACTTGCTAACCCTTAAGCTTGCACACCAGGCACGATTCTATGCATAGTGGAATCGTCATTTGCAATCAAAGGAACAAACCTCTGCGTAAAGCATATGAAAGATTACATTGGCTGCTTTCACAAGGTATATTTCTAGTAGAATTCTGTTCTTGTCTATTCTGAAATAAGTCTCACTGACTTCAGTGGGGCTGATTCTCATATGAATATTTTCCCTCTCCTTTTTATGACATTGAGAGGGTAACCACCATCCCTCCCCCTTATACTGTATATGCATGTATTGACTATGTTTTTATCTTTGGAAAATTACCTCCATAATAACACAGTCACTTTGGCAAAACAACCAGCCAGCCATAAACAAATTTTACTTTTTTTTCTACAAAGCCCTTCAGTTTATTTATTTGCTCATTGCTTTAGTATCTTGCCATCTGCTCAGAATGGGTAACCACATGTCATTAAAAAAAAAAAAACAAATAAAATAAAGCAAAGGGAACCCAATGCCCACTACAATAAAAGCTGCTTCTCATCAAAAATCATCAGAGGCCTTAGGGAATTAAAGAGCTTGGCAAAGCTCATGTTGTTTATGGTATCAGTGAGCCTGATCACATGCACAGCCACACTCCTTTCTTTCATCTCGGACACGTAGTCCCAAGAGTAAGAAAACAAAAACAAAAACAAACTCGGCTTTGAGAGGTAGATTTTCCTTGCTTAAGAGAGCAAGTATTTTCTTGCAAGGGAGCAAATCAGCAAACATAAACCAAAAGAGGGAAAATGGGAAGTTTACTGGGACTATTGTGTAAAAAAAGGGTATAGGAAAAGAACATTTAAATATCTACATTGAGATGCAAGAGAAAGATGAGACTGAGACTCTAGAGTGAGGAAAAGAAAGTCTGCAAACCTCTAGCAATTTCATCCAAAATATGTAGCCAGAATGAGATCCAATTAAAAGGCTATTTTTTACATGGCTGTAGTGCCTTCTGCCTGCTATAATTTCTTTTCCTCATCCTCATTTCACATCCCATTTGCCTATTGCTGATTAGGCAAGAGCTTTAATGTGATTTGCAAAAATCTAAATAACCAGAAGATGGCAGCAAAGAGAGTTTTCTTTCTCTTTGCTGCCATTTAGTGGTCATCTAGATGATTGCACCCAGATCTAGTAGCTTTACATTAATTTAATGGGCTAGACCAGGGGTGGGCAATTGTGGCTCTTTTACAACCTGTGGACTTCAACTCCCAGAATTCCTGAGGCTGACTCAGGAATTCTGGGAGTTGAAGTCCACAGGTTGTAAAAGAGCCACAATTGCCCACCCCTGGGCTAGACCACGGGTGTCAAACTTGCGGCATCACATTGCCATCACATGACGTATTGTGACTTTTTCCCCTTTGTGAAGCTGGGGTGGGTGTGGCCTGCGCGTGACACATCCAGTTTGACATCCCTGGGTTAGACAGAAGGAACAATAGATGCTATCAGTCCTCTTATGCCTCCCAAACCCCAATTAAGGACATTAGTTTTTGTTGTGGCCTGCTGGCAGCCGGCCCTTCAGCAACCAAATCAGATGAGGAGGAGGTGTGGGAATCAGGGTCAGCATCAAGGCAACCTGAGAGCTCCGAGGGGGAAGAGGGAATGGAACTGTCAGAGAGAGACAGAAGCGGAGCCTGGGCTGTCCATCAGCCCTCAAATGGAGAGTCAGCAGCCCCCAAGTCTAGAGGTGGCTGATGAGGAAGAGGAGGAACAGCTGGGTCCAGTGCCTGACCCACAGATACGCTGAAGGCAGAGGAAAGGACAGCAATGGAAATCCATGGGCCGATCCTTGGGAAGGAAGAGCCACCACTGCTAGCGAAGCCCCACCCTAGCTCTGGTGATAAAAGGCAGGGGGCGGAAATGAATAGATGTGGCAGACAACTGTTCATCTCCCTGCCAGACAGACTTTGTTAGCATGCTGTGGGAGAGAAACTTTTTGCCACGGCTGCTGGCACTCCTAATAAAGGAATCATTGCTTCAACTACAGAGGGTTTGTCACATTTGGGGAGCTGGGTCAGAACCAGGGTTGAAATTCAAAATTTTTCCCTACCGGTTCTGTGGGCGTGGCTTGGTGGGGGTGGCAGGGGGAGGATACTGCAAAATCTCCATTCCCACCCCACTCTGGGGCCAGCCAGAGGTGGTATTTGCCGGTTCTCCAAACTACTCAAAATATCCGCTACTGGTTCTCCAGAACCTGTCAGAACCTGCTGAATTTCACCCCTGGTCAGAACAGCCCCCCCTCCCCCCAGTGCGTTTTGTAGCAGATTCTGAGCTCTGAGACTATAATTGACCTGCTTATATTGGGTTGACAATTTGTCCTAAGCAACAGTGTTGTCAAGATTTACTGAATAAACCACAATTGGCTGAATTCATAGAACATGTTAAGCCAAAACTACACAAATAGCACATTGTGCGTTAGCGGAGTTGATGAATGTTTTGTGATTTATACAAATTATCTTATTTGGGGAACTAAGTGAAATGATATGTGAAATGATCCTGCCTGTTGTGATAAGGAAGTTGCATAAGGAACACAGACCTCCTTAGTGAAAGGCTGATTGCATATTGTTGGCTACAGCAACATGCAAAGATGGAGATGTGATTTAATGCCGTTGTTCCTTTCCTTTCCAGGGGTCATTAACAGACCCTTCACTGCTGCATCTTGGCATCTGCTTGTTTTCCTGCTACAACCAACTGTTCATTTGTCACCTTCTGAGTAACACCACAAAGAGATGGAAATAAGGGAGCAAAAGCCAGAGATTTCCTTGTGTTATTTCATCAGAAAAAGGCAAGACACACAGCGGCCACTTAGGTGGCATTCTTTCCTTTTTCTTTTGGGGTAATCTTTCATTCAGAAGGCAATAAATCTGTGACGCACAGATGCCCCCCTTTAAAGAATGCCATAGTTCCCCCAAGGTATGCAAAAACATCATGCAGAAAAAGAGAATTCTTTACAGGCTATAGTTTCCTGCGTTCCTAAGATTTCTGAGCATGGTAAAAACTTTAGTTAATTCCGCTCTACGAAGATAACCAATAATAGCTCATGCTTTTGTGATTGCAGACTTGTTTATAGCTCTTTTTTTTTTGTCAACTTCACTGCTTCCTAATATATGACAGTGGTGTCTTAATGACCTTGAATATGTATTTCTCTTTGTTCTTAATAAGTGATTTAGGTTGAGCCTGCATGCCAGAGTGCTTGTTTGAAGAGGACAAAAATGCCCTGTTTCCCAAAAATAAGATATCCCTTGATAATAAGCCCAATCGTGCTTTTGAGCGCATGCCCTAAAATAAGCCCCCCCTGAAAATAAGCCCTCCTCCCAAATAAGCCCTCCCTGAAAATATTTAAATGCATGCACAGCCGGTCCCCGCCATTTCCTCTGGTTAGGGTTAGGGAGACAGAGCTGGAAATCAGGTAAGACAGGAAGAGGAACCCCATCTTGCTCCACACACGCGAAAGTAATAAGACCTCCCCGAAAATAAGGCCAAGCGCTTATTTCGGGGTTCAAAAAAATATAAGACAGCATCTTATTTTCAGGGAAACATGGTATTGGTGGGTAAATCGCTGATTTAACACACACTGAACTCCTCTGTACACTGCCTTCTTCTAGAGCAGTGATGGCTAACCTTTTCCGGACCGAGTGCCCAAAGCAGGTGCGCCCAAACCCCCGAAATGCAATGCGTGCGTGGTCCCCACTCCTGCAGCCTGCCCTTCATGCATACATGCACCCCCTGCATGCACCCTGATCCGCTCCTGCGCCTGTGACTTGCCTCGCTCCTGCACATGTGCCCTGCCCTGTGCATGTGCATGCCACACCCCCACGCACCCCCCTTGCACATGCGCGCACGGCCCCTTGCATGCACCCCACCCCCTGCACATGCATGATAGAGACCGGAAGACAAGCTGGATTGTGGGAGGCACGTGCACATGCACAGCGGAGCTGAACTGGGGCAACGGCTCTCATGCCATCAGAGAGGGCACTGCGTACCACCTCTGGCACGCCTGCCATAGGTTCGCTGTCATGATCCTAGAGAATCTTGCGGAGTGTAGTTTTCAGAGATTGATGAGTAAACAATTCCGTTCTTGTTGTGGAACTCCTGGGGAATGTTCATGATTGCAGAACTCGTTCATCCTATGTTCACACACACAAAAAAGGGAATTTGCTCCAGGTTGCCTTTCTGAGCTGCAAATAAAAAGGTTAATCAAGCAAACTGTCACAGGTGGTGTAAATACAGTCAAAGCAAAAGTGAGGTGCAACTATAGAGAGACCTTAAATTTGTCCAGGGTGACAAGATGGATGAGGCACAGCAGCAGGCAGAAAGGGCCAGCCTCAGTATGTAATGAATAAGATGACCACTAGATGGCAGCAAACATACCAAAAACTTTCACTCTTTGTTTCCATCTTGTGGTCATTTGGATTTCCTCAAAGTAGCTCTGGTATTGTTTCTCCCCCAAGAAACCAAGCCGCCATCACCACCCTTACTATTCCTCTCCAGAAATGGTATGTACCTACAAGCGCTAATTCCAGAAAACTTTTACGTCCTCAATTTCTTAATCTCTTTAACTGATTAATGTTGTGTTGGCCAGTCCCATTGAGGGTTTGCTTTGAGGCCTGGTGAGCTGTGCTTATGCTGCTGCTTCCCTTCTTCTATCAGCCTCGCTTTCCTTGTCATCCTGACGCTGCACCCTTTTGGAGGCCATGGTTATTATTGCCTCAGGAAAGGAGTCTGGAAATTTTCAAAAACGCACAGTTGAAAAGCTGAAACCCTGGGAAGTTTTCTGCCTTTACGAATTGTTCTGTCAGTTTGACAGCTTTTCATCTCTGAAGCCAAATTGGATTGGATTCTTGAATTTTAGGCTGTGGCACTGTAAAATAAATAAATAAATGGTGCTGCAGTCTCCTTCTGAGTACCATTTTCCTTCCGGCAATTCTTCATTTTCTGCCTAATTCCCTTTTTTCCTCATGCACTACATTAGCTTTTCTTCTATGAGAAAGAGATAAAGGGGTGCTTTATAGTCTATATTCTGATGTCCGTCAGTGCAGCTGAAGTTTTTCCCTGAAAATACAACTTTTATCTGTATCTCCATTGTGGGGGGAAAAAAACCTGCCATTCAGATGAACAGATTAACAGAGTTGGAAGGGACCTTGCAGGTCATCTAGCCCAACCCCCAACCCAAGCAGGAGCCCTACACCATTTCTGACAAATGGCAGTCCAATCTCTTCTTGAAAGCCTCCAGTGATGAAACTCCGAAGGCAAGCTGTTCCATTGATTGATTATTCTCACTGTCAGAAAATTTCTCCTTATTTCCAGGTTGAATCTCTCCTTGATCAGTTTCCATCCATTATTCCTTGTCTGGCCTTCAGGTGCATTGGAAAATAGCTTGAACCCCCCTCCCCTCTGTGGCAGCCCCTCAAATATTGGAACAGTATTATCATGTCTCCCCTGGTCCTTCTCTTCATTAGGCTAGCCATGCCCAGTTCCTGTAACTGTTCTTCAAATGTTTTAGCCTCCAGTCCCCCTAATCATCTTTATTGCTCTTCGCTGCACTCTTTCTAGAGTCTCAACAGCTTTGATCAAAAACTGGATGCAGTATTCTAGGTGTGGTCTTACTAAGGATTCCCCCATCTTCTCCATCATAAAGACTTTTTACACTACGTATTTTCATTTCTAAGCATTTCCAAAATGGCTTCCTAGTTGCTCCTTCCACCATTTATCACTCCTCCTTCTGCCCTATCAACCCTAGCTGCAAATGTCTTATTGTTATATTGCTTAGATTTTAAAGCCCTCGTAAAATTGTTTTAAAACATTCTTACTCTTAATTTGAAGGTACAGATGTTGATATTATAGGCCACTGACTTTTTTGTTCAGAGGCTCCTTATTTTATATTGAGATGTTGTGATTGATTGCATTATGTTGCAACCTTATTTTATTCTCTTCTGATACCGTGCTTCAGTGGTGGGTTTCAAAAATTTTTTACTACTGGTTCTATGGGTGTGGCTTGGTGGGCATGGCATGGCTTGGTGGGCATGGCTTGGTGGGCATGGCAGGGGAAGGATACTATGAAATCTCCATTCCCTCCCCAATCCAGGGGAAGGTTACTGCAAAATCCCCATTTCCTCCCGATCAGCTGGGACTTGGGAGGCAGAGGATAAATGGGGGTGGGGCCAGTCAAATTTTTACTACCGGTTCTCTGAACTTCTCAAAATTTTCGCTATCTGTTCTCCAGAACTGGTCAGAACCTGCTGAAACCCACCTCTGCTGTGCTTAGTTAGATAGGCCTGATCAATAAAAGTACTACTGCTATGCCAGGCACCATGACTCCGTCAACTAACTGCATAGGGCAGAGCTACACAACTTTGATTGTTTTTAGAGGTATTGCCAAGTTCTCTGTGACATATCTAGGGTGGGTGAGGGAAGGAGATTCAGACAAGCAAGGAGTGAAGTATATATTCCCAGCAAGATGGCAGGGGGGAAATGATTTGGTTTGCATTGGAAGTGTGCCCACTAGCTTTTGGGATTCAAGATCTTACTGTGTATGCTAAAACCAGTCAGTAGGATTGAAGGTTACTGGGAGGAAAATCAGTATTCATATGAACTGTATGGGCTCTGAAGTCTGATGTCTGAAGCTCTCTCTATTGCAGCCTGCTTGTCATGTTAATTAAATAGATGGTTTGTTCAGACACAATAATCCTTCTAATAGTTTTGTTAAATAAAACCATTGTATTGAAAGTATTGGCTACAGTTATATTCTTTCATGTAATATTAATTTATGAGTATTTTGCCTTTATTTTTTTTAATATACAACCCAAGGTGACTAACAATATGATGGAGTTGGGATACTTGTTGCCCTTAGAGATTAGACAATAATATTAAAATCAATCTTTTAAAAATGTACATACTCGACCTGTTGATCTGCCATTGTAATGGGAAGGGAGGGGGGAAGAGATTCTATCTAGGGAATGTTCAGATAAGAGAGGATATAGCCACCATTGCACAACAGGCAAAGAAAGAACTAAGGAGGAAATCTCCCTAACTTCTCAGATTGGAAAAAACACAGAATGAGATTCGCACTTGCAAGATTCTGTGAATGTAGCATTATAACAAAGTAGAATTAGCCCATCTGGTTCTGATTCCTGTCTGATTTACCTAAGAAGGCGGCCATTCAGGGAGTTACTTTGGTATCTGCAGAAGATATTCAGTGTTTCTATGGGCCCAGAAAGAAGTATCAGCTCAACTCAAGTGGGATCATAATGCTTGCCTCCTTCTGTCCCTGCAAAGGAAAATATCCCCTCATGTCTTTAATTACTTGACAAAGAAGGATGTGCCATTTTTCTGCTACTCTGTGAAGGTATGCCAGTGATTTGACTTTGTTATTGATCAGTACTTATTGATGAGTTCTCTAAAGCTAAGTGGACAATTCAGGTCTGCTATCCTCCTCTGGTCAGCAGGAAAATGAGCCATTTCTTCAACTAACCCCCTCCCGCCCCCTTTCTTCTTCCTAGTGTGCAAGCAAAAGAATGTATACTAGCCAAATTACAGTTTGTTTCCATCTGGCGCAGAAAGTCTTAGCTAGACTCTCGTGTTTATTTTATTCCTGTGTTCTGAGGGATACCATGCTGAGTAGCAAGAGAACTGTTTCTTATTATAATGGGGTATTTTTGTTGTTCTGTTTTGTTCTGTTTTCAGTCAATATCAATTATCACCCCTCTCTAGTGTTCTTTGCGTCTTGTATCTATGGTTCCTTTTTGGTGGCCAAGATTATAATTGGAATCAGGTCACCCTGTGTGTAAGCAGAAGGGTGAAGCAGAGCTTCCTTTCGTCAGATCAATGTGCTTGCTATAGGCACATGTTGCTCTGTATCCCATAAATTTCATTTCTTACTGTCCAATGCAGTTTCAACACACTTATCATCTTTCACAAGTGCACTCTGGATATTTCAACATAGTAGTACAGCTTTTCCCAACCTTGCATGTTTCAGACAGAATGGTCTGCGTGGCCATGTTGTTTAATTCTGCAACTCTCAGGAATCTCCTGGTTCGGAGAAGGCTGGTTTAGCATTTCACAAATTTACCACTCCGATTTCTCAAAACATCTTCTGGTAATACACGGTTGATGAAAGAGAGGAAGGAAGGACTGCAAGCCACTTTTAAATGGGCTCCATGAAATGGGATGAAAAGAAATGCCTACAGCGGAAGAATACACAATGATATATAAACACACAAATATAGGACAGGTGAAATCTAGACACATGTACATGGCATCAGGCCCCAAAAGCCCTCCAGAAAAGGTCTATCTTCAGCTTTTTCTAGAAAGCAGACTGTCTAGACGGAGACCCTTTGACCATTGCAGTCCACCAGTTCCTCCCATTGAGCAATTCCCTGCTGTTGTTCCCTCCCAGTTTTTTGTTCTAGGAAAGTAACAACCAGTGGGTTTCCTTTCTGCCGGCAGGTCATCCTGAGATATATATTTTTAAGTATGTGTACCAGTGGTGAAATCCAAATTTTTTTACTACTGGTTCTGTGGGCGTGGCTTGGTGGGTGTGGTGTGGCTTGGTGGGCATTGCTTGGTGGGCGTGGCAGGGGAAGGATACTGAAAAATCTCCATTCCCACCCCACTCCAGGGGAAGGATACAGCAAAATCCCCATTCCCTCTCCACTTCTGGGGGAAGGATGTTGCAAAAACTCCATTCCCACCCCACTCTGGGACCAGCCAGAGGTGGTATTTGCCAGTTCTCCGAACTACTCAAAATTTCCACTACTGATTCTCTGAACTACTCAAAATTTCCGTTACCAGTTCTCCAGAACCTGTCAGAACCTGCTGGATTTCACCCCTGCTGTGTACCTGTTTGTTAATGCATATATATAAGAGGCTGTTAAATTTAAATATACAAATTAAATCAACCATTTTAAAATAAAAAAATTGTCCTTATCATCCAGTAACATTTTAATACTTTCTAGTGCAATATTTACCAGTAACGCCACAATACTCCAGTGGTTGTAACATTTGCCTTTCAAAGGTTGCTGAATTGAGACCAACACAATATTTTAATTAGTATTTTTCCCCCTTGGCTTAGTCACTTTTCCCTCGGCTTTTAATTTTTGTTTTTTTAATACCTCTACCAATGTACCATTTTATTACTCCTCCAGTCACCCGAGAAAAGTTTACCTCAAATTATTAGGGACAGAAGTAATGGAAAAAATGATGAAATGGTACATTGCTGAACTTAATTTTTAACAGCTTAGAAAAATGTATGTAGCTCAGGAAAAGAAAAATAGCACTTTAAAAAAAAAATTTCAGGCTTCCAACCACAATTTTCTATTTTGATATTTTTAATTAGTTACCATCAAATTGGTGTTGACTGTTAGCAGCCACATAGAAATTCTCCATGACAACCTGTACCTAACCTGTTCTGTTTAGAAGGCTAGTTTTATAACCATTGTGCTATTATAGCATTTACTAGTAAAAGTAGCCTTAACAGACATTAAGCACCATGATAATCAGTGCCTTGATTGAGAGGGCATTCCTACCTCCATTGAGTAGCTAGCTAACTACATTCAGCTACACTGAATGCTCAAGGGGACATGAGAAGTAAAACAAATGCTTTAAAACAACAACAAAAAATGTACCCAGAGCTCACATCTGCAATGGGAGAGGATTGAGTATATAGCAATAGTGTGCATTTTGTCTTCCAAAAATGTTCCTGGCCATTCTGATAATGGGTAATGTAGATAAGCCCTTTGGTTGCAGTGGTATAGTCCCTGGAAGCATTCACCAGTTGTAACAACCAGTTTGCTGCACGCTTGCTTCGCTCCCCTGCGCGCCAAACTCGCACTTCCGTGCATGCACATTACGATCGAAAGTTACCTGCTACTGAATCCAGAGTGAGTAAAACATCTGAGGCACAGCAATTCGCTCTGCTGTGCCTATCAGCTGGGCTTAAAACAAAAGAAATATAGGTAGGTTATAGCACAGGGGCAGGTAGGCAGGCCCATCTGATCATCGGAGCGAACTGGTTTGCTCTCAGCTGATCATTGGAGCTACCGGTATGCCCGAACTGGTCAGAACCGGCTGAATCCCACCCCTGCCTGGAAGACACATTACTCTTTGAGTTAGACCTCTGGAATCAGAAATAAGACCCCATTCTCAGAAGGGAAATGCATTAATGGCACCAAACAAAGATGTAATAGGAATATCCAGGGATCCTCTGGCCTTCTGACAGGCTTTCAGTGCAGAGAAAAAAATTGGCCAGCCCTGGCATTGGTATAAATTATTTCCCTCCTATTATTGATCAATGATGAGAAATCAACGTCATTGAAAGAAGAGCATCATTCCCACCTATGCTTCCATCCAGCTGGGAACAGTCCAATGAGGCATTTAATTTGTTGGAACGTCTATTACAGGTTTTCAAACAAGATGTGTAATGGCCAAAACGTAGGTGAAAATCATTGTGGTTTAATTGTTCATTATAATTTTATGTTGGTCAGGCAATACTGTTCTGGAACAGCTTTATTGCCTATAGTAAATGAATGAATGAGTGAGTGAATGAATGAATGAATGAATGAATGAATGAATGAATGAATAAACCACTTGGACATACTGTAGAGATGTTCTTTTTGGATGCTGCATTGCGTTATGCTTTGTGTTTCATCCAGTGGTGGGTTGCCCCCAGTTTGGACCGGTTCGCAAGAACCAGTAGTAAAACCTGCGGGAGGCTCCGCCTGCTGACCTGGACGTCATCAGAAGTGAACTGCACATGTGCGGGCACGATGTGAACTGGTAGTAAAGGTAAGTAGAACCCACTCCTGGTTTCATCCTACATTTTCTACAAATACTGGTTCTGCAACCTGATAACAAGTCCCAAAGCAGGCTAAGAAGGAAAAAAAAGAGAGTAGTAGTGAGCTTCTCTGGAGGGCAGCAAGTTGCAAAAAGTTTCTATGGAGTAGTTGCACTATATATGCAGAAGATTCTTATATGTTAAATGGGGCTTAACATAGAGGATTCCTCTGGATAAGTGTGTATAGTAAGTATCCATGACATTGTTATCTGGGAACTTAAATATTTAAATAACAGATTTCTTTGGGGGGGAAATCCACAATTAGAAATGTTGAAGGATGGTAGCAACTATTCTCAGTGATGATCATAACTCTTTTGATTTATTATTAAGTCATTAGGTACAGTTAATAATTTAGATGTAATGACATATATATTTGGAAAAATATAAAAACAGCTGTACAAAAAGCATCCATAAACAGCAGCCTGAACAGTTTGGCTGTCCCCACAAGACTAAAATTTCCCATAGTGGGGGGAAGAAAACCTATATTCAATAAAAATTCTTACATGGTATTTGCTTCCTGACAATCCTTAGAGAACATTTCTGTCGCATATAAAATACTGAGCACAAAGAAGATCCAAATTACAGTGGAAACACATTTTTCTAAAAATGGTATTTACAAAAACAGTGGAAATTTCCTCCCCAAACATCTTAATTTCGGATTAGACATGCATAAAGTTATGCTCTAAATGATCTAGCCAACCTTATTTTATTGCTCAATTAAATAGATTTATTTTTTTATTGAAACACTCAGCTGTGATATTAAGGATCTTTATTGAGAAGTAAAACTTATCAGTGGCTTGACTTGAGGGAATAGTGGAACCAAAGTCAGGGGTGTCCTTCGCACACCCATGGTGTGCGAAGGACCCACTTCACCTACACTTTCACTCCCCCTTAATTCCTACTCATTGATACTCCCCGCCTTCTATCACATTTACACCACCTGTACTTTTTTATTTTCTGTCTCAATTGCACATTTTTCTCAACTAGTTGTAAGAAAGAAAGAAAGAAATAGGGATGTGGAACAGTAAATGTCCTTCTGCTTGACAAAGCAAATATAATGCTTAATTTGGCCACAGCACTATTGCTATCATCTATGTATAGAATAGAATATAATTTTTTTTATTGGCCAAGTGTGATTGGACACACAAGGAATTTGTCTTTGGTGCATATGCTTTCAGTGTACATAAAAGAAAAGATACGTTCATCAAGAATCATAAGATACAACACTTAATGATAGTCATAGGGTACAAATAAGCAATCAGGAAACAATATCAATATAAATCGTAAGGATACAAGCAACAAAATTACAGTCATACAGTCATAAGTGGAAGGAGATGGGTGGTGGGAACGATGAGAAGATTAATAGTAGTGCAGATTTAGTAAATAGTTAGTAGATAGCTGTGATCAGGAGATAAAAACAATGGATGATTGGAAAGTTTTCTGTCCTTCCCTGGACTTCTGATTATCCCCAGGAGGAAAACATCTTCCCAACAAGAATTGCACCAAAATTTGTACCCTTTGGACCTGCTGTGTGGAGGAGATGCTGGACTCTGTCTCAGCAGGCTAACGAAGTCTCTAAGTACCTGTGGAAAGTGAAGCTCGCTTCTCTTCCCCCTGAAATGGCTCCAACACACCAGGAGTCTCTCTCACTCAGCACCCTCATAACAAAAGTCCTGAAAGATGCGCCCACTCTTTTTCCAGTAGTGGAGACACACACACACACTCCAAAGCTGCACCCAACTCTCAGCGCCACAGATTCCAAGAAAGAAGTCCAATATAGTTCCAAACAGGATTCAGAAGTTTGGACTATCAGTGGCTGACTGACAGGGAGATGAATAGTTGTCTGCCATACCTATTTGCCCCTTGCCTTTTATCCCCAGAGCTAGGGTGGGGCTTAGCTAGCAGCGGTGGCTCTTCCATCCCAAGGACCGGCCCCTAGAGTCCCACTGCTCTCCTCTCCTCTGCCTTCTGCACATCCGAGCATCAGGCATGGGACCAGCTGTTCTTCCTCTTCCTCATCAGCCACCTCTGGGCCTAGGGGCTGTTGACTCTCCGCCTGGGGGCTAATGGATGGCCCAGGTTCTGCCTCTGTCTCTATCTTGGATAGCTCCATTCCTTCTTCCCCCTCGGAGCTCTCAGATTACTTTGATGCTGATCCCGACTTTCACTCCACCTCCTCATCTGATTTGGCTGCTGGAGGGGCTGGCAGCTGACAAGCCACAGCAAGCTTCTTCCCTCAAGACAACACCATAAGGCATTGAAAGCCAAAACAACTAGACACAAGGACAGGTTATTTCCCCCTATGCCATCACTCTGCTAAACAACTAATTCCCACAACACTGTCAAACTACCTAGTAGGGCCCCCACAAACCGGGTCCTCATTTTACCTACCTCGAAAGGATGGAAGGCTGAGTCAACCTTGAGCCTGGTGAGATTTGAACTTGCAGTAATTGCAGGCAGCTGGTGTTACTTAACAGTGCTTTAGTCTGCAGCGCCACCAAGGCTCTTATTACTATTACTATCTCTATTACTATTTCCTTATCGTCTTATGACTGTAACTTTGTTGCTCGTATCTTTTTATTTATATTGATTGTTTTATTTAGTAACCTACTATGTTGATTGCTTATTTAGTATCCTATGACTATCACTGAGTGTTGTATCTTATGACTTATGATGAATGTATTTTATAATGATTATGATCATGATTTATCACTTGCTGCTTGTATGTACACTGTGAGCTTATGCACTGGAGACAAATTCATTGTGTATCTGATCACACTTGGCCAATAAAGAATTCCATTCCATTCCATTCTCTCCCCCATTTTCCGTTCAGCCTTTATATGCAGTGTCATTCAAAGTAGTCAATGTATTTTTCATTCAACCATAGTTCCACTGGGAAAGGTGGTTTCAGTTGCCAGGGAATTTTCTGATTTCCTAACAAGAGCCACATCCTCAGTCAGGAAGCATTTTGCTTGACTGGGCAAAGCAACCACACCTAAAAGGAGAATTACTCATGTGCAAAGTGGCATGTTTGCATAGCAACTCCTTCCGATTTGAGGATGGTCACTCAATTTTGTTCAATTTTGTTTCTCACTTTGGGCAAAAAGATAAAAATCATTTCCATTTTTCCTAGTGCTAGCTGAAGGTTAAGACCGTAGTAGAAAGGTCTTTCTAGGTTGACTACTGTCAGCTTATTGTAATTAGCTTTCAATGGGAAATCCTTAGACAATGGACCCTCCAAGTAAGATTTAAATTATTTTGTCTCTGAGCTCATAATAGTACAATTACTTTGATAACTGAATCATCAAATGTATTGAAATTTGTGCCATTAAGTCTGGTTTGACTTCTAGCAGTTGCCTAGACAAGTTCCTGCAGTTCTTTTTAGCAAGTTTTTTTCAGGTGACCCAAAGGTGCTTTCTCAGGAGGCAACTGGACTTTCTTGTTTTTCTTTGAAGACATTTCGCTTCTCATCCAAGAAGCTTTTTCAGCTCTGACTGGATGGTGGGGAATTGAAGGATTTATATTCCTTGCAGACAACTGGTCATTTGCATTCTTTTTTTTTCAGGTGGTTTGTCATTGTCTCCCTTCTAGGTCTGAGAGAGAGTGACCGGCTCAAGGTCACCCAGCTGGTTTGTGCTTAAGGATCTAGATTAGAACTCACAATCTCCCAGTTTGTGGCCTGTTGCCTTAATGACCAGGGCTGCCCAAATTTATGTTCCGATAGTTCAGCATAGTACCCGTCCATCTTCTCTCATCCTGTTAGACTCCTGACTTCCACTGGATATAAAAGAATCACGTTATATGATTCAATAGCTGCCATTGTTGATAATAATTGTATTTTGGACACTAACACCAGAGTGAAAAATGTGGATTCTATACTGTTGGTATCATTAACATTCAATTAATTATTTTGCTCCTAGATTGCCAGCTTTGCATCTATTGTCAATTTATATTCAATATTTGGAAAATGCCTTTTCCCTAAGTAGCCAAAACAGATTGAGGGTAAGTGAGCCAAGATACTTGTATATTCCACTTTTGTCCTTACACCTCTGCTTTTGACCTACATGTTTGGAGATGCTTTGGGTGAAATAATTTCAAAGACAAGGGCTCCCTGTGCCATTTTGAACTGAGTCTGAATAGTTTTGGTTAGAAAGATGCAATTGCCAAGCTCCCAGTTCATTCTCTCCCCACATTGCTGCAATTCCAGAGGAAATTCAGCACCAGCCCTGAGGCTGATTGCAAAGTCTTGAGGGTGATGTCATGTCTGCCTCGAATAGGATGCCAGTCATTGTTCACAATGTGACCGGTATATTTTGGAAGAGGCACACAAACAGATTTCAGGATAGAGTCTCTGGCTGCACAGGAAACTGTCTATCAGCTTCCCTTCTGTTTTTGGCTGTGTGCTTTTCTTTATCGGTAGATATATATTAGCTCTATTACATTTAATATTCTATATCAGCAGTGCTCTTAATATGCACATATTTAATGTACATTCATTTTTCAGCTAAGTTGTTCCTTAGTGGAGCTATCTTCTTAACAGCACAAATAGGAATGTCAGACACAATCAGTTTAATACATTTATAGAAGAACATATGGAGCACTAGTATTTCACCACAGTTTAAAAACAAGCACATACCAACGTGATTTATGCTTAGAGTCTAGCAGATCCATATTCCTGAAGCTTTCAGACTTTTGACTGCTGCTTGACAAACCCAGTAATGAACTTCAACTAGATTCTGATGAGAGAGATGGAGATCTGTAAACTTGTGCACTCTAAATCAGTATCCAGAATTTAATATGTTTTAAATGAGATAGCATAGTATTTACACGAAATAGGCAAATAATGCAACATATTGCAGATGTTGTAAAGAGTCCTTGTGAGGCACAAAACGGGAATTTACAAAATGGAATTTGGAAATGCAGACAATTACTGAAATGCTCAGTTCTGTCGAATGTAAAGACAGAAATGAGATGCGTTTAACAGTTCTCTCTCTTCTATTTTCCTGCAACTTAGTGGAGCAAGGTACAGACAGGAAATCTATTAAAATAAATTAAAGCAACATCTCTGAAGATTAAAACTGCTGAGTGTGTGTTATTCAACATCGGAGCATGTGCTCCGTTCAAATGCTTGCTGCCAAAGGCATTTCAGGCATCTGATTCAGAAGATTGGAAAAATTTTGCTTCTAGTGTTCCACATGGTCCATGAAGACATGGCGTAGACCAGTTGGGATGGCTAAATGTGCTTCTGGACAGAATCTGTGCACTTTAACATTTATTTGTTAAAATTAAAATTAAAAAAAAAGGAATTTCCTGGCAATATTCTTGCCTCTGTGCTATTCTTACAAGCACTGCTTGAAAAGAGTCAGACTGCAACTGTAAAGATATCTAACAGCTGACTTGATGTAATAGAAGAACGACTACAATTTAAAAACATACCCACCACTGGTATCTATTGGGGTCAAGAGAAAATATCTAGGAGTATCCTCAAGTGATTCTTCCCATACCTTCATTCCAGTGGAGGATTCAAATTTTTTTACTACCGGTTCTGTGGGCGTGGTGGGGCGTGGCTTGGTGAGCATGGCAGGGGAAGGATACTGTAAAATCTCCATTCCCTCTCCACTCCAGGGGAAGGTTACTGTAAAATCCCCATTTCCTCCTGAACTGGGATTCGGGAGGCAGAGAATAGATGTGGGCGGGGCCAGTCAGAGGTGGCATTTACTGGTTCTCTGAACTACTCAAAATTTCTGCTACCGGTTCTCCAGAACTGGTCAGAACCTGCTGAATATGACCTCTGCTTCATTCCCAAACCTGACTGGGTCCTTTCTCAGGTAGCATGAATGTCAGAGAGTTGATTAATCCCATTCTGCTTTTGGGATAATCGCACCTGATTACGAGGGGCAGATCGAGACCTTTCCTTGCATGTATACTTTAAGAAAACAAAACCCGAAGATATATTCTAAGAAAACTCATTTATTCGTTATAAAGAAAATAAAACACCTAACTGATCTAATAAGTTACATTTTGAATAAAAGTTCGTGCCGGCTTCTTCTCAGCAATCGGACTTCTGGCAAGAGAACAAAGGAAAGTGTGTGAAGGAATGTGGATGGAGGACACATGCGCAGTTTAGCTTACTGATAAGGATTCTTGGCAAGCTACGGAAAGTCTGATAGTCCAGAAATGAGAGCTCAGCTAGTAAATACAAAAACGCAGTGACAATGAAAAGGCAAATGCTCATGGTATGGACTGCAATTATAATGCTAAGTTAGTATGCATGTGTGTGTATGTGTGTGTGTGGGGGGGGGATGCATGTCTTATTAAGCTACTTTAAATTAAACTTTTAAAGCAATCCTAATGTCTACTGAACAGCACTTTGGCGGGGATCGAGGGCAGAGTGATTCCCTACCAAGGGGGCAATATACCATGCATACATTGGAAGGCTCCCTGTACTTGTAAAAGCTCCGACAATGGAAAGCTGAGTCAACCTTGAGCTGGTCAGGATCAAACTCCTGGCAGTTGGCAGAATTAGCCTGCAATACTGCATTCTAAACACTGTGCCACCACAGACAGACAGACAGACAGACAGACACAAACACAAATACATACATATACACATATACATACATACATACATACATACATTGCTCCTTTGGTAGGAATACTACATCTGGGCCACAATATGATCACTAAGGTTTGAGTTCCAGTTGGCACTGGGGTCACTGACCCTGGGATTGGGAATTTTGTTCCCTGGACATAAAAAAATGCTCATTTAAAAAAAAAAAAAAAAACAGCAAGCAGCAGCATTTTTAAGCATGAAATTTCATCCTTAATCTTGTCCCAGTGTCTGTTTTTGCATTCAGGTTGAAACAAAGTTTGGCTGCCTGGATACCCACATCCCTGATCACGGCATCAGGAATATTCTTCCCAAAGCATGAAAAATGCTCTATTTTAAAAAACAGCAAGAAGAACCATTTTTAAGCATGAAATTCCACTCTGAATCTCATCCTGGCATCTCTTTTTGCATTCGGTTTGAAACAATTTTGGCCTCTTGGGCACTTGCTTCCCTGATCCCAGCATTAGTAATACTGTTCCACAGGAACCAAAAATATTCAATTATTTGAATACAGCACCATTTTTAAGAATGAAATTCCACTCCGAATCTCACCCGGTGTCTGTTTTAGCATTTGGATTGAAAACAATTTTGGCCTCTCAGCCCCACTCATCCCTGACTCCAGCATTAGGAATTTTCTTTGCTGGGGACAAAATGTGATTGATTTTTAAAAAGAGGAACCAACACCATTTTAAAGCATCAAATTCAACTCAGAATCTCATCCCAGCGTTCATTTTATCATTTGGGTTGAAAACAAGTTTGGCCTCCCAGTCTCCCATGTTCCTCGACCCCGGCATCAGGATTTTTTTTTAAAGGTAAAGGTAAAGGTTCCCCTCACACATATGTGCTAGTCGTTCCCAATTCCAGGGGGCGGTGCTCATCTCCGTTTCAAAGCTGAAGAGCCAACACTGTCCGAAGACGTCTCCGTGGTCATGTGGCCGGCATGACTAAACACCAAAGGCACATGGAGCGCTGTTACCTTCCCACCAAAGGTGGCCCCTATTTTTCTACTTGCATTTTTATGTGCTTTTGAACTGCTAGGTTGGCAGAAGCTGGGACAAGTAACGGGAGCTCACCCCGTTACGCAGCATGAGGGATTCGAACCACTGAACTGCTGACTTTTCAATCAACAAGCTGATATGCTAAGTGGAATTGTACTATTTCTCAACAGTGATACCCAGTTTCTAATCATTTTCAGAAATTACCTATTTAACTATCTCCAGGATGATAGAGATCTTCAAAATGACAAGTTTGCAAAGTCACCTGTTGGGTTTACCTTCTTCTTGTATTATAGCTATCATTTGCCTTTCTATTTCTATTGGCTCTTTTTTTTTAAAAAAAATCAATAAAAACTATTTAAAGAAAACAGTAATGTCACAGGGATTGTTCAATAGGCAACTCCATTTATGTTAGTTGGGAAATGATACATTATGCATATTTGCCTTGGCATCACTGGATTTTGTCATGGAAATATATACTTGGTGAACATGTTGTTCCTTAGAAGTGAAGTATAGAAATGCTTCTGAGTTAAAGAAAAGAAAAGTAAAAATAAACCAGCATATTATTCTCTAATACATTCCTCTCTCGCAGCAATAAAAACTAAGTGCTGTATTTCTCTTCCCATGACTCATTTGGAGGTCTTTTTAAATAGATGTTTGGTGCACTTGGACTATTTCCAGAGAACATATTTTAGCAGTTTGAGATAGGTGTATGTTCTATGAGACCACAATGCTGTAGAGGCGAAACATAATTCATAACTTCTTATCTTAGCCAAAAACAGTGCAAAAGTGGAAATCGCCTCCTATCCTTTCCATTCTGTTCCAGGCATTCCAAGTTGGTTGGAAAGGCTGGCATAAAAAAATAATAATAATCACCTCTTTGTGACTGAAATAAATGGCATCTCACGCCAAAGCTTTTTCTCTGGGAACTGGAAGAGCAGATATTTTCCCAGTGTAATCCTTCTGTGAGAGAGTTGATGATGGTCTTCAGCTGGTATTACTCAAGGAAACGCATGGCTTCTGGGCATTCTGAAATATCTGTCTGACCACCTTGGAAATGTTTGCAGAAAAATCAAAATAAATAACTTGTACTACTTTAACTTTGGTCCCAGATGAAAGATGGGACAGTTCATGCATTTGGTCTGGCTGGTTTAGTCGTAGCTCTGAATTTTCCCACAAAGAGTCGTTTTCTCACTCAGAGGCTGGTGACTAGTCATGTGATGATGGTCAAAGAGGGTTAAAGGTCATGCTAGTTAAACAATTTGCCATGTATACTGGCACTATGTTATTCATTTAAATCACATCAGACTGTGGCATTGTGCTAAACCTTGGTTTGTTTAATTATGCTTTATTGAGTAAGCCATAGTTGGCTGAATGTATATACACTATGCTAAACAATAAAGTGTTGTTTTTTTTTGTACAGTCAAGTTTGTACAGGAAGACGGAGAAAATACAGGAAGAGGGAGAACTTCAAGACGAAATGAAAAGAACTCACTACAGAGTTCTCAATGGTTTTCATATACACTGCAAAAAGAAATATTTAATATAGACAAAAGGGTAATTGGAACTGAAGAACATAAACTGGAATTTGAAAATGAACTACAGATAGTCCTCGACTTACAATCACAATCAAAACCCACCCACCTCCCAATATTATGGCTTAGTATGTTGTATGACCCAATTCTAATCTTGAACGTTTAAGATATAAACTTTTTCCTTACTAGGAGCATTTTCATTGTGATCCAGTGTTATTAGTTCTGATCTGCACAATCATGCTACACACCAACAGTCTGGGGGCTTCCACCCTGGAGAAAGCTGATCAACGGCAGATTTAAGTGATCTCAAGCTGTAACACTTGCTATATGATCTTTTTAACTGGAGATGCTAGGGACTAAATTAGAAACCAGCAACAGTGTGAAAGTTGTTTTTCATACAGGTGAAAATAATGCTTATCACCAAAAAAACAAACACTTGCAGTTTTGTCACTATGGATTTGTAATCTAGAACAGGGGTGGGCAAATGTTCCTCAGACGGCCGGATGTGAGTCCCTCCTTGTGAAGTGGGGTCATGGGGTGCAGATGGGCCTGCTGGTTACGTACCTGGCTCCCTGCCACGTGGCAGCGGCCTTGCCTGAACTACTCAACATTATAGCCGCGGTGGCGATTGATACCCCTAGGCTTATGGTCATGGGGGACTTCAACCTGCCATCCGTCGGTGAGGCGTCTGAGGTGGCTCAGGAGTTCATGGCTTCCATGACGGCCATGGACCTGACCCAATTAGTTCATGGCCCTACTCACATGGGGGGAAACACGCTGGACCTGGTTTTTGTCTCTGGTCAGTGGCTGAGTGGTCTCGAGATAGGGGATATAGCGATCGAGCCCTTGTCATGGTCAGATCACTCCCTCTTTCGCTTTGACCTTCGAACCACCACACCCCGCCGCAGGGAGGCGGAACCGATGAGGTGGTTCCGCCCCAGGCGCCTGATGGACTCGGATAGGTTCCAGACGGAGCTTGGGCCATTTCCTGAGGCTCTGGCACACGGCTCGACTGAAGACCTAGTGGCTGTCTGGGATAGGGCGGCCGCTGGAGCTTTGGACCGGGTTGTGCCTTTGCGGCCTCTGACCTGGCGTCGATCTCACCTGGCTCCCTGGTTCACCGAGGAGCTGAGGGAGATGAAACGCCGGAAAAGACGCCTGGAGAGCAGTTGGAGGGCCAGCCGTTCTGAATCTGACCGAACACTGGTAAGGTCTCATATTAAGACCTACCTGGTGGCTTAAGACGTTCCTATTCCAGCAAGCCGGCCTGACCTAAACTTCTCCTCTTTTAAATGGGAATTTTAAATTTGCTTTTAAATTATTGGGGTTTTAAATATGGTTCAGCCAAATTTATTTAATTTGTTTTATATCTATTTTAAATTTTGTATTTATATGTTTTATTTTATGGCTGTTCACCGCCCTGAGTCCTTCGGGAGTAGGGCGGTATACAAATTTAATAAAATGATAAAAAATGATAATGATAAAATAAAAGCGGCAAAGTGTAACTATTTTTCCGCTCTTATTGCGTCATCAGATAATCGCCCGGCCGCCCTGTTTAGGGTGACCCGCTCCCTGCTCCACCAGGAAGCGCGGGAGGACCCCTTGGAGGGTAGAGCCGAGGACTTTGTACAATATCTGTATGACAAAATCGCTCAGATTCGGGAAAATTAGGACTCTGACTGGGTAGATTCGGGAGGGAGGATGGAGGCAAGTCTTGAGAATATTACCTGGGAAGAGTTTGATTCTGTGACTCCGGAAAACGTGGACAAGATACTGGGCAGACTAAGCGCGGCCACATGTTTATTGGACCCGTGTCCCTCCTGGCTGGTGCTGGCCTCTCGGGAGGTTACACGAGGTTGGCTCCAGGGGATTATAAATGCTTCCTTGAGAGAGGGTGTCTTCCCTGCCGCCTTGAAGGAGGCGGTGGTGAGGCCTCTCCTCAAGAAGCCTTCCCTGGACCCAGCAGTGTTGGCTAATTACCGTCCAGTCTCCAACCTTCGCTTCGTTGCGAAGGTTGTTGAGAGTGTGGTAGCGCGACAGCTTCCTCAGTACTTGGATGAATCGGCTTATCTAGATCCGTTCCAGTTGGGCTTCAGGCCTGGATACAGCATGGAAACGGCATTGGTCGCATTGGTAGATGATCTCTGGAGGGCCCGGGACAGGGGTTGCTCCTCTATCCTGGTCCTATTAGACCTCTCAGCAGCTTTTGATACCATCGACCATGGTATCATGCTGCACCGGTTGGAAGAGTTGGGGTGGGAGGCACCGTGTTGCGGTGGTTCTCCTCCTTTCTCTCTGATCGGTCGCAGTCTGTGTTGACAGGGGGGCAGAGGTTGACCCTGAGGCCCCTTGTATGTGGGGTGCCACAGGGGTCGGTTCTCTCACCCCTTCTGTTCAACATTTATGTGAAGCCGCTGGGTGAGATCATCCGTGGTTTTGGGGTGAAGTATCATCAGTATGCTGATGATACTCAGCTATACATCTCCACCCCGGACCACCCCAATGATGCCCTTAAAGTGATGTCTCAGTGCCTGGAGGCTGTACGGATCTGGATGGGGAGGAACAGACTCAGGCTCAACCCATCCAAGACCGAGTGGCTGTGGTTTCCGATGTCCCGATATAGTCAATTGGTGCCATCACTGACTATTGGGGATGAGTCATTGCCCCCCACGGAGAGGGTTCGCAACTTAGGCGTCCTCTTGGACTCACGGCTGTCTTTAGAAGAACACTTGACGGCTGTGGCCGGGAGGTCTTTTTATCAGGTTCGCCTGATTCGCCAGTTGCGTCCCTTTCTGGATCGGGACTCGTTAAAAACGGTCACTCATGCCCTCGTCACTTCACGCCTGGACTACTGTAATGCTCTCTACATGGGGCTCCCCTTGAGGAGCACCCGGAGGCTCCAGCTGGTCCAGAATGCAGCCGCGCGGGTAGTTATGGGAGCAGCATGGCGCTCCCATGTGGCTCCCCTCCTGCGCGAGCTGCACTGGCTCCCTGTGGTCTTCCGGGTGCGCTTCAAGGTCTTAGTTACCACCTTTAGAGCGCTCCATGGCTTAGGACCGGGGTACTTACGAGACCGCCTTCTGCCACCAATAGCCTCTCACCGCCCAGTACGCTCCCATAGAGAGGGGCTTCTCAGGGTGCCGTCAGCCAAACAATGTCGACTGGCAGCCCCCAGGGGGAGAGCCTTTTCTGTGAGGGCACCCACTATCTGGAACGAGCTCCCCCCAGAGATACAGAAGATTCCGGATCTGCGCACTTTCCGCCGTGCCCTCAAAACATTCCTGTTTCAGCAGGCCGGCCTGGCCTAACTTTCCCTTTATATTGCTTTTTGATTTTATTTTAAACTGGGATGTCTTGAATTATCTAGGACCAGAGTGTTTAGTATATTTTAATTGGTTTTTTTTATTAACATTTGTATTACATGTATTTTTATCGTTCGCTGTTCACCGCCCTGAGTCCCTTAAGAATAGGGCGGTATATAAATTTAATAAATAAATAAATAAATAAATAAATAAATAAATAAATAAATAAATAAATAAATAAATGTGGCCCTTTTACAACCTATGGATTTCAACTCCCAGAATTCCTGAGACAGCCAAGCTTGGCTGTCTCAGGAATTCTGGGAGTTGAAGTCCACAGGTTGTAAAAGGGCCACATTTGCCCACCCCTGATCTAGAACTTTTGTGTTGTAACCTTAGCTTTCCTTCTGATAAATATAAGAAGCTACAGCTCTTAGAATGTTGTTCCTTGGATTAACTATTTCTAATCTAGACTGCAAGAAGGGACTCCGACAAATATATAATTGCTGACATATTCCCTCCCCATTATAATCTTCATGCACTGTTGAGATAAATTTCCTAATGGTTTCTGATTGCTGTTAACTACTGGGAATAAAATGTTGGATAGATTAGATGTTGGTTTTAACCAGTGGTGGGATTCAAATTTTTTTTTACTACCGGTTCTGTGGGCATGGCAGGGGAAGGATACTGTAAAATCTTCATTCCCTCCCTACTCCAGGGGAAGGTTACTGCAAAATCCCCATTTCCATCCCATTCCAGGGGAAGGTTACTGCAAAATCCCCATTTCCTCCCAATCAGCTGGGACTACTCAAAATTTCTGCTACCGGTTCTCCAGAACTGGTCAGAACCTGCTGAATACTACCACTGGTTTTAACATAAAAGAATAATAATGCTCTATTTTGCTGTGTGTATCCATATGTCCAGGATTGCCTTTGGTTATACTGTTTAGGAATATTAAGAGTTGAAGTCCAATATATCTGTAGGGTGTTCAGGGAATTGAGGGAAACTGGTCCAGGAATACAAAGCTCCAGAACATGAATTTGCATCAGAGAACCAAGATGCAGAACATAAGACACTGGGTAGATAGGTCTCTGAGGACCTGAGTCCTAGTACAAGAAGCATGCCAGAAGCACGTTCCATTGCTCCATATTTGGTATCTCAACAGTTTTGCTACAGTCATGCTGAAAGCTAAATGGCAAACAAAAGAAAATTGTGTGACTAAAGCACCTTAGGAAGGATGCATAGTCTGCTTGGGCTGAAGCTGTTGTTTCCAGTCATGTTGGATCATGTATTGTCTGTCCTCAGGGAGAGGTTGGGAGCTTCCAGTATAAAATGCTGTATTTGAGAGCAGTCAGAGGTTAGAAAAAGTTATGTGATATTTTCACTTTATACATCTTGTTTGCAAGCCTTAGAAATCGTGACCTTTCTTCTAGGTATAATGATGTTTTCTGTTCTACCCATTGAAACGTAGTCAACATTAATAAAGCTTGTGCATCTTGAATCTTAAACTAGATTAGGACTTGAAGATCCACAATGAGTGGCTCTAATAATTTTGGTTTGTAATTGATAACAGTTTTGTTAAGGCCTTTGATTTAAGACAAGGACCATACTTGTCTATTTACTTTTAATTCCTAAGGATGTCTGAACTATTGAATCAAGATTTATGCCTTTTTAAGCTCCACACCCTAAAGAAAGAATCTTGCAAGAAAGATAAATATTGGCTATGCATGGATAGGCAGGAATCCTATCTGATGACCAATATCTTCTGTTTGAAAAGTTGTTGAAAAAAACAATCGAAGAGACAACAGGAATTGAAGACTTTCCACAGGATATGTCGTCACCCGCTTATCATAATAAGATGTTTTAAATTTCTTTTTAAATAATTATCATTCTTTCTAATCTCTAATTTCTTTTTTGGGAGAAAGTATTGGGTTATTTTTAGCATGATTGTGTGACAAAAGCTGAAATGTTTAGAAGATAACATTCTCTTGAATTACATGCCTAACACATAGAATTTGACAACGTAAATGGACTTTCCATATATATATAAATAATGTACTGTGTTTTTTCTTTTTCTTTTTCCTTTGTTGTATTTTTTTTTACTTTTTAAAGGGTATCTTTTATCTTTTTTTTCTTTTCTTTGGCAATGTATGTATTTCTTTCATAATTATCTTTGTGTCTTGTTCTTTTTTCTTTCCTTTTTTTGTTACTGTTTTAAAAGCAATGAAAATAAAATTTAAGAACAACACATTGCTATTTCAGGCTGTTGCAAACAAGCCCTGTGTCAACACCCTTGCATGCTTCAAATCATTTTTCCCCACTTCAAAATTAAACTGTGGGAATAGCCCTCCAAATCAGTGTTAGCACACAATAGGCAAATTATTCTTTTTTGTCCTTTTTTTTTTTTTTGCCAATGCATTCTTTCTTCTATGGTGACAGATAACTGCCTTCTCTGCTCTGGGCCCAAAACGTCACTTTACATATGAGCTTCCAAATGTTCCTATTTTTCTTCTCTTTAAAAAAACAAAAAACAGAGTATTTTCTCTGCACTGCCTCTCACAAGAGCCAAAATACACAGCATCCATTAAATACTCTGTTTTGTGCATGATCCTTCCACAGCCACATTTTTTAACCAACATTTAATTTCCACCAACTCAGTTCACACACTGTTCTAAGCCCTAAAGTTACTTGGATAGTTTTGGCTTAGGGCTAGGGGGTTCCCACTAAAACCTATAGATTAGGATCTAGCCTGCTAAGGAAACGGAGGAATGTGGCCTTTGTAAATTCCAAGAAAAGCGACACTTGATCTGTACTCTTTGAACTAATAAGCTCCAAGCGGTTGAATCCTTGGCTTAAGGAGCTATTCAAAACACACTCAGAAAAATGCATTCGAAGAAAAGATTGGATAAGAAGTGCATATTTTGAGAAAAAGATGCATGCTTCAATTTGATTCATATTTTGAGAAAAAGATGCATGCTTCAATTTGATTCATTTATTTTTCAAATTTATATAGCCTATTTCATGAGAAGTGAATCTTGGTGGTGTACAATAGTGAATAAAAAAGAGTATGTGTATACACATATATTTATATATAAACACACATATACAGTAACCATACTTATACGTATATAACAGACATTTAAAAATAGCAAAATCAAGATTAAAATAGAGATTATTAGAACTTAAAATATACAAACCCTAAGAAGAGGGAGGGAGGGGGGGAAAAGAGAGTATATCTACCTTAATCTAAACAAGTCTCTGTTCCCTGGGACCGCAAGGCCTGATGGCATAACATCTATGTTTTGAGGAACTTCTGGAATACTAAAAGGATGAAGCTAACCTGATGTCCAAGGAGACCATGTTCCAGAAGGGAGATGTTATAGCAAAGAAGACCTGCTGCCTGGAACCCACCAAATACAGGTCCCCGTGGCAGATGGCACCTGCAGCATACCCTCTCTGTCAGTTCTAATGCCTTTGGCTGATATGTAATCAGATAGAGGTAGACCCTCAGTTAACCTAGTCCAGTGGTGAAATCCATTTTTTTTTACTACTGATTCTGTGGACGTGGCTTGGTGGGCATGGTGTGGTGTGGCTTGGTGGGTGTGGCTTACTAGGCATGGCAGGGGAAGGATACTCTAAAATCTCCATTCCCACCCCACTCCAGGGGAAGGATATTGCAAAATCTTTATTCCCATCCTACTCTGGGGCCAGCCAGAGGTGGTATTTGCTGGTTCTCCGAACTGCTCAAAATTTCCATTACTGGTTCTCCTGAACCTGTTAGAACCTGCTGGATTTCACCCCTGACCTAGTCCCATGCCATGAAGTGCTTTAACATTTAAAACCAGTACTTTTAATAAGACCTGGAAACAAACTGACAATCAATGCAGTTTGCAGAGCAGAGGTGTGATATGTTCTAGGAGCACAAATAACTGCCCATGTTGCTGCATTGTGTACCAGCTACTGTCGAGACTCACATAGGCTCGACACATTGGGGATTAGGAAGGAGCATCGGGGATTGGAATCCCCAAATACCACCTACGGGAGACCCCGATTGTTATCCGATGTCCCGAAGCCTGGCGAGATTGAGAAGACGGGTGGGAGAGGGGTGCATACACCAGTGGTGAGGGTGAGCGAGGACACTGGAATAGGCGGTTGGGCAACCTGCGGCCGGGCAAGGCATATCCGCGCCAGGACTCCACCACTTTGCCATTGGGAGGAATGAGTGACAACATCACAGGGCTTGTAGCGGCCGGCCTACGGACCCCGGAAATAATGCCAATTGGCTGATGGGTTGCTGCGGGTTATTTAATGGGCGCTGGGAGGCGGTGGCTCCCAGCGCTGACTTTATGTTTCACTATTGCACTCAGTATTGACTACATCCAACCTGGAGTAGGAATAAACCAACATTCAGCACCTGAGCATTGTGATTAAGGTGTGGTTCTTCAGAGTACCCAGGTTCGGTGAGCAAGCCAAGAGCTATATGGCATTCCTGTGTAGAATGTATTCCAATAATGCAGTCTAGAAGTGACTAGGGCATGAATGACTGAGCGGTGCCTCCAATCCAGAATTGTGCATGGGGTGCAACTGGCGTCCTAGCCCAGATAGTACCTGCTCCTCGGATAGGAGACATGAATTTAGGAGGGCACCCTGATTGTGCACAGGGTCTGTCTGTGGCAGTGTGACCCCATCCAGTACCAAAGATAGCATAGTCCTAGAAGCAGTAAGCCCCAAAACTCAGAGCCACTCAGTCTTGCCAGGATTCAGCTGAAGCCTTTTGTTCTCCATACAGATCCTCACAGCTTCCAGACACCAGGATGAAACATTCATGGTATTGTTTACTTCTCCAGTGGCCAAGATATATAGTTCAGTATCAACAGCATTCTTCACCCCATGGTGATAGATGAGCTCACCCAGTGGCCTCATGTAGACGTTTAAAAAGAGAGAGGACAGCACCAAACCCTGCAACATTCATATAGCAGGGACCTATGGTGGGTTTTCTCCTCTTCAATTATCACAAACTGTTGGCCCCAAAGAAAGAAGATGAACCAGCACACTGTTGTGCTGCCCATCCCCAATTTTCTCAGCTGATTCAGAAGGATAGTAGGTCAATTGAATCAAAAGCCATCAACAGGTCAAGTAGGGCAAGGATGGATACACCACCCCAGTGGTGAAATCCCAATTTTTTTACTACTGGTTCTGTGGGTGTGGCTTGGTGAACATGGCAGGGGAAGGTTACTACAAAATCTCCATTCCCACCTCACTCCAGAGGAAGGATACTGCAAAATCTCCATTCCCACGCTACTCTAGGGGAAGGATATTACAAAATCTGCATTCCCACCTCACTCTGGGGCCAGCCAGAGGTGGTATTTGCCGGTTCTCCAAAGTACTCAAAATTTCCACTACCAGTTCTCTGAACTGCTCAAAATTTCCGCTACCAGTTCTCTGAACTGCTCAAAATTTCCGCTACCAGTTCTCTGAACTGCTCAAAATTTCCGCTACCAGTTCTCTGAACTGCTCAAAATTTCCGCTACCGGTTCTCCAGAACCTGTCAGAACCTGCTGAATTTCACCCCTGTACCACCCCCATCTCGCCCATGCCAGAGATCATCCAAAAGTGCAACCAATGCTCTTTTTGTCCCATACATGGATCTGAATCCTGACTGAAATGGGACCAGATAATTTACTCTATCCATGGTCCTCTGGAGCTCTTGCACAACCATCTTCTCAATCACCTTTTCCTAAAAGGGAAGGTTAGATACCGGATGAAAATTATAGTGTTATATTTTATATAGTTGTAATATGTATTATATTATAGAAAATTATAGTCCAGTATAGTAGGGAAAAAAGAATTTTTTGCTATTTTTCTGAAAAACTGGAAACCTTTTATAGGCTTTTTGCTTAAAAATGTGAAATGATTTATGGATTTAATGAGGATTATATAAATTAAAAGGAAGGGGAAATGATGAGTGTTAATATCTGTTTAAAAGATCAGAAGTCATTTATTTTTATTTATTTTTTATTTCAAATTCAATTTAAATTTGAATACACTTGAATTTATTCAATACCATTTACTTCAGTTTCTTTAATTATTTCTCTTGACTTGTTTTGTTTTTTTCTTTGCACTTTTTTATTCTCTTTTTTATATTTGTTTTTTTTTTATTAAAAATCTTTTAATAAAAATTGTTTTAAAAAGAAAACAAATACCGGCAATATTTAACAAGTAAGATTTCTTTTTTCATTTAATCTGTTTAGCTAGCTAGCTAAACAAATTGCTTTAAAATAGTTTGCATGTTAAATGTTATACAGACTCTCATAAATATCCATTAACATTTGGCTTAATTGTCTTCAGTAGCAAATGCAGTATTCTGTATCTCAAGACAGTATCCAAGTTAGATTTTTTTTCAGGGGTTACTTGATATATTACCTCCTGGGACTTTGTTATTTTGAATACATTTTTGTACACAAAATCCTCAAAAACTTCCTGGAAAATCTCAGATTGCAGCTAGATTATTTTTATCAAAAGGTCAATAAGCTTTGAGACACTAAAAAAAATGATAGGCTATGTATGTATATATGCATATGTACATATATAAATATCTTACAGTGCAGAAAGAAATAAGGAACATTGGACATGAGCCAACCAAAATTGAATAATTCCTCAACTTTTTCCTGCTGAAGTAGGACTTAAATTGCATGGGTCTCATATTCAGAATATATCTTTCTCTACATTGCAGCCTTCTTACTCAAAATGCTGAAAAAGATGATATTTATGCCCCCAAAGAAGAAATTAGCATATTTTTGGAATGTTTAATATTTCCTGATAGTAAGCTACTCTTGCTTTTTCATAGCCCATACTATCAAGCAAAACAGGTTATTTGCTAATAGCAATACCACTTAGACTTATATACAGCTTCACAGTGTTTTACATTCCTCTCTAAGCAGTTTACAGAATCAACATATTGCTCCCAACAATCTGGGTCATCATTTTACCGACCTTGGAAGGATGGAAGGCTGAGTCAACCTTGAGCCAGGGGTGGGATTCTACCAGTTCGGACTGGTTCGGGTGAACTGGTAGCGCCAACGATCAGCTGGGAGTGAACCGGTTTGTTCCAATGATCAGCTGGGCCCGCACGCCCACCCCTGCATTTTACTTACCTTTATTTCCTTTGTTTGAAGCCCAGCTGATCGCTGCAGCAGAGCAGATTGCTGCACCTCAGCTGTTTTACTCACCGGGGCTGCAGTAGATGGTAAGTTTTAGAGCTGAATTCAAATGCCCTGTGCGTGCGCTCAGTGAACCGGCTGTTACACCGGTTGAATCCCACCACTGCCTTGAGCCGTTCAGAATTGAATTCCTGGAGTGAGCAGTAAGTTATCCTGCAATACAGCATTCTAACCACTGCACCATCACAGCTCTTATGTAATGTAATGTTGTATCTTTATTTTTGGTTTAGCATAACAAGAAGACATAGAATTTATCAGAATATCTGTGGTCATCTTTTTCCTCCCACCTATTTTGTCCACCTGAGCTGATCAGGTAGGAGAGACTCCCTCTAGTCCAGGGGTGTCAAATCCCATGGCGTCACGGTGTCGTCATATGATGTATTGGGACTTTTCCCCCCTTCGCTAAAATGGGGGTGGGCGTGGCCAGTGCATGATGCATCTGCCCCGCAGGCCAGGAGTTTGACAGCCCTACTCTAGTCCTTCCTCTCAGAAAATAGCCACAGGAATCTCAGAAGTCAACCTATTCAATTGCTGTCCCTAATTTATGGAGCAGCATCTCCCCATGAGCAATGAAGTCTGCCAAATGCCAACCCCATTATATTTCACCCTTCAGATAGGATTCTTAAAAAAAAACAAAAAAAACCTCAACTCTCTACAAAGACAATTAGAGTGCCCTTCCCTATTTTTGTATGTATTTATCAGAGTTGTACAGCCAAAGGCAATTTTTCTCTCAATAAAGTAAAATTTAACTTGAGAATAAAACCATAAGATTTCTACATTTTAGGAAGCAGATACTGGCTTGCCATTAATAGAATTTAATCCACTAAAAAAAGTCAAGGTGTTCGTTTACAACTTTGGTGGCTGATCACAGCAGCCAAGAGGGAAGGGCTGTTGTTTACAACAGATTTCAGCCTAATCCCATGTCCTAGATCCCTCCCAATACCTTGAATCAAAGACTGCTCTTCCAACTGCTGTAGGAGAACTCCAATTCTATGTTTTACAATGACCATGGGAAATTAAAAGGGTAGCTCTGAGGAAAGGTAGAAAGCAAAGACCTGGAAAACTTGCTGTAAGGAATGCAGGCAAAAGACTGAGAGAACTCTGTGGGAGGTGGTGGGTAAAAGATTAGAAAGGCAGCGGATGTGATAAAAAGGGGAGGGAGAGAGGAAAAGGAGATAATCAGAGAAAAGACCAAACAAGATGCTAATATCTCTTGTAACAGGTCATCACTCTGTAAATAATCAGGACAGAGAAGCTCTGTTAAGTACATCCTTAAAGAAAAACAGCTTTTACAGTATCCCACATGAATGATTCCTGCAGAAGTATTCAAGAGGTCCAGATATTCAAGGCTCAAATAATAATTTTGCTATGTTTGCTTCACTAAGGTCCTCTCTGAATTGTGAAACTCTTACAAGCCGTTCCCGAAAAAGGCCCATTTTGGATAGAGTCAACAAAGCTGAAGTGAAGACACTCGACACAAAGGCACTTCCAAAACAAGCAAGAGTCCTATGCTATTTATCTCCCCCTTGCCTGCCTATTGGGAAGAATGCAAAGAATAACAACAGCTAGGCTTCTTCAAATCTACCTGGAAGTGAGGCCTCAACTTGAATCCAAGTGCTGCATGGCCCCAGTAGGTCTGAAATATGACCCAACACAGGCAAATGCATGGCCAAAACAAACATGTCAGTTGCAATAGGGCCCCAGGCAATTGCAAGGCATTTAGTCCTTCATTTGGGTGAAGAAAATAGCCAAGAAATCAAATGTGGTAGAGATGTGCTGTCCCTTGCATTTTATGCTTCATGCAAATAATGAACATGCTAGACACAGAAAAGAATTGTTCTAGATAAAAGCAAGGGTTCTGCAAATCAGGGGTCTCCAACCCCTGGTCTGTGGACCAGCACCGGGACGCGGCATGTAAGAAACCGGGCCGTGTAAAGAAGAGAGGCCCAATCGCGGGATGCAGGCAGCATGCAAAACTGCGCCCCCTCTGGTCTGTGGAAAAACTGCTCTCCACGGAACCAGTCCCTGGTGCCCAAAAGGTTGTGGGCCACTCCTCCAAACTATCTTAACATTGGGGCGTTACAGTTTGCATCCTTCAAATGTGTCACTACTCTGGAAGCTGTAATCCACTATATCTCAAGACTGTCTGGTTGGGAAAATCTGGTTTAGCAGTTCGTCAGTTCCAGTTATGAGGCTTGCTCAGGGATAAGCAAGCTGTCTGAAAAAGAGATATTCTGACATTATATTTAGCATTCCAAGCCCCAAAGCAGTAGGCTTCTTATTGCTATTATTGGCAATTCTGGAATGAGAAGCAGATGTTTGGCTTTTCAGGGGTTTCTTTTACAAAATGTTGATAGCTAAGATTTAATGAGGTGGGTGGGTGAGTGAGGGGGTTGCTCCAACTTCCATAAAAAGAACTCTGAATCCCACAGACAGGCTAATAGGATCTGTCTGTCATGCTGGAGAGCTCAATTCATCTTACTCAGAATCTTTTTCCCACTGGGCCATATTGTAATTAGCTGTTTCACCATGCAATCCTCTACATATCTGCTCAAAAATATAGTCTATTATGCTTAGCAGGGTTTATTCCCATGTCAGTGAGGGGAGGATTGCAGGCAGAAGACGTTCTGCTAAATCCATATATATGCTGGTGGTAAATATCCTTATGTACCACCAGCATATATAAAAACTGGTTAGACGCTAATCTGCATGTTGTGCACAGGGGAAATGTCTTTGATGTATTCTCAATGTTTCCTACAAATAACCATGGCTTCAATGGCACGTATATCTGCCATAGCAACATAAAATGCAAGCTGTCAGGCTAATCAGTGGGGATTTATTCACCAGTCAAACTGCATAATATGAATATATAACTGGGAGCAGCGGGGAAAAAACCACTCTATATAAAATGCAACAATATATTCATTATTAAAAATAAATTAATCAGCTTTAAAAAGACAGTGTGCATTAGCTTGGAATCAATCTATTGCATATAATGGTACTTAATTGTCAGGAAATATGCTTGGTTTCAGAAAACACATATCCTAGATATTTATTAAAACAATTTAAGATGTGTGTTCTTTTCTTTTCCATAAAGAAGTTATTTAGAATGTTAATATGCCCAATACTTTTTAATTCCTTCTTATGAAAATCAGCATGAAAAGCTTTAAATATCACTTTTTTTTCAAAATGTCACTCTGACAATATTAGATACTGTACAATATAATAGTAATCCTTCTGTCATTTATGCTATTTTTTTTTTTTAAAAATAACTATTTTCAGTTCCATTAAAAATGCCAGCGTAGTGTTTCAGATTTTTAAAATGGTATACATCTGATTTGGATGAGACCCAGATTAAAGTGGGCATATCTGGGAAAATATAGAAAATGCTTGAATTTTAGTAAAGCCTCTCCAAACTAACCTGAATCTGAACCTTCCCAAAGTTTCTTTATGACTTAGTATTTAAAAATAAAAAAATCCATGCGCAACTCCATGGCTGCAAAAACATATCGACTTTCCCCAAATTCTCCATGTAAGGAAGCATCCAGGTGTTAAGGCATTTCATGAGATTCAACTCTAGCTTGGTTCCTCGGTTGCCTTATCTTGTGGGGAAATAACGGAGAAAAACGATGTGAGTTTACAGTGGCAGAAAATAATCAGGTTTCTGGCAACATCTTTTACAATTTAACAAATGTTCTTAAATGATAAATGTTTTGTGAGCTACAACTGATTTCATCAGATGCAGCTTACAAAAGCTTAGATCTTTTAATAACATTTGTTATCCAGAAAAGGAACCATCAAACTCCTGACCTTCTGGTGTGCCAAAAGTTGTAGTCATATCCAAACAGGGAGTACTTTTCAATATATGCATGTTATTATATATCTCTCTCTGTATATACCAATAGCACTTAGACTTATAAACTGCTCCATAATGCTTTATAGCAGGGGTATCAAACTCACGGCCTGCGGGCTGGATGCGTCACACGCTGGCCATACCCACCCCTGGTTTAGTGAAGGGGGGAAAAGTTGCGATATATCACATGACAATGTGTCATCATGAGTTTGATACCCCTGCTTTATAGCACTCTCTAAGTGATTTACAGAGTCAGCATATTGCCCCCAACAATCTGGGACCTCATTTTACCGACCTCAGAAGGATAGAAGGCTAAGTCAACCTTGAGCCTGGTGAAATTGGAACTGCCAAATTGCAGGCAGCTGGCAGGCAGCAGAAGTAGCCTGCAGTACTGCATTTTAACCACTGCACCACTGTGGCATGCCAAACATACCTAACATCTCCTTCCTCCTCCTGTTTTCCCCACAACCACCACCCTGTGAGGTGACTTGGGCTGAGAGAGAGAGACAGATTGGCCCAAGGTCACCCAATCAGCTTTCATGCCTAAATTGGAACTAGAACTCACGGTCTCCTGGTTTTTACCCTGGTGCCTTAACCACTACACCAAACTAGCTATATGCTAGAGAAATTATTGCAGAACCATAAAAACATATTTTATATAAGCAAAATTCAGTACAAGACATGCAAAAGAATATTATCTACTCCAAAGCAAAATGAGTTGCAACAGTAAGAATGTGTTAATTAAGTAATTTTATTCAGGTCACTGACTGACATTTTATAATATTATTATAAAATGTTACATAGTACAAATTAAAAAGCATAGCTATTTATTAAAATTAACTAAATAAAGTATTTCATTATAACAGTGTAACTGCAGACAGGAAACTAAGAAATTAAAATATTAAAATTAATTAACAGACTATACAATTATTTTGGGAATAAAAGCCCAAAATGTTTCAATAGATAGATGGGGGGGGAGAGAGATAGGGAGGTCATGTTGGAAGATGTATATATATCTAGAATATAACAAAACAAATTTGCTCCAGGTAGGCAACAAAGTAAGTAGGACAAGGCTGAATATTCTCCCATTATGTATTCATCCTATATGCTGAATTGAAAACAGGTGAGCATGGTTTTAAAATTGGGGGAAAATACATCAAAAATCTGTGCTATGCTCTCAGATGATATCTAAGAGCTTTACTTCATTGTACACACATACTGGGGAGCCACATAACATCCAGGAAATAGATTTAACTTTGAAAAGCTTGGTGGCTGCAGGTATATTTTATATCAAAGGCATGCCTCTTTTCATATAAAAGAACAATACGGCTTTAGGGCTGTGGTTAGTCTTATTGGAAATAGATTTAATTTGTTCATTCCAGACTCCCAAGGATTGGAATGCTATGCTGAGATATTTGAAGAATGAAACACAATCTGTGAGGTAAGAATGTATACAGAAAGCTACAATTTAACCCTTGCAAGGGAAAAAAAATCAGACAAAATAGCAGAAATTTGATTTTTAGTTATTAGTTCTGTGTTAACCTTGATTTCCTTCAGTCCAATAAGTTAACCATAATTCTAAGTTTACTTAACTAGCATAGTGTAGCTCCTTCCATTTAGATGGTAGTTAGAAGGGACCAATTGAAACAGACAGAAAACAAAATTCAGGAAAAAGCAGGGTTTTATCTTTAAAATATCAATAAGTTCTAAAAAAAAAAAAAAGAAGGGAAAACTTGGGAAACTGCAAGAACACAGTCTCTTTAAAGCTATTCCACTCCCCCCCCTTTCTTAGAAAACAGGATGTAAATCAGGGGACTCTCAAGAGCTAATGTCAAACAAAAAAATTGAAAAACCAAAAATAGGAAAGATATGACTGAGTGAGATGCATTTCCTTTTTAAATAACCCACTAATATGGTTCACTGATGATTTGGCTTTTCTGTCTTGCACTTTGATTTTATTAAAATTTTGATTCTAGACTGGTTAAGGGCCTGTTAGGTACAGAAATTTGCAGTTTTCTCAGATTGGCCTATTTTTGTTTTATTGGGGTGCTAGAACACACCAAGCCGGACTAAGTCACCAAGAAGTAGGAAGTAGGCACTTCCCATCTTTCTTTCACCAAAATTCCATCACACCTCCATTTAATTGGCGCTCTCTCTCTTTCTCTCCCTCCCTCCCTCCCTCTTTCTCTCTCTCTCTCTCTCTGTCTCTTCCAAATGTGTGGGTTGAAATGATCTAAGCTCAGTATCTGATCTGCAGAATGGAGCTTCTGTCATTCTTTGCAAAGTTTCAAAATGAATAGCTTCATTTGTGGCTGTAGAGGTAATGCTGAATAGACACTTTTCCCGCTAAGGCCCCATCTTATTTCCTGGAAGTTCCCTCACCTAGAAATACCTTGAGATTGTCTCCCACCCTTCCTGATTGATTTATAGAGTGACTCTCCTGCTTCCTGTTCAGGAGTGTTTTTATTTTCCCTCATGCCGCAGAACAGTTGAAGTGAGACAACCAAGAGGCAGGAGGAAAGTGCTCACTTAAACACCAATGTGTTTGTTTTTAAAAATGTTCTGCCCTTAGCTGATTGGTGGGGAGAATGGGGAAAGTTTGTGGATATCAGAAGGTGAGGACTGGAGAGGGGCCAAGATGGATGGCTGTGTGAAATGCTGTCAGGTTCTTTCTCAAAAAAACAACAGACCTGCTTATGATCAACCTCTCACTCTCATTCCATTCCAGGACTTCTTTGTATGACATCTGAACCCCCAAGGTATGATCTGAATTACAGCTTCCAGTCATCTAATGATTTTATGGGGTTCATTAATCATAAAGCGTTTGGGAAGGGGGGGGGATGTTGAAACAAAAACCCAGAGGAGTTGTTGGTCTTCTATAGTCTTTACAAGTCCATTCTTCCAGAAGCAGGAATACTAAGCGAGCTTTGATAGTTTATGTGGGGGTCTGAAGTAGAAAAAGGAAGGAAAGAAGGTAGCTGGGAAAATGTAAATCCATTGTTTTTCCCACTGTTTCTATATCCATCAGCTAGTCTGATCTTACTGGTCCTTCAATAGTTATTTTTCCCAGAATTGACTTTAAAGAAGTCTTTTGAGACTTTTCATTCATTATGAGCTTTGGATTTTTCTTTCCGAAGTCCCACATCTATCCTCTTCAACATTTTCAGATTTTGTACTTCTGTACAAATTCAAACTACAAATTATATCAAATTATATTTGAAGACATTCCCCCCTCTCTCCCCCCCCTCTCTCTCCCTCCCCCCCTCTCTCTTACACACACACACACACACACACACACACACACACACACACACACACCACCAATGCCTGGTTTCTTAACCAGATTCAATTCTACACTATTTCAAGTTGAATAAACTTAAAAACCAAGAATTAAAAATATAATATAATATAGCAATAGCAATTAGACTTATACTGCTTCACAGTGCTTTACAGCCTCCTCTAAGCCGTTTACAGAATCAGCATATTGCCCACAACAACCTGTGTCCTCTTTCATAATGCAAACAGGAATCATAATAATAATAGCACTTAGACTTATATACCACTTCACAGTGCTTTACAGCCCTCTCTAAGCGGTTTACAGAGGCTTCTCAACCAGAGTTAATTCTACACTATTTCAAACTGAATAAATTTTAAAACCAAGAAATAGAAATATAATATACCGTACTGCTCAAAAAAATAAAGGGAACACAAGCAGAAGACATCCGAGATCTGAATGAATGAAATAGTCTTATTAAATACTTCGTTCTTTACATACAGTAGTTTATACACTGCTCAAACAACTAAAGGGAACACAAAACTACTATACTGCTCAAACAACTAAAGGGAACACAAAACTACTGTATGTAACGAACAAAGTATTTAATAAGGCTATTTCATTCATTCAGATCTCGGATGTCTTCTGCTTGTGTTCCCTTTAGTTTTTTGAGCAGTGTATAACATTCTTTCATAAAGTAAACAGGAATCCTAATAATAGAAGCAGCTAAAGCCAATCAGCACCTCTCTCATTCAAGGGACTTACATTCTGTTTCATTACCCAATTGGAAAACATTGTCACAGCACCGATGATCTTATCTGATCAGGTAATGAAATGTCTGCAAGCAAACAACCAAGCTTAGGCAGCCCCAACAATTCCATAGTTCAACCTTGAGCTACAGATATTCTGTTCTATATCTAGCCGAAGAAAGTGTTCAGGTTCATAGATGGTGTACACGAGAAACAAAGGCTCATAGTACAGCCTTCTTGTACTGAGATGTGCTTTCTGACCCTTAAAAAATATTATGCAGTATCTAATTATACCATACATTTTGGCAATAAATACGCAGAAATACATAGTCACTGGAAGTACTGTTAGAGGAAAATTCTGGTTTGTTCTGCATCCAGGTAAATAAGTGCCTACTTGAAGTGGAGGTAGAGTTTATTCAGCTGCGAAGTAAATGCAGAATTCAGCTGACAAAGGCAGGCACAAAGTTAGAATACTGAAAGTGGTAGTACTTATAGTAGTAATGGATTTTGATCGTGAGGTGTACTGGATGTTATAAATCTAGCAGCCCTACGGATGTTTGAAGCCTGGAGAGGAAAGTCATTTCTTGCCCAATGGGTTATGTTGAATTAGCTGTGTAGATATTTTCTTAGGTGTGGAATTTTATGAGATTTGGGGTGTTGGGGTGCAGTATTGTGATAAAATATTTCTGTTATCTTGAAGAGATTCCATTTCATGATTGTTCTACTGGCGTAGATTGACTTCCGGAAGATTTGTGCTTAATTGATTGCAGCCCAAATGTCAATGCAGGAGGAAAAAATTTAAGCACTTTCTTGGTATCTTTATTTCCTAGATTGTCAATGGATCAGAGGTGGTTGGGGTTGATGTGTAAGCTGGCTAGGCTGTGAGGTGTCATACGGGCTTTTACCTTCCACCAACCTTACCTTTTACTTGTTATCAAATTGAGAACTCCTGAAAGCTCAGCAAATGCCCGTCACCATCAAGGGTTCATTGTAGACTCTGCTATATCCAGCCCTTAGATCATTGGGAATCCTCAGATTGACGGATGCTCATCTTCTTGGAATGGTAGGAAGGTTTACACAGCTGTCCTTCCTGCTCCACTGTTTACTAAGTGATTTACAAGTGCAAAGAAAATAAAATCAAGGAATCAGCAAAGATATGTAGCATTATTAGCAGGCACTAAAGAAGTGATCCATCTTATTTTTCTTCTATCATGTCTTGAAACTCTTCTCCTTGGGTGGTTTTTGAAAGTGATTCCTCTCCCTCTGTCCAGGGGTGAAATTCAGCAGGTTCTGACAGGTTCTGGAAAACCGGCAGCGGACATTTTGAGTAGTTCGGAGAACCGGCGAATACCACCTCTGGCTGGCCCCAGAGTGGGGTTGGAAGGAGATTTTGCAATATCCTTCCCCCAGCAATGGTGAGGGAATGGGGATTTTGCAGTATCCTTCCCCTGCCACGTCCATCAAGCCACACCCACCAAACCACATCCACAGAACCGGTAGTAAAAAAAAATTGAATTCCACCACTGGTCTTTACGTCAGATTGACTTCTAGTGAGTACCTGCATAAATTCAGGGATCCTGAAGTTAGTGAAGCCCAGATGGGTTAATATTATATTGTTTTTTTACTCTCAACCCTTGTTTTCATTTTGAATTATATGTTTATCATTGTACGAGTTAAAGTTTTACTGAGGTTTCCATTTTTTGCCGCTTCTGAGTTTCTGTGGCAAGCTCAATATAAGTAAATCGAAACAAACTATCCACCTTGATCTAATTTCTTCCCATCCCCAAAAGGATATTACCAAAATGAACTTCTTTCACAAGTGCCAGGATTATCAATGCCACAGTTTCCTTTTCTAATTCAGCACAAAATGCTTCCAATACCGTGTTTCCCCAAAAATAAGACCGGGTCTTATATTAATTTTTGTTCCAGACGCATTAGGGCTTATTTTCTGGTTAGGTCTTATTTGGGGGAAAATACGATACTAAATGCACCCATCTGGCTGATAAGCTTAACTGGGGCTTATTTTGGGGGTAGGGCTTGTATTATGAGCATGCTGAAAAATCATGCTAGGACTTATTTTCCGGTTGGGTCTTATTTTCGGGGAAACAGCGTAGGAGCACACACGTTTTCAAAAACCACTTTTTCCTATGGATGTATTCAGCAATACCCTGCATCTTGACCCTGATCTCTATGGGGTTGCTGAGACTATGGAATCTGCATTTGTATCTTCCAAAAAAAGACCTAGAGAGCAACTTTTTTTTTTTTTTTGGTACAAGACATGGATGTTGCAAGTCTTACAGCATGCTCATTGCAGGAATGTCCGTCTCAGAAATATGTAGAAATGAGATGCATTGCAAAAGGCCCTTGGGAACCTTAGAAATGCCAATGAGAACTCTCTTGGATGATGTAAGCACCACAGAGTAACAGAAAATAAGGTGCTGAATGAAAAATCTTACTGATTCTTGGCAAAAGATCTGAGAATTCTTCTCTTCCTCATTTTGCACTCTAATACTGGTGTATTAAGGTCTTACCTCCATCTTCCCTTATTGTTTTTAAATTAATCCTTTTAAAAAATGGCTTATGATTGTGGAAACAAAAAATTAAATACATATAGTCCTCAACTTATGACCACAATTGAGCCCACAATTTCTGTTGTTAAATAAGACATGTGTTAAGTGAGCTTTGCCCCATTTTACGACCTTTCTTGCCTCCGTTGTTAAATGAATCATTGCAGTGAATGAGTTAGTAACCCGGTTGTTAAATGAATCTGGGTTCTCATTGACTTTGCTTGTCAGAAGGTTGCAAAAAGTGATCGCATGAACTTGAGACATGGCAACGGTCATAAATATGAACCAGTGGCCAAGCATCTGAATTTTGAACACATGATCATGGGGATGGTGCAAAGGTCGTAACTGTGAAAAATAGTCGTAAGTTACATTTTTCAGTGCTGTTGTAACTTTGAACGGTCACTAAATAAACTGTTGTATGTTGAGGACTATCTGTAGATGTGTTTGTATTCAAAAGAGGGTAGTGTTACTTTAGAGAACATTGTAGAATAAACCACGTTTTCTGCTTAACAACTTGGCTATTTTTCCTGATCCTAAGTAGCTAGTGAATAAATAAAGAATTATGACTGTCTGTTCATGCTATTCGAAGATTATGAAACTTACTTTTAGTATTTCTGCCCAGAATGGGCAGGAGAAATTAAATCGTTTCATTGTATTGATTTTGTTGGAAAATTACTGTGAGTAATGTGCACCCAACAGATTCCCAGCCAATTCTTATATCCAGATAAGAGTAGACAGGCAAGCTGCTCAATTCAGCTAGTCAAACAGCAACAGCATGTTTGTTTATTAAACATCAGGAAATACAACCCCCACCTCCCCAAACCATTAACTAGGAAAAACTGGATAAAAGACAAAGCAGGCAGAGGGAGAAATGAATATATTAAAAACAGTTTACATAATCTATCTCAAAAGAACACAACAGAGGAAACAGCACTGTGGGTAAGTAGCATGGACTGTCCCAAAGGAAGTGCCCTTTGCTTATTCCAATTTTCACCCTTTTATGTGTGTAACAGCAACAGAATAGAAATAGAAAGTGAGACACTGGGGGATCCCTCCTCTGTTTTGAACCTTGGAGGAGGTGGGGGGGAGAAACAATTTGGCGATGGGGATGATGTATCCCCACAGTTTTCTTCAAATGCTTCCAGAGTACTCCATTCCACACATTACCACCAGGAATGGTGCCCATCCTATTTAGCCTGATGTTTTCTTGTGAAAGAAAATAATTTGAAAAAAGTATTGGCTACTCACATATGCTACACATGGTTTTAGTTCAAAGATGTGATTCCTGATTAGGTCTTTGTTTAACATTAGGATATTAATATAGTATCCCATATATAGTATTATTCCCTTTAGATGAATGGGGCTTTTGGTTTTGTCCTGATAAAACCCATCAGATGTTTGAGACCTCCATTCCCACCCAATGGCAAGAGATTCTTTGAGTTGTTGCCTTCATATTAATATTCATAGATAGATAGATAGATAGATAGATAGATAGATAGATAGATAGATAGATAGATAGATAGATAGATATTTTTTTCTGGTTTGCCTTCCTCTGATTACAGACAGAGACCATATACACTGTAAAGCTGGCCTGATGGCCTCTTGAATTTCTTGTCTCTACTTTTTCTCAAAACCATCTGCTTTTGACAAATCTCTCCCAAAATCTATTATTCCTAGAAAGTCCTACCCTCAAGAAAGGAGAATGGAATTATTCTCAGAATTCTTTGGGACAATTACAAAGGTCTTGACTTTTTCTAATCCCATTTGGCAGCTTTTCCCCTTCTTTTCTCTTAATAGACTGCAACTGTACCAAACGGAAACATTTTCTAAATTTTCTCAGACAAGGCTCAAACTTTTCCCAGTGCTTTTTCATGATGGTTCCAAAAAAGCAAGTTTTATTGCCAGAGCTGAAGTCCATTGGTTTCCCAATCACTAGGTCATCGATGTACAAGATTTATTAGCTGCCCTTTAGCCAAACACCTCAACCAGCCACTTGCTTGGTGCACTTTTAAATATAAAATTAAATGTCAAAGAGCCTTTTAAAAAGTTGACTGGCAATTGTCACATTGATTCCAGATCATCGATAATATTTGGCTTATATGTGTGAGAAAGTCTAATCCTGTGATGAAATTAATGGAACCTGTAGGATTGTTAACTTCTGCTGAACACCACAGGAGTCTTTAAGCTGTTTTCAGCCATGCACCATGCAATCCTCTTAGGGCTAAGAAAATTTCGAATGCAGAATTCTTTTCCAATTTTTGCTCACAGTCAGGACATGAGTACATGGAGCTGCACGTAGCTTTTCATGGAAGAAAAATGAATTAGCAGATGTGGGAGGTTTGAGTGTCTCGGCTGTAGCTAATAGCGCCCCCCCCCGAAAGTTTTCTTTCACAAAATAGCCACTTTAGTCACCCTTAAAAATGGAAGAGTGTTGTGCTTGATGAGGAAGGAGCTCTGCCTTCCCAATGTTTTCTAATTCCATCCCCAGAACGAAGGCCAATATATGAAGTTATTGAGAGGAGTTAGTGAGTAGGAGTTAATTACCGTATTTAAAGAAAAGCTTGAAGATCGCAGAAATTTCAGAGCAGATGTGAGCAAACTTGTTACAGCTGCAGTTTCATTTTAAATTACCACACCCCCCTCAGGAAGCTACAGGGAATGGAGTAGTTACAAACCACTTCGGTTTGGCAGACCGTCGGAGGTAGCAGCAGTGGGGTGGGGGAGAGAGAGATGGTTTTGCACGCATGCCACTTTCACAAATGCAGCTTTGTACACATGTGAGTATGTGCACGTGTGCTCCCCCACCACTTCCGCAGTCCGGTTCCGAACGGGCTGCAACCTAGCACTAGGCCACAGATTGGGGGTTGGGGACCCCTGCGTTATGGAATCACTGAAGAAGGCAGATCTAGAATTTTCAAACTCCACTTTTGTGTCTGTGTTCCTCTTGTCGGTAGATTGGACGGCTTTTATTGTGTTAATATCTGTGATAAGCTTTTGGGAAGTTTAAAGCGTTTATTTCTTACATTTCTTACAAAAAGGGTAAACATTTGTTAGAAAATGAGCAGTATAATTCTGGGACACATCAGAGGGCTGATTCTGAGGCAGGTCACTTGGAATCTGGTTTTCTTCTATATCAATTTTTGCCATCATAGTCGGCTGGGAATGATGGTAGTTGTGGTCCCAGTAATCTAGACAGCCTTAAATTAGTCAAGCCTATTTTAAATGACTCAATCCAAGGATCTTTCATTGAGCCTTCTGAATCTAAGGTTTTCCAGTAGTATTGAGACTACATTTACCAGAAGCCGCAAAAACTATCCTTTTAGTAATAATGGTTTTGAAAGTGTTGGTAAGATATGAGGGTGTGTGAATTTATTTTAACTACTACCAGGACAAGCAAATTTCTATACCCAGGATGAAGATAAAACTGCCACCAAGCATTCTGCTTTGCTATTTTTGGCACTGAATTTGGAGCCAAGGAGAAATTATTTTATCATAAGCCACGCTCAAGGGGACACTGCAGACTTAAGCAATAACAATTCTTTTGTTTTTGGATTAGCTAAAAATCCCATTAAATATTTCCATTACTGAAAATAAGTTATATGACAAGGATTAGTAAAACAGAAACTTGGCTGACAGACATTGCTAAACTGCCTCCCCACTTGATTGTTCATCTTCCAGATGTGCAAGGATTACAATTTTCAAAAGAAAAGAACATTTGTAACTCAGGGTTGAACTATGGAGTCCTTGGTGCTCTCTGAGTTTAGTTGTTTTCTTGCAGACGTTTCATTATCAGACTACATAACATCTTCAGTGCTAGGAGAGAGTGGGGTTTGTTCTCTTTTTATAAATTAGTGGCTTGCCCTGTCAGAGTTAGTGGGGGTGGTCTTTGCACTTCCTTGATTAGGCTGTTGTTTACTGTTAACTTGTTTGAGTTCCTGGATTGGGGTATTGTTTACTTCTTGATTTTTGCTCTAGTTAATCTCTGCTGATCTGGGTGTTGATTGCTAGTGGGGAGTTGTTTTGGTCTTTTTATTTCCTTTCTGGCTGTTTGATTGTGTCTTTTGATTGGTATGTAGATGTTGTTTAACTCTCTGTGCCTGTTGATGATATGATTATATTTTTCATCTATTCACCTTCCCCAATCATAAACTTTCCAAATGCACTGGGATTGGGAATGCTGAAGACTGAACACTGGAGTACTAATACTGCTGAAGCCACACTGCATAGGAAGAAGCAGTCATATATTTTATTTACAGTACTTTGATCATACGTCCTTTATTTTATTTTATTTTATTTTATTTTGTCCCACATGTTCCATCCTGTAAAGTCCCTGACAAGGTTCTACATAACATGTATGACTCACCAAATCAAATCTGCTCTTTTCTTTAGATGTGGACTTACCTTGTTTTTGAACCTCATCTCTTTTAAACTCAATGCACAATTTACATATAAATATTTGTACTTATTTATATCAGTTTATTTGATTGGCCTGGAAACAAGATGGATCATGTCACAATTTCCAGAATGTTAATGCTAACATTTGTTCAACTTCAGGTTGATATTTTGCATTAGAGCTCCCAACATCAAAGGTAATTGGAATCGGCACATAAATAACACAAATCCATGGCTAATACCTTAAAAAATAGTTTGCCTTGAAAGAGCAATTATGGGTTGTTAGTCTTTGATTTTGAACTGATTTTCTTTAAATGAGACCACCAGCCTGAATTGCAAATTGTTTCTTATTTTTCAGTTTCACATTCATTTGTAATGCAGGAAGGATAGGATCTCACACACACATGCCCCAAACCTTGCCTGGGCTTGCTCAGTCTGCACAATTTGCAACCCACAAAGAATGAAGGATCTCCAAGAATTTGAAGGGATTTTTGTGGCTGGTGTTCTACCTAGAAAGTGGGATTGAGCTAGTCGGATAAGGCTGCATTTCAGATCAATAGGTTTGCTACCTGAAGATACTTCTCAAGAAGTTGCAAACAATCTAGCTGACCTTCACACATTTTGGAGATTAATTCTTATCAGGACCAGCTAGGGTGACTTACAGCCAAAGATTCTGAGAATTGTCCAAACCTTCTGAAGTCCATCAGATTCTTAACTCTGTCCCAGATTCACTAGTTGATATGCACTGTGGGGTCTTCCATGAGGGCCTGTCATACTGGGTGTACCAGCAATGACCTTTTCTGGTTAGAGAGAGAGAGTCATTGTTAACTACGTTTAAATAAGTGCCAGATACCACAGATGTGTATGTGTGAAGCTGCCTCTGAAGACTCTCTGGTTGCTGAGTCAGAACACAGCCAGGAAAGGAATAGCTAAGTCTAGACAATGGCAATGTATTTCCCAGTGTTTATGCAACTACTTTTGTACTACATTTCTTAGGATAATTCAAAGATCTGGCTCTTGCATTGAAAACTTTAATGCAGAAGTACAAAAAACAATTCTTTTGTATCTTCCAGAGCCTCTCTAGAATGAGCAAGTTCAATATTTTTATTCTTTTTATAATGCATTTTTGAGAATTTGGGAGGTTTTAAGGAACAAAAGCTGTAAATCTTGCAGATGTGTAAGCCCTATAAGAATTATCAAGTCTGGCATTCACTTGTCCATATACTGAGTACATTCATCTGAAATTAAACGGAGAACAATGAGCAAAATTGTCTTCTCAATGGTAGCATGCGACCAGTGATAGGATTCAAATAATTCAACAACCACTTCGCCCAGGGTCAGGTTAGCTGTCGTGGGAGGCGTGGCCCATCCCCATCCTTCAGCTCAGCTGCACAAGCGGACTGAGACTTCTGCAATGGGCAACCTGATCCTTGGCGAACCAGTTGTTAAATTACCCTCCAGCTATCAAAGTGGGTCCTGGGTGCTGCACTGCAATGGAGAAATGGGCAACAGAGTGGCCGGCATGAGGGAAGGAAGAAGAGCAGGAAGAAGAAAGAAGGAAAGCGGCCTTCTCCCATTGCCCATTTCTCCATTGCAGCGCAGCACGGTGCCCAGGATCCATTTTGATAGCAGGTAGGTGGGTAGGTAATTTAACAACAGGTTCGCCTGAACTGGTATGAACCAGCTGCATTCCACCACTGCATGCGATCTGTAAGACATTCTTGACTAAGTCATTCATTTAGTACTTACACTGATTTTTTCAGAGATTTAATTTCCTCTCTTCTTCCTTGTTCCCATTTAAAGGTTTTCTAGTGCTATTTTTTACTGCTTGTACAGATATTTTATTACTGCTTGTTTTATACAGGTGGTCCTCGACTTAGTTCACTTAGCAACTATTCAAAGCTATAACATCACTGAAAAAAAAGTGGCAACTGACTCATATTAATGATGGTTGCTGTGTCCAAAGGGCATGTGATCATGTTTTGCAACCTTCTGACCAGCAAACTCAATGAGGAAACCAGATTCACCTAAGAACCGAGTTACTAACTTAAGAGCTGCAGTGATTCACTTAACAACTGTGGCAAGAAAGGTCGTAAAATGGGGCCAATGTCTCGCTCAGCAACATAAATTTTGGGCTCAGTTATGGCCGTAGGTCAAGGAGTGCCTGTATTAATTGCAAGAGGTCAATTTATATCTAAAAGCAACATATGAGTTCTTAAAGCAATAACATTTAAGATTATTTAATTTTGTATAAAATTAATTTAAAATTGTGCACGCATTAGTTTATATAAGAAAGTTCTCTTGGAGATTCAGTATATCTCAACTGTCAGTCACCTGTCAAGTACTGCAATCATTGCAAATCTGTAAATGTATATACACACATGAGTATAAAATATGTAGCTATCCAGTATAGCCAGCAGGGTATTTCACTTGATAGTTATGTTTTTCAAGTTACATGTACACACACCAGAGGTGGGTTTCAGCAGGTTCTGACCAGTTCTGGAGAACTGGTAGTGGAAATTTTGAGTAGTTTGGAGAACTGGTAGTAAAAATTCTGTCTGGCCCCGCCCCCATCTATGCTTCCCAATTCCCAGCTGATCGGGAGGAAATGGGGATTTTGCAATAACCTTCCCTGCCACTCCCACCAAGCCACTCCCACCAAGCCATGCCACACCCACCAAGCCACACCCACAGTACCGGTAGTAAAAAAATTTGAAACCCATCATTGACACACACACACACACACACACAAATGTTATTTCAGCTGCGCTTTCCGACTCCAGCCTTATATAATATTTGATTGCAATCCTGTGTCTGTGTATTTGGCAGTAAGTTTCTTTCTCAATAGACCCGCATTGCTCATCGAACCAGACTAACAGTGGTCCCTAATCTTTTTATCAAAGGGGCCATTTTTTATTGCTTTCCTGTGTTCTTTCCAGCAATGTCAACTAAGGATTTGCTATTATATATACCGACTATTGAATTGGACAATACTCGGAAAAACAATTCAGGAACATCCATTTGGGAATATAAATTTGTCAAAAGTGCACCCATACAAACTGGACTTATTTCAAATAAGTGATTTAGGTTCGGCTTGCAAATGTTTCTAAAGGCAGAATTTTATACTGCCAAGACAAACAATACAAAGGGAGAAAGGCACCTTAACTAGATAGCTATCTGCTAAAACGTCTTGCTCTTTTGCCCAGTTAGATATGCTCCCGCCAACAAAATCTGCATCAAAAATATTTTCTATCCTGAATGTGTGCATTCCTAACAGGTGGAATGAGCCCATCGGTTTGTAATGTAGTCTCTTGACTTGAGTTCATAGAGCAGTGTGGAATAAAATGGCTTTGGCTGTTCTTATAGCATATCTTGTTGCTTTTAGAAAGTCGTGTTTCATGTGGCATACCTGTCTATAACCAATTTTAATTTGCATTTTCAGTATCTTACTAAAAAGTGTATTGACCAAAGGCAGGCTGGGTATCAGAGGTCAGGGGTGCTATTCAGCAGGTTCTGACAGGTTCTGGAGAACCGATAGGGGAAATTTGAGTAGTTCAGAGAACCAGCAAATACCACCTCTGGCTGGCCCCAGAGTGGGATGGGAATGGGGATTTTGCAATATCCTTCCCCTGGAGTGGGGTGAGAATGGAGATTTTGCAGTATCCTTCCTTTGCCACGCCCACCAAGCCACCACATGCCCACCAAGCCATGCCCACAGAACCGGTGATTAAAAAAAAATGAATTCCACCACTGTCAGAGATCAATATTTATTTATGGGTCCATCTGGTAATGATCATGACAAAGGAAAAATTGTGACTTGGACTGTAGGAAAATAGCAAAGGACATGATTTAATGTTTGAATGAAGGGAATTAAAGAAAACCAGGTAAATTGTGTATCTGGGAAACTAGGAGAAAGGGAAAAGGATGCAACAGATCTGAATTAAAGCATTCTAATCATGTGGAATGTATATCAGAATGTATCAATTGGTATCTTCTAGGTTTACTGTGCATATTTAAGAAGATAGGAATTTATAGGTTGCTACAGCTACATGTTATGTTCCAGTGAATTGTCAAAAATGGAAGAACCAAAGGGGAATTTGGGGGGCGAAAAACTGTGCAACATTCTGAATGACTATGACCCAGGAGGAAAAAAATGATACTAGGTGACTATAATGGATGGATGGCAAAGAAACTACCCCCCCCCCCCAAAAAGTGAGCCATTCCAGTACAGAAGTATGTACTGGACAAGAAAGTTGATTGTTCATTGAGGAGTTACTTAGAAAAAAAAATTGTTTTGAATAATGGCTTAAGGATGAGTCTCTTCATACCTACACATGGCAAAGGAATATCTGCATTACCCCTCTACAAGTATTATTGATGTGATTGTGGGAAGTCAACCCCCTCCGGAAGAATGAAAAATTTGGGAAATATTAAAAAGGCAGACTATTATATTTTCCCTAAAGGAGAAATGGAGAAACATGCTCTTAAGGACATAAATCAGCCCCCAGTCTTTCTTAATAGCCCACAGCAGATGACAGCACTTAAGAGATAAGGAGCTTATTGAAAGAGGAAGACAAGTATCTAGATGGCACTATCCATAAGCAAAGCAAATACTGCCAGCAGAAGCCCATTCAAGACAGAGTATTTCGAAAGTCCTTGCAGCAAAGTTTGACAGCTAACAAAGCCAGAATGATAGGATTAGAAAGCAGCCCCTCACCCAAGATTCAATACAGGACGAAAGCCATTAAGCCACAATAGGAATTGCCCAACATCCTTTCACAGCACAAGACACTTCATTGCACTACCCCCAGAGCAGTTCAAACTTCAACATCACAGAAACCTATAAAGATCCATTCACTCATTCAACCATTTGTTCAGCTGATCCAGAACCCCAAACCCTGGTGGTTCTGTTCATCAATAAATGGACCTTCTCTGGATAAAAATTTGGTGGGTTATGCAAAATGTTCTCAAGAAAAAACTCCAATTTTCTCCTCAATTGTTTTTATTGGGCATAGTTAAGGGTTTTTCAATGGGTGAAACAAAATTGATATTGTACATGGTGACAGCAGCTAGGTTACTGATTGGTCAATATTGGAAAAGGGATGTTTTGCCTACTATTGAAGAATGGACTTTGAAGGTGGCCAGTTTTGCAGAAATGGCGAAGATATCAGCATACTTAAAAGACCGGACTCAAGAGACTTATGCATGGGAGTGGAAGAAATGGATAGATTATGTGCAGAATAAATACCAAACTAGGAAGTATCAGATAGCTTTTAGTTGAATGTTGTGTAGAAATGTATAGTATATAGGGGGTAGAATAGTTTAATGTTATGTAGAAATGTATAGTACACAGAGGGGAGAATAGAAGGGCGGTAAAGTATGATATGATATAAAATGATTTGGATTTGGATTTCACCTTGGGGAAGTCATGGGTGGAGGGGAGGGCTAGGGAGGGTTAGGGAGGGAAAGGTGGGGGGGAAATGGGAAAATTTGTATTTGTAAAACTTTTTCAATAAAATAAAAATAAAAATAAAAATAAATGGACCTTCTTTCCAATCAGCCTCCAGCCTCCATTTTATACCCAGCGTCTTTCTCCCAGCTTGGAACTGAACCAGATGGATTTTTCCATCCAACACTTCCCTTCAATCATGTCCAATTTGTGGAGACTGCCTGGACAAGTCCTTGCAGGTTCCTTGGCAAGGTTTTTCAGACAAGGTTTGACATTGCCTGCTTTCTGGGGCCAAAAGAAAGCAACTGGCTCAGGGTCACCTGGCTTTGTGTCTAAGGTGGGACTAGAATTCACACTCTCCAGTTTTCTAGCCTGATGCCTTACCCACTACAGCAAACTGGCTCTCTGTTACTGTACTTTCAAATAAAAACAACGGGGTATATATTCTGTAGTGTAGAACATTATTTCTGCTGCATCAAGTATGAATTATACCAGTGTTTCCTGTCCTCATGCTGGCTGGGGTGTTCTGGGAATTGAAGTCCACATATCTTAAAGTTGCTGACTTTAAGAAATACTGGATTAAACTAAGAGCTTGTGAAGACAGCATGAACAGATAGAAACCATAACTGCATTCCCTAAGACAGTGTTTCCCAAAGTGTGGTACGCGTACCCCCAGGGGTACGGGAAGAGTTTGATGTGGGTACGCGTTGCACCGGAGTTTGGTGGGGATCACGTGGGAATATCCACTGCACCGTGTTTAGCTGCGCCCACAGAACAAGGAAAGAAATAGGCGCGTATCACAGTTTTTACACGGGAACTGGGGCCATCGTACATCGTATCGCAACTCATTATGGCGGGAACTTCTGTACATCCTTCACGCAGCTCAGGTTCGGCCATTTTTAAACTGCGGGAACATTAACAGTTGACGTTGAGCCGCGGAGCTGTTTAAACGCCGGAGAATTGCAGTGTTATCTAAGGGTTTCCCAAAGTGTGGTATGCGTACCCCCAGGGGTACCATATGTTTTTTATGAAGGGTACTCAGCGTTACGAAAATTATAGAAGGGGTACACATATGTCAAAAGTTTGGGAAACACTGCCCTAAGAGAAAAGAAGATACAGACAAGTATCTGAAGAAAGTTCCAGATATCTCAGTATTTCTATCAAGAAGCTTTTCCCTGCGCATCTATTACAAGGAAAATGGGGCAGGCCATATCAAAATCATATGCTTATATGCAAAGCAATGCTACCGTATTTCCCTCATTTTCTCCCTAAACTGCCAAACAAATGTGCAGGACAATAACATGGTATTCTACCGGTTTGCACCGGTTCAGGTGTACCGATAGCTCCGATCATCAGCTGAGAGTAAACCAGTTCTCTTGAATGATCAGGTGGGCCTGCCCGCCCCTGCACTATACTGACCTTTATTTCCTGTGTTTGAACCCACCTGATCGGCGTGGCAGAGTGGATTGCCACGCGTCAGCTGTTTCACTCACCAGGGCTGAAGTAGAAGACATGTTTTAGAGCTGTTTTTAATTGCACCGCGCGCACGAACCGCTTGTTACACTGGTTGAATCCCACCACCGGCCAGTTTATATTGCTTCCTGCTATCCTGCATGCCTTTACTCCAATCAGTCAGGAATTAAGGATGGGACCATCTTGATGGAGGTGCTTCATGGCCATTGATGGCAAGACTGGTTCATGGTAGGTTCATTTGCTGATAGGCTCTCTTAATGGTTAGCCATCGGCCTGATTTGTTTTTAATTCCAGTGTTTCTATACAGGGTAGCCTTGGTGTTGATGATATGGGGCAGCAAAACAAATGAGACGATGTAGTCTAGATATGTAGCATATTATGCATGAAAAGAGACCAACCCATGCTAGTTGACTGAGCTCAAATGCATTCACATTATGATCCTTTCCCTTCTTGAATTGGATCATCAAATACAAATTTAACTCAGAACTCTGCCAAAGTAGGACAGAATTTTAAACTCATATAACCCATTTATGCCACACGTCTTGATAATGCTCTGTATGCTCTGTAAGCTCCATTTTCACAGCACTAAAATGCTCTTGTTGACTTCAGATGCTTAGGAGTCAAAATTAGAATACAGGGATGGGGGTGGGGATAATTGGCTTTAAACATCACCTGTTGTTCTTCTTTGGAAAATCAAGCTCTGCTTTCTTGGTTCTGAGCCATTAGGGGAGGAAAAGAGAGCTCTCTTTAATTGCCATCATTAAAATGAATTATTAAAAATATTTGAAAATAGTCAGCAAACAGAAAAATACCTCAATCATGAAAGCCAGCAACTTCAGTTATGTACTGTTATTACCTAATCAGTAACAAGATATACTGGCATGAAATCCTTTGAACTAATGATTCTGATACTTGGATGGTATTCACGTTCATGTGCTTTTAAGGCAGTTAAGTATATCTTAGGCAAACTGAGATTTTATCATCTTGTACTAATACATTCATTTCTTAGATACAGGGGAAAAAATGACTTATTCCCAATTAAAATGAGGTTTTCTTCGCTGTAGAAAAACAAATTACTTATTTCCAATTAATAACTCTCTGTAGCTTCTAAATTTCATTCCTCTTCATGGATGCTTTCCTGGGTTTTCATTTGCAATGCAATCTTTATTCACTCTTTCATTGCTTGGATGCAATCCAAATAACTCCCATATTCTCCAATAAAATGGCCGTGTATCTACCATTTGAACAACCATCTTTGTTGAAGATTGCTGTTGAGCTATAGGCCTGCAACTTCATGCCTGATCAATACCTATTGCCATGCCCCAGCATATAACTTTTATTTTATTTTATTTTATTTTATTTTATTTTATTTTATTTTATTTTATTTTATTTTATTTTATTTTATTTTATTTTATTTTATTTTATTTTATTTTATTTTACTGTTGTTGCTCTCTAGTCCCATCCAGTGGCTGGAGGGACAAATATGCCCCAACATACTATCTTTATATACTGTTGTTGCTCTCTAGCCCCATCTAGTGGCCAGAGAGACAAATACCAAGTATATTGTTTGAAGCTGACCCCACCCCTTTACATATCAACCCACACTCTCAAAACAAGTGCATGCTGGGAAGCCAGACTCCATTTCCTTTAGCATTTGGAGAAGGCAGAAGCACAAAGAAGAATCCATCTTAATCTGTGGCACATGGTCATGCAAGGACAAACCCACATCCCACACACACAGCATCGCTGGTGAGATTTAGATTGCTTGTATTTATTAATTGTTATGCTCAGCAGTAACCCAATACTGTCTATCTTTTTATTTGGTTCTCATTGTATGTATCCCTATTTTTCCCAGTTTCACCATCCTGTTCTTTCAATAAAGCATTCAGATCTATGCCCACGGTCTGTTTTATTGGAGGATAGGTGGGTTTAGCTGCATGTCGAGCTGCACACAGACTAACGTGTAGTGAGGACAGAACACCTATGAATATTTCCAGGAGCCAGGATGCTGTGACTAATAGTTGCACTCTGGTGGCATGTTTCCCTCTTGTTCCCACCCCCCACCCCCCCGCAGTTCTGATCACATTTCATAGTCTGAACAGCGAAGGTATACATTCACAAGATCCATGAATTGGATTAGTTTGGCCATATTTGGCACCTTAGTGGAGCAAAGATGCAAAACCAAGCTTTGCTGATTGGCTTATTTGCTTTTTAGAAATGGAATCAGTTCAGACCTGGTATCCTTATTTGCCTTCTGCTACTTTTGTCTTCCAAGTCAAGTTCCAGTGGTCCATTGACTGTCTTTCCAATCATTAAGAGACAACATAAGGAATTACAAGTGTGGTGATATTTATGGAACACTTAACTCCAGAACAAAAGATCATGCAGCAATTCAGGTCGTATAAATTATACGCAAGGGCCTATAATTTGGAATTTGGGAGACAAGGACTAGTTATTATTTTGCTTGGTAATTATATTTACTGCATTAATTAGCATTCTCATGTGATGTCTGCATCTGTGTCTATATCTACATCCGGCAAACTATACACACAGGAAAGCAAGCCACAATCTAGACAGAACATAGTGAAACAGACCAGCTCCCAGGTTGGCAAACGAGCGAGACAAGGCTGTATCTCTCCTTTATTTATTTAAACCTATTTGCCAAGTATACATTAAAGGTGGATAGACTGGAAGTAGATGAACATAGTTTTAAAACTGAAGGGGGGGAAAATCAGTATATTTTGCTGATGTTCTTGCCTTCTTCCTAGGGCTGTGAGGGTGTGACTGTTTCAAGATCACCCAGCTGGCTTTGTGGCTAAATCAGGACTAGAATTCTCAGTCTCCTAGTTTCTACCCAGTGCCTTAACCAGTACACCAAACTGGCTCCCTCCCTCTGTCTACTCAGCTGAAATTTTGCAGCTTTCTTACACAGGAGTATTGTGCAATTTGTTTAATAAACTTCAAAAAAATTATATAGAATAAGAAGGAGAAATATATTCATGTTTTCCATCTTTATATCCTAGGCAACAACCTGATCAGGAGACAACACAAATCAAAGAGAAGGTCAAGATTTCATGGTTGTAATCAAAAATTGAGAGACATTACCAAGGCATGAGGATAGTATACAAGGAAAGGTTTTAAAAGAAGTGAGAAAGTCAGCCTTAGGCCTATTAATTTTCAGGGTTCATATGTGAATGACTCAATCCTGGGCTAGACAAGACAATGTAATAAGTAAACACAATGAATAAAATGATAGGAAGAAATAAACATTTTATTAGGCCTTCTTGGTTTAGTTTTTTTAAAAAAATCTTCCTAATTGGACTGGGAAGGCATTTCACCTTTTTCCCCCAAGCCCACATGTATTTGTTGAACAAATTAACATCTTGATTTCTTCAGGTTTGCCATGTGAAAACTTCTGAATAAGCATGAACTATCATCGTCAGCTGTGACTGACAGGATCCTGTTAACCTCAGCCAGCTTATTTGCTTTTGGTAGAAGGCAGCTAAATTATGTGCAGATATCTTTAAGTATCTTGGGGCAATCCTGGTTGCTCTCTGCCTTATATTGAGCCTGAAAATCAATATATAAAGGCCAATCACACACACTGATAATACTGAAGGGAGAAAAATAAAAATGTTGTTTATTTTAATGATTTTTAGTGTATAAAAGGAAGTTCACCCAACAGCAATTACTGGATTTGCTCCTTTCAAATTCTTTTCTATGTGACTGGCAAAAGTGTTTTTTGTATCATTGGTCAGGAGCTACAATTTTCCACACTACTGGCAGAACACGTATGAAATTTCAGAATCCACAAACTGTAAGAATAGAAATGGAGGCAACTGAAACTCATTTTAAAATGTCTCCCTCCCACCCACACCCGCCCAATTAGATTTCAAGAGAGACCTGTTGTGTCACAAGAGATTGAGAAAGTAACTCACGTTATCACTGACTGACAGGCCATTCACATCCTATGGCACACAGAGTTGGGTAAAAATAATCTTGTAGTACTATAGTCCATAGCAAACAAAGTGCTCTCGTGTACACTATTATAGTTCTGATTCTAAAAATGTTTAGTTTTTTTCTCGAAAACGGTCTCTGCCTTGATGATAAGTTTATTGTGGTCAAATCCAGCATTTACTTTTTTTTTAATTGATAGCATTCTAGTTTTAGTACTGTAAAGACACTTTGTGATCCTTTATTAGTTTTATATTTTACCACAATCTCATGACTTGGAGATATGCAAAATATAAAAAGGAAAAATTAAAACATCCACAGTAAAATTAAAACAGAAATAACATAAAGAGAGGGGAGAACGTTTAGAACAGCATGCACCATAATAACAAAAATGAACAGTTAGCAATAAAATGTGGCACGATGGGTGAAAATCACTTACTGATTTTCAGTTATCAGCATTCTGGAATGTTCTCCAAAAAAAGCTCAGTTTTAATAGCCTTCTGAAAGCCATCAAGAAATCTTCATGGGGAGAGTGTTCTGCAGCAACACACAACAACAATGCTACCACTGAGAATCGCAAAGGTCCTTTTTCAGGAGGCAACTGGACTTTCTTATTTTTTCTTTGAAGACATTTTGTTTCTCATCCCAGAAGCTTCTCCAGCTCTGACTGGATGTCAGATGAAATCCGTCCATTCCCCACCATCCAGTCAGAGCTGAAGAAGCCTCCATCTTGCTTGGGTTCAAGGTTAGGCTGTTCTCTCCCATTCAGATTCCTCCTCCAGGTTCCTGGATAGTACACTGATAGCATCTCTCCTGCAGCCTGTGATGGAGATTTATAATTTTAATGATACCACATCCCAAACTGTTGAGTGATCTCCCCCGGACGTTTCATGTGGATGTTAAAAATTACAGGCCACTGAGTTAACCTCTCTTCTCCCACCGCAACTGATTGCAACCGTCTGTTGAAGAAGGAGCAGAACCGCAGTAAGACAAGAAAAGTCATTAAATAACCAAAAATAACCAAAATAACCAAAGCCACCATTAGTGGTGAAATCCAAATTTTTTTACTACCTGTTCTGTGGACATGGCTTGGTGGGTGTGGTGTGGCTTGGTGGATGTGGCTTGGTGGGCGTGGCAGGGGAAGAATACTGCAAAATCCCCATTCCCTCCCCACTCCTGGGGGAAGGATATTGCAAAATCTCCATTTCCACCCCACTTTGGGGCCAGCCAGAGGTGGTATTTTCCGGTTCTCCGAACTAAAATTTCTGCTACTGGTTCTCCAGAACTGTCAGAACCTGCTGAATTTCACCCCTGAAGTCACCTCAGCTCAGCCCCATGCTGAAGTCTGAATTCTGACTGAAAATTGCCCAGATGACTTGTTTCATTTACGATGCTCTGTACTTGATATGTCACCGTTGTCTTAAAATTCTTTCTACAGAAGGGAAGGTTGATATTGTAGGATTCAATCTGCTTGTTGCCTCTTGAAAAGTTTCTTCAGCGCTACTAGCAACTCCTTCTCCTGCAGGGAGTTGTCATGGATTGCCAGCCCTGTGAAGATGAGGTAGGCAAGGGTGGGAAACAGGAGCAGCATGGGTTTTTAAAAGGCTCACGTTATTTTAATGTGGGAAAGGCCTGGCTTTTGTCAATGCTTGTATCATATTGTTCCTCCTCACACATGTCTCTAGGAGAAAAATGCATATTTTTCATAAAGAAGTTCCCAGATTCATTGCCAGGCATCTCCACTTAAGAGGATCAGGTAGCAAGTAATAAGAAAACTTGCAGCCTTGAGGCCTGGCTACTGGATTTAGAGAGCCAGGTTGATCTACTGGATAAAGCGCTAAGCTAGAAACGAGGAGACAGGGAGTTCTAGTCCTACCTTAAACATGAAAACCAGCTGGGTGATCACTCAGCCTAACCCACCTCACAGCGTTGCTATGGTGAAGAAAAAAGCAGGAGGAAGGAGCATTGGATCGTTTACCACTTTGAGTTATTTATAAAAATAATAAAAGTGGGATATAAAGAAAGGAACAAGAAATAGATCTAACCAGTATGGGTAGAATAAGAAGCTCTTTCCTTTACATGTACAGAGAGGATAATGGTTAGGGACAAGTTTGGGGCTCTGTTGGCTTAAATCATGGCAACTGGACCAAAATTGTTTTTTCTTTTTAAACTGAGATGTTGCGTTACTCATCCAAGTAACTTCTTCAGTCAAAATGAAAATTTGTGTAGGCAGAGAGTCAGAAAGTTGTTGGGAAGAACCAACTCTTACCATACAGACTGCAGGGGGTTAAACTTTGGTCCAGTTGCCATGGTTTAACCTTTTAGATACTTTTGGCCTGGATGACTGGATCGTCATTTACATGTCAACCTGTTGGCTTCTGTTTTTGCTTCTCTGTTTTCCAGAGCCCTTCCTTCATTTTTCTTTCCTGCTGAGAACCATCAGGTCATCTGTGACTGACACCAGATTTTAATGATATAGTCTTGGGGATTTCCTGTAATTCTAAAATAAGACTTCCAGAGGCCCATGGAAAGGGGGCTTATATAATGCAGAGGGCCCCACTGTTTTCATATATTCAGGGACAGCATAATTGTACCCTCTTCTGTAATTAAAAGTCTGTGTCGGTTTCTGTGCTCTGTTATTCTATACTTTGTCACTATAGAAAAAGATACAGAGAGAGGGGGGAGGGAGAGAGAGAGAGAGAGATTTCTGTCTTTTTAAAAAAAAAATAACATCGAATAGACCTGTGACACTGGATGTCTGTGCTGCTGGCAGCTTAGATGGTTCCAGAGTGTGAAGCAAGTTAGCAATTCAATAGCACTGAAACTGTGACTGACAGTTGATATTAACAGCCTGTCACTTGCCAGAAGCTCCTGTCCCCTGCCACAATAGGAACATGGCATGTAAATAGTTGTGCTTCAGGAAAAAAGTATCAAACAGATTGTTGACTCATTACCGAATCTTTATGGGTGATCCCACTGCGCTCCATTTCCCACTGATATATAGACCACTGCCCTCTTATGTTTTGCACTAGAATTGCTTTGCCTCCTTCCTGGAATCTCTGCTTGATTTACAGCTGAAGTAAACAAAGCAACATAATCTTTCTTCAATCTGATTTTTAAACTAAATGGTTTGCAAACAGAATACCAGGGGTTTGCTAATACAGGCAAACTTTGTTTACCTCTGCAAGACTATGCATTCTTGCATGATGCATAACATGATTCTTAATGCATAACATTGCATGATACATAGCATATATTCTTACATGACATCATAACATGATAGCAGTCTTCCAATATTTGGGGGGCTGTCACAGAGACCAGTGGGGTCAACCTATTCTCCAAAGCACCCGAGGGCAGGACAAGGAGCAAAGATTGAAGCTTCTCAAGGAGTGCTCCAACCTAGAATTACATTTCCTGTCAGTGAGAACCATTAACCAATGGAATGGCTTGCCTCCAGAAGTTGCAGTGCTCCATCCCTGGAGGTTTTGTTTTTTTTTAAAGATATTTTTATTAAACAGTTTTTAACAGTTTTTAACAATTTTCCTCTTTGCAACATTTCCGAATCGGTATACATCTGCTATATATCCGTTTTTCCCTTTACATTTATATATCTATACATGTGGCTCCATTGTCCTTTGTACATACTAATATATTAATATCCTGATTTATAAACATACATTTTATGTCATATATATTTATACAGATTTATTACTGTTTTCTAACTCCTAAATCTTCTTTATTTGATATTTTCTTAACTTTTCCTCTAACATTTGTACCATATATCCCATACCAAATACTACTCCATTTCTCCTTTGTCTTTTATTTCTTTTGTCAGTCTATCCATCTCAGCATACTCCGGTACTTTTCTTAGCACAGTTTCCTCTGATCATCCCTGGAGGTTTTAAAGAAGAGATTGGACAACTATTGGTCAACAACAATACACGAGCAAATAATAGATACAAACTCAAGGTAAACTGCTCCAAACTCGATTGCAGAAAATATGTCTTCAGTAACAGAGTGGTCAATGCCTGGAATGCACTACCTGACTCTGTGGTTTCCTCCCCAACCCCCCCAAAACTTTAACCTAAAACTGTCTACTGTTGACCTCACCCCATTCCTAAGAGGTCTGTAAGGGGCATGCATAAGTGCACCAGCATGCCTACCGTCTCTGTCCTAATATTCCTTTTTACTCTTACTCTTTTCATGTATTCAAATTATATTTATACTTTTACCTGTTATCTTATATATTTTGACAAATAAATAAATAAATAAATAAAATAGAATGGTACAGGGTCTTCTGCTCAAGCAATGAGTTGTACTAGAAGATGTCCATGGCCTCTTCCAATTCTGTTATTCTGTAAATTTCTTTTCGTTTCCATCTATACTTATCAAAAATAATTGATTACATTGTCTATTCTCTCTTGTTGCTATATTTTGCCTGAACTAATGTGATTGTCTCCTGTTTATTTTTCTTCTTTCCTTTCTGCTGTCCTGTCTTGTAAGAGAAAAATGTGAATCTTTGTGTTGACATGAAAAACGTAAACGTCCAGGCTTATTCCTTTCTCCAATACATTCCCATCACTAGCTTTGGACAGTATGTGAAATCTAGCTTCTTCTGGTGAATGGCACTCCTGATCTATGGCCATATCATAAAAATTAGCAGGGATGTCTGACTCACAGACTTCTTAAAATAAAAATCTATTTAAACATTGGGAGGAAAAAAAGACTCCCTGAAGGTCTTTCCACAAAGACTAAACAAGGATCAAGATTTCATGAAGAATCTATCCTTGTTCAGCTTTTGCAGAGAAATGCCACCAGCAACTTTGCCAAAAGAAAGCAATGTACATTGATCTAAAAGTGCATATCGTAGCTTTCCTATTTAAATATGCCATAGATTTGGTTAATTTTTAGTTTCATGGCAAACTAAATAGTAAAAGAATATTGTTTTCTCTGCTTGCTCTGAACAGTGAGCGTAGAACGTATTTTAAGAAATGCATATTTTGCAAACAATACTGTTTCAATCCCTAATGGCACACATATTTTTAATTGTTATTTGTACGATGATCTGAACTGAAATATGATCTGTGCCTGACCATATTTGACTGATCAGTCTGGAACTTAGAGCTTGGTGACACCTTGATCCAACCTCTGGGACTCTTTTTAAATCTCTGGGTGGAATAGCAGCTGCAAGATGACACCAGTGGTTATAACTCTAGGGAAAAAATAGTGATTGTATTCAGAACTTCAGGAGTTCTGTTGAAAGAAATTCCAATAAACCCCAAATGGATCTATATGTAAAATGTGTTGATTTTGAATATGATTGGATTACTTTTCTAACAAAATCACAGCCAATCCAATCTTCCCTATCATTTGTTATTTGAGATGCAGTGAAGTTAACACTTTATTTTTTACTTTTGGACAAAGAAAATGGATTTAGTATCACAAGACTTGCTGTTCAGCACCAGAAAGACAAACATATGACTGCAAAAAGTTGATTACTATAGGTCAACTATGGGTGTCCGCAATGAATTATGGCATCAATTTATTATCTGTAAATATATTTCTTGTATGTTTCTTCTTTTTCAACTTTTTTTAATTTTTTTTTATTGAAAAAGTTTTACAATTACATTTTCTCCCCATTTCCCCCCCCCGACCCTCCCTAACCCTCCCTAACCCTCCCCAACCCCCCCAACCACCCCTCCCCCCCGGACTTCCACAGAATATAATCCAATGAAAATCCCCTTTTTATAAAACTTGAACCCCTCCTCCCCCTATATATTTTTCATCTTCACAAAATTCAAATATTTCTATCTAACTTTTTTTTTAAAATTTTTAAATTTTGTGTATTTTGCATTCAGTTAATAATAATAATTAAAAAAACAAGAAAAGTGCACTGTATCACAGTAATAATGGCTATGCAACACACTGCAGTTGTATATCAACAGCTCATGCAGAAAATAATTCAGCTGTTGCTGAATTAAATTTGAATATTGTGTTTGTCTTGAACTTTTTTTTTCCCCCAAGTGTAAAAGGCAAGTACAATATGGTGGAGCAAAAGCCCTACTGTAGTTTACAGAAATCTCTCCAATTCTCTCTTCTGCACCATTTTCCCTTCTAAATTGTGCATATTTCTCCAGAGATCTCCCTGCTTTCTTCAGTGGCACTAATTTTTCTATGGCATTTTTCTTGTTAGCTAATCCTCTGATTCCACCAAACACAACAACAGGATTTTGTACTGACATTTTTACCCATATTGAAAAATATTGAAATATTGAAAAACAAATAAAACTCTGAGTAACCTTCATTCAGCCCATGAGTTTGCTTTGCTTTTCCTTTGTGAGGTGATGCTTCATAATGGTGCTGAGAGGTAGATGAGCTCACAAAGGGGAGGTATATAAAATCTTTGGGTGGGCTAAATGAAAGTTGCTCACTGACGAGTTTTACTCTGTGTGCGCATTGACTAGTGGTAACTTAGATCAGATTTTGCCTTTCTTTAACTTTTCAGTACTTATTTGTTTGTTTATTTGCTTATTTTTTATTTAATATACTTGTTTACTTAGATTTATTCATTTATTTCTCATATTTACTTATATTTATTTCTTATATTTACTTATATTTATTTCTTATATTTACTTATATTTATTAATTATATTTATATTTATTATATTTAATATATTTAGTTTAGGATTAGTATCGTTAAGTTCAGGGCATTAGGAATGGAGACTTTCCTCTATTATGGGGGGAAACTCCTCTTTGAGGTAAGAGATCCTTTGTTTTATTTATTTATTTACTTGCCAACTTGTATGTGTAACTCTAGGATTAGTTCAGGATTTGAAATTCTATCTGCTTCTTTGGTAATTTCTTTAGGGAAATTGTTGAAAAAGTGATGAGGCTCAAGATTTGGGCAGAAACAGCACTGGTTGCCCCTGGTGGATGGTTGGGGAAGGGCACCTTTCTTGGGTCTTTTACATTTCTAGGGGCTTCAGTATTATTCACCAAAACATCCTGGACTGCTTAGAAGGGTAGGAAGTTGAGAGCAACTTGTAGTGATGCTGCTACTTTCTGAGTGGGTTATACCAGTTATTGGAAATAAGGGAGGAGAGGAGAAGTCATCCAGTGGCTGCTCACTTGAGTACATGAAGCTGCTGAGGGAAGGTCATCCCTCACTTTTGGATGTAGGATCACTGATACACTGAGGAAAACCAAGTGCCTATCCCAGGGATGTGCCACGGATATGGTGAAAGTCCTGACCAAGTGTTTGGGGGCTGTTAGGTTCTAAATCAGGAGTGTCAAACTCGCAGCCCATGAGCTGGATGCGTCACATGTTGGCCCCACCCCCACCCAGTTTAGTGAAGGGGGAAAAAGTCCTGATATGTCACGTGATGCTGCCGTTACCGCACGAGTTTGACACCCCGGCTCTAAATGAAGAAGCTGAGATTTAATCTTATGTTGTCAATTTAACTATACGCAACACTGGAACCAGAACAGTAGATGTAGCAATGTCTTCTCTGACAACTGTATCAGAGGAAAGATGGATAGAAGCTGGCTCAGGCTGTATGATTTAATAATACATAGTATTTTTATACTGCTGGCTCCATAGGAAGTCTTGACAATTTACAAACAGCTGCATAACATCCATACAACTAGTAGTCACGAGGCCCAGAATCACCTTACACTAAACTAGAGATGGGAGGATCCTAGCTTCAGACCATGTTGTCATCAACACTATCTTGGAGGCCCTGTCAATTGTTTGTACCGCAAGGTTTATCTTGGAAGAAGAGTGCCATTAAAACATTTTAACAGCAGAGCAACTGAAGGCAGCTTCAGTTGTCCCTGCAGCTGGCTAGAGGTGAAATTCAGGTGATGTCATGCGGATTATTGCTTAACAATGGTTAGTGAAGGTCTTCATGCTATGGTTAGAGGGACATGAGGATGAACTAGCTGAGTTGATTCACTCTAACTTTATAAATAAGATTAGCATACGGGATCCAATGGAACTTTTGTTCCTGTTAATCTTTTTTCCAAAATTGGAAAATTCTACCATATGTGTATTTTAAAAAATCCAAGTGACCTTCTGTGTCCAGAAACTTATCTTTCAAAATTGAGTTGACTTGCTTTGACCCCAGTAGCAAAAGACCATCTGAAGAAAAGCCTTGGAAGTATAATTTCCCAGAATTGTTTTATTTCTCAGTTTAAAAAACAAAATCTGAAAGAAGACATTTGCCCACCATTGATTTGTGCTGCCACAAAAATTAATGAAAACATGGATGTAGTCAGTAGGGGGTCTCACTCTCTCTCTCTCCCCCTCCCCATCTCCACTAACTAGGATAGTGTATGTCAACCTTGACCTCTTGAAGATGTCTGGATTTCAACTCCCAGAATTTTCTCACCAGCATGAATTCTGGGAGTTGAAGTCTACACATCTTCAGGTAGCCAAGGTTGAGAAATACTGAGCTAGTGATGCTAAATTTGGCCTTAATTATGAGATAGGTTTTTATAAGAAAAAGAAAGGTTATGAGGCAATGCTTGGTTTTCTGCCCTAGAAATGTTGCACAATCTTATTGGGCAAAACAGAGGTTGCTTTTATGCATCTATATTATTGACCATCTTAGACCAAGCCAAGTCCAAAAACAGGAGAGAATTCCTGGAAGCCTAGCATTCTGACAAACTGGCCCTCGAGATACATAGACATAAAGAATAATTACATACTGTACAAAAGAGACAGTCAACAAGAGAAAAAGGGAACAAAAAGATCAAAACACTTCCCCACCGAAACAACACTTATATGAGCATAGACTAACACTGAGATTAACATCCTACAAACAATCAAGAAGTAAACAATACCCCAATCAAGGAAGTACCAAACAAGCTAATGTAAATAGCGCAGCAAAAAATCTCCAAGACCACTCCCTCCAACAGTGACGGGGTAAGCTACTAGAAAATAAATTGAGAGCAAACCCCACTCCTTCCTAGCACTGACGATGTTACCTAGTTTGGGAAATGAAACATCTGCAAGAAAGGAACCAGGCTCAGAAAACACCAAGGACCCTTAATTTCTCAAGATTGTCCTTTCTCTTCAAGCATGTTTCTGATGTGACTTTCAGCAGCAGTGTGGATGTTCATAAAGAAATAGGATTGGGAGTGTACTTAGAGTGACGCAAGGCCAAGCGTCTCATGATGCATCTTTGGAAAACTGGGCTGCCTGAGCACATTTTGTATTGCCTCAGAAGTACAGGCCAGAGGCAGGAGGTGCGCTACTTCTCCTTGTTCAGTTATACAGAAATAGCCCCCTATGTTCACATCAGAAACTTTTTATTCAGCATAAATAAGGCATCATGTTGATTTTGACTTCTGGAAAGATGGCAAGCAAGTAAACAAAGATGATTTGTATTATTCGTCAAGCATGTATTGTAAGACAGATACAAGTGTAAACATAATTATAAATACATGAAATGGATACGAATAAAAGAAAACATTAGGACAAGGAAGGGAGTGGAGAAAGAACAAAGAACCTAATCCCCGGACATTGATCCTATAAAATGTGGGCTTCACCATTTTCACTTGATGCAGCATGCCAAATTGAAAACAAATTCTAGGAGTACTTTTTGCTGTACTATTTTTTAATCTATTGTGTAGAGAGTTAGAAACAATATACTTTAAAAAATGGGCTCAATCTGCCAAATTGTACAGCCTATGGAAATTGCTGTTTTTCTCTCACATTGACTTCAATAGAGACATACTTCCCCAGAAATGAATAAAGAAATAAATAAAATCCCAAGAAAATTCAGTTTAGCTCCTATTTTATTAGCTTGATTTAACTTAACAGAAAACAATCTATTATGTTCTACTAGCTGCAGAGGCAGAGCACATAAAAATGAACCCTTTTCATTAATCCAAGCATACACACACACACACACACGCGCATACACATATACACATACACATACATACATATACATATATATATACACACACAAACACCAGTGGTCCGAACCAGTTTGCTACCAGTTTGGTGGCTGTGCAAGCGCACTGTGCGCCAAATGCACGCTGCGTGTACATGCACAGTGCAACCAAATGCACATGCATGCATGCGCAGTGTGACCAAACATACGCTCTGCATGTGCACGCATGCACAGTGCAACCAAACACATGCTCTTCACGTGCACACATGCGCAGTACGTGCCAAAAGGCCTGGGAAAGTAAGTAGTAACGGGGGGGATCAGCTGTGGCGCGCGATTTAGCTTCGCTAGAAAGCAGGATTTCCTGCTTTCTAGCAAAGCTAAACCCTGCTGCACAGTTGATCATTGGAAATACCGGTTCAGAGGAACCAGTAGCTTTTTTTAACTACCGGTTCAACCTAATTGGTAGCTAACTACCGATTCGCGTGAACCGGTAGCTTTTTTTAACTACCGGTTCACCTGAACCCGTAGTTTTTATCACTACTGGTTTGCCCGAACCAGAGTGAACCGGTAGCATTTCACCCCTGAAACACACACACACACACACACACACACATACACACACAAACAAACACACATATTTAGAGCTAAAGGATTCCTTATAGATTTTTCGAAGTAGAGGGAAGGTCGACAAAATACTTACTCTCAGCAGCTTCATCTGTATTCAGCCTGTTTAAGGATTGCTGCTAAAAATCTAAATCTACCATACTTTGTCCGCACTGCATGTATTAACATTTTCCTTAGAGGAGGCATATATAAATTCCACTGAAAACATGAAGATGCCACAATGTAAGATTGACAATAGATTGATGTAGTTACCTTGCTTTTCAAAAGGTGGCTTTATGGTCCAAGCATTTTGCCAGAACTACTGCAAATTGTTTTAGAAAAAACGGCCAGAGCACAGCCAAAGAACATCGCAACTAGATAAGACTCCAGCCAGTATGATTGTATCCAGACTATGGTTTATAATACTTAATAAATTCACCTCCTCCAGTTGGCTTGTCCTCAGATGTTGAAAATGTCTTCTTTTGGCAGGTGTGTCTGAAGAAATATAAACGGTATCAAAGAGACCAAAGTAAGTAACTAACTATTTTGTTTCTGTGAAAACCTGTAGCAGGAGTGAGGGTACAAAGGCAATCCTCCCTCTGCCTCACACCTGACCCTTCCTATTTAGTGGCCAGCCTTAACTTTCAGTGTTGTTGGTGGGATAATATTTAATGTCTTTTGTGAATATTATTTAATAGTACAAGTCTTTTTCCATAAAAATACAGAAATAAAATGCATAGAAGAACTTGCGTTGCTGCAAAGGAGAGAGCTGGATGAAAAAGATGCTACTATAAGAGCTGTAAATCATTCATTTCCCCCACCATGCTGTTTTTGTCCACATATTTATATTATATGACTGATGTTTGCTTCTTGTAATTTCTGCATCTTAGTTGGAAGAGGAGAACAGCGTTTAGCTAGCAAAGTGGCTGTTCTTATAAGGGAGAATGAGGAGCTGGAGAAAAAAATAAAAGACAATCCAGAAAGTGAGTATCATTATAATTTAATATTTTAATTGTTTTCATTCTAAAAAGAAAAGTGATTTATTTTATCTTAAGTTTGACTGTACAAGTTCTAGTTCTTTTGTTATTTTTTTGCCAGGCAATGCTGACAGAGATATGGATAAGGAGTATGAGGTGCTAAAGGAGAAATACGAGATGTACCAGAAAGTCATCAGAAGAGCAAAGACTGTAAGTATCGTACATGATAGTAAGAAATTAGAACAACCTTGTTAATCAAGATTTCATCTTGCATTAAAATTTAATTTTAATGATTCAAAATCCCTTTTTAAAAAATTTAGATTTGTGGAATAAATGGAGATATTGGCTAATGCCAGGAATTTCTCCTTTAACACTGGTGGTGGAAATGGAGAAATTCCCTAAGATTGAATTGAAAGAATGGATTAGTAAACCAAAAGAAAATCAGATATATAAATGGGAAGACTGGAAGAATAAGATAAAGAGTGTAACACAACTAAAGAACATTTTAGCAGATATTAAATTAAATTGGTTGAATTTAATACAATTAGAGAAATGAATCAAAGTGGAAGAAAGATTTGAGGAGAAAGATAGACAGTTAACAAAATTTGAAATAATTATAAAAGAATGTGAGGTGAATGAAGAATATATAGGTAAAGGAAAAATTGGGGAAATATATAGAATATTAACTGAATTAGAAGAGCAGGCAAAAGGTTTAAAATTAATTTGGGAATCAGATTTAGGATAAATAAATGATAATGATTGGAAAAATATTTGAAATAGAAGAGTATATAAGAATATGTCAATTAGAGTTAAGGAAAATGAATATACCATGGAGATGGTACCTAACACCCCGTAAATTAAATCAAATAGATGGTAAATATACAAATATTTGTTGGCGGTGCAAGAAAGAGGTTGGAACACATAAACATATGTGGTGGGATTGTGATAGTGCACAAAAAATACGGGACATGGTGCTTAGAGAAATTAGAGCACTTCTGAATGTAAATTTAGATACGTCATTGAGAATTGCATTACTGTTGCAAAAACAGTAAATAAATGAAATAAAAAAGGAATTGATCCTAAATTTGGTAATGGCAGCTAGATTAATGATGGCTAAATATTGGGGACGAAATTGGGATATTCAAAGAAATGAGTGGTATCATGAAACTTGGAGTATGATAATAATGATAAATTAACAACAGAAATTAAATTTTAAAAAGGGATGATCAAAGCAAACTATTATAATGAAATATGCGGGGATTTTATAAAATCAGTGCAGGGATTTTATAAAATCAGTGTTGTTGGAAGGCAAAGGGAATAAACCTACTCAAAAATATATGTTGTTTTGGAGGGGATAAGGGCACAGTTAGAATATATTGTATATCTTTTATAGTTGTTATAGAAGAAAAAATAAAAGGAAAAAAAAGGTCTCTGGCATGGGGGTGGACTGTAATATTCGTATTCCCCTATATCTATGTAGGTCTTTGGTTATTCGGGTCTTCTCCCACGTAAAATTGGAAGTGTCTTGGCGACGTTTCGACGAAGTCTCATTCGTCATCTTCAGGCTGGTGTTCTCGGCTTCGTGCTTCCAGGAGCAATGTGAGATCGCAGCTGTCTCTTCCTTTTAACTGCTAGTGGGGGTGTGAGCTGATTGGGTGGGAACTTGGCTGTGTTCTGATTGGGTGGAGGTGTGTTCTGATTGGTTAGGGGCTTGGCTGTGCTCTGATTGGCTGGGGGTGTGTTCTGTTTGGGTGGGGGCTTGGTTGTGCTCAGCTTAGTCTGAGTTGCAGGAGGATTTGAGCTGGTGAGCTGCGTTGTTGTTGTTTGGCTTCGTGTTTGTGGCCGTGTGAGCTCTTCATGGTGGGTGTCAGTCTGCTTCATGTATGGATTGGAGGGGTTTAAAGTGGCTAATGATGCAGCTGCAGTCTGGCTTCTGGTCCTTGGTCGTGGCTCATTATCAGTGTGGGTATGAGTCTGCTTTCTGCGTGGATGTGTGATGGTGACATCAGGTATGGCACTCGTGAGTGTGGGTCTGGGGTCATTCGTCGTGTTAGGGACTCGTTTGTCAATAAGGGCGGGTTTCCAAATGGCTGGTAGGCGGGAGGTATCGTCTCGTTTGTTCATGCTGTGTGGGCGTTTTTCTATCTCGATGGCTTCTCTGATTATTTTGTTGTTAAAGTGTTCAGTTTTGGCGATAGTTCTGGTCTTTTTAAAGTCAATATCATGTCCTGTGGCTTTAAGGTGTTGGACCAGGGAAGAAGTTGGTTCCTCTTTTCTGACTGAGTTCTTGTGTTCTTCTATGCGTGCACTTATTCGTCTGTTGGTTTGTCCGATGTATGTGGTGGGGCAGGCGGTGCATGGGATTTCATATACTCCTTGATTTTCTAACTCAATTTTGTCTTTGGGGTTCCTTAGGATGGTGGATATTTTTCGGTTTGTGCAGAATGCTGTCTTGATGTTATGTTTGTGGAGGATTTTGCTTATTCTGTCTGTGGTGCCTTTTATGTATGGGAGGAGGGCCTTGCCGTTTTCTTGTTCTCTGTCTTGGATTTTAGTGGGGGTTTCTTTTTGGATTAGGTTGGTGATCTTATTTCTTTGGAATCCATTGGATGTGAGTACGTTAGTGAGGGTGTGTAGTTCGGTTTTTAGGTGTTGTTCGTCAGCTAAGCGTTTTGTTCTGGAAATGAGTGTCTTGGCTACAGAGTTGATCTGGGCAGGGTGGTGGTGTGAGAGTGCGTGCAGATAGCGGTTTGTGTGTGTTTTCTTCTGGTATATGGTGTGTCCTAGGGAGCCATTGGATTTTCTGTAGACTAAGACATCCAGGAAGGGAAGTTGGTTGTTCACTTCTGTTTCCATGGTGAACTGTATTTTGGGGTGTAGGCTGTTGAGGTGTGTGAGGAAGTTGTCCAGTTTTTCTTTCCCATGTGGCCAGATTATGAAGGTGTCGTCCACATATCTGAGCCAGAGTTTGGGTTTGTGATCGGATTTTTCTAGAGCTTGGGTTTCAAAGTATTCCATATAGAGGTTGGCAATGACAGGTGAGAGGGGTGATCCCATGGGTGCTCCTTCTGTTTGTTTGTATTTCTGTCCATTATAGATGAAGTATGTGTTGGATAGGCAGTGGTTGGTCAGATCTAAGATGTGCTTGGGGGGGTTATATTTGTTTTGGATAACTGTCAAGGCTTCTTTGATTGGTACTTGGGTGAAGAGGGATATGACATCGAAGCTCACGAGTAGGTCACTGGGCTGTAAGTTTTGTTGCTTTATGATGTCTATGAACTGGAATGAGTTTTTTATGTATGAGGTGATGGATTCTGCATAGGGCTGTAGTTGTTTGGCGAGAAATTTGGCTAGGTTTTGTAGAGGTGAGCCTATGGAGCTGACTATGGGTCTAAGTGGGGTTCCTTCTTTGTGTATCTTGGGGAGACCATAAAGCTTAGGGCATCTGGATGATTTCTCTCTGGGTATGATTCTTTGCTGAATCTCTTCGCTGATGGGGGAGGCTTTTATTTTGGATCTGGTGGTTTTTTCCAGGTAGGTGGTGGGGTCTGTGTTTAGGGGTTTGTATATGGAGTCTTGGAGTAGGTTGGTTAATTTGGTTTGGTAGTCAGATGTGTTCATAACCACCGTGGCATTGCCCTTGTCTGCTGGTAGGATTATTATGCTGGTGTCTTCTTTCAGGTTAAGTAGTGCTGTCTGTTCCTCTTTGGGTAAGTTACTTTTGGGTGGCTTGCTGGTGCAGAGGATATTGGTGATTTCGAGTCTGATTCTGTTTGCATCGTCGGGGTTGATTTTGGTCAGGCTGGTTTCAACTCCGCATATAATGGTTTCAGTGGGGATGCTTTTGGGAGCGACTGCAAAGTTGAATCCTTTGGAAAGGACATTGGTTTCGGCTTTGGTGAGGATCCTATCTGAGATGTTATGCGCTGTTTGTTTCATGTGTGGCTGTGAGGGTGGAGGGGATTGTTTCTGGCGTTCTTGTAGTCTTCGGAGTTTGTTGGTGTGTGTGTCTGTCTTGAGGGTGGTCTGTGTTTCGGCTCTCCAGATGGCAAGTTGTTTGGATTTGTCCCAAAGTGCGGGGTGGATCTTGTTGCTGAGTTTGAGGTGAAGTGTGAGGAGATCCTTGTTGATTCGGTCTAGGAGGAATCTTTTTCTGTGGAGTTCATTTCTGATTAGGGCTAGTTCTGTTCTTTTCAGAATGCGTTTGGTGGCTGCAGAGTTGAAGTGGAATTTCAGTTGGAAGCCTGTGGGGATTAAATTTTGATCTCGGCAGTGGCGTAGGAATGCAAGGTCACATAAAATGGAAGCTCTTTGGACTTCGAGTTTTTCATAGGTCCTGGTCAGATGGTGGATTTCCTCCCCGTAGAGGTGGGATATTTGTTTTCTCAGGTTTTCGCGGGTGTTTGTATGTAGGTCTTTGGTTATTGGGGTCTTCTCCCACGTAAAATTGGAAGTGTCTTGGCGACGTTTCAACGAAGTCTCATTTGTCATCTTCAGGCTGGTGTTCTCGGCTTCGTGCTTCCAGGAGCAATGTGAGATCGCAGCTGTCTCTTCCTTTTAACTGCTAGTGGGGGTGTGAGCTGATTGGGTGGGGACTTGGCTGTGTTCTGATTGGGTGGAGGTGTGTTCTGATTGGTTAGGGGCTTGGCTGTGCTCTGATTGGATGGGGGGTTGGTTGTGCTCTGATTGGCTGGGGGTGTGTTCTATTTGGGTGGGGGCTTGGTTGTGCTCAGCTTAGTCTGAGTTGCAGGAGGATTTGAGCTGGTGAGCTGCGTTGTTGTTGTTTGGCTTCGTGTTTGTGGCCGTGCGAGCTCTTCATGGTGGGTATCAGTCTGCTTCATGTATGGATTGGAGGGGTTTAAAGTGGCTAATGATGCAGCTGCGGTCTGGCTTCTGGTCCTTGGTCGTGGCTCATTATCAGTGTGGGTTTGAGTCTGTTTTCTGCGTGGATGTGTGGTGGTGACATCCTGTGCGGCTTTCGTGAGAGTGGGTCTGGTGTCATTCGTCGTGTTAGGGACTCGTTTGTCAATAAGGGCGGGTTTCCAAATGGCTGGTAGGCGGGAGGTATCGTCTCGTTTGTTCATGCTGTGTGGGCGTTTTTCTATCTCGATGGCTTCTCTGATTATTCTGTTGTTAAAGTGTTCAGTTTTGGCGATAGTTCTGGTCTTTTTAAAGTCAATATCATGTCCTGTGGCTTTAAGGTGTTGGACCAGGGAAGAAGTTGGTTCCTCTTTTCTGACTGAGTTCTTGTGTTCTTCTATGCGTGCACTTATTCGTCTGTTGGTTTGTCCGATGTATGTGGTGGGGCAGGCGGTGCATGGGATTTCATATACTCCTTGAGAGTGGGAGAAGACCCGAATAACCAAAGACCTATATATATATATATATAAAAACATTAATTTTGATTGTACTTCACCAATTTCTTTTTACAGGAGGTTTCAAAAGAAATGGAAAAAGCCAGAGAACTGGTAAGGGCTCGGGATCAGGCAATTGATGACGTCTGCTCTGAAATTGTATCCCTACCAGTCCAGGGAAGACCAAGACGGTAAGATTTGTCCTTCCGTTCTTGGAGAGAAATAGACGTGTTTCAGTTGACGATTCTCTACTTTGTTCTAAAATATTTGTTTAACATTTTTTAGTCTCTGCCAGAGAAGAGTCCACAGAAACACTTGATTGCGTTCAAAAGGTAAATGATACAGTTTTAAGACATTACATATTTTTATTCTGTAGAAAAGTTGTTATGCAACATTTGGTAATAAAAATAAAATCAATTTTGCAACACAGTGTTTATTCTTTTACAGAATCTAGGCATCAAGCTGTCGGTCGCCGGCCCCTCCAGCAACTGAATCAGAGGAGGAAGTGGCATGGGATATTTTATGAACAGAGTATTGGCCCTATCATAACTTATACAATTTAACAAATTCAAATACATTTTACTCAGTTACAATTTTTGCCAAGATTTCCTTTTTCCATTTTTTAATCATTTCTATGATTAATAATATAAACATCTAGAATGTGATTGCAAGAGGAGCGGGGAGAACAAAGACTGAAATTGGAATGGCTCAAAGGAACGTTTGAATTGGACACAAAACTGGACTTATTGGGGGGGGCGTATAATTTGGTTCGGATCAGGGCTAGAGATGAGTGGAAGGCAGTGTTTCACACCCGGTATGGGCATTTCGAATATACAGTCATGGCTTTTGACCTGACCAGTGCCCCAGCTGTCTTCCAACACTTAATGAATGAAAACTACCATGACTTGTTGGACCGGTTTGTTGTTATTTACCTTGACAACATTTTGATTTACTCCCCCTCCCAGGAGAGCCATCAACAGGATCTCCGTTTAGTTCTGCAATGGCTCTGGGAGCACCAGTTATATGCCAAGCTGGAGAAATGCTACTTCAACCAGTCGACCGTGGAGTTTCTGGGTCACCGCATATTCCCTGAGGGCATAGCCATGGAACCTAGCAAGGTTGAGGCGTTGCATAACTGGCAGGCCCCATATCGGCCAAGGATGTTCAAAGACTCCTGGGCTTTGTGAATTACTACCAGACGTTTATCCCTGGCTTTGCTTCCTTGACTGTGCCTCTCACTTGGCTCCTTCAGAAAAAAATTCCCTTCCAGTGGAGTGCCCTGGAGCAACGAGCGTTCAAGAGTCTGAAGCAAGCCTTCATGACAGCATCAACCCATCCTGAAGCATCACGACCTGCACCATCCGTTTGTCATGGAGGCCGATCCATCTGACAACGCTGTGGGGGTGGTGTTACTCCAGGAGCACGCACCCGGCAGTACGCTCTTCCGTTGTGCCTATTATTCCCAGAAGCTCAATCTGGCAGAGTGCAACTACACCATCTGGCCATAAAGGTGGCCTTTGAGTCCTGGAGACATCACTTGGAAGGGGCCCGGCATCAGGTCGAGATGTGTAAGGACCATAAAAACTTGGGAGTTCCCCCAGAATGGGAGATATATTACCAAGCATCTTGTATAAACATATTACCATCTCTGGTGGACATGCCCAGCTGCAAAGAAGTTCTGGGCTAAGGTTAAAAAATGGTTAGAGAAAATAATAGAACACCCATAAGCGGAAAATCAGAGACATTTTTATTAGGGATATTTACTGAAAAATACACTAAGGAAATAAAATATTTGATTTTACATATTATAACAGCTGCCCGTATAGTATACATATAAAATTGGAAAAAAGAAAATATACCAACAGAAGAAGAGTTGATAAAAAAAATCCTAGAATGTGCTGAGATGGATAAATTAACAAAAGAGCTTAAAGAAAAGGTACTTATTTAACATATTTATTATTTTTACTTATTATATATACTTATTATATTATTTATTATATTTAATACGTTTAGTTTAGGATTAGTATAGTTAAGTTCAGGGCATTAGGGATGGAGACATTCCTCTATTATGGGGGAAACTTCTCTTTGAGGTAAGAGATCCTCCATTTTATTTATTTTTTTACTTGCCAACTCCCCCTCCCCATCTCCACTAACTAGGACAGTGTATCTCAACCTTGACCTCTTGAAGATGTCTTGATTTCTCAGAATTCTCTCACCAGCATGGATGGATTTGGGGAGTTGAAATCTGCCCACCTTCAGGCGGCCAAGGTTGAGAAACTCTGATCTAGTGATGTTAAATTTGGCCCTAATTATGAGATAGACTTTTATAGGAAAAATAAAGATTATGAGGCAATGTTTGGTTTTCTGACCCAGAAATGTTGCACAATCTTATTGGGCAGAACAGAGGTTGCCTTTATGCATCTATATTATTGACCATCTTAGACCAAGCCAAGTCCAAAAACATGAGAGAATTCCTGGAAGCCTAGCATTCTGACAAACTGGCCATCAAGAGGCACATAAGCATAAACAACATCTACACACTGTGCAAAAGAGACAATCAACAAGCAATTGCATCCAATATAACTGTATCCACACTATGATTTATAATACTCAGTAAATTTACAGATAGCATCAAAGAGGCCAAAGTAAGCAACCAACTATTTTGTTTGTGTGAGAACCTGTAGCAGGAGTGGGGATAAAAAACCAATCCTCCCTCTGCATCACACCTGACCCTTCCTATTTAGTCTTAAATTTCAGTGTTCTTGGTGGGTTAATATGTAATGTCTTTTGTGAATATTGTTTAATAGCACAAGTCTTTTTCCATAAAAATACAGAAAAGAAGCAAATGGAAGAACTAAGGTTGCTGCAAGAAAGGGAGCTGGCAGAAAAAGATGTCGCCAGAAGAGCTGTAAATCATTCGTTTCCCTTACAATGCTGTTTTAAGCTCCTCTTTTTGTCCACATATTTATATTATATGACTGATATTTGCTTCTTGTAATTTCTGCATCTTAGTTGGAAGAGGAGAACAGCCATTTAGCCAGCAAATGGCTCACCTTATGAGGGAGAATAAGGAGCTGCAGAAGAAAATAAAAGACAATCCAGAAAGTGAGTATCATTTTAACTTAACAACATTTAATTGTTTTCATTCAAAAAAGAAAAGTGATTTATTTCAATTTAAGCATGACTGTACAAGTTTTAGTTCTTTTGTTATTTTTTTGCTAGGAGATGCTGGCAGAGAGGACTACGAGGTACTAAAGGACAAATATGAAAAGTACCAGAAAGCCATAAGGAGAATGAAGACTGTAAGTATCGTGCATGATAATAAGAAATTAGAACAACCTCTTTAAGCGAGATTTTATGATGCATTAAAAGTTAATTTTGATTGTACTTCATCAATTTCTTTTTACAGGAGGTCTTAAAAGAAGCTGTCTTACCTGTCAGAGAAGACCAAGACAGTAAGATTTGTCCTTCCGTTTCTTGGAGAGAAATAGATGTGTTTCAATTGATGACTCACTACTTTGTTCTAAAATATTTGTTTCACATTTTTCAGTCTCTGCCAGAGAAGAGTCCAAGGAAACACCTGATTGCATACAAAAGGTAAATACAGTCTGTTTGAGAATGTCAGTTTGTATAAGGACTGATATCTGGTAGTGGGTTGCTCCCGGTAGCGGTGGCAGCGGGAGGCTCCGCCCACCTGCCCAGACATCATCAAAAATGCTCTGGGCATGCGCAGAAGCGCCGTGCACTCCTGAAATGAGTACACACGGGCACACGCTACCAATAGCAAACCTGTAGCACTGTGATTTGTAACCCACTACTGGTTAGATTCCACTAAACTGCACATATAGTCAACCATTTCATGAAGTGGAACATTAGTAACTAAAGACTGAATATCTACCGAGCACATGATGTCATCTTTTGCATTGGATAAAACTGCTATTTGATATATAATTTAATGTGTTAGTTGTTTTTTTCATTGAAATACTTATATATTTTTTTAATTAGGGAGATCTGGTTTCTCTTCAAATGCAGTCCTCAACTACAGGATTGTACTAATGTGATTCTATTCTAACCTACTTCTTCTTAATCTATTTCAGTGAATTCAGACACTGTACTAATTTCTGGGACTCCTTCCTCTTACGGCTTAATCCAACCTGGGACAACCAGGACTGGCTGGATTGCTGTGGCTAAGAGATGCAGTCATGTGGCATCAGATTTTGCACCTCTTCATTTAACAACAACAGTGGCAATTGGTCCAAATTTCATCCCATTTGAAATTGTAATATGGTGACTACCTTTATTATGAAAATTCTCTTTCACCACCAATGATGCTCCTGAAGAAATTGCTTTTGGAATCCACGTCTTGAGATCAAAGTGAGGAAAAGGCTTCCAGCAATTTGTATGTGATGCAGATGGTCATGCCCTGCAAGTTTCTGTCCTGAGTACCTGGGATGCTAAGAAAGAAGAACTCAAGAACACCCAGATGGAAGACATCAAACGTTCTTTGGGCAATATCCATTCCAGCCAAGTTAATATGTTCCATCTGGGCAAATGTCTAACCTCCTCATCACTAAAGGGGTCAGACCAACAGGGTCTCTGCCATAAAGATGGTGAGACATAATTAAAAGAGATGCATTCCAGCTCTGTCATTGCCTGGGCTACAGGAACCTTGTTAAAATCACCATCAGTCAATTGCAAAAGCCAGTTTTGCTTGGAACAGCTTACATCCTGCAATAATATTTCTAACACCATCAAACATCAACACCTGCCTATCCCAGGTCCTCAGGAAGGAGTCAGTAGGTGAGTCTAAATCCAGTCTGAACATCTGACTGACTGTGCAAGAGGATGCACTGAAACTAGTATATCAGGAAGGCCTACAGAGTATTGGAGAAGGCAAACTGGCCTACAAGAAAGACCACTTCTTGTTCTGCCCTCAGGTGCTTTGGAGAATAGGTTGACCCACTTCTTCTCTATGTCAGCATCTCAAGTACTGGTAGAAAACTATTATATCAGCCCAGACCTTCTGTCTCATAGACAAGACAATGACCAGACCAGAATTGGTAAAGTAATACTAAAGTACTACATTTATTATTTTATTTATTTATTATTCAAATTTCTATACCGCCCTTCTCCTTTCGGACTCAGGGCAGTGAGCAGCCAAAATAAAACATTTATACATAAAGTGCGATTAAAAATAGATTTAAAATAATTAAATTTGGCCCATAGTTTAAAATTTATCAATTTAAAATCCATATCAAAATTTAAAATCAACCATAAAATCATAAAATCAAGAGAGACCGGCTAACTGAAAGAGATGAGTTTTTAGGGCCCGACGAAAAGTCCGGAGGTCGGAGATCACTCGTATCTCTGGGGGTAGATTGTTCCAAAGGGTAGGTGCCACCACAGAGAAGGCTCTCCTCCTGGGGGTCGCCAGCCAGCATTGTCTAGCCGACGGCACCCTGAGGAGGCCCTCTCTGTGGGAGCGAACTGACCGGTGGGAGGCTATTGGTGGCAGAAGGCGGTCCCATAAGTACCCTGGCCCTAAGCCATGGAGCGCTTTAAAGGTGATCACCAACACCTTGAAGCGCACCCGGAAGTCCACCGGAAGCCAATGCAGCTCGCGCAGGAGAGGAGTCACATGAGAGCGCCCCGTCGCTCCCATAATCCCCCGCGCAGCCGCATTCTGCACCAGTTGGAGCCTCCGGGTGTACCCAAGGGGAGCCCCATGTAGAGAGCGTTACAATAGTCCAGATGAGAGGTGACGATCCAGAAAGGGGCGCAACTGGCGTATCAGGCAAATACGCATTACATCTATCTTACATCTATCTACGCCTTCTATCTTACATCTTGGTAAGATAGAAAAATGTAGGGTAGACAGCATCACCACCAGATGGATTCATTCCTGGCTGACCACCCGTACTCAACACATAGTCCCCAGTGAAACTACATCTAAATGGAGAGAAGCATGCAGTGAAGTACCTCTGTCTTAGCCCCAATACTTTTAATACTTTATAAATGATTCAGAAGGTGGAATAGGGGAATTCATCAAATTTGCAGACAACACTAAGCTGGGGATAATAGCCAATAATTTAGATGATAGACCCAAGATACAGAAAGATCTTCACAGGCTTAAACATTCTCATCTATCCAACAAAAAGCAATCTAATGGTGAGAAAAGTGAGAAAACTAAAAGCCAAATGTACAAGTATGGGCAATACTTATTTCAACAGCAGTAACTGTGACAGGGATCCAGGTGTCCTAAAGGACAACCACTTAAGTATGGTGTGTGCTGCAGCTGCCAAAAAAACTGAATGCAGTCCTAGGTTGTAGGCAGAGGAATAGTATTAAGATCATGTGAAGTATTAATATCACTTTATACTGCACTGGAAAGTCCCCACGGTTCTGGTCTGCATGATGCAAAAAAGATGCTGAAAAAGAGTGCAGAAAAGAGCAACAAAGGTAGTTAGGGGTCTGGAGGCTAAGTCGTCCAATGATTGGTTAAAGGAACTGGGTATGTCAAGACTAACAAAAGGATTAGGGTGACAGGATACTGTCTGCCAGCATTTGAGAGGCTATCATAGAGAAGAGGCAGTTGATCTACTCTCCAAAGCACCTGAGGGCAGAACAAAATGTAACCAATAGAAAATTATCAAGGAGGGATCCAACCTAGAATTACGGAGAAATTTCCTGACAGCGAGAACAATTAATTAATGGAAAAGCTTACCTCTGGAAGTTGTGGGTGCTCCAGCTCTGGAGGTTTTTAAGAAGAGATTGGACAGCCATTTGTCTGGAATGGTATAGGGTCTCCTGCTTAAGCAGGGAGTTGGAGTAGAAGACCTCCAAGGTCCCTTCTAATTCAGTTATTCTCTTATTCTGTAATTCTGTAATAAATATGCTTCAGTACCCTATTTTTGTGAAGTTTTGGTCTTGCTTCTTAGCTCTCATGCCCTGTCACATACTGCCAATGCATTTGTTCCTATCCACTGGTGTCGGAAGAAGCTAACTGATATTCTTCACATGCATCAGACTGCAACTTCCATTAACCTTTTCCACTGGATATAGTAGCCAGGGAAAATTCAGAATACCTGCAGAGCACCCAAGTGCTTAGTGCTGAATTAGATCTGAAATTCTTATGGGCATGGAAAGGCCATTTCAAAAACTGTGAATTTAGGATGCATATCTGTAAAGGTTTACTTGGGATTCCAAGATGTCTGGAAAAACGTAGGAGAAAGAAGGGACAAATAGTTAAAACAGCAGCTGCTGGAAGGTATCACCTTGGGCAAAGTGCTAATGTGTGATCTGTGCCTTTAACAACTGGTGAACAGGTCACAGGTCATCTTATTGTCAACTTTCCAATTACTTGTTTCTTTGCCAATTCCATCTTAAACTGACTTATATGTTCCCTTTTCTCTCTCAATTTACACATTAACCTTTCCCTCCTTCCTTCCTTCCTTGTATCTGAAACTTGACTTTCAGGCCTTCTTGTTCCTTTTAGACTAAAAAGACCCAAGAGGCATTTAAATCTTAGGCTGCAGTGGGAACACACTGTTCATTTGGAAATGTTGCCTTTATTATGACAGAACTTTATTTTCTTGGCACACTTTTTCGGTCGTTAGTAATAGCATGCAGTCAAATAGGAGAAGGGTTAAAACTCTGTCCTGTTTAACGGATCTGGATGTTATGGTCATCAGCTCAAACTCCAATATTGATTGCTCTCCCTGTTGGCTTTGTGCAAACTTACCTTGACAAAGAGCTTTTGTCACAGAGGTCTCTCTTTTCGTGTTTTATTGGCTTTGATGGGAAACTTGATGATCAGGTGAAGTTTCAGTGACAGAGGAGGAAATTGGTTTCATGGGGTGGGCTTCAAAATTTTTAGCAAGGGTTCTCTACCATGGCCACATGGTGGGTGTGGCCTAGTTGGCCTCCTGCACCATGGCGGGGGGGGGGGGGTTCCTTTCTGGGCTCTGGAGGCTTTCCTCAAGCCACTGGGAGGGCAAAAATGGCCTCCTCAGGCTTCCCGAAGTTCCAGTAGGCCTGTTTTTCACCCTCCCCGAACATCTGCGTGTCAAAAACTGGCCACATGGGGACTCCTGGGAAGGGCGGGGTGGGCTGTGGGGGGCTAGACAGGAGTGGGATTTAGGGGTTCTCCAAACTGCACAGAATCTTAGCTAGAGGTTCTCCTGAACCCCTGCAAACCCCCAGCAGCCTATCCCTGGGTTTCAGCGGTCTGATTTCTGGCACAAAGAAGGAGACAGGAAGACATTATGAGCAAAACAGGTTTTGCATGGTGGAAACCTCATTTGCAGATCTAGCTATTGTTAAGCAACCAAGATTCAGGAGAGGATTCTCATTCTCATTCTCCTTCCCCTGCCTCCTCTTTTGGATTATTTTGTTGCCATCTTGACAGAAGGTAGGAGGGTTGCTTGCTTCCTTGCTTCTTTTACAATAATATAACAGGAAACTAGAATATGCAGAGGAAAAAAACAGGGATTTTTTTTTAAGAAAAAAAAGATAATTGTGCAGAGTTTATCTGGAATTCTCAATATGTGGAAATGAATGGAAATAGGAAGTGATAAATAGCCTTCAGTGACCAGTGGAATCCATGCATAATTCAAAAGGACATTGTGAGAGTGGATTGGATTCTCCTTCTCCACTGCAACCTCCACATCTGTTCTGTGACAGGAAGAAAACAAAATTCTCTTGCATAAACAAAAGTCCACTTATGCAGTTCTGAACATAGCAACAAAACATTTATCTGGCTTGTCTTTCAAGGTTGCCTCCTGCATCCCAACATCAAAAGTTTCAGCGGGAGTGATATCAATCCAGTAGTCTTGTTTCATGGAAACCGTTTCTCCTGCTTCCTTTCCAAACCCACAGCAGAAATTGTGGAGTTCCAAACTTCCAGAGCCAGAGCCATAAACTGCTTTTAAACTTTACACATCACCCCCTCTCTGTATGCATCAAAAGGATGGAGAAACTGAGCATAAAAACAGCTTGGAATTTCTAACCTAGGCAGACTTGGCCAGCCTTAAGCATCCTGTGCCAGAATTTTTTGAAGACGGATTTAGATTTCTAGTGTCATCCCTTCCTGTTTGGGCAACCTGGTCTGTATAAACAGGATTCGGGGGCTTTGTTTTACCACCTGTCAAATGCCCTGCAAGGATTTTCTGTAGCCCCCCTTTCTTGGAATCTGTATATCTATTGCTTTCCTTGGGTCACTTCCTGGAGATGCATGGAGACTGTCAGCAAATAAACCTTTTATGGATTCATGTCTTGATATCAGGACACACTACAATTAATTGCTCATTTCTTTTAGAAAGTTGCAACATTTCCTGTTTTTATTCTCTCTGTGATTCTGGACATAATTAGCATAACAAACCTTCGTCAGTGGTTTATTTTTCTACAAGAGATTGTAATTTTCTATAAAATGGGTTATTAAACAAAAGGACCACCTTGAAAATAAACCTATCTAACCTGGAAGCTTTTTTTATGTAAGAGTGTATATTATAAATATTTTGCTCATTTTAAAGTGCCTGCTTTTTAATCACTGGTTTTAACAAACTTTTGACAACTTGATACTTTCCCAAAGTGTTGAACAGATTCCAGAATTTGTAGTGAGCATCGTCTTATCTTGGAAATTTAGGGAGTAATAAACCGTGACATATGGAGGCACCAGGTTAGAGAAAGATATTTTGCATGTTGCAAAGCTCAGTGCCAAGCATGAAAAGTAGATCGGAAGTTTTGTTTGCAAACAGATCCTACCTCCAATGTGCCATCTGGGAAGGAAGTCAATAGTAGCATAACTGAAAATATACTAAAGGTGAAACTTCTCTGATGATCAAGTTTATCAAAGCATTGGTGTTGAGTCGTGGGAATGAAGAGGCAGGAGCAAGGTAGTGACAACAGCTCTTTAATGTATAGTGGGACTTCAACAAAAGTTACAGGCAAACAGCTCCCTTTATATACCTTGCTGGCCAGGGAGCTGACCAATCACAAGTGACCTATTGTTGTTTAAATCTCCTGCCAAAACTATATACATAACAAGTGGTGAGATCAAATCTTTTCTCTCCTTTTATAGAAAATGGGTGACGCTCTAGTAGGTTGGACATTCCAAACTATCCTGAAAGAAAAGAGGCTGACAATAGGATTGGAGAGTTTGTTTTGTTTTTGTACAATTGCAATTTTTTAAAAATAGAGATGATGCCCTCCATATGAACCCTTTTCTTGCCTGATATTTCCTTTTTTTCCTCTTCAGAGAAAATACGTTCTAAAGGAAAAAGATGAAACACCAACCCAATAGTATTTGATTGACATTTAGTTTTTTTTAAAAAAAGGTTCTTTGTCAAGTTAGAAAAAAATAACAATATGTAGACACTATCATCCTCAATGACAGGGAGGAATAAATACAGAATATTTATCAAAAGATGACACCAAACTGAAAGAGCAGCTGATGCTTAGGATGGAAACTGAATTCAAGATAATCTCAATCGGTGATCTGGTTGCAAATGAGCAAACCGTATTTCAACATTTCTACATGCTTGGTTTCCGAGCGGTAATGATGAAGTGAATTGACAGATATCAATATGTGATAATCTCAAACGTGACTTAAAAGAGCAATCCGATTATTCAGAAATGGTAAAGTGGCACTAGTGTTGCCTCAGTGAAAATATCCAGGTGATAAGGCATAATGGTAGTGCTCTGTCCCAGTTTGGCACAAATTCATAAGAAGGCACCAATGTCTTCTAAGTCAGGGGTCCCCAACCTTTCGGACCTCAGGGACCAATAACCTCATAATTTTAAATCCCGCGGACCACTAATATGATCTGCCTAATGACTGGCTGAGTGGGCGTGTGACTGGGTAAGTGTAGCCAACTTGATGTCACTCACGTCGAGGGGCACCTTGCTGGCTTCTACTCGCCCCTCCCCTCCCAGCCACTCCTCGCCTGCCTGCCCAGGCTCCTTAGGGCCCCAACAGGAAGCAGTTGTTGGAGCTAAGCAGCCACCATGAGAAAGAGTTGGCAAAACAGCTGGCTCAGTTCAAATTGGATCTGACCGAGAAGGAGGCTCAGCAGAAGCACCTCAGTGAGGACTACAAGCATAGGCTTTCCAAACAGAGGGAAGACCTGCGGGAGTGCAAGGCCAGGTACCGGCGCCTGGAGGCTCAGCGGGCTGAGATAGTCAGCCAGTTCCAGGCCATGATACAGTCCCACTGGAACGAGGCCCTCCGGCTCTTTGCCACCAGCGGCACTTCCCTCCAGCCTTTGCCCAAAGCCCCGCACAAGGAGGCTGAAGCAGACCCCAAGTCAGAATTTCTGCCGCCCTCCGACCCACACAAAAAGACCCCAAAGGGGGAGACTCTCTGCAGCAACACAAATGTTCATTGCACGTATCTGGCCCAGGGGCCATAGTTTGAGGACCCCCTGATTTAGTGCAATATAAAAAATGCAAATAATTTTTCTGCAGACCACCAAAATTTTCTCACTGACCACCAGTCATCCACGGACCACCAGTCAGTGACTGCTCTTCTAAGTGGTAGCAGGACAAAGTTTAATGTTTAAACTATATGTGCATTTCTACAGTTCAGGAAGGCTGGAGAAAAGCTGTTTGTATTGAACTAGATCAGACTGAATTGGCTCATATCCAGCTAGCCAGGTACTTTGCTGGTAGCCCAATGTTTTCAGACTACTTTGTCTAATAAGAAATTTCACAAGCTTACTGATATGAATAGTAAAGTGCTTAAGGTCAGGGACTTCATGGCCTTGTAGAGTATGACCTATGAAATTTGAAGTGAAGGATGTTTATTTATGCGTAAACAGATCACAAGACTTTTCTTTCTTTAAAAAATCCAAAACTAGGTAGCTCACTATGCATCTATGAAATTCAATATACTTAATGAAAATAAGATATCCCGGAAAACTATATTTGCTCAGCACTGTTTAAATAATTTCTACAATTAGTATTGCAAATCCTGTAGTTCCGAGGAGGGCATTCTGGAAAGCACAGTTAGATCAAAGAGATCCCACAGAGCTGAAAAGCGAGAGGTCATCCAGCTTCGATATACCCAGGGGTAAAATTCAGCAGGTTCTGACAGGTTCTGGAGAACCGATAGTGGAAATTTTGAGTAGTTTGGAGAACTGCAAATACCACCTCTGGCTAACCCCAGAGTGGGGAGGGAATGGGAATTTTGCAGTATCCTTCCCCTGCCACGCCCACCAAGCCACACCACGCCCATCAAGCCACACCCATGGAACAGGTAGTAAAAAAATTTGAATTCCACCACTGGATATATCCTGTGATTCTCAATTGGCAAGAAGTTTGGGCTGGTCCTCATGCTTTTTTCCCCTCTGTTGAAATCAGTGGGAGAAAATGGGCTTGTTTGCTTGTAATGGCTAGAAAAGAAATTACAGAACAGAAGCACTCCTTCTGTCACTTTCTGGATCAATGCAAAGAATATTCTTAACTATAAAAAAATAATAATTTAAAAAAATGGACCTGCTCCAAAACAAGATGTTATTCCAGTTAGCTGATACTTGATTTACTGCCAAATAAAAGCCATACTACTTTCGTGCAGAATAGAAGCAGAAGCCACATTGTGGCTTGAAATGTACAGTTCAGATCTGTGTGCTTCTCTTTGATTATACTGTAAGGTCCCAAAATGTACTTGGGTCACCAGAATGCCAAAGAGAGAGACCCAAGAAGAGGCGTGGAAAAAATATCAGCTTTTATTTGTTCAAAGAAGAGCTAGGTAGACCATACAACTACATACAGACAAAGAGCATGCAGTGAAAGGCCACACCTTGGGGTAGGTATGGCATCCTTTTATACCTTCAGAGACATCAGCTTAGTACTCAGTTCTGACCCCCTGGCCCATGCCTTCCTTTGGCAGTGCAGCGAGGAACAGGGGGTTTGAGTGCTTAGCAACAGAGGGGCTGGGTACTTAGCAACACAGGTATTTGCCCGATGTAACCCTGCCAAACCATAACATACCCTGCTTCTTGAGATATCTACGAGGCACGGAGTTGGACAAAAAAAACAAGATACTAGAAGTTAGATCACTGGTAGAAGCAAATGGCAGAGGCAATTCCAATTCTTAGCAAAGCAATTCTTACAGAAGCAAAACAGAAAGTCAAACCGATTCTACTGACTCTACTATTATGTCCCACTAATTCTACCTATTCTATTATTATTATTATGTCCCTTCAATACAATAGCTCCTTGATTCATAATACATCTTTTGCCTTGATTGTGCTGCCCAGAGCAGCTCTCAGATTGTCTGTATGGTTGAGCCAATCCTGCATATAAACAGAAAAGAGATTGAGAGCACAGGATGTGCCTTCAAGTACAAAATTTAACATTTGGAAAATGTAACTTCCTCTTTTGATCTAACAGGCGTTTTTGTCATGGAGTAGTTATCAGTTCACACATAGGAAGATTATCCATGCTAAGCCTAGGCATTACAGAGCTTAGGGTTCTTCCCTAAAAGAGCTGCAATTGATGTTAAAGTATGCTTGTAAAGTTTCAGTTCTATACTACCCGGATAAAAGAGACTGTTAAACTAAGGGTCAAATCACAGGTCCTGGGAGGTTTGGACTCTCCACCCTTTACTCAGTAGAAGCCGCTGTTGTCTCTTGCTGCTTTGAAGTTGGTGCTTAGATTGTCCTAACCATATGCTGCCCTTTACCAGAACTTCATGTTACCCTTTTCCTTCATGTTTCCCTTTCCTTTGATAAATCCTGTGCAAGCAGAATGAAAACACAGCCTTATACAATTCAAGGCAGATGGCAAGGCAAATGTTCCTTCTGCAGATTCTGGGACTTGTGATTCAGGTGTCATGAGGGAGTATCTGTGTGCAACTTTCATTAGTCTGAGCACATATACTACAAGATCGTTGTGTCAAATATTCATTGCGAAGTTCAGCCATGGCAAGCAAATCCAGCTCAGAATCTGAACAGGAGTTTAAATGGGACACTTGATCCCCAGCTTCATTTCTGATTTCAATCAACAATATCAATATTTATTAAGCTGTCAGATCCGACAGCTTTCTCGGGCTAATTTGAAGTCATAAAATATTAATAAACTCTCAACTTCCCCATTTCTAAAAGTGGGATGTCCAGGTTTATCTTTGTTTTGTAAATGAGAATGCTCTACCTTGGCTCTATCTGACAAACCATCTCACCCCAATGAGATTGGCCCAGTGATGAAATCCACATTTTTTTACTATCAGTTCTGTGGGCGTGGCTTGGTGGGCGTGGCAGGGGAAGGATACTGCAAAATCCCCATTCCCTCCCCATTCTGGGGCCAGCCAGAGGTGGCATTTGCCAGTTCTCTGAACTACTCAAAAGTTTCGCTACCGGTTCTCCGAACTACTCAAAATTTCCACTACCAGTTCTCCAGAACCTGTCAGATCCTGCTGGATTTCACCCCAATGTGATTGGCCCATCTCAGTCACTCCAGCAGAATAGGTCTATTTTGGATCCTGTCTGCCAAAGTACTTCAGCTGGTGGGGTCGAGGAGAAGCACGTTTCCTGCTGTAGCTCCCCATCCTTTGGAATATTCTCCCACCAGAAGTGAGGTCAGCTCCCATGCTCCTGGCCTTCCAGAAGAGCATTAAAACCTGGCTTTGCTGGCTGGCCTGGGACCCCAAGAGGGGCCCTGTATTCTGGGGGTGGCTGATGGGGTAGAGAGAAAATCCCTATCCCCATGTTGCCTGACTTCTTGGTTTTTAATCTTTATTTAATCTTTAATCTTTATTTAATGTTCATTAATTTTAATCATTTTGTGTCATCTTTTATCTTTTTACCATTCTATAAGCTGCCCAGAGTCACTGCAACAGTGAGATGTTTGGCAAACAAACAAACAAACACATAAATAAACAACTAAATAAAAATAAATATTTATCTACAAAATAATGGTCATGTAATTAAATGGCTGTTTGGGAGATCAAAGAAATTGTGGCAAAGGGTAGATATGGTAGTTGTTAAAAATGGATATACTATATGTTATTCAGAAGCATTGCTGTTGATATGCCAAGTTCTTAGTGATCAAAAAACCTCTTCCTCCTGATTTCTGGACTGCCAAAGCAAGAAAATGGGATTAGTTACTCTAAATCATCTGTTTTTGGAATCTTATATACTCAATTTCCTCTGTTGGTCAACCCTGCATATTGGTTGAAAGTAATACCCCGTGTTATAACATTTAGTGGCAAAGATATTGAAGAACATCTGAAAAGAGGTGAATGCTATTTCATGGAATCTTAGTATTAGAGAACTTATGGGTTTCAGTTTGCACCCCAAATGATGCTACACCTAAAGCAGAAGGTTGTCATCTGATTTTGCTAAGTTTTGTTTTAGGTAAGAAAAATAGTTTCCATCTCAAAAACTCAAACATCCAGAGATCTTTCATTTTGATGGCATCTGTAGCTTACAGCATACGCTCAACATTCCCTTTTCCCCTCCCCAAATGTACCAGGCATAACTAAACAAAGGAGAAAACATTTCAATATCTTAGTGTTTGGGGATAAGTGATGTGATGTTGGCACTAACTTAAGTGTCTGAGAAATAACAGCCCTTGTTTCATCTCCATTATTTTTGCTGTTGCATCTGCATAAAAATCAAAGTAGTTATGGCTGTGTCACTAGTGTGCAAATTTACAAGCTCATACGGTGGAACATTCAGAACTTTCCAAAGGCACACCGTCACAACAATAAAGAGACAAGACACAAATCAGTGAAGAAAAAGCTCTAAAAATGGAGAAGACTTTACAGAGAACTTAAGCCTGATCTCACATTTTTTCTCCTCAACCTGATGTAGTGATAAAGAATGATTTGGTCCAACTGACAGCTTTGCTCTGGGTCCAGAAACACAAAGTAGCTATTAATGAAGTAGCTGTATAACCTGGGAGCCATAGCTCAATGAAGGCGGAAGGCAACTGGGCAGAGAAAGGATGTTTTATAGAAATATGTCAGACCTTGGACACATCCTCATCATTTCTAAGACATGAGCAAAATGAGATAAGGCTAAAACTGTCTTAATGGAGTGATCTAGAATTTTTCTGTGCCGCTGGCTATTATTTTATATCAACTACAGTTAAATGTTTCTGCTTCCCATCAGTGGAGCTTTCAAAGTAAGATCACAGATTAAAGTTTAGAGACCCACAACTGTAGGTCTTGGTGCAAATAATCAGTACAGGAAGTCCTTGACTTACAACCATTCATTTAGTGACCATTCAAAGGTTTTCATTGGTGCTAAAAAAAAAAAAGACTTATGACTGGCTTATGACTGTGATTTGTGACTTTCCTGAGACCAGTTTCTGTCAAGCAAAGTCAATAGGTGAACCTGGAATCACTTAATAACCATATGGTTCATTCACTGATTTGCTTAATAATCATGGCGATTTGCTTAACGATGGCATTAAAAGTTGTAAAATTGGATTCAGTCACATGATGACTTGCTTAACAACTGCATTTTTTAGCAACCGAGAATCCAGTCTCAGTTCTGGTTGTAACTCGAGGAAACTATTTTGTAAATATACTTATACACATGCATGAAATGCAAGACAGTATACTAAATAGCATATTGCCTCCAACAATCTAGGTCCTCATTTTACCCACCTCGGAAGGATGGAAGGCTGAGTCAACCTTGAGCCGGTGAGATTTGATCCGCTGATCTGCTGAACTAGCAGTCAGCTGAAGTAGCTGCAATACTGCACCCTAACCACTGCACCACCTAGGCTCTATATATAATATATTATACACACTACACATACACACATCACACCCACAAACACACTTTCCTTTTCTTTCTGTTCTTAAATATATAGTAAAGGATTTTTTAAAATTGCATTTTCAAAGAGTCAGCCATTACTGGGAATAAAGCTGATACTGGAAGTTGGCACGTTGCCGTAGAATAATTATTTTATTATACAAAGAAACTTTTTTTAAAAGTAATGCCAGGTGGGGGCAAGAACCTGATGAGCATGAAGGGAGGTGTCAACAGCACATTTTTGCTCTAGGCCTCGTGTTTTATATCCTTGATTGACAGGATTGCTCTATCAATTAGAGTTTGAAGGAGTAAGAGATGACAAGACAGGCAAGGCTTTGCCATCCATTTATTTCCTCAGAATATAACATGTTTGCTCAGGATGTTGCCTAGTGGGTGTTCCCAGAGAACCGCCTTGTTTAGACAACCTCTTGCTGGTTGCTAAGATGCAGGCCAGAACAATCTTATTTGCACATTGTGACTCATAGCAAACACCACAGATACCCTTTACACTGTTGCAGTCCTACAATTGGTTAATGATAAAACTTAGCCCAATTTTCAGAAATGAAACTCCGGCATTCGAGAAGGAACTGCTCTCCAGCCTGATCTAAAATCTTTAGCATCTGCATTGCTAATGGCTGATTCTGTTTATTAGATATATGACGTTAGAAGTACCGTATTTTTTGGAGTATAAGACACACCTTTTTTCCCCCTAAAAGGGGGTGAAAATTTAGGTGCGTTTTATACACTGAATGTAGCCCCGCTCACCCACTGGCCCCCACCCTTTGGCCTCTGCTTCCCAGCAGTTTATCTCCTTGCAGCAAGCAGCAAGAAGAAAGAGCTCATTTCAGGTTCAGCACAGATTAATTAGCACAAGTTGATTGGATTGGCCTCCCGACTCTCAGCTGTTTTGCTTTCAGCTGTTTTGCATGGGCTTCTGCTGCTTGCTGCAAGGAGGTAAATTGCTGGGAGCAGATTTTTTTTTTCTTGTGCTAATCAAGCTATGCTGAAAACGAAAATGAAAGTAAAGCAGGCTATTTGCTGTTTGCTGCAAAGAGACAAAATTGCTGGGAGGCAGAGGCAGATTTTTTTTTCTTGTTTTCCTCCCCAAAAAAGGTAGGTGCGTCTTATACTTCGAAAAATACAGTATGTTTATTGCAGAGATGGAAGCAAAATCTATGTTTTTGTAATGATGCACTCACTCTGAGTTTCTGTACACTGATATGAAAACTTTCTGGCCAAGAGACAACGTATCTGCGTTTTCTCGAATAAAAGAAATTTAGAAAATGAAAAGAGAAAGGAGACCAAAGACCATGGTTGCAACAACATCAGCAAAAGTAGCTAGCCTGTATTATCGTCTTTGATCTCTTCATGCATTCTTTCAGTGATCGGTATGCATGGTATGAATTTTCCGGACATGTGCAGTCCATTGGGAGGGCACTAGTTGGACCATAATTAATGAGATTGGGGTGATACAAAACAAGCAGGCAACAATGTGATCATGTCATTTCGTTTAGCAGGCAAAGCTTCACCCGTTGGGACTGAATACTTGATGAGCTTTGGGTTTCAATTATATTGTTTCCTGACTAGCTTACACAGCTTGTAGGAAAGCGTTGAACTTGAAAGGATCTGGATAGCTAGCTTCCTGCTGTCTCCAGAAGAGTCTCATGGGAAATTAGATTTGATTTTTCCCAGGGCCTGCACTTTTTCCATACATTTGATTATGCAATGCTAAGCTTAAGGAGAACAGGTAGGGATGTGTACCCTAAAAAAAAAGAAAGAATCCCAATCAGTTGGGATTGAGCCAATTTAGCATTATATTTATTTCCTCTTTTTGTGGAGAGAAAGGGGTAGGGAAAGGAATATGGATTCAGGGTCCTCCTTTCTTATATTGGTGTTGCAGCTGTGAATAGAAGCCATTACCTGGGAGTTTTAGACCACAATGCATTAGGAGAGTAAAAAGGAAAGGACACCATGGTGTAACCGTTGGAGAAAGGGAATGGTACAAAGGGAAGAAACACATGTGTTTGTTGCACAATTCAATAAATAGAAAGTTTGACACGTCTTTATGCAAGGTGAATCAACTAAACTCAACTAATAGGCTTTCACATATAACTAGAAGGCAGTTTAACCTTCCCCCCATTTTTTTTAATCATTATGCATACTTTGAAAATGATTTGGAAGATGTCTTCAGATCTTGGGTGAGCATGGCCGCTTTCTGCTATTTATTAAAGTGGTCTGTCTTTTATCAATCTCATGCAAGAACTGTGCAGATCTGCAGATCTTCCGAGGGGTACTTACTTGGCTTTATTGGATATCCAAGCAAATAGCAATAGCACTTAGACGTATATACCACTTATTTATTTATTGGTTCGATTTATATGCCACCCTTTTCCGGAGACTCAGGGCGGCTTACAATGCGTTAAGCAATAGCCTTCATACTTTTGTATATACCTGCTTAGTAGGGCTTTTGCCTCCCCCCAAGTGGTGTTCTTTTTTATACAAAGTCAGCTTATTGCCCCCACAAACTGGGTCCTCATTTTACCTACCTCGAAAGGATGGAAGGCTGAGTCAACCTTGAGCCTGGTGAGATTTGAACTTGCAGTAATTGCAGGCAGCTGATGTTACTTAACAGTGCTTTAGTCTGCTGCGCCACCAAGGCTCTTATAAAATAAATAAATATACCACTTCACAGTGCTTTACAGCCTTCTCTAAGCGGTTTGCAGTGTCAACATCTTGCCCCCAACAATCTGGGTCCTCATTTTACCGACCTCAGAAGGGTGAAAGGCTGAGTCAAACTTGAGCCGGTGAGACTCGAACTGCCAAACTGTTGGCACTCGGCAGTCGGCATAATTAGCCTGCAGTACTGCATTCTAACCACTGCGCCATCACGGCTCATGAGAGGAAGTAGCATCCTGCTTGTAAGTAGCAAAGTAGAACAGGCAGCTATGCAGAAGTGGAGATTAAAATCAACCTGCCAGATAAAACAAGGAACTTCACCATTTCAGATATATAGATGCAGATGCCAATATAATGATATAAAGATTCCATGGGCATACAAAACCCATGGCAGCGGCTGCTTGGTGGGTCGTAACTTGTGTTGGTTTTTCTTGATCCAAAAACATTTATTTCAGGTTACTTTCAATATGTAATAGGTCTCTGTAAGAACTTTTCCCAAATAGAATCCCCTGCTAAGCATTAGTAGACTGAAGGCAAGTAATTTTCTGTTACCATTCCTACAAACCCTGTGTGTCTCGACATACACACAAGACAGGATGGATACAAGGTCATCAGAATAATTTGTAACTTTGTCCATTAGGATGATCCATGAGCAGATTGCTCAGCAGCAATTCCCTTTATGATGCTTTACTTGAGCAATAAACAACATTCTTGGCAGCACAGCTCATTCAGAAGAATGGAGGGAAGAGGGGTGTAAGTGATTTCTCCCCAAGCTATAAAGTATGCCTGTCATGCAGGAACTTTTGATGCTTCCCAGACCACTTGACCTTTAATTTCCCAGGGAAAAAAAGTGCAGTGTTTTTATTACCCAAACCTGTGCACTGAATATTTTAAATATCAAAGCCATGTGCAACATCTGGATCTATATTAGGCTATTTTTTTTTTTAAAAAGTTAGTGGTAGGAGGTTGTTTTTCCAATTTCCCTTATGCAATGGCCATCATGATACCCCATTTCAGGCAGTTTATTTAAGTGAATAATCAATGCATCAGTGGTTGTATTCAGCCGGTTCTATCCAGTTTGGGCGAACTGGTAGCGGCGGCTGTGCGAGGCTCCGCCCACCCATCTGGACGTTATCATGTCCCATTTTTGACACTCTGCGCATGCCCTGCACATGCGTGGAGGTGGCGCGTACGAGCAAACTGAGCGCGAGTGCGCACATTTGAGAACCGGTAGGAAAGGTAAGTGACTAGCACCCCTGCAATGCATGATGGGAAAGTACAAAGTCTGGCCACTTTGTGTTCATTTATGAGAAGACAAAAACACAAGAAGCAAACTGATAGAAGATCAGCTTAGATCCATATCTGACCTGAATCACAAAGGAACTAAACTAACTGCAAGGAACATGCGTAGGAATTTTCCTAAAAGAGGTTCAACTTTCTCACATTCTTCTTTTTCTAAATAAAATAACTTATTTGTGAAACTTTCAATATTCTTCAGTCAGACCATTGGATGCTTTTATTATTATTATTATTATTATTATTATTATTATTATTATTATTATTATTATTGTTGTTGTTGTTGTTGTTGTTGTTGTTGTTGTTATTATTATTATTATTGTTGTTATTATTATTATTTAATTTTTATGACAGTATACACAGCAAACGAGATGACCATGCTAGATTTCGTATCTAGTCGAACACTTCCCAAGCGTTTAGGACTGTGTGATGTATCGGCGGATTATGTGAGCAGATCCCAGTAAGGTGGCCTTCTGCAGCTGACCAATGGTGATCTTGTCAGCGCCAATTATTTTTAAGTGCTTGCCTAGGTCTTTAGGCACAGCACCCAGCGTGCTGAGTTTCACTGGAACCATCTGCACTGGTTTATGCCAGAGTGTCTGCAGTTCGAGTCTCAAGTCCTGATATCTGGTGACTTTTTCAAGTTGTTTCTCATCGATTCTGCTGTCACCAGGTATGGCAATGTCGACGATCCACACTTTTTTCTTTTCCACAATCATGATATCCGGAGTATTGTGTTCCAAAACTTTGTCAGTCTGTATTCGGAAGTCCCACAGTAGTTTTGCATGCTCATTTTTAACCACTTTTCCAGGCTTATGATCCCACCAGTTCTTTGCTACAGGCAGATGGTAATTGTGACACAAGTTCCAGTGGACCATCTGAGCGACTTTGTTATGACGTTGTTTGTAATCAGTCTGAGCTATTGTCTTGCAACTGCTCAGTATATGATCAATGGTTTCATCTGCTTCTTTGCAGAGTCTACATTTGGGGTCATCAGCAGATTTTTCTATTCTGGCTTTGATTACATTCGTTCTGATGGCTTGTTCCTGGGCTGCAAGAATCAAGCCTTCTGTCTCTTTCTTCAGTGTTGTTGTTGTTGTTGTTGTTGTTGTTGTTGTTGTTATAACATAAAATGACATTACAAGACATACAACATTTATATATATACTGTCTTAACAGCTATTTCGTGATGATCTTCTTCTAATTTTTACATTTCCCCCCTTTTCTCTTTATATTATTCCAGTTTCTTCTTGTCCCCTCTCTTTTAATTTCAGCCAATGTATAGAAAATATAGTTAATATGGGTCTTAATAAAGGCCATTTGGATTCTTGATCGCATGTCTGTTCTGTGTTATTTGTACAATAACATGTGCGAAGACTTTATTTCCTTTAGAAGAATAAATAATGAGGGGAAAAAATGGTTTTAAGCTTAGAATATTCTTTATGTAATTTAGACTCTTGTGGTAAGCTGAAGATGAAGCCAAATAGTGTCTTTGAAAAGAAACACCCCCAGATTTGTGATACAGGCAGGCAAGATTTTAGGGATTAAATTTACCATTCCCATACTCCTCTAAACCTCTCTCAGATATGTAAGGTTTGGCACATCCACACAAGCCTTTCTTTTAGCCTGGTCTGACCATTTTTTGCTCCTATTTCTCCCAGTTGCTGTATTTCTTGAATTTAAAAAAAAACAAAACATTTTTTTCCAACTTAATAATTGAGGACTAGGCTTTTACTATTACCACTGACCATGTTTTTCTTCTGTGACCCCCTTTGCAAGTAGGACAATTGTGTATATCATTAGTTATAAGCCTTCCATTAGTTGTTACATGGTACAGTGAAACATTCTAAGCGCAGACCACAATCCCCAGAGCTTGCATTTAAAGCTGATCAACCGTATGGTATGTTAAATGTACATAGTTTCATGTTTTCTTCAACCGGTGGTCTATGCCACAACCCAGAAGATGCATTTGGCTTAGAGAATAGGTTTGTGCCTGCCAGTTCTGTTAATAATGCTCTCTGTCTATACGCTTGTTTAATGTTTGGATCCAGGCAATTTTGTAAGGCTTCCATCTATCTGTCTTGTAAACTACAGATGTAAGTGGACCATTCAATTGTTACTTTAACAATTGAACAATTTAACAATTGCTGGTGAATAATTCCTTGTTTCTATTCCATCCAGTTTTGCTGTAGTTTTAGTTTATTTTCAATTATCTACTGGTACATTTCTCATAGCATGTACCATTCTCTCTATATTAAAAGTAACGTCATGTGTTATTGGGAAACACCGAATACCATGAAAAAAACCCTCCCTTATGTGATTAACCATAGAGGGTTTTTTTCCAGTGAGTTTTTTTACTGACTGAGTCAGCACTATTTGTAACTTTTCAGATACTTCTAGACCCAGGATGGTGCTTCACAGATTTGATATCAATGTTTTTCTATCATAATGATTTTCAAAGTGGGTTCATAGCCAGCCAGTGTGGCTGTTGGGTTTTCAGTATGTGTCTTTAGATTTATGGCTACTAAGGAAAAGTCTGACCTAGCTTTTAATCAGTTGTAGTCACTTTCAACTCTTAGACTGAGTTGCACACTAGTATTTATTTTGTATTCAGTGGGAATTTCACTAGGAAGTAATGTTTGGAGCTAGTCTCCTTTCTCATACCTGGAATTGTTTTGGGTTTTTTTGCCCATTTTAGTCATGTGGTTTTTCTTTCTATACTTGTGACATTGCTGCCCGTATGCTGAACATTTTTTCTAGGTATGTGTCATATCACCTTGATTATGATGTTTGCATTTCCAACGTTTTTTGCCTGAGGGTTTTGTTTTGTTTTGTTTTTTCTTCTTTTTGAGGGTCAAAGTTGTTTTTCTGACTTAAGTAAGTCTTTAACTTGGATGATGGCCAATACTGGAGCATTTTTCTTGCTATATCCCAACATTTTCAATTTTGAGTTAATTGTATGTACAGTATGTATGTATGTGAGTATTGTATGTATATATGTATATGTATATATGTAGTGTTTTCTAGGTACAAGTTCACCTCTTTAAGTAAGTCTGCTTGCATTGTTTTACTCCTTAAGTACAGAGCAATGTGATCTTTGATCAAAGATTCGGTCTACGTACCAGTATCCCAAGATTTGCTCCTAAGTTTCTCATTTTATAAATTCCTTGACTGTCTCAAGCTCCTTTTGTAAGCATAACTGGAAAACAAATCTTTCATATGTTAAATTCTTTCGAAGGCCTCATTTTTATTTTATTTTTTTTGCCACAGGGCTTTTTTCTTCCTCCACGAATATAAGTGTGCAGTACAGTTCAAGGGCATCTACTCCAGACACTGTCACAAAGAGTGTTATTTTTTTATTTGTCCTCTTCTTCATGACAGCTTATTACTTTCAGGTACCATAGAAATCTTAACTGAAAGCCTCACTTATTGATTTACCACATTGCCCGTAAAGTTTGGTTCTGCTGAACAGCCTCAGAGCATCCATTGAAAAATAAATACCGTAAATAGAAACCATCACTACTCAGCTTACCCAAAAGAGGGTGCTGTATTTGTTGCAATTTGCCTTTTAGGCATCTGCTGGTTCTCTATGGTTTGAGTGGGCATCATACTCATTATTTTAACCAAACTTAGGGTTTTTTTGCTAAACCTGAGCCTAAGATCTGCTTGGATTCAACTCTGATGGAATTTAACATGTTGCAAGGAGCACACCAGATTCCCCCATAACAGTGGTAACTCCAACTTTTGGTAAATCTAAGTTCTCTCATATCCTATCGTTGTTCCTCACACCTTTTATCACATACTACACATATCTTCTCTGAAATGAGGAGTCCTTCTTGCTCATTTAGAAGTGAAAACACTGCTGTGAACTTTACACAAAAGCAGGAATTGGCTTGTGGACCTTAGGTTTAATGGGCTAAATTCAAAGTGGACCTCAAAAAGACTATCTAGAAGCTGCAGATGAGAGATGATGTCGTTAAGAAGATATTCTGGACCTATTTGAAGTGATGTTTTCTCTTTGGTAGTAGGCTGCAGACATTCCTGGTTATACCTCTACATGCATATTATTTTTTTGGCAAAAAGTATGCATAGTCCCAAGACATATAGTGGGGAAGAGGTGTGAAAGCAAGAGGAGGTTCTAAAATTAGCTAGCTGCACCATAGGCAGCCACATCACTCCAGTTTTCCTTAAAATATATATATATATCCGACCATCCATAGAGGAAAGAATTTGCTCTTGTGATGCAATTTATGTTTCCACTTCCATTCTGGAAATATTAGGTCTGCTTAAGATATTTTGCTAGTTAAGATAGACCTTCCAATTTCTCCAAATCAAGGTACTTGCCGCACCATTCATAGCCATACCACAAGCATCTTTCCCATTGCTGTAGAAATTGAGGAACAGGAAATTAAACAATAAACCATCACTTTCACCAACCCCCCCCTCCGAGCTTGCTTGATGTTACTCCACTTTGATGTAATGATATGGCTGAACTTGTCCAGATCCAAACCCTGTGAAAGAAGCCGATAACCAAAGGGCAGTGGCAGAACCAGCATGACCGCTACAAGTAATGTCCCAAAATAGTGAACAAAAAGAGAAAGATGAGGCACTGTAAAGCAATGAAGCCATCTCTGTGGTTTTCTTCTCTGTTCTTTGATCCATCCAGTTTCCCTTGCTTCCCTTTGGCTGTGCCATTCAAATGTCCTGAGGATCCTCTATGGTCCTGCTTCAGCACCCTTTTCTCTACTTCTCAGCCAATGGAAGAGTCAGCAAGCTGATGCCAATTTTGTCTTCATTTGGTTCCAATGGTGAGAGTCATTATGTCCCGCCTTTGTTTGTGATTGGCTGGAAAGAGAGCTCTGTAAACACTGCCCTTATGGTTTTGAAATATGATTTGTCAGTTACTGAACTACAGTAAATTGTTTTATTTAAACAGGATTAAAAAAGCGTGTCCTATTTTAAAGCATTTGTGACAAGCTGTAGTTTGTTTTGTTTTGCTTATTTTATGATACTTTCTACTATGTTATTTATTCCTTTTCAGGATCTCCACATTCCTGTTTTCTCTCCTGGATGTCTGTTTCTGTTCTTAATTCCAGTAAATTGCTCAAAGGATTATGATACCATAAACTTAGAAAAGGGATTACATAAAGCAGAAAGAGTGCGATTTTAAGAGGAAGCAAAGGTCACTTCCCAGAAAACAGACAGCACACCATTCCACTATTAAGTGTATATCATTTATATAACTAATTTTTATATGCCACCTGGGTTGTCTAGAAAAAAAAATGGCTGCCCATAATGTCATTTGAGGTACTAACATGAAACTGGGAAAGAAAGAGCTGCAGAGGATGCAAAAGAAGAAGAGTGAGACACCTGACCTTCCTTCAGCAGAGCTTGATTCAGGCTCCAATAAAGGAGAATATTTGTAGCTCAGGGTTGAAATGAGGGGTCTCATTTCTGAGTTCAGAGAGCATCAAAGACCTCTTGATTCAGGCTTTTATAGGAATTCAGGTTTCAGGCAAAGGAAGGAAAAGGTCAAATTATTTTGGAAGGACATGTTTTACCACAAGGATCCCAGTGGGCTTACCAACAACAATAGGCAGTATTCCAGAAGAGCACATCTTTTCTGATCCTAGCTGCTCTTTTAAACTTCCATCACGCCCCACATTTAATGTCTCTCAATGGGCTGGAAAAAAATGACAACTACTGGCAACTAACTGGCAGGGATGCCAGCTGGTGAAGCTGGCCATAAGAAGATTGGCAAATCCATCATTAGCACCACCACCCTATTCCTGGAGACATTCTCATAACATGATAAAACATGCCAGTAGGCATCTTCTGGATGAGCTGTCGATATTCCTGAGCAAATTTGTAGGCAGAGAAATTGGTTTGAAGTTCTCCCCCATTTTCTCAAGGGCATGACTCAACAGTGATGCTGCTGTGTTACTGAGAAAGCCCCATTGGAAGACTTTCCTCATGATCTCGTCTCTTGAAATATAGTGGGAAACCAGTGGCGCAGTAGGGCTAAGATGTTGTAGAATGAAAGACGTACTGGGCGTGACATCAAACAATGCAAGAAGAGAACAGCTCCAATACAAGAGCTGTGATGGCATAGTGGTTAGAATGCAGCATTGCAGGCTAACTCTGCCGACTGCCAGCAGTTTGATTCTGACCGGCTCAAAGTTGACTCAGTCTTCCCTCCTTTCCAGGTCGGTAAAATGAGGACCCAGATTGTTGGGGCCAATAGGTTGACTCTGTAAACCACTTAGAGAGGGCTGTAAAGCACTAGGAAGAAGTATTTAAATCTAAGGGCTATTGCTCATGCTATTTCTATTTTTGAGAATTTATGTGAAATTCTCTTCTTGGAAAGACTGTGTAAAAGAAATTCTTTTTCAAGAAAACGAATGCAGCTGTCTGCTACATGAACCTGTTACCAGCCAAAAAGTTGTTACTGGTAGAATAGCTGAACTCTTGATGGGAAAAATAGACAAGGTAGCCATAACAAACAAGGCCCGAAATCAGCCTGGAAGAGGTAGTGTTATGTTTTGTGGATTTTCTGCACCAGATTTTAACAAATCACAGAAAGACAGATAAAGCTTTGTGTTTTATGGACTTCCAGCTGATGTTTGCTGTTGAAACCTGCTAGCAGTTCCCTGTGTGTCACTGCTTGTTAATGTTCAGTATCAGAAGGCAAACAAAAAAAAAGGGTAACAAATCAACATCACGTGTAGTTTTGTAACAGACCAGTAATCGAAGCTTGCCAGTTTTTGAGGCAAACCTTGGCAGAGCACATAATGTATTCTTCTTCCTGAGGCTGACATTCTTTACAAGTGGGTGTGATTTCACACCATCACAAAAGCAAGGCTCTGTGCGCACAACTAAATGACTTCCTGTTATTCTGAGATGTTTGGAAGACATCTAAATAGTCTTCTGCCCTACATGATATATTAAGTGGCCAATGGGACTTATAACGAAATGTGACCCAGGAGATTTACTTGATCTATCCTGACTTCCATCCAGTCATGTCATCTCTCAGAATATTCAATTTCATTCATGCTTTGGTCTTCCTCACTTTTTTCCTACAAGAGAAATTTAGAGTTTTATTATCACTAAGCGCACTCAAATACTTAATTTAGTATTGTTTTTTTTTTTAAAGGAAGAGTCCCACTGTCAATATACATTCTGCTTCTCTAAACCTTGACCACCTCCTGAGTGTAGTAGTTGCAACAGTTTGTTTAGTGACCATTCAAAGTTACGACAGCACTGAAAAAAAGTAAATTAAGACCATTGCAGCATCCCTGTGGTCACATGATCAAAATTCAGGTGCTGGACAATTGACTTGTATTTATGACCGCTGCAGTGTCCTGGGGTCATGTGTTCCCCTTTTGTGACCTTCTGACAAGTAAAGTCAATGGGGAAGCTAGATTCACTTAACAACCATGTGACTCATTTAACAATTGCAATGATTCACTTACCAACCGTGGCAAGAAAAGTCATAAAATGAGTTAAAACTCATTTTATAACAGATGTCTCACGTAACAACAGAAATTTTGGGCTCAGTTGTGGTTGTAAGCCGAGGACTACCTGTGCTTTTCTCTTGTGTGTGCATGGTACTGTTCTGGTGACATAAATAGCTGCACTGTAACAGCTTTGCAGAGAATAAATATTCAACTTGAAATCATTGCTCAGCTTGCCAGATGTCCTGAGGGTCACATCTTTGCACATCTGTGCACACTCATCAATACACACACACAAATGTTATCTCCAAACACCAGAGTCCAACCATCTAAATCAATTTCTCTCCTCCTCTCCAAAAGCCTGTTTCAGATGGATGGGATCCTACAACTATTTGGCAGCAGAAGCCTAGTGATCTGTCCTTTGACAGCCAGCTCATTCTGCTGATAATAATGTGGCTGCTGGAGAAACAAGCAGGGATGTTTCCACATGGTCCTATACGTCATTAACTGGTGGGAAGCAGATATATAATAGTTTCTTTCCTTCTGGCCAGTGAATTTGATGGCAGGAAGGATATGAGAACAGGTTCTTATGAGTCCCATTGTACTTATCCTGGCTAAGAGTTTTGGCTGATAATCTCCCCGAAGCAAGAGATTATCAACTAATTCTTCTTTCTCTCTCTCTCCCTCTCCCTCTCCCTCTCCCCCCCTCTCTCTCCTGCTTCTTCATTCCCCCCCTCTCTCTCCTTCTCTTCAATTATCTGGACTCTCAGCAGTTTCTAGATTACGGGACCGCCTACTACCATCAACAGCCTCCCACCGACCAGTACGCTCCCACAGAGAGGGGCTCCTCCAGGTGCCGTCGGCCAAACAATGTCGGCTGTCGGCCCCTAGGGGGAGAGCCTTCTCTGTGGGGGCACCGACGATCTGGAATGAGCTCCCCCCAGAGATACGGAGGATTCCGGATCTGCGCACCTTCCGCCGCGAGTTGAAGACGCTTTTGTTTCATCAAGCTGGCCTCGCCTAAATCTCCTCCCTTCTAAAGTGTAAATTCTAAATTTTTAATGGATTTTAAAATATGGGTATTTTAAATTGGGTATTAATTCAGCCAAATTTATTTAATTCATTTTATTCGATTTTAAATTTTGTATATCTATGTGTTTTATTTCATGGCTGTGCACCGCCCTGAGTCCTTCGGGAGTAGGGCGGTATAGAAATTCAATAAATAAATAAATAAATAAATAAATAAATGGTATATGCTAAAAGTTTAGCCTACTTTTTCTTCTCAGATAAACATGACACTTACTGAGAAGGAAATAACCAGAAATCTTTAGGTCTTCTACTTCATGCCTTTAACAAGAAGATACACAATCCTTTCAATACTATGTCTCCAGATACTTTAATGAACATTAATAAAAGTCAACATCGCTTTCATGATGGCTCGCTTCCCTAAAACAAAACCTTAAATCAAGGAGAGGAACCTCTGGCCTTCTAGGGGTTGATGATCTCCAACCCAGCAATTCCAGTTAGCGGGACCAATAACAAGAGTTGCTGGAAATTGTAATTCAGCCATGCTTGGAACAAGCCCCATTCCAACTTCGGACATGACTTCGCAACTAACAACAATAACAAAAACAGGACAAAAACAGAGTATTCAGTGCCTAGCTGTTTCATCTGGGTCAGACAGATAGAGTATTGCTGGGAATCAAAGCTAACTCTGCCAGACCTGGCTATCTGCCCCAGGCAGTAGACCTTGGCGAGACAGGCTGTATGTTTCTTGTGTACCTGGCAGCTGCAGGCAAATTGTGTGCTTCATCCAAATATCCTAAATAAATTCTAATTTGGGATAAAAAGAACTGAACTTCTGAGGAAAATCCCAAACCTAAATCAGGTATGACGGAGAAATGACAATATACAGTAAGTTTTCTGCAAAGATAACCAGGCGATAAGGTGACATTCCATATACTTCCCTGACCATCAAAATTCCTGTCCCAGAGATAAAATGCATGTTTTTAAAGTCTGTATTCTCATCTTTACTTTTTCTTACAAAAATGACTTCAGCATGTGCTAAGGCAAATAAATTAAACACAGCTATTTATAATTCAACTAATATCAGAAAACAGTATTTATTTATTTATTTTTACTTGAAAGGTAATGGGTATACAAGATAAACCAAGGATTAACTTCCTTGTTATTATTTATTTTGTAGATAACCTGAGAAATGTTTCTTGGAAGGTCAGCCTGTCCTTTAAATAATTTATCTTCAATCAGCAAAGAATGCATGTCGCAAGTAATGACATAATACGGATACTCAATTTATTAAATGAAAATCTCTGAAGCAGAAAGCACCATTGATCTGAAAACGATGCCTTTTAATTTTAAAGCCATCCTCAGGTGCCATTCTGATCTCTGGCTTGTGGAAAATGGATTCTGGTATTCCTCAAATAATGGGAACAGGGAAAATAACCTATAATACTAAAACTGATAGAGGGGAATATTTGTAGGGTTGAAATGCAGGGGCCTTGATGCTCTCTGGGCTTAGTTGTCTTCTTAGATATTTCATTACCCAAACTGGGTAACTAGATTGATGATGTTACCTAGTTTGGTAATGAAACATCTGCAAGAAAACACCCAAACTCAGAGATCACCAAGATTCCCTTACTACCAAAACTATTTTTATAATATTATATATCCCAGCACTGCTAATTAGATGAATGACTTTTTGACACAAAATTGGATGACATTTATAACAGAATATTGCCAAGGAAGTTATGGAGCAAGAGTAGCCAATGGGATGTTATCCATGTGGACATCCCCTTTGGCACATGCTAGCATCCTGACTTAAAAAACAAATAATGAAACTTAATTCAGAATAGTGATATTTCCAAGATGGTATTTGCTTGAGAGGGCCCACCTGAGGCTTACAGGCCTTCTCAATAAATAAATGGCTACAATCCAGTGCATTGTTTGGAAGTATGCCTATTTGCCTTGAGAAAGATGATGGCTTAGCTGGAGTGGTAGGGAGCATGGAGGGAAGAGGGCTTAGGGGAGAGGGTGATTAATCATTTTTGTTCAGTATTTCTGGCTGACTATATCCATCCCTGCAGCCATTTTTTAAGACAAGAAGCCTAGTCCTCATGGCAGTCATTTTGGAGCTACAATCTGTAGCTCAATAAAAACATGGTTTTTCTTTAACAGAAAATGGAATTGCACCTTAAATATGGCATCCTGTTTTGGAATGATTTTTCTAGGGATGCTCAGTATTGCTCGAGTGCATTTTCAGCACCCAAAAAGATGATTAGATTCCAGAACACAGCAATTCTACTGACAAGCAAGAATGCTCTTTACTGCAACCCAGGTTCTACCAGAGACAGACTGGCAGGAAACAACAGCATTTGCTGCTGCCTCTGCATTTTTTTTCTTATAAAATCATCTGTTCCATTAATTAAATCAAAATTAATTAAACCATGACTAAAATTAGTATAAATTTTTTTCTTGTTTTGAAAAACAAAGGATTAGGAGAGTTATCTTCAATTCTTTTTATTTTGGGCAGTGCCCAAAAGCTTACCACTCTTCCTTTTCAGCTTTCTAAAGATAGAATTTTTCAAAATATGAAAGACCTGCCCTGAGAGGAGACAAAAATTGGGACTCAGTAGGACTCAGTGCTGGATTTCTTCTCTGAGGTCTGAATCTTCTCATTAAATGACCACACAAATGGATTTTTCAGCCTAAATCCTTTATCCTATTGCTCTGCTGCTTTATAATAACATTTATTTAATGTAATTTATGGAGCCTGTTTTGGTGTATGTGTTAGGTTTACTCGATGGTGGGACTTGCCTGATTGTGTTTTGTTGCTGTTAGGTACCCTGAATACTTTGCAGATTAGAAATCCAATCAAAGAAAGTGAAATTAAATCCAGATCACATTTCCTCTTCTCCCTGAATCTGCCCTTTTAAACGGCAATAAACTCTGTCACTCTAATTTATCTTCCACTGGGAAATCATTGTTTGGAAGAAGCTACAGGAAAAGTGGGTGTGGAATGTGAGATGGCCATGACCGAGAACACTTCCCAATTACCAGTCTCCTTTTTACTCATGTCCTCTAATTTCACGTTTGAAACTGATCAGTCTTGAATGGACTATTCTGCCTATCGAAGATATCTGGACATTATGGAAACCTGTACAGTTTGGAACATTACAAAAAAAACCAAGAGCCAATCAAAACATATCATTCCTGGCAAACCAGCAAGCAAAAGTGTTTTGGCCAAGTTTTGCCCAACTATTGCCTTGCCCCCATCTCTCAATTTTATCTCTCCCCAAAAGAAATCCATTGCCTACAATAGGGGTCCCCACTTCTGGTCCACGTCCTAGTGCCAGGCTATGGCCCATTGGGAACCAGGCCATGCAAGCAGTGGACAAGCACGTTCACGAAGCTGCATTTACGCAAGTGGCATAGGCAGTGGTGAAATTGAGCCAGTTCTATCCGGCTCGGGTGAACCAGTAGCGCTGGTGGTGGGAGGCTCTGCCCACCAACCCGGACGTCATCACATCCTGTTTTTGACCTGCACATGTGTAGAGAAGGCGCGTGCAAACGTAGCATGTGCGTGCGCGCACTCACATTTGCGAACCGGTAGCAAAGGTAAGTAAATTTCACCCCTGGGCATGGGCACAACCATCCCCTCTCCTCCCCACTGGACTCCTAAGCCAGAAAGGGACTGCTGTCCTACAAGGAAACAGTAGTACCCATAGAGCAATACAGTCCTCTTCTGGGTGGCATGTCACTAGCATACTGATTTTACTACACTTGCTTGCAGTCCTGCTATCCTGCAGGATCTGGGAAGCAGCACATACTAAGCTTCTCCTCCAATTGCTGTGCGAGTTCTCTCATTGATGAAAAACGTTGCAAACAAAGAACGGATCTGCAGTGGCAATCACCGTTTGCAAATGAAACCACATCTTAGGACTGCATCAGAAGAAGGCTTGAGTCCCAGCACAATGGTGAGCGATCAGCAAGAGTGTCAAATAATCAGTCTCGGTCTGCTATGTAAATCCATCAGTTAGCAACATCTGGGATGATCATAGAGAATCCAAGGTGTTATAATTCAGGTAAGAGCAGAAGTCTGCCTGAGCTGAGGCAAGTTGTAGCATTTTATTTGAAGCAAATACAGCACTGTAATTAAAGACTAAGTCTCAAACCAGTTTCAAGAAGACATAATTTATTTGCTAGGTTTATATCATACTTTTCTTCCAAGATTTAAGATGACTTACACAGGAATCTTCCTTCATTCCCCCCCCCCCAACGGTTGGAACCCTGAAATAAGTTGGGTGGAGAGAGAGTTTTCTAATGTACTCCTGGAGTTAAGAATGGTATTGAACTTCAACCTCTCCATTTTTGTTCCCACTTAACTCCTGTTCACTTTACTTCAGTTTGTAATTTACAACTGCTCTCTTAAATGTGAATCTGAACGATGAACAGGTTGAGAAGATGAACATATGCGATATCCATAAATAAACCTGCAGCAGAACACCTCACGCTGGCATGAAGAGAGTGCAGATTAAAGCATTAGGCAGGGTGAGAATGCATGACAAAAAAAAAGCACTTGATGAGCTTTGGATTTCAATTATATTGCTTCCTGACTAGCTTACACAGCTTGTAGGAAGGCGTTGAACTTGAAAGGATCTGGATAGCTAGCTTCCTGCTGTCTCCAGAAGAATCTCATGGGAAATTAGATTTGATTTTTCCCAGGGCCTGCACTTTTTCCATACATTTGATTATGCAACGTAATGCTATGCTAAGGAGAATGGCCAGGGATGTGTACCCTAAAAAAACAAAAACAAAGGCCCAATTAACTGGGATTGAGCCAATTTAGCATTACATTTATTTCCTCTTTTTGTGGAGAGAAGGGGGTAGGGGAGGAAATCAGGGGTAGGTTCTACTTACCTTTACTACCAGTTCGCAATCGGATCACACATGCACAGATTGCTGATGATGACATCCGGGATGGTGGGCAGGGCCTCCCACCGGTTTTACTACTGGTTCTTGCAAACTGGTCCGAACCGGGGGGCAACCCACCACTGGAGGGAATATGGATTCAGGGTCCTCCTTTCTTATATTGATGTTGCAGCTGTGGAAGAAGCCATTACCTAGAAGTAGCTTTAGATCACAATGCTTTAGATCACAATGCTCCACAATGTTACCCGAGGGAAGAGTTCTTGCCACAGCTCTTACTTGAGGACTGCTTCCATTGTATAAATTCCAATTCCCAATTGATTGGAGTTTTTTAATGAATTTATCAACAAGAATAAAATACAAAATGGAAAAACAGAAAAATGAACACTAACCATGAGGAAAAAGGAATCTGAAATACTAACATGAAACTGGGAAGGAAACAGCTGCAGAGGATAGGAAAGAGGAGGAGTGAGACACCTTACCTTCCTTCAGCAAAGTGTGATTCAGGCTCCAATAAAGGGGAATGAGTGGTATGGACTTCCGGTTGACGTCGCTGCAGGAACGGTTAGAAAATAGCAAAGCTCCACCAGGCTCTGTGAAATGCATCCAGCAACTGCTTGCCAGGAGATCCTATGGGGTCAAGCCACCCTGGAGGGGTGGTGAAGAAAGGAGAGGCACTCCGTTGATCATGAGGAAACCACAATTTCCTCACTGATCTGAAGAAAGCTCTCCCGAATGGCAGCATGGACAATGGCCATCTTGGTCTGTCACAAGCTGGGACAACTGGGACACTAATATCTTATGCTGGAGCAGTGTATGGACAGAGCAGTGAAACTGGGTGAGATAACTTCCAACTTTTACCCCAAAGATTTAACCCAAGTTAAAAAATTTAAAAACAATCTCCAAATAGTAAGAAAGCAGCGATTGAATTTATGGAGAAGGATTAAAGATTAAAAATTAAAGAGAAAGACTAAAGATTAAAGACTCAGGCGCAAAAGAAATATTTAAAGGATGTTTTAAAACATCGAAAGCCTCAAAAAAGTTGAACAACATTGTGAAAAGTGATTATTGGGAGAAATTGCTTTTCTAAACTCTATCTTCAATCCCCTGAATGGATGACAGTCAGCTGTTTTGACTTTAACACTCTGTTGAATGCTGGAATCGGGAGCAGGGGAGCCATCTACTGGAGGAAGAAGATTACTGCAGTGGGGGAAATCTGACTGAAAGTGATGAAAGGAGAGAAAGCAAACAACATCTGGCAGGCTATCTGACCTTGACTTTATCTTAGTAGGTGATTTGGTGGCTTGGAAATATTTACTGAGCTGTTTGAAGATTTTTAAAGCAAATGAACTATAAATACCAAAATCTTTCATTGAAAGGTGGATTTGAAAGATTTGGTGGGCCAAGCTGGATTTGATTCACTAACATCATTTGATAGATCATCCTACAAAGCAAAAGAAGAAAAGCTGACTCTGCCATTAGCCAAATCTGGCTATCTGCCTCAGGAAGTAGCAATAGCAACAGCACTTAGACTTATATACCGCTTCATAGTGCTTTACAGCCTTGTCTAAGCAGTTTACCGAGTCAGCATATTGCCCCTAACAATCTGGATCCTCATTTTACTGATCTCGGAAGGATGGAAGGCTGAGTCAACCTTGAGCCAGTCAGGATCGAACTCCTGGACTGAGCAGTGAGTTAGCCTGCAGTACTGCATTCTAATCACTGCACCACCACATAGTGGATCTTGGTGGGACTGGCCCTGTGTTCCTTGTATGCCTGGTGGAAATTCTGAATAAATTATCCTGAATGAATTCTGATTTGGGACAGAAAGAACTGTACTGAACTGAACTTCTTAGGAAATTTCTTTATCCATTTTGTTGTGTAGGTTTTAAAGTCTTATCACAAGTAGTTCCTGTTAATAATGAAAGGTTTTCCACAAACTCCTGTGAGTTAGATCAATGGGTACTTGTTCTGGGAGGAAGCTGTAAAAAGAAAAGCAACCAAAAAGTCAAGGAGAGGTGAGGAGTGAATGATGTCACAACTAGAGTAACAATAGCCAGAAAATGAATTAACATTTCCAATGGTGTGATGGAAAATAGAAACTCTTTTTAAAAAGAAGACAGATTCTGCAGCATTTTTGCTTTTTTATTAAAGGAGATCTCTTCAGGCAGAGATCTGCAGTGAGCTTCTCTTCAGCCCTACTAAAAAACAAGAAGTGACAGTTTCCTCTTTGCTCTGGGGAGAGACAATGGATGTAAAGAAATCACCCAGAAAGAGGCAGACATATGCAGGGAAGCTAGTTAAAACAGGACTTCTGGACCTTCAAAGGAAATAGAAGTGGTCAGATTGATCTGGGCAATCCTTTGAACGCAGTTGAATACATTTCATCACAAAAACTCCCTTCCATGATGGGTTTTGTTTTGGGTTTTTTTTTTCATTTTTCAAGGAAACAAAAGCTTTTCTCCTCTACTCCCTATTACAGCATCTTTGTCATTGACCGCACTACTAAGTAGCTGGTACTTCATGGGTTTTTGTTTGTGTATTTGTTTAAGGCAATGTTTAATTAAATAACAATGAGGAGAAATAGATGTAAGTGATTCTTAATCCTCAAGTAAGGGTGGAATGCAGAAGGGGGAGGAGGAATCGCTTTATCTTTAGCAACAAGTAAGGAGAGAGAGAGAGAGGGAGGGAGGGAGGGAGGGAGAGAGAGAGAGAGAGGGAGAGAGAGAGAGGACGTTATTATTCTCACATTGTTCTTTTAATGGAAAAGGAGTTGGAAAAACTGCCTTGTGAAAGTAAGAGGGAATCATCAGAACCTTTTTGTATAAAAGCAATACTTGAATGAATGTTGGAGAAACATAAGTAAACATGCCATGTCAATTGTGAATGTCATGGAGTTAATCAGTGTGAAGAAGTATAACGATGATCCCTTCCCTCAAACAGTTGCATTCTATTTTCTAGAGAAAATTACATGCATTTTTCTGAAATGCCACAACTCCCCAAATTCTATTCTGGTTTATAGCAGGGGTCAGCAAGTGGTAGTCCTTCCGTCATAAGCAACCCGTCCATCTAATTCGTATAGAGTTTAGCCTAGTTTCAAAACTCCTTCTACATAAATCATTTAGATTCTGGTAGCAATAGCACTTAGATTTATACACTGCCCCATAGTGCTTTACACCTCTCTCTAAGTGGTTTACAGAGTCAGCATATTACCCCCAACAATCTGGGTCCTGATTTTACCATTCTAGGAAAGCTGAGTCAACTTTCTGGCAGTCAGCAGAATTAGCCTGCAATACTGTATTCTAACCATGGTAAAAGCCAGCTGTCCATTTCGTGCATCTTTCAGGTTGTCCTCATTTAACATCTACACATTCAGTGACTTACAATGAAGTAAGAACTTATAACTAAACTGAACGAGAAGCAGTTATAACTGGATTTTGTACTTACGGCTGCTGCAACATCCTTGTGGCCACTTGATAGCGATTTGTGACCTTCCTTGCCCTTTCCCACAAACCAGGTTGATGGAGAGGCAGGCAGGAAGTTGCAAGTCAGTCACATGAAGTTGTCGCTAAACAACCTGCATGGTCCTCGCTTAATGGTGGCAACCTGGACTGCCAGAACTGCCATCACTAAGAAGCATGGTCCATCCTATCAAGCCCAAAGAAAGTCTGAAATGGTATAGAATCTCTTGTCATGGGCAGGAAGTTGGACTAAAAGACCTCCAAGATCCATTTCAACCCTATTAGTCCATGTTCTATGTTCTAACCTAGGTTTGTGTTACTAAAGATGGAGCTGCTGGCCCTAATTAGCATTGATAAGGGAGGACTACCTGTAATTGCTGGGATGGGAGAAGAAAGAGCATCTAAATTAAGAGAAAAAGGAAGGGGCAGAGGTAATTGGAAAAAAATGCATATCTTTCACCCTTTTGGACCTAAAGCCCATTAAGTTTATGTTTGCCTCCCTACTTTGCAGTTTCCAAAAGGCAACATAACTCTTAACAATGGTGCATAGGTTACTTGTAACTAACACAGTTAGCATTTTTAACTTTCTGCAAGAGCTCCATATGAGAAAACCTACAACATGTCTTTGTGGGTTTTTCTCTGAGTGCATTAAAGTTCCACACAGACCTGAAATCCAGGTATACATGATAGTCACTAAAAACTAGGAACCAGGAATGTCTCCTGACTTCAGATAATAACAGAGAATTCCAACCTCCAAGGCCAAGATTGTCCTTCTTTTCTAAATAACATGACATCATCACTGGGTCCTTGGCAATGAGACTCAGGCAGTGGCCTATGTCAAGGGTTTGTATCTGACTACACTACTTTGTAAAATTATTTCAGGGAAGGATCAAAAGAAAAACAAAGGATGCAGTCTCAGGTATTCCCAAAGAGTTTGATAAAGTTTAGAGTCACATAGTAAAAACATGCTTGTTCTGCTACAAGAGAAGCCTTCATCACTAAAAATATGCATTGAAATCCAGCACATGTGAAGCTAACATTACTATTTCGGTTCTTCTAGTTTTACAAAGTTCGCCTCTGACTTTTCAAAAATAAAGAAATTGTTTGTGAGAAAGGAAAACCCTTTCATTATAATAATTCTCACTGTTGTGATGCAAGACCTTTAAATATACTTTAAATTCTGATTAAATACACGGGCAATGTTTATGAATTGAAATATGGAAATAGCTGTATCCTATTGTAAGCAATTAACATAAATATTATGTACAGAAGGAGAGAGAAATTGCATATTTTATTCCCCAAAATAACAGGAAAAACAAATACAGATACAAGCTGCAGCAATACTACCACATGGTAACTACCTTATTTTTATTTTCCTGTGCTAGGAAACAGGATAATTAGCTTTTATTTGTCAAGTGTTCTTGTAAAAAAAATGTTTTTCTATTTCCTGATGCATAGATAGATGAGTTGTTTGAGGAAATGACATTTAAATTGTAGGCATGTTTGGAGAGACATTACTCTGATTTCTTTTTTAAAAAAAACCCTCTTAAATTATCTTTTAGTCACTCTAAATAAGATTAACATTACTTAGGTATTGTATAGTCCAGACTAAGGACTTAACCCTCTGCTCCTCTGTAGCATTAAGAGTTGTCTTGTTTTTATGCAGACTCTATCACCAAGGATATGCAGATACTTAAGCTCCTTCATCAGCTGCCAAGATGCCAGATCCGTAGCATAACTTACTAATGGCTTTGGGCTTCCTCCATTTATATTTTTGGTGGCTTGGAACTGTATCTTGCTCCTCCTGCTACATTCTGCCTAGTACAGCTTTTAACTATGATAGCACACTTAGAAAAGATCCTGAAGGCTCATTGTGAATACCACAGAGAACTCTTTCAACCAGCAACTGGATGAGAACATTGGATACCAAAAATTGTTTCATGTCCGTATATTTCAATTATTTTAAAATGTTTTTATAGTTTTGGAAATAACTTTAAAAATGTGTTTGTTGCAATGCACAGCAAGTTCACTGAAGACTATCAACATATTCAGCAAACAGTCAAACAGGGTTGATTTGCATATAATTATGTCCCTCACTGAATGGCATAAAGTCACTATGGTGTAGTTGTAAAGGTATTAGACTAGATTCAGTCGATTTTGGAAATGGTCTCAGCTCTGGAGGGTTCGAGCCCTAGATCTGTGTGGCAGGGGGAGCTCCTGTCCCCCACCTCAGCTTCTGTCCACCGAACAGTTAAAAAGCATGTTCTATGCGAGCAGATAAATAGGTACCACTTCCGTGATGAGACAAGCTGGTGCTCTGTGCAGGCAGTTAGGTTCCTGATGGCTGTGAACTTTCCTGGTTGTGGTGCCCTTTTGTGAGGCAGCTCCGGGAAGGAAGGGGGCCTTGGGTGATGCTGCAAAAAGATCTGCTCAACTTTCTCTCTGGTGCAAAGCCAGCTTGCTTCCTGTAGGGCACCTTGGGAAGTGCACAAACATTTCTTATAAAAAGGATTGGTACCTTGGCAAACCAAGCTACTACTCTGCAATAGCCTTGTGGTCTCCTGGCTACCATAACAACACCATATTCTAATAACAATAATAATTTGAATTGTCATTATTACTAATGAAACAAGTTCCCCTGTGTTGGGACTTTGTTTTGTGATCTCTTTTGCAGCACAATGAATAAAAGTGAATTCAGCATTAGGTTATCTTTCTTGCTCTTTCAAAAGATAGTTGTATTGAATATATTTTATTTTAAAATGTATTTTACTTCATGCTCAATATATGTGTTAAGTTCTTGGCGAAGAATGGAAGTGAGGCCGGGATGATTTTTAACAATTCTTTATTCAATACTGCCTGTGAAGCAATCTCGCTCCCTGGCTGACACAGTGTTCTGCCCCAGCTCCGGATTCCCGAGGATATTGACACACACCAATGGTCCTTATCAAATTTATTAAATAGCAAGAATAAACCAAAGTCCGGCAAAGGTTGGCAACCAGCCCAGAAAACAAGATACGATAAGACTTTTCCAAAAATGCTCTGATGATAATTACAAGTTGTTTCCAGCAAGAAATTACTAACTGTGTGCGACTTAAATAAGCTAAGGGAGGGGCCAATTATCCTCAATCCTTACTCTCGAGGAGATCTCCTCCTCCTGAGTAGCCACTCCTGCCTTTTGGCAGCCCTGCATGCTCGAGCATTGAGGAGAGGCTCCTCCACTTCACTCTCTCCACTTGAAGGAGCCTCTGGAGGTTCTGAAGGCCCAGGCCTGAGTCTCTGCCTCTGGCACCACATCCTCTTCAGCCTCCTCACTGTCCAATGGGAGCGCTGGCTGCGCAGGCTGCTGGCATGACCCCACACCAGCCTCCTCGTTGTCAGGATCAGCCACGATCTGCGCAAGCCACTGGCGGGCCACAACACACAGCTCCTTTTATATGAAACCGATCAGCCAAACAACCAATTAGGTGAGAGTATTTTCCTGCTCCAACAGAGGACCAGAATGAGAACTTCAACTGACAACTATACACTATATACAAAACATAACCTTTGCAATCCCATGAAGTGCCATTCAGGAGTTTTTGCAATTATTTCTGACCCCCTTGTTCTTCAACCTCAACCTCAAAGCAAAGAAGCCAAAGTTTGATTGTTGGGATATTAAACTGTGGAAGGTGAAAATGGAGAGGCCTTAGAAAGTCGCCCCACCCTCCACCCTTTATCAGTTATCCATTTGTAAGTCAGTTCAGACTGATGGTGGTGAAAGCAAGGAATGCAGAAATGAACCTTTAAAATCCGCATTCCACGATTAAAATTAGCATTGAAACATAACACTTCTTTAAAAGGAAAGCAGTACAAGACAATCTGTATTGCCAGCCTACCAATGATGTCAAAAGGAGCCAGTATCGTCCCTGGGGAAGTCTTGGTGGGATAAGGAAAGTCACTGAAAGAAAAGGATTCTAATCTCATAAGAATTTCTTCTTCTTCTTCTTCTTCTTCTTCTTCTTCTTCTTCTTCTTCTTCTTCTTCTTCTTCTTCTTCTTCTTCTTCTTCTTCTTCTTCTTCTTCTTCTTCTTCTTCTTCTTCTTCTTCTTCTCCTCCTCCTCCTCCTCCTCCTTCTCCTTCTCCTTCTTCCTCTTCCTCTTCCCCTCCTCCTCCTCCTCCTCCTCCTCCTCCTCCTCCTCTTCCTTTTCTGTTTCGTGCCTAATGAAACCTCAGCAGGGCCTTTTCCTTACTCTGTACTGCCAGCTATCACAGCAGTGCTTTTGAAGCAAGCAAAAAAATTCAGCTAACCAGAAACAGGATTTCAATGCATATCTTCCCCTAGTGACTCAGCTGCAGGCTGAGTTGAAGTTTACTGGCTCATGATCCCCAAGGCTGGGGAATTTGAGAGGTGCTGGTTGTTAAGCATCATCCTTCAGCGTGCACACTGACCTTGTTGGGAAAAGCAGAGCTACGTCAGTCACAAGGTCTTGTACGAAATGTCACTTGTTTGTAAGAGCTGTATCCTGCCCATTTCTCATGATTCTGGAGAGGTCATTCTTGAAGCAATGCTATTAAACATAACTTAAAACACAATTAAAAACCTGCTTGGAGAGCGTCCCCTTTATTTTATCCTTACAAGAACCCAGTGAAGTTTTAGCTGACCCAGATTTACCCACCAAGTGGTAAAACAAGGTCTTGTCTCCACACCATTCTGCTCACCATGACAGCCTATGCTCAGCTGAAGCACTTGGGCCAGCAGGTGGGTGAGGGAGGGCCAGTTGGCCGAGGGGCAATGCAGGCCACGTACCTTCATACTCCCTAGTCACCCCCCACCTGCTGGCAGGCAAGGTTCAGCAGCTGTGGAGAATCCACGGGGGGGGGGGGAGAGATAGACTGAGGGGAGCTGAGCGGTGATGGCTCAGCCCTGGCTCTCTTTCCCCTCTGCTGCCAGCTTCAGGAGGATGGTAAGATCACGGGATGAAGAAAGAGGCAGTCATGGGGGAAGAAGTGGGGAGAGTGAGTAAGGTGCCTCTGAAGGAGGGGAAATGGGGCAGAGGTAAGCGAGCTGGTCCGGTGAAGGGTGAGACTGCAGTGGAACCATGCGAGAGCAAGGGGAGGTGGGGGAGAGATGTCCCTTTAGAAAGGCAGGAACTGGAACTTCCCCTGACCTGAGGTAAAGGGTGAGTGGGCAGCATCTGCCCAGAGGGCCAGGAGAAGGCCAGAGCCAGGAACTGGCGCATCCCCTAACCTGAGGCAAAGGGTGAGCGGGTGGCATGCAGGCAGAGGGATGGCGAGAGCCAGGCCCAAAAGGCGGGTGAGTCCTTCAGCTGAGCACCTTACGTTTCCGGGAAGCCACAGTGAGGAGAGCGGGGAAGGCACGGGGATCAGCTGGGCCACATGATCTGGGCAAGTGAGCGAGTGAAGGAGCCAGAGAGCATCTGGGCTCAGGTATGACTCTAGGCACCAGGCAAGGTGGGTGAGGTGAGATAAGGAGGGGTGGAGCGGGGCAGAGTGGGGCAGGCGGAACCAGCCAGTGGTGTGGTCAGCTGGTTCTCCAAACTGCACAAAATCTTAACAACCAGTTTGCCTGAACTAGTCTGAACCAGTTAAATTCCACCTCTGTTCCCATCCTGATCTCTGGTTTGTGTAAAACAGATGCTGATATTCTCCAAAGGAAAAATATTTTCCTCCAAGAGGAAAATACCCTATACTACTAAAGGGTGGCGGGGGGGGGGGATACCTTATATTACTAAAACTGATAGAAGATGATATTTGTGACTCTTGAAATGAGGAGTCCTTGGTGCTCTTTGAGCTTGTTTGTTTTCTTGCAGACATTCATTACCAAATGCATTGATGATGTTACTCATTTGAGTAATAAAATGTCTGCAAGAAAACAACTAAGCTCAGAGTTGAATATATGTGATATCCATAAATAAACCTGCAGCAGAGGATCTTACACCAACATTAAAGGAGTGCAGACTAAGGAATTGGGCGAGTTGAGAATGCATGACAAAAATAGTGGCACCCACTGTGGGAATTGTTAGAAATCTCCATATTGTTCATAAAAGTGAGACAATGTACAGTATTTTGCTCAACTAATGTTGAAAGTTAAGGCTAACAATGTTTTGGGTTGATTGAATGTGGATTAGCAGAAAACAGAAAATATAAATGGAACTGTCTGTGCCTCACCTTGTAATTGGGAGCCACAGGAAAGATAATTTAATCCTGACAAAGTGTTGACAATCTGAAATTTGATGGCAGCAATCAGTCAACCGTAGTATGAATAATATTACAGGAACATTACATGGTGCTTTTAGTGTATTCAAAATGTGCATTTTACTTTAATTGTATCTCACATTCATCTTGGATGTTTTGAGAAAATGGGAATCATTCTAGTACTGGGAGATATAGATAGGGTGTGTGTGTGTGTGTGTATGTGTGTGTGTGTATAAAAAAAAGAGAGAGAGATCACTTTCTTTGATAAAATTTGCTTTTAACTTATTAATTAAACAAATAACACCAAGGAATAGGTGCTCCTACAAAATGCCTTAATATGGAAACAGTCGCTTTAGTTGAAATTCTTATTGCTGAGAACTACAAAGCCAGTTGCACTACAGTCCCCTGTGCAAGAGTCTCCTAATGTGAAAGCCATTATTCATTTTGAAACTCCCTTTGATTATTGTGAAACTATTGGAACTATAAAGACTAGAGATCACTTTCATGTTTGCCCTTTTCTCAATGAAACACATTGACTTCTTCAACTTTAGTGACCACCCCCAACAAACCAGCTTTCACTTTGGTTTTCCTCTCTCTGGAACAATCCTCTTGATGGTTCCTTGAAATGTATTGAATGGTTCCTATCCCATCTACTAGATCTAAAACTTTTCTTTGTCCTCCAAAAGTTCATTTCTTGAAAGAAGGCGATACCGGTGGCGGGAGGGGGGGGTTCCATTTTCCAAATAATTCTCCCCCATAGTTGGTGCTGGGATCAACCTGTGGAGAATACCCTAACATGCTTGCAAATGGGACCTACAAGCTAGGAGACAATAATCAGAAAACAAAGTAGAATCCCATTTCTCTGAAAATTCACTGAAACACTTTGTTGTTCCTGAGCTACCTAGTTTGGGGTCAAGTTGAGAAATTTGTCTCATCACTACCCTGTTTCCCCGAAAATAAGACCCAACCAGAAAATAAGTCCTAGCATGATTTTTCAGGATGCTCGTAATATAAGCCCTATCCCCAAAATAAGCCCCAGTTAAGATTGCTAGCCAGATGGGTGCATTTGGTAAATGGAGGAAACCTTCTCCATGGTTTTCTTTCTCTGGATCTGGAATTGTTTTAAAAAACAGTACCGTACTTCCTTTCGGTTTTGCTCATTAAACACCGTTTTTGAGATAGGGCAAGTAAAGATGTGTATAGAATGATAATCAGGTATGTTTATTCACTTATTTAGTTACACATAAACACACAACACCCCCACCTCCACATAAACTTGCATACCAAAATAAAGCTTTGTCCCTTGTTTCCCTAAAAATAAGAACAGGTCTTATTTTCTTTTGGTCCACAAAATAAGCACTGGGGCTTATTTTTGGGTGGTGTCTTATTTTTTCCTATGTATAGGAGGCCCACTTCGTCTGCTTGCTTGCGGTGGGGCAGGAGGCCACCGCAGTGCATCAGTGCCACTCAGGGGTAGCTTCTACTTACCTTTACTACCGGTTGCAACATTATACACAATGTTGTGAAAAGAGAAGTAGCATCACGGTCACAATATCATAGATACCATGCTTCAACCTCAGTGCTTTATATTTTAATGTTCTGTTTCTCGTCCTAATAGCAGAAAGACAGCCAGTCAGGGAGAACATGAGTACAAACTTTTTAGAGAGGAAAGCTGCTCTGGCTGGTTCCATTCAGAACTGGCTTTTGTGAGTCCTCACTTTACAGAAATAAACCAACATTTTCTTTCTTTGAATAGCTGCTCCACTTCTCTCCCTTAAGATTACCCTGCCTCCCTTTATCCTTTAAACAATTTGCTGGCTAACCTTTGTGTGATCTGACCTACTTTCCACCACTTTCTTCTACTCATACCATTTCATTGGTCTATGCAAATGAGTTTTGATAAAGATAGATCCAAGGAGGGGGGAAAAAAATCCCACAAAGCTCTGTTGGAAACAGAGCATTGAGAATAATGTGGCAAGACACAGAGTTGATTTGCATATTTATAAACCAAGAAGATTAATCTGACCAGAACAGTAACACTTGTTTAATGAATATTGCAAGTGACAAAGGCCCTAAGAAAAATAAATTACCCTGTTTGGATGGAAGATAGTTTTATTGGCAGTTTCACCTTTCCTTGGCACTTTGGAACAAATGATAAATATGTAGCCTGGACAAGGCCTGAGCTGTTCCATGAATCTGCCGGTGTCCTCCATCCCCGAAATATCTCCTTGAAACATATAAATTATGTTTTAATGTGGAAACAGATGATATCCATTTATTTATTTTTTCTGGTAGTTTTGTAATTATCTCACTTTTTTCAGCCAAATCTCCCCTTTATTTATTTTTATTTGTTCAATTTATAAGCTGCCCATCTGAGTGTTGGGCTTCTCTTCCTTTTCCTTCCCCTTCCTTCCCTTCTACAGTAAGTTTCGGCATCCAATGGAAGATTTATGAAGGCTTTTCACAACTCTGTATTTTATTTTATTTTAAAAAAAATCAGCTGCCAAAGCTCTAATCCAAAATATGGCATGGACAACCTGGCTTCTCATTTATGCCAAATGAGTTTGCATGAGCTGTTGTCCCTAACCGTTACCCAATTTGAAGGCCAGTGTTACAGAAGTGATTTAGTAGTTTGAGAAATGCTGTGATAACTTATGTGCTGTGATCATTACTATTCATTTTCCACTAGCCCTACTAAAACTTTGATTTGGCATTACTCATTTGAGCAATATGACCCGAAATAAGCTAGAAAAATCACCAAGAGCTCATCAAAACACAGGATTGAAAATAAGAGGAAGGCGAAGTCCACAGCTGGCTCTACAAGATAATCACCAAGGCCAATCAATTTTTTTTTCTTTTTATGACCCAGTAAACCCTTTCATTGGGGTGCAGTCGGGGCAACTGAATGGAGCTGACCATATACTGAGTATTTTAACCAAAGAATATGAATAAAATTGGGGAAATGCTTGGATGGAATACTGTCTCTAGATGTATAAACAAATACTGTCTCTAGATGTTGTAAAAAGGAGTGATAAAGCTGGTAAAACTATACCTTTCTTACCACAAGCAACAATAAAGTTTAGCTAGACAAAACAAGATGCTAAGAAAGACCTTTTGAAATGTACCCCATGCACCTAGAAATGTGCAGATCAGCTGGTGGAAAAACAAAGAAGAAAAAAAATCCAATGTAAACATCAATATTTAACATTATAAAAAGAGAAGTTATTTCAAGGAAATTTTAGGAGGTGTCAAGCCAAATCAAGACAGGGAAGGTGCAAGACCTCCATCTGCAATTAAGGGGCACTCTTGCAGGAGCCTAGCTTCTCCATTCTGCCTTTCATACACTTTGTTTTGTTTACCCAAAATGTAACCGTGAAGAAGGAAGAGGGATTAGTCTTTAGGATTACTTAAATGTATAAGAAACTTTGCTTGAAGTTTATTTTCGTTGTTCATGCTTAAAAAAACCAAAAACAATCCCAACCATTTATCTCATTTTTGCTTTGCAAAAGGGAAAAGTGATAGTTCTTTGGCCTGGAGGCTGGATGGTTCATGATGCTTCTTAATCACTTCTGCAGTGCAGATTATTCTGCCTGTCTGGAAACAAAGTTAAATTAAATTCTTATTTTGGATTATATAACTTGAGGGGCAATAAATTGATGTCCTGAAGAAGGTCTTTTCATGGGTGCCCCCCCCACTCTCAGCTATAGCGTGCCTTTCCTTGATATTTCAGCACCCTTCCTGAGTCAGGCAAGGATATTTACACTGACCAGGGTTTTTTGTTTGTATTATTATATCACTATCTTTAATTTTGTAATGCTACATATTTTTATTGATGCTATTATTGGTTATATGCTCTGTGTTTATCAATTGAGTTTTAATTCATTTTTAAAGCATAATTTCAGAATAGTACTCTGTTTCCCTGAAAATAAGACCTATCCAGAAAATAGGACCTAGCATGTTTTTATGCATGTGCCTAATATAAACTCTACCCCCAAAATAAGCCCTACTTAAGAGCCTGCACAGTTGGCTGCCTGCCCATTCCATCTGGTTGCTCTCTGTGCCACGGCCATGAGACAAGGTGGGGTGGTGGTGAAGCTGCCTCATGCACCCCACACTGGCTTACCTCAAGGGCCCCGTAGTCAGGCCATCCACACCATGACACCTGCCTCATGGCAGCAGCACCAGCAGCTACATACAGCAGGAGCCCACGTGGGCGCTGGACCACTTCTGCTTTCTTGCGGCCATAACAGACAAGGATGCTGAGTTGTGTACTGGTGCCACAGCCGTAAAGCGAGGCACATTTTGGGGTGTGGGTGGCCTGGCTACAGAAGCCCTGAGGTAAGCTGGTGTGTGGTGCATGGGGCAGCTCCAATCCCCCTGCCTCGCAGGGGCACTGGTGCACTGTGTGGCCTCCTGCCCTGCCGCAAGCAAGCAGACGAAGTGGGCCTCCCATACATGGGAAAAAATAAGACACCCCCCAAAAATAAGCCCCAGTGCTTATTTTGTGGCCCAAAAGAAAACAAGACCTCATCTTATTTTCAGGGAAACAAGGGTATAAACTTCCTAGACAAAGCTTTATTTGGATATGCAGATTTATGTGGAGATGGGGGTGTTGCGTGTTTATGTGTGACTAAATAAATGAATAAACATACCTGATTATCATTCTATACACATCTTTACTTGCCCTATCTCAAAAACGGTGTTGACCCAGCTTTCATGATTTATCTGAAATTAACTCCAATAATGCAAAAGCTTCATAAGGAGCTGCAAATTCCACAAAGAGTTTTTTTGTAGTTTTTTGGTTTGGAAGAAACATTTCATTTTTATGCTTATATATCAACTTGGATTAAAATGATAAAAATAATTTCATAACTTCACTTTAGCACTTTCAAAATTGTTTATTTGACCATTAATAAATTCAGCATTTAAGCAATGATTAAGCAATCTACCTAATAAAAATTAACAATCGTACTTAAAGTCTTTAGAACCCTTATTTGACTGATGTACAAAGATCAACTGATGCCTGTTTTAAAAGATCAGCTGTAGCACCAATTGCTTATTTGGTACAATTCAAAGCACTACTGTTAATTTGCATGATGAAGGATGGCCCTTCCTCACAGCCATTGAACTGTTGAAGTTAGCCTGCAGCCAATGACATACTCTGTACCAAGTTGACAGGTGTATACAAGGTGACTTAGTAAAGAGTCCACTTCAGAAGTGAAACAGAGAAGCATGCCATAAAGTGTTTTTGAAGGGGAGGGGGAATTAATAGAGATCCAAATGGATCCAATTCATGATCCATTTCTGTTCTTGGAAAACAGTTGTCTGCCTATTCAGGTGATAGAGTGACTAGGCAGTGAAGATAAGCCTATTGAATCCAATGAGAATGAATGCACAGTGTCTACATTTTTAAGTTCCAGCGACTCTTAAGGATCTTTTGACACAAGTTGTGCTTTTTGTGACTTTCCTTTCGTTATGGGTCAGAAAAATACTTTGAGGAAATGAAATATGAACTATATATGACTTATAAACGCAGACAAGCAACCTGGGGATAGTAGGAGGGAAATGAAGTAATTTGTTATCATTTCCATGTGGTATTTTCTGACCTTTTAAACACCAGAGAATGAGAACTCTCTCACACTGTAAATGGTGTGTGGGAATGACCTTGGGAGACAGAAGGAAGACAGGCAGCTAGACGGTGGTCAGATAATAGGAAGCTCAGTTCACAAAACATGGGACAAAAACATGGGAAGCATTTTAGAAGGGACCCTTCTTAGTTTTCCAGATGCTAAAAAGAGAAGAGGGGGAGTAATATTTTCAGTCTTGCAAGATTCTGTTAATGTAACTTTACAGTAAAGTAGAATTAGTTTATCTGGGCATGCTTCTTGCCTGGATTATTTTACAACACCTACGTCAGTCTTGCAAGACTTGTATGTCTTGCAAGACAAGTATTTCTCTCCTCAGAAATGCTTTCCTAGGTTCCTAATTTTTTTGGAGAAAAGATATTGCTGTAGTCTTTTGAAAATTAGTTATCAGCTGGTTTTGCCTGTGGTATTATACTAAGTTTCCGAAGGATCATTTGAGGTCAGCTGGAGTCCTTGAAATAATAGCTGTGTCTTCTGCATACAGCACAAGTGGAACATTTGCATCTGCTATTTTGGGATGCTGAAAGATCAAATTTGAGAGTTTATTTGCAAGTATGCATACATAGATTGAAAAGGAAAGGAGCTAAAATGCAACTCTAATTCACTTATAGAGAGAGATTTTATCTGACAATGAGCCTTGTGGATTGTATATTACTCTAATTCTGGACTCCTTATGTCATTATTTTTTTTTTTAAAAAAAAGATCAGGTACCAATCAATATCAATGTTCCTGCCTTTTTCCTATTAAAAGGCTCAAAGAAAAATCTAAACTTTTAGTCTGCTGGTTGCTTATTCAAATAAGCTAATTGGTTAATAACTGCTACCTTAAAAATTAATAGCATAATGAGCATGAACATATGGGATTTTTTCCCCCTAAGTTCAGTCGTATCCAATTTTGCAGATTGCATGGACTAGTCTCTGAAGTTTTCTTGGCAAGATTTTACCTAGCTGACTCTCTGCCCAAGGCAGACTAGAACTCACAGTCTCCTGGTTTCTAACCTGATGCCTTAATTAGGATAAAATGGCTTCTTACATATGTAAGTTTCTACAAATGCTATATTAATTAATTAATTACTATACATTTTAGAAACTCGGAGGACCGCATTTTACTTTTTCTAAATCAAAACTTAAGCAAAAGAACAAAGTTATCATGCATTTATGAAAAGGTACTCTTGTTTCACTTCTGGCATTTCAACTGATATTTTAAGGGTGGTGGGTTTTGGTTCTTAGCAATACTACCATCTTCTTTTCATTGTTTCTATGGCAGAGACCCCACACACCAACTTTATGGTCTGTTTCTGTTGCTCCCCTCTGGGAGAAAGTTTCAAAGTATTTCTAGCAGGACTACCAGATTCTGTAACAGCTTTGTTCCCTATGCCATCTGTCTGGTAAGGTCGCAAGATTTGTTTTTCTCACCATGTACATGTATACATCCAAACTAGACTATGTTGTTTCTCCGTGTCATATAATATATGTAGGTATATGCCATTGGTGGGTTTCAAAATTTTTTACTACTGGTTCTGTGGGTGTGTCTTGGTGGGCATGGCCTAGCTTGGTGGGCGTGGCTTGGTGAGTGTGGCAGGGGAAGAATACTGTAAAATCTCCATTCCCTCCCCACTCCGGGGGAAGGATACTGCAAAATCCCCATTTCTTCCCAATCAGCTGGGACTTGGGAGGCAGAGAATAGATGGGGGCCTGCTGAAATCCACTGCTGGTATATGCATAATTTTGTATTTATTTATTTGTTCGTTTGTTTATATTTTTGTCATGTTTATGTTGTGTATATTGGAGGTTGTAACCCTTTGAGAGCTGTATGTAATGAAATTTCATTTTAATGTATGCCGATTAGTGTACATTTAAAATGACAATAAAGTTATTCTAAGTTTAAGTCTATGTAATAGAAGAAACAGTAGTATCTACTGCTGGCAGGTTTCTGTCATCTGAAAAACTGTCTACCTGCACTCACTTCTTTTTACAACAGAACATGCTAGAATATGAAAGTCACTTTGCTAGCATTCATCCTTCGGGGGGGGGGGAAGAATGTTGAAGGTTGTGATTCTGAGTCAGCCTGAAGCTTTGCACCTCCTCCTCTACAACAGGTGCCCTCCAGCTGTCTTGCTTACAACTCCCACAATCCCTGGATGCCCACTTCTTTTCTACAAATTAATCATGGAACAAAGAGATATTTAATAACTCCTCTGTACTATGCATTTGGTTTCTCACTTCCTACACTTTCAGTCCATAAGAAGAAAGCCTCACGTCCATGAGGTAAAAGCCTCCATGTCGCCTGCTCCTTTGTTCAGTTTTATCATTGATGCTGGGTTGAAACCAGGAAAGATGCTGCATCCAGACTCAACCTTCCATATGAAGATTCCACCCCATCTCCACTCCCGGGGCCACTTTCTTTGGCTTCACGATTGCAGCACTTACAGAGAGGTTTGCATACTCAGGATTGTGGTTGAATCCCTACGGCCATAGAGCTATTCACATTGTTTCTAATCAACCTTCTGTCATCATTACTCTTTATAAAGCAGCCTCTCAGGGAGGGAATTTGTCTTTTGCAAACTGCCAAGCAAGTGTAGCTCAACACATGTACACAAATATTTGGCTTGGGGAGGGGAAGGTATGCAGGCGGATTATGTTTACTGGCTGCTTTTTGTGAATTCAGAACAAAAGTGCTGGGGGAGGGTGGGTGAAGGAAGACACAACCCTTTGAGGGCAGCTACTGCACAGACTGCTGGGTGAATGTCCTCTGCAAATTCTAGACGTGAAATAACACTGGCATAAACGCCAACATAGATCTGAGAAAAGGAGACAGCACTCAAGATTGTTCAAATTCATCTCAACATAGATCGCACGGGGCTGTTGGAAAAGACATCATGTAGTGATTCTCCCTCCAAAGTGATCAGAAGAGAAGTCGAATCTATTAAGCAGGGTTCATAGAAATATACCAAATCTCCAAATTGTAGCATCTTATAATTCCATTGTTGTCTTGTCCATCATAATAAGTTCTGTATCCTTGGCCAAAGAGATCCATGTCAAGAAAACCAAGAAGATAAATCTGTGCAATTTACATTTTCTCCACTTGCACCTGGACCCTCATCAAGAATAGATATCTCTGTGGACCTTGCTGTGTCGGATCTAGCAAAGCCATTCTCATTCCTCCTGGCATGCAATTAGCACCTGGAGAACAGCATAATGGACTTATCAGGTTGGGCCATCTGTGGTTTTGGAATGCTGCCTGCTTCTTCTAGACGTGTTTGTCTTTGGGCCTGTCCCCTGAATAGACATTTCAAAGGCTTTCAGGATATAAACTATTCCTTCCTTTTCATCTCTGTTGAAAAACAATTACATTCCAAAGGAAATGTCAGCATGACAGAATTGCTTTTAACTGATTTATTTTGCAGGTGAGTATTGGCTTCTTTGTTTTTTCCTCTTCAGAGAAAGGATGCATTATAAATGTGAGATTGGGGGAAGGGGAAGAAAGTAAATTCATTGCTCACTCAAAAAAATAAAAAATAAAAATAAAAACCTAGCGGTTGAATGCATGATGGCATTAGGAATGAAACAGCATATTAAAATAAAATGTCCACTTCATCCAGAAACAAGCCAAGATCTTAAACTGAAGAAGAACTAGAGGTTCATCCAGTCATGTCTGATTAAAACTAATGATAAAATTTCCTACCATCTTCAAAGCAAATATATGAAAATTTCTACAAACACTCTAAAAATAAGCTTAGCACACTTAAAAACAAAGAAACAAACCCCAAGCTCCATCCTTATGGGGCCCTAACCTAGGGATGAAATCCAGCAGGTTCTAATAGGTTCTGAAGAACCGGTAACGTAAATTGTGAGTAGTTCGGAGAACTGGCAAATACCACCTCTGGCTGGCCCCAGAGTGGGGTGGGAATGGAGATTTTGCAATATCCTTTCCCTGCCATGCCCACCAAGCCACACCCACAGAACCGGTAGGGGAAAATTTTGAATTTCACCCCTGTCCTATCCACTTTGCATCTTCCAACCCCATACCAAATGACTCTGACCTCCTGAATTAGACTGCACATCAAATGTGCACAACCCATTCACTGCTGCACATCAAAAATGTAACCAATAACCACTTATCTCTTATGTCAGAGCTTGACTCAACCCTTCCATCTAAAGCAAATGGTTTTGGGAGCTACAGAGCTGGTCATTTGACACACAAAGATCTATTCCTTAACATCATGCTATATAACCCTTCCATGGTGTTTGCTCCTTAGGACAGTACCTTGCCTCATTCTTTAATTGATTAATACCTTGACTTAATTATGAACTTGATCTGATAAAGGAATTATCATGTTCCCCTTATTTCACTGCGCAGAAGGCCTCTGAACACAGTGGGCTAGGAACAGCTGTCCCAAACTTGATGATGTTTTCTAGAAGATAAGTTCTCCATTTTGTAACTGGGACAAGTCTGGATCGATCAAATCGATCACCAATAAACTGGTGAATCAGGAAGATTAGAAGAATGCAGAATCCTCAATTACTTAAACATATTGTAGCTTTTTTTTAATGTATTCCAGTATGTAATTCACATAAAAATGAAGCATTTTCCAATGAGTACTTTGAGCTACAGAATGGATTGTTTTCTCAGTAGCTCTTTTAAGATGATAATTTATAAGAAGAAAAGCTTGGGGGGGGGGGAGAGGACTTTAAAATTGGTAACCAAAGCAAGCCTTTATAAGCCAGTAAATAAATCCCTCATCTTCTCTTTCCATACTGTCTGAAGCTTTCCTTCATAGTACAGAAGAAATCTAAGGTATTTATTCACAGTTTGAAACTGCGAATAAATGGCTAATAATGATCCTGCTTCATTTCTGATCGTCTTCCCGCTGTGGAAATTCTGCTCTTAGTTAAGCTCCAGAATAATTCACCTTTATACAGTGAATGAAAGCAGCCACTGGACTTGTGCCATAGTGCCTACATGCCTCATTGCTTGCAAGTATTGGGTAATTTATAGTGCATGTTGGGCTCCAGCATGGAATGGGGACACGCAAGAGCCACCATATGAAGCACTTCAGTATTCTATTCTACTTCTCAACAAGACAGATTTAAAGGCCAGCTATGTTTAAGAAAACACTCTCCAGAGCTACCTGGAATCCCTTAGGTTTCTTCATTTTCTACAAATGACCTAGCCTAATTTGACCTCCTCCCCTTGAGAAGAGACTAGGATGCAACCTTACTAGGTAAGTGATTCATAAATGACATGAGTATTACTTCTGATCCTAAGTGGTGGGAGGAAAAAAAAAAACAGATCAAGGCTATGACATGTCTCATGATTAGGAGCCTTGGTGGCACAGCAGACTAAAGCACTGTTAAGTAATACCAGCTGCCTGCAATTACTGCGAGTTCAAATCTCACCAGGCTCAAGATTGACTCAGCCTTCCATCCTTCTGAGGTAGGTAAAATGAGGACCCGGATTGTGGGAGCAATAAGCTGACTTTGTATAAAAAAGAACATCGCTTAGGAGGGGCCAAAAGCCCTACTAAGCAGGTATACACAAAAATATGAAGGCTATTGCTTAACTCATTGTAAGCTGCCCTGAGTCTCCGGAAAAGGGCGGCATATAAATCGAACCAAATAAATAAATAATAAATAAATGATTAGATCCAGAAACAATTTCTGTGAAATCTATAGAGACCTTGGAGGCCATGAACTTCTGAACCATGCCTGTTAAATTATCCACAACATGAATTCTGAAGTCCCTCAAAACATAAAGGCCTTTGGTTCTCTAGCACTACTTCTTAAAGAAATGTTTTTCACCCTTGGCTGAAGGATGGGTGGACTTCAATTCCACTGATGAGAATGAGTAGACTTCAATTCCCAGAATTCCCCAGCCAGCCATGAATTCTGGGAGTTGAAGTCCCCACATCTTCAAGAGTTCAAGTTTGGACTAGTTGATAATGAAAAATATTTGTGATTACAATAAGGGAATTCAAGGAAATATTAGGAATTATATTATGTTGTGAGATTTTAAATTTAAGGGGCTTAATTTAGAGACGAGAAGGGAAAAATTGAATTTATTAAGATTAGAGGTTAGGATGAAGGGTAATATTGGTCTATAAAAACTAGAGAGAATGAACACTATGGCAAAAAGGGAATATTTAAAATTGTGTTGGAGATGATTAAAAATCGTTTAAATTTGTGAACCAGCCAATACTCTCTTCAGAAAAAATACATTGTATGTTTGTTTGTGTGTTTGTGTAAAAAAATAAAAAAAAACTTTTTTAAAAAAAGAGTTCAAGTTTGAGAAACACTTCTTAGGTTGTTTGCATCAGTTCCCTCAGAAACTCTGCTGAGGGGCAGAAAGAATTTTCTGTCTTAACTTGATCATGAAATTGAAACTGCTGAATCACAGGGAGTTAGTTTAACTATGGACAATCCCAACATCTCCTTCCTCTCTAACAAATCTGTACCACTTCATTATGGCGTAGCTTAGTGGTGGGATTCAAAATTTTTTACTACCGGTTCTGTGGGCATGGCTTGATGGGCATGGCATGGCTTGGTGGGCGTGGCTTGGTGGGCGTGGCAGGGAAAGGATATTGTAAAATCTCCATTCCCACCCTACTCCAGGGGAAGGATACTGTAAAATTGCCATTCCGTCCCCACTCCAGGGGAAAGTTACTGTAAAATCTCCGTTTCCTCCCGATCAGCTGGGACTTGGGAGGCAGAGAATAGATGGGGGTGGGGCCAGTCAGAGGTGGTATTTACCGGTTCTCCGAACTACTCAAAATTTCCGCTACCGGTTCTCCAGAACTGGTCAGAACCTGCTGAATACCACCTCTGGTGTAGCTGGTTAAAAGTAGGTGGGCCCAACCAGCCTTCTCCACCACATTCTAATTTGACTCTGCCTGATTGGAGGGGAATACATGTGCTTCCCATTATTAAGAAAAACATACAGAGCAATAAGCAACACATAGAAAGGCTTTGTCATTTATTTCCACTACTTGCATAAACTGTCAACAGTTCTTTCTCTGACTGCCAAATCAGGAAAACAAACCTGACTTCCAGTTATATCATGGCCAGAAGAATACAGAGGTGAAGGCTAAAGGCCTGGCCTCAGCCCTATAAAGCCAATACTCCTCAGGGATTTTGCTGATGAGGGGTTTCTTTAGTGTGAGATCATCTACTTAGCTAAATATCCCTCCCCAACCCATCTCAAGTTCTCAGACTGCAGTTAGAGAGAATAAAGCACACATTAAATTATCTATTTATCTTGCATGAGTCATTGATAGATGCAGACAGAGTGTGGAGTGTTCCTTCCTTTCTTTTGGAAAGGAAACTAGACGAGTCATCTCCGATCTAGCCAGCTTGGAACACAGAGAGAGGGACAAAAAAAGGGACAATGAGGTAATTTTGAAAGCCATTATACTTCTTGAGAGAGGGAGGTTCAATTGAGCAGAAAGTCACACCCAGCTGCTGTAACCGCTTCTGTATAATTCATCATACAAACAAACCCCTAGATTGCTACCTTGAGCCCTCAGCAATACACAAGGGTTCTAAGAGGCAAGAAATTAAAATATCTAGCGATGTTGTTTCCAAATCTCTTTGAGCTTGGCCTGAAGTCAATGAAACTAGTGATCCATCGAGATCTGGCTGCTGTTCAGTCAGGGCATCTCTTGTGAGATGAACAAAAGAACTCTTCCTTTGTACCATTCTGGAACACTATTCTTTTGATGGTTGGAGATAAGCACCCCTCTTTGCGTTTCAGATCAAACACAGTTATTCATGACATCATCCCTATCTGGTGCCACAATTACTGAAGCCACCCCTGTGCCAAAACGAACCAATATTATTTTTAAATGGCTTTCTCCATCAGGTCATCAACATGTGGGTGAGTGTTGTGTGAAGCATAATAAAATATTTGGGGATCAGTACAAAAATCACAATGACTTCTGTTAAATGTATCTCAGAGCTGAACTTTGAAACTAGACAGTAGCAACACACACAAAAAAAGAAATCATGGGAATTTGCCTGATTGCATCGTCATACAAATCATTTCAACGTTATGGTGGATTGCCGTGGATAATATAGGTTCAGATGACCATAGTAAAATATCCATACATTTCTTATCAGCATTTGAAATATTGAATGATTTTAAAAGAAGCTGAAAATCCACAAAGTTTCTGAGATTTTGGTCCTGAGTTACTTAGGACTTTAAAAGAACTAAGTCCCATCTTGCATGGAACTGGAAATAATTAAGCAGGCAATCTTTTTTTAATTGCCATACTAGACATAAAATGGTCCACCCTAATCCAAATTCTAGCATGCTTGGTATTATTTTAAGCTTCTGTCCTCTAAAACAGTCCATGTATAATTCTTTGCAGAAATCCAACTGAGAGATTACCTGACTGTAGATGACCTTACTTGCAATCTTGCTTCGAAGCTGATCTCAAATAGGTCAAAATGACCAGCAAAATATTTTTGGCTCAACAAAGTGGCTGAAAAATGATACCGTTAATGATCATAGATGCTCACCTCAGACTAAATACCAGCATGGCATAGATAACCTCAAGGAACAACTAGAACAAACCCCAGAACAACGCAAAAATGCTACAACCACCATCAATGCTATATCTCAAAGACAAGCTGAAAAAAGGAAAACAAAACTCCAAAACCAAACTGCTCAAGCTAAAGCCCAGAAGCAAAGAGGTACCTGAACCTGAATGGGTAATCAATATATGTCAAGCCAATCACTATCCATTGCAAACTACAATAACCTCTAGAAAAGTCTCAACTTTAATACACACAATATTGATCAGTTAGAGTTCTTTGCAGCCTTGCAAGCAGCATTTACTATAAAACCACGGAACCTGCCACAAATATCCAGAAATCATACCTTAGATCAGAAGTACACAGAAGCAGAACCAACACAAAACAGTGCTCAAAACCTAAAGAAGGACCAAGCCATTTACCATCCTCCCAGCAGACAAATGCCAAACCATGGTTATCATGAATAAAACGTAATACATTCAAAAAGGCGAAGAATTAGTGGGATACAAAGAAACCTACATCTCAAAAAACACCAGTCCAGTACAAAAGCTGGATAACCTGATCAAGAGGTTGATCCACAACCCAACCAGGAAAATATCAAAAAAGAACAGGGCGGGCGAAAACAATGGACCCTTCTGGCCACACCTCTGTGGATATCTCAAAATACACAAGCCTGACATACCTCTTTGTCAGGGGTGAAATCCAGCAGGTTCTGACAGGTTCTGGAGAACCGGTAGTGGAAATTTTGAGTAGTTCAGAGAACCAGCAAATACCACCTCTGGCTGGCCCCAGAGTGTGGTGGGAATGGAGATTTTGCAATATCCTTCCCCCCAGGAGTGGGGAGGGAATGGGGATTTTGCAGTATCCTTCCCCTGCCATGCCCACCAAGCACACCACGCCCACCAAGCCATGCCCACAGAATCAGTAGTAAAAAAAACTTTGGATTTCACCACTGCTCTTTGTCCAATTGTATCATTACCAGGGATCCCAACATACACCATAAGAAAATAACTTACAAAAAGCTTGAACAGAAGAGAGTGGATGTTCTATTAACCCCCCACTACAGCGCCTTCAGGAAAATCAAAGATCTAATAATAGAAGAAGATGACATTATTGTTTCATTCAATGTCACAGCACTCCTTGCATCCATAGATCCAGAACTAGTGAAAGAAACCATGGTAGTAGTATCACACAGCACACTCAACCTCACCAAATACACCGAGCTGAAAATACCCAGACTCATGGATCTTCTCAATCTCTGCCTCACTACCCACTTTCAGTTGAGGGACAAATATACCAACAAATCAGAGGAAAACATGGGACCATCATTCTCATGACTCATAGCAAAGACCACAATATAGCATCTAGAAATTATAGCACTCTACATATATAACCAAAAGTATATATGGTTCTGAAGAAGCTTCTTGGATGAGAAATGAAACATCTTCAAGATAAAAACAAGAAAATCAGTTGCACTTTGAAAAAGTACCTTTGGGACAACCATGACCTGGATGACTGAGAATCTCCATAGACAAATCAAGCAGAAAATAATACCCTAATCAAGGAACTACCAAGGAGAAATACACTTTCCACACCAAAATTGTCAGGGCAAACTACTGTGTATAAACAAGGAGAAAATCCTCACTCATTTTTACTGATAATGTTACCTAGTTAGGCAATGAAATGTCTGCAAGCAAACCAACCTCAGAGAATACCAAAAACTCCACAGTTCATCCTTGAGCTACATATATTTTCATCTGTTGGGAAATATTCTTATTCCAGAGCTTCTCGGGGAATATTATAGAGAATTTATTGGGAATGTACAGCCAGAATGAATGAGTGAATCGTGAGTTGTTCCTGCTTTAATGTCAGATGATTTGTTCATTTATCTCAGTGTTGTCTGCTGGCTCTGAGATGGAAAACTTTCATATCAACTGCTCTGCTATGCTCATTTTAGGATTAAATTTGGGACCTTATGCACACAAGACAGGAGCTTTGATGCCTCCTGTTAGTAAAGGACAAAATCTAATCAGACTACAGTACTCTTTTTTAGATTGTTGCTGTAACTTTCCCTATTTATCTCATACAACTGTAAAGATTCAAAATTAATTCACTATAAAAATGGATACTTGGGATCTATTGAGGGAAGTCACTGGCTGCTTGATCAAAAATAATGAAGCGTGCACTTGCACTTTTATGCGCTGAGCTCCCTGGAGCTCATAAAAGCATCTCTAGATCCATAATCCTGCTATTGCATTCATAATACTATTCTTCTTCCCACATTCCTGGGAGATCCATTTTGATTTTCACAGGCTTTGATGGTCTCTTTCCATATCAAATTAGGTTTGACTGATAAACCTGTTTCAATTTTTTCTTTTATTTTTTGGGGAAGGGATTTCTCCCCATCTACTGCATCGTAGTTAAAATTTCTGTAATGGGGGGTGGGTGGGTGGAGGAGGGAAGTGAGGGGAAGAGGGATGGGAAAAATTGTTGTAATACTTGTTAAAACTTTTTAATAATAATAAAATATTCTTTTTTGAAATTGTATTAGCAATGAAGAATGGAGGGAGGGAGGGAGGGAGGGAGGAAGAAAGGAAGGAGAGAGGGAGGGAGAAAGGGAAGGAAGGAGAGAGGAAAGAGAGAGGAAGGGAGGAAGGGAAAGAAGGAAGGGGAAGGAAGGAAGGGGGATTATTTTTTTAAAAAAAAGCAGTATTAGTCTTCTGCATATGTGTGTACGCATATGGAAAAGGAAGGTGGAAATGTTTAGGAAGCAATTATCTCTCCAAACAGGTTGACTAATAATGTTCCTCTTTTACTTCACATGATATAGCATATAACAAGACTGATATAACAAGATTTCAAAAGCCTTTTCACTAGCATTTATCTTGCTGCAATACGATCTTACAATAAGATGCAATAGAGATGTCCTGACACCATCAATAAATACTTCTGTTACTGGAAATGCTACTTTGGATTCGAAAATCTCTCCAAGTCAATGGCAAAAGATTAAGGGAATGCAGCAGGTGGCACAGAGTTAGTGAGAATTGCAAAGATGCCTAACTGCTAATAAAAACTTCCAGTGGTACAAAAGTGCCAAGAGTATCAATAAAAGCGGAAGAGCCCTGTGATGAGATTCAAACCTTTTTAACCTTAATTTAAAGCTTCCAATCTGCTTTCCCCCACCTGTCACCCTCCAGATAGATTTGATGTCAACTGCAATTACCTGAGACAGCATGGTCTCTGGGAATGGGTGTTTGATGAGTCCAGGTTGGCAGGACAGGAGGTTACTTCAGTTGCATCTAATTTACCTCAGCAACGTGACTGAAATGTCTTCCCCACTTGACAGATGTCTGAAGGCCCAGCTGAAATCCTGCTATTAGTACAGAAACAACAGCCAGGCATGTGCCAAAGGGACATTGTCAAAGGCTGGAAACTGTTGGTTTTTTGAAACTAAATAATACTAGACAACCCATGACCCTTCAAATCTTCATTTCAGAGATATATCCTTACCGGTTTCCTCAATGCGTGCAAGAATGGCAGAGCTTCTAATTTACCTGAAAAGTTCTTAAAAATCAGGGGGATATTAAAAGATGTATTTGCCTTGAAAGTAGTCCCAGGTTGAATTGTGCAGCACAGTCAAACATTCAGGAGTTGACCACAGGAAATACTCTATGATATTTTGTATTATGTCATAAAACCTTTTACGGTATTTTTATGTCATTAAAATAAATGTTTCATTAAATTTGGCAAATTTCAATTCCAATTGGAATTGAAATTTGTCAAATTTAATGAAACATTTATTTTAATGACATAAAAATTATACCTTTTAATGACATAAAATTACCATAAAAGATTTTATGACATAATACAAAATATCATAGAGTCATGGCTCCTGGATTTTGGATGCACTCTATAAGTTAGGCCATTTGAGATAACTGGGTTCAAAAAAATCTTGCCCTATGATGCACCATTTCACCCAGTTAAAGGTTACAGACACAAGAGTTTTAGTAAATACATAGATGAAATACAGTGTTTGGAAGTCCTCTTTCCCCAATACTGTCTTTTGAAAAGAAAAGAACAGGAAGCTAATCAGGAAAGATGGGCTTTCATGGCGCAACTCAACTGTAATCTGTTTATAGCTGTCCAGATAAGGATATTACCTCTTTCAAGCCTGTGGTTCTTGAATGGGTTGTTCCATCCCTTGGCTATTCTAATTACTTTTTCTTTGTCCTTGGGAAGCTTCCAGATTGTATATAGTCTACTATGGCCAATATAAAATGGAATATTATACCCCCTGTAACATTGCTAATACACAAAGAACAACGCCTTCCTCATATTTGAACCACTACGTGAATTTCTGCATGTTTATAGTTCCTGATGGTTTGGCTCCACATTAAGATGTGGATTAGGGGGAAATTGGTTTATGTCCATGGTGACTTTGGGCCATTGGCTCTTGCTCACTTTAACTTAGTTTATGAGATAGGGCTTGAGAGAGTATAAAATGAAGGGAGTTCCTCCCATAAGCCACTTGGAGCTCCTGGAAAATAAGAACCCAACAAACAAATGAGTACTTGGTCTATAGAAGATAATATATTTAGCTCAGGGTTGAACTGTGAAACTCTTAGTCCTCTCCAGGATTAGTTATTTGTTTCCAGACATTTTGTTACCAGACTAGGAAATACCTTCAGGACTAGAAGGAAATAGGGTTTTTCTCTGTTTATATACAGTAGCTTGTCCTATGAGTGTTGGTGCAGGTGTTGTTTTCTCCTTCAAAGATCCTTGATTAGACTGTTGTTTATTGCCTGATTGTTTGCCTGAGTTGGTAGTTCCTTGATTAGGGTAATCAACAACCAATCCCTAGATAAGCAGGGATTAAAACTAACATCAGGATTAACACTATAGAAGCAAGCAAGCAATAAACACTAACCTAATCAAGGAACTACCAAGAAAAAAACAACCAACCCCCACCAACAATGAGAAGTCAAGTTACTGTATCTAAACCAGTGGTGGAATTCTACCAGTTCTACCCAGTTTGGGCAAACTGGTAGCGGTGGCAAAGTGAGGCTCCGCCCACCCATCCGGATGTCATCACGGTCGCTTTGTGCATGCGCAGAGGTGGTGCACACGCTCACATTTGCGAACCAATAGCGAAGGTAAGGGAATACCACTACTGATCTAAACAGACAGCAAACTGCACTCCCTTCTATCACTAAAGATGTTAACTAGTCTGGTAACGAAAGACTGACAACAATCAAACTCAATGAGTATTGTATGTTAAAGGAATTCCAAAATGGAAAGAATAGTCAAAACATCCCTTATTTATGAAGCAGTACATCTGCTGCTCTCATTTGCCTTGCTTAAATTAAAAGAACGGTCTGGAAATTTTTTGCTCAATGTATAGTGCCTACTCAGTTTCACTGCCATAGTGAGAAACTCAAATATGACATTTCCAGTTTCAGCTGGAAATTGCAATAACCCAAATCATATTTTCCTTTTCCATTATTTAATTTCCACTCTGTTGATTGATTCGGAATGAGGGCTGGAAGCCTGAATAAAGTTACTTTCAGGAATATCCTAACATAGTTGTTTGTCCCTGAGATTGCCTAAATCCCTTTATGAAAGAAAAAAAATGTCTGGAGAGGACCATGGGATTTTTCTGAACAATATGAAATGGGGTGTGGAGCAAGAAAGCTTTGTTATCAGAGGATATAAATCTGATGGGAAGCCTTTCATCTCTTTCAGCCATTCCCATTTTTGTATTGTTCAGACAGTAACCCACAAGTGATTGGTGGGAAGAACAAAAAAACGGTCAGGCCTTGAAGTCTTCAAATTCAGTTATCTAGCCTCTGAACTCTATGAATTGTCAGGATCCTAAATTATTTAAAGGTATTGACTGAAAGAGATACTATATTAAGGAAGTACCATATTGAAGGAAGATTCAAACTACCCTCAGAATGCAAAAGAACGGTCAACTTTGAGGAAGGCAGATTCCATTGGAAAGTTACAGAAATCTTCCTAAGGGCAAAAATTGCAATAATCCAAATCATATTTTCCTTTATGATTCTTTAAAGAGATGCGGGCTTCCGCATCTCTTTGTTGAATATGCCCAAGCTGAAACTGGAAAATTATCTGTTGTGATTATCTGTTGTGGATGCTTTAATTTGGATTCATTGAGAGGGAAGATTAGCTTTGATGACCTGAGGGGGCCTTCCAGCTCTGTGATTACACTTGAAACCTAGTTATTAAGTGCCCAGATACTATGTTTGTAAACTTGATGGTGTGTGTGTGTGTGTGTGTGTATGTGTGTGTGTGTGTGTGCATGCATACAGGTTGGAAGATGATTCCACAAAGGCTATTGCAATATGATTCATCAAACAAGAGATATTGCCATGAATCTCCCACTGTCATTTGTCTAGGATGATCTAAGGATTCCTGCACCTGTCAGAGGGTTGGACTTCCAAGATCACTTACAATCATCCAATATTTACCTCTAATCTTATGATTCAATGATTCTCCATTAATTGCACCAGCAATAGCACTTAGCCCTCTCTAAGCGGTTTGCAGAGTCAGCCTATTGCCCCCAACAATCTGGGTCCTCATTTTACTGACCTCAGAAGAATGGGAGGCTGAGTCAACCTTGAGCCGGTGAGAATTGAACTGCTGCAGTGAGCTGAATTAGCCTACAATGCTGCATTCTAACCACTGTGCCACCACGGCTATGAAAGAGTATATCTGTGAATTTCATACAGATTAACCATTCTGCATTATGTTTAAAATTGATTAGGTGTATGCAGGATCCAATCTGGATCAGTCACTGGGACCAGAGGTTTAGTCTTCCAAGCTTGTGCTAGAGCCCTTCCTCAGGGAACTTCTCTCTAGCAGTGTGTGTGCTTTGGGTTGTTCTGTGTGTGGTATTTATATAGTGCCTGGTTGTGTGTGGCTTTTTAGTTGCTGATTGGGATATTGATGGCCGGCTAGTAGCTAGCTAGCTGTTGTTTCTTTGTGCTGCCAAGAACATGCTTCCAAAATAAACAAGGTTTTTAAAAAGAGACTGGACAGTCACTTGTCTGAAATGGTATAGCGTCTTCTGCTTGAGCAAGGGCTTGGACTAGAAGACTTCCAAGGTCCCTTCCTGCTTTTTTCTGATTGACTGATTGATTGTATGGATTGGATTGGATTGGATTGGATTGGATTGGATTGGATTGGATTGGATTGGATTGGATTGGATTGGATTGGATTGGTTGGTTGGTTGGTTGATTGATTACTTGATAAGCTGGTTGACTGACAAGGGGCCCTGTTGCCAGGTTTCAATCACTTCCCTGATATCAAATATACACCTTCCCTGATTAAGAGTATATATGATATTCTTGTGTAGTGTTTTTTTTTTTTCTAATTTGATTTATATGCCGCCCTTCTCCGGAGACTCAGGGCGGCTTACAGTGCGTTAAGCAATAGCCTTCATACTTTTGTATATTTATACAAAGTCAGCTTATTGCCCCCACAAACTGGGTCCTCATTTAACCTACCTTAGAAAGGATGGAAGGCTGAGTCAACCTTGAGCCTTGGAGAGATTCGAACCAGCAGTAAATTGCAGGCAGCTGTGTTAATAACAGGGTGCTTTAAACCACTGTAGTACCAAGGCTCTGTAGTGTTGATCCAATACAGTGCTTTATTAGTGCTATTATTATGTGATCTAAAAGACATATTATATTTCATTGGGCAAATTTAGAACTGTAACTTGAATATCAAATTTGTTCCTCACTTAGTGGTTTCAGCAGGATTGGAATTCCATATTCCTTCACCATCTACCAACCTGGTCAACAATTAACAACAAACCAGCAATCTCAACCTGGTTGAGATGATGGGGATTGCAGAACAATACATATAGAAGGCATCTGATTAGGAAAGGGGAAATAAAGCAACGAAGCTAATGAAATGGAAATGTAGTAAAATTAGCCCAGAGTTGGGGACATAAAAATAAATGTAGCTGGTCATCAGAAGCTATGAAAACAACCTTGTTGCAAAAGGCCTCTGTTTTCTACATTCTATTAAAAAAATAATCTGAACATCTATTGACTTTAAATATTGGAATGTAATATTGGTATTAAATTGGAAGTTAAGAAATGTCTTTTTACTAAACAGCTCAGATAATATTCTGATCATGCTTCTATTCCCATTTACAGATGATTAATAATTATGCTGCTTGTGGCTTTAACTAATATTTTGAAATGATTACTGTATTATAACAGCTTTTATTTTTACATGTTTTAGAACCTTCTATATGCTGCCTTGTGAGAGTAATTAAAATATTTTAATTAATAAGTAAATAACAGGTACATTTATCTGAAAAATGGTTAACTTTGAATCAATGTAAGCTATCACTATAATTCAGGGTACAGTTCTACATTTTGAGAATTTTGAGAAGTTCTGCGAATTTTGTAAGATGCCAGCTCTAGATTTTAATACAAATTTATTAATGTTCACATAGATTTGCAGACAATATTCTTCCAGTACTAAAAAATACTATTATTACAGTTTCTACAAGAATAGAAGAATACATTCTGCCAATCTAAATGTGATTCCAAAAAGGGTAATAAACTGAAATTAATTAAAAATATTTTCAACTAGATATATATTCAAAGGCTAATTAAAAAAAAAAAAACCACACACAGCACCCTGGCCTTGGCCAAGACCACTCTGTTTTGTTTTGTTTTTATGCTAACTTTCAACTATGAACCATTTCAACCAAGTAGCTTTCCCTGTTTCCAGATCCCAAGAAAATATACTTTTGTTGTCCTCCACATTCACATGCACATAGAATCTGGGCCACAAACCCATAGAGAAAGCAGCAGAGATGTGGAGATCTCAACCCCCTTGAGTTTCTGCAGCTCAAATAAAATCTGCCTAAGAAGAGCTAGACGTCATCTGCAGCTTTGTACCCAGTTTTAATTATCACAACTTCAAGAAGGGTGTGATGAAAATAACAATAGTTTCAAAGGAGGTGAATGGTATGGAAAATCCAGTGAGGAAAGGTTGAGAGACTTGATTAGAAGACTAAGTGGAAGTAAGGCAATGCTGTTGGGAAATCCAAATTAGATTTGGTAGGTGGGGAGAGATGGAATTTTCTTTCTGCATCTCTTTGCTGTCAACCAATCACTGTCTGAATGTTTGCAGCCTGGATCTGATAACCCTAGTGTCTCATAGGACTTAGTATTCTAATACACTGACTTATGTTACAGCTGGCAAACAGAGGATTAAGAATAAATGAATAAAGAAATAAAGAAATATATATACACATATGCTTCTTTTAATAAGGTACATAGATGGGGGGGGCGAGAAAGAAAGAAAATACACATCCTCTCCATGACCAGTTTTCTTTGTTACCTTCTGGGAGAAGTCTTTGCAGTATCCAAAGCAGAACAACTAGATTCTGTGATAGCTTTATACCAGTGGTGGGATTCAAATTTTTTTACTGCCAGTTCTGTGGGTGTGGCTTGGTGGGAGGGGGGTGATCAGCTGTGGCGCGCATGGGAACCTTTTAAAAAACTTTTTAAAAGCATTTTTTTACTTCTGGCTCGGGCAAATAGGTAGTAAAAGATGCTTTAAAAAAGTAAAAACAAGTTCCAAACGATCGCGTGGCACAGCTATGATCGTTGGAGCCTCTCTTTTTTTACATTTTTTACTACCAGTTCAGCAAACCAGTAGCATTTTTTACTACCGGTCCGGGTGAACTGGCCCGAACCAGTAGCATTTCACCCCTGATTTGTAAATATATGTGCATCCACCGTATGTGTGTTTGTGTGTGTGTGTGTATATATATATATGAGAATGGACATCAGAATTTCATTTTTTTAATGTCTGTCAGTGTGTTCACAGAAAAAAGTGACAATAAAGGTTACTTTATCTTAAATTAAAAATAATCAGGTGGCTTAACAAAAGGTTTACAAATGTGATAAAAATGTTTTTTCAATGAATAATTGAAGATAATTGAATATACCCTATACTAGATCATTGAGAAACTTGATAATAATTGTTAAACTCTACACACAGAGTCAGGAGCAGGAAGACTTGGTTGTGTGTCTGGGCCTGGTACGATAAGGCCCATTTCTTGGCCCCATATTAATATCTGTGTCCTTATTTCTACTCAGTAAATGTGTACATTTATTTTTGAATTGTTTGAAATTTTTATGGTGTATGCTTGCCCAGAGACACTTGTTGAGATGGGCGGCTATAGAAATCAAATCAATAAATAAAAATAATTATATGAAATTGTGTGAGAGAAAAAAATTATGGCAAAAAAATGATTTTAATATACACAAAAGAAAAGAACAAAATAATGCAGGTTAATAAAAGCATGATGAAGAAACGTTTGCAAATCAAGGCCCCTTTCTTGATGATCAAAACAAGCAACCAACGGAGTCGATGATCCCAGGAGGGGCTCGGGGTGGCTTAAAATGGCGCCTGCATAGCCACCTGTTGGGGATGCTGTAATTCTAGATTTCTCTGGAGCACTTCCTTCTCTTGCGTGCCATGATGCTTGTCTGTCATTGTACAGCTTCATCCCAGAATCCTACTTCCAGACATTAGAGATTTAGGCCCGCCCCAGGAAACCTGAAAACCCCATTTGTTTGTCTTGTTTTATGTTGACTTTCTTAATCCACTCCGCGATTTCAGCTTCACTGAGTGGATTACGCAGCTCTTAAAAGAAAATAAAAACAGTTCAACGAGAATGCTGCCCGCTGTGTAAAAACTTAGCAATTATCACTCGGTAGGAGAGTTTGCTTCTACTTGAACCCAAAATCTGCTTGGTTGCCTAAATGAGCATTTGGGGGAGGGGCAAGGGGAGGATTCTGGAAAAGGAGAAAGTCCGGCAGCTGCCTGTCTTGGCCAGCAGCATGAAACAGCAATTACAGTGCTGCCAGACAGTGTGGAGCCTCTGTTTTTAACACCATTAGCTCTGTCATGGCTTAATAAATGCATTAGAATCTGGTATGAAATGTGGGGGGGGGGGAGAGATTTCACCATTACAGTGCTTGGAGAAGTGGAAAAAAATAATACAGACTGCATTGTTAACAACGAAATGTGTCTGATTCAGAGACCTTGTTATTAGTTAAGAGAAAATGAGATGCCACTGCTAGTTTACAGGATGAGCAGGCAATCTTCCCACACTAGCCCCCAGGGTTCATAGGGGTCATGGCAGGACAGTAATAGAAGGAGGTCACCCAAAAATGTGGAACTGAAACCTTTTGATCATTCGGGGGTCTTTTGTAGGGCAAGCTGGGAAAGTTTCTTCAAATAGGTATAGTGGGCTTACCAGACTGTATTTAAGTGCTTTGGGGTTTTTTGGGAGGGAAAATGAAAAAAGCAAAAATGAAAAATCCCATAGCCCTAAGTTGCCTTTTCTCGCTGAATTTCTGCATTTGGGAAGTTTTGAGGCTTGTTGAAATATCACCAGCATTCTCATGTGACCTGTGGACTCCTTACTTCTGAATCTTGAGTTTTGAGGCTTCTTTGTGGTGTCCCACAAAGACCCAAGACATTATCCCAAACTTGCCACATATATTTTCTGGAAACCACCCTGGTGGTCTTGGTAGAATGCTAACCTATTTGCATTTAGCCTCATTAAATCTGATTCATGAAAAAAAACATATTTCCTCGTAAGAGTTGCTAATTGAAAAAGCCCCCAGTGATTCTCCTAGGTTTATTTGTGAGTAATCATATAAAGGACACACTAAGCATTTTATTTATGGACTGGAAAACTAAAGAGGCATTGTTTGGCAAAGAAGAATAGACTTTGCTCAACAAAACGAACAATGTGGAAAGGAAATTCAAAGCAATGTTCCAATTTTACAAATCAAAATAAATGGAATTTCAGTGTAATGTTTAACTCTGTATGAACAAAATAGAAATGAGGTGGAACAAAAAGAATGCTGTTTCCATTTAGCTCCAGGCTTCATCTGATGAAGGTTGGTTGTTTTTAATTCACTTCTAAGAAGCAATTGAAAATGTGGAGGATTCAATCATATACTTTCTACTATTTTATCCAGTTTTGTATGATCTGAACATGGGTATCTGTAAGATGAGGCAAATTACTGTATTTTTCAGAATATAAGATGCACTCCCCCCCCAAAAGTGGGTGGAAATGTCTGTGCGTCTTATACAGAGAAAGTTGCTGAAGCCCCGCCCACCTGACGGTCCCCACCCTTCAGCCATTTTTGGCCTCCGTGCATTGTGTTTTCGGTCTCCCCACTCTCCATTTTAGACCCGTTCCAGGCTGCGGGAATCACCACAGAACATTGCCGCACCGCTGCTGATACCTGTCGCCTGGAACCAGCCAAAAACGCGAGGCACGGAGGCCAAAAACAGGGTGTGCGGAGGCCGAAAACGTGACACGCGGAGGCGGCGATTGGCAGTGATGTGCTGTGGTGATCCCAGCAGCCTGGAATGGGTCAAAAATGGAAAGTGCGGAGACCAAAAACATGACACATGGAGGCCAAAAATGCTACGCACGGAGACGGCGATGGTCTGCGGTGATCCTTGCAGCCTGGAACAGCTGATTGGCGGTATTCCAGGAGGCTGATCCAACTGCCAAACAGTTGCTCGTGCTGAATCAGGCTGCGATAATGTGCTGAAGCTGACCAGGCTGTTTGCTGCAAGGATGCTAGCCAGATGAATACCAATGGATGTTGGTAGGCAGAAGCAGAATTATTTTTTTTTCTTGTTTTCCTCCCCCAAAACTAATGTGCATCTTATACTCCGGAGCTTCTTATACTCTGAAAAATACGGTACATCAATCATGATGACACACATTATTCATGATAGCAGTGCTCCAATATTTGAAGGGCTGCCACAAAGAAAAAGGGGTCAACTCATTTTCCAAAGCACCAGAGGGGCAGGAAAAGAAGCAATGGATGGAAACTAATCATGGAGAGAAGCAACCTAGAACTAAGGAGAAATTTCCTGACAGCGCAATCAACCAACCAGTGGAATGCCTTGCCTTCAAAGGTTGTAGGTGTTCCATCACTGGAGGCTTTTAAGAAGAGATGGACAGCTATTTGTCTGAAATGGTATACAGTTTCTTGCCTGAGCAGGGAGTTGGCCTAGAAGACCTCTAAAGTTCCTTCCAACTCTGATGATGTTCTATATTCATGGAAATGACACTGTGATCTGATTCAGAGATCACACTGGAGATATGTATTAAGGCAATTCTTCAGTATTTCAAATCCTACTGAGTATAACAGACAATAATTGGGATAGAAAGTTAAGATCTTGTAATAGACTCCATTTTATTATACAGTGACTCTTTTTGCGAGATTGTGAATCTAAAAGCAGGTCCACTTTTATCTTCTCAGCTTGCTTACTCTCTGACTCTTGGCCTAATAGGATATAAGAACTAAATTTTCCTATCCTGTCTCCCCCATCCCCATCCAAGGACTTCCTATAAACTTTCTTTTATTTTCCTCAATAAAGTCACAAAGAATTGCTTCACTGATCCTTGTTCAGGTTACATTTCCCATCTGTAGAAGCATGCTGTAATAGTTACCTCCAATACAAAAGATGTTAGCAGCAGTTCAGAGCAGTATAAATGGATTTAACAAAAAAAAAGACCCATAAATAACTAAAAGAAGAATTTTAATAAGAGACGTTGTATTGAAGCACCTTTAAAAGACAAGAAACCAAAACCGGGGACCTAAGCAGTAGCATGTGTGTTAGGAATACACATACACACAGACATACATACAGGAATGGGCTTCAAAAATTTTCGCGAGGGGTTCTCTGCCCGGTTGCTGGGTGGGCGTGGCCATGGTGAGCATGGCCTAGTCAGCCTCCTGCACCATGGCAGGAGGAGGGGCGTTTTTGCTCTCCCCGGGCTCCGGAGGCTTTTCTCAAACCTCCGGGAGGGCAAAACCGGCCTCCCTAGGCTCCCGTTTTTTGCCCTCCCTGAGCCTCCATGCACACCCTGCACTTACCTGCATCTAAAATGGGCCGCATGGGGACTCCTGGGAGGGGTGGGGCAGGAGGGGCGGGGCCAGCCAGGAGTGGGATTTGGGGTTTCTCTGAACTGCACAGAATCTTAGCTAGAGGTTCTCCCGAACCCATGCGAACCCCCAGCAGCCCACCCCTGCACACACACACATATACATACACCACCCATTATTACACAGATTGTTAATATCAGTTCTGTGGAACAGGAATTGTTGGATTGTTATAGTTTTCTTTTATGATTCTTGATTCTTGAAATACATTTTTAGTTCATCTTGAATATCTTTGTTAAAAAGGAGAGCACAAAAACAAAGATTTATCAGTTCATGGAGCAAAACCCACCTGGAAGTGGATGCAAGAGACGAATGTGATAATTAATCTTTCATACAAAATACTAAATAAGAATGAAATCAGTAAAGAGTTTCTTTTATGCTTATTCCAAATGCAATCTGTTACAGGCCAGAACTGAGATTTTTTTTCATTCATGAGAATATTAAGGCTTAAATATTATTTTAAACAGAGGTTGTTCAGACAAATTGAATAGTTTTCAGTCCAAGTTTACATTTAACTTCTCTGAATTTAAACTTCACAGATAAACATGCGAGGAACTGGCCAGCAAAAACAATATAACAGTTTTTTAAAAAAGAACAATCAACACTGCTGAAAACAGCTATTAATTAAGTTTTTCTCCACCAGGAAGCTTTTGAGGAAGCTTTTCCTGACTTGGTGCTCTCCAGACACATTAAAAACTCTCACAATCTTCACTTAGTGTAGCTAATGAAAGTAGTTTCAGTACTGTACCTCTGTTCTGCCTTATAACAATCATGTTATAATCTGAAACTTTATTTCACAGTCATCAGAGTTGGCTAGTGCATGTACCCTGTTTTTGCCTAAGGATCCTCTAAGAACAATTGCACTGTCAGGAATGTATTGTTTATGTTATTATTTTAGCCTGAGGAAACAATAACAACCCACTGAAAAAGTAAACGAAACCTATCTGCTTTGGCTGGATTTCTATAGCAGTTTTGACATTCTATTCTACTTGATCTGGTTTACTATTGATCAAATGTCATGACTTTAATTGTATATCTGCATGGATTTAAAAGACTGCTCTTTAGAAACACACAAGACAGAAACATAACAAAAGACCTTCACAGAATTATCATTGCATTTCTACAGCCTTCTGCTCTTTCTAGATTTGAGTCCCAACTTTCCCTTCTTTTTACATTTGTGTGGTGTGACATATAATTTTAAGCCATGTTTAATTTTTATAGTTTTATAAGCATTTGTACACAAATCTATGCTGATGTTTCCCTCTGATCCTCAGTTCCCTGACTGATACTGGTTTTACTGGATCAGAGTTCAGTATTTCAATTTCATTGACACCAGTTTTAGAAAGTTTCAGAAAGTTGTACGCTAGACAGATTTCTTCATTCTTACTCATATTTTATAATTTCAGAAATCAGTTACCAACCATATCAAATAACGCAATCATTTTTTAAAAAATGGATGAAAGCTACAAAAGCAAGAAATGATATAACCTACAATTTAAGTCTAATTGTCCAGTTGTCAAAACACAACTCACAATTCACAAAATTGGTCTTTTGCTCTTTAAAGCATATCATTGCAAAAGTTAATAGAGAATAATCAAGCATGTACAAGTTCTGATCAGATATATCTGATTTTCTAAAATTGTAACGAAAGCTGTATTCTACATTTTTTTCCCTTAAAAATTCTGCAAGCTAATTCAGCTAATTCATTCTATCAGTTTTTTATATTGCAGATTGTACATGCTGGTGACCATCAACAAATTTAATATAGGTTGTCAAGTGATAAATTCTACATTTTCTCTTTTAACAGTAGATCATGGTTGCTATCCTATATTCATTTATTGGGAATAAAACCCACTGAATTCAATGAGCCTTACTTTTATACAGTTGAAATACAAAACTATTTACAATTAATTGGTATATTTAATCTTCTAAAACTGGAAGTTGTCCATCTATCTGTAGAGTCAGGCAGCCTTAAAACAAAAGCATACAATAAAGTCCATTGTCTTCCATTTAACTGACTTTTAATGAACTTCCATAATGTTTTGATACTGGACATATCCTTAAATGCAAAGTGGTTTTATCTTAGGAACTCGAAAGAAATTGAAAGACCCATGCTATCAAAACAAATTTTGTTTGATTCCCTCAGTCAGGTATAATTGATACTAATTAACATATAAGTTATTTTTGTGCTGATTAAATTAGCAACACCTTGTTAAAAATCTAGAGCCATTCAGATTCATGTACAGTACTATGCGTTTATATCCATGTCCTTTTTCTTCCTTTTACCAGTTTATTTTCTGTAAACCACAAAATGGTGTGCCTGTTGCTAGTCAGATTCTAAATTGTGCGAGCTGTGTTTATTTTTTTTCAAATTTTGAACCTGGTTTTATTTAATAATTGCATATATTTAATTGTGACTTTGTATATAAGGCAGCAGGCTTGGAAAGTTCAAAGTCTGCATCCTCCTCCCAAAAGTAGATGTTTATTTTTTAAATTTATATGCTACCCCTCTCTCACCATCCAAAGTGACATCAGTGTCATTTTCATAATAACAGTGGTGAAGTACTTTGTCACTGACCCCTCTGAGATGGCGCTATTTTCTTTTTCCAGTGGGAGTGGGAAAAGCCTAGAGATCTGGGATTTCTTGGTAGCCTCCCATTCAAATGCTAACCAGGCTCAATCCTGCTTAGCTTTCTTGGGATCAAGATGACTAGCTGCTGCCATCTGCTGTGAGAATTTACAATCTCTCAGTTTCTAGCCTGGCTCCTTTAACCACTATACCAAATTGGCTCTCACCAATATTTTGGATCTGATAAATTGATTACAGCTGAAGAAAATAATATTTCATAAAGAACAAGTGTTGCATGGTCTCAGATATCTTTTCCAAATAATACATTGACATCATTTCTGAATGCTTCTTTATTGCCCTGAACTATCACTAACATAATTATTTATACTGCAAACTAGTAATTTAAATCAATTGCTAGGAAAAGTCTTATCTTTACAGGATAATATTTTCCTTCCAGAACAAATTTGAGTCATTTATGATAGCATGATTTCTCATCCTGAATTAAGGACTCTTGTAAAAGGAAATTCTAATCCTGCCTCAGGCACAAAGCGAGCTGGGAGATTATGGGCCAGTTCCTCTCTCTCTCAGCCTCAGGAAGCGGGCAATGGCAAACCACTTCTGGAAAATGTTGTCAAGAAAGTTGCGGGGGACTTGTTCTTTGAGACTGATTCAAACCCAGGAAAAAAGTGTTTTGAAATATGTAACTTTACAGAATCAGACCAAAGAAGTCGACTGCATTTTTGAAGTAGCACTATTGAGTTGAAGAATTCATCTAAAATGGCAAGTGCAGGTTTGCCATTTATTGACAAATTGATAGGAGTTCAGTTATAATAACAATAACAAAATAAAAACACTGAAAAATTATTGGAAACAAGTTCCTTGGCTGGAAATTGATAAGATCAGGTTGGATATTTTTCTTTCCCACTGTAATTATTTACTGACAATAAATTTTACCAGCACACATACATAGCATTACAATGAGATCCTAGGTCAAAATAGCAATATTTTCCATTTTATATCAGTCAAAAACCAGGATTGTATAAAACTTCACATTCTCCTTAAAATAAAGTTATGTAGCACCTCTACTGGAAGATTTTTAAAAATACCCTTTTGATTCTGTTAGAATCTCAAGAAAAGTTGATCTAGTAACTGTATATGTAGATAAAAATGATATTGTAAAATGCCTTAATGAAATTTAAGAGAGATAAAATGATATCAACCATACCAAGGTAGCTTTAGAACAGTGGTCCCCAACCCCCGGTCCGCGGACCGGTGCCGGGCCGTGGAGTACCTGGCACCGGGCCGCACAGCGGCCGGGGGACATGAACGCTGCAGCGCAAAGGCTCCTGGGCCGTGCGCAATGGGCCGTGCGCAAAAGCTCCTGGGCCGTGCCCCCACCCCTGCGCGCGCTCAGCGGGCCGCGGTGATAAAAAGGTTGGGGACCACTGCTTTAGAAGATAACAATATATAATAAAGGAAGGGTCAGCAACCTGTGCTCTGGAGCTGCATGTGGCTCTTTTACCCCTCTGCTGCGGCTCCCTGTCACTCAAAATATGTGTCACAACCACCAATGTGTGACACCTGCTGGCACGTGATTTATTGAGCTTTTCAACCCCCGGTAGGCCAACCATGGATAAGTCCAAGAAAAGAAAAGTTTCAGAAGAAAACAGAACATTTAATTCAACTACATATGCTAGTTTTGTGGCTGCTCAAGAAATAGTCAGGCACGGGAAGGGTTTTGTGGCTCCTGGTGTTTTCTTTTCTGTGGAAAATGGGTCCAAATGGCTCTTTGAGAATTTAAGGTTGCAGACCCCTGCAATAAAGGCATAAACATAAAAAGTTTATGTTATAAAAAAAGCTAAGGAAGTAGCACTAACCCATCAAAATCAGACATAATTATTATGAATGGTGAAGCATTCAGCATGAAATCTCACTCAGGATAAATTTAAAAGAGGAAACAGGTCTTTAGATTATTCATAAAAACTAATGTAATGAAGTTTGGCGAGTCCTAGAGGACAACTAATTCCATAGATATAGGCCCACTACAGAAATAACTCTTTTCTCCTATGGGAATCAGCTATATCTCTGGAAGACATTGAGATAGAACAAGAGATATTTAGCCTATGTGTGACATAGGCTAAATACAGTAAATATTAGTCTTCTAATACATCCTTTTCCCTCTAGACACAAGACAAAGGACTTTTTCATTTCATGTCTTGGAGACTTACTTAACTTACATTTGCTGAACAATCCTTTTGAGCCACTTACCAAACACCTTCCCCTTTCCATTTTTGCCGCCATTTATCCTCCAGTGATATGGCAAGTTTGGCTTCACACATCTTTTGGCAAAAATTATTGGCTGTTCTTATGAAGAGCACTTAGTATTTTACTCTTTTGTCTCAAAATCTAGTTCAGTATTCTGCCCCACCCCCTTCTTTTTTTAAATTGGCTTGTCTTATTGCTGTTTGACCTTAGGACCTTATTTTCCAAAGATATTAAAACATTAATATTCTACTATGGCGTAACTAGCCACTGTGAACGCTTAAAGTACCGGCCTCATTAACAGAAGCTGTGTCTGTGAGGTGTGCAAAATTGGAAGACATTGGCCTTCGGTGCCCTCATTCATGTGTACAGCAGCAACCATAGCTCTGTTGTCTTTAAATCCATTTTCTTTATCTTGCTTTGAGATGAGACAGCTCATTTTTCTCCAAATAGCTGATAACATTGAATGCTGGACCTCCTGACCTTCTGATGAAACACAGTGAAAACATTAAAGAAAAAAACCCTAACCAAACAACGTTAATTCTTTTCACCTGCAATGCTTTAGAAGTGTTGATCTAGTGGATGACAATTAGGTACGCAAAGGGAAATACAGGTAATCCTCGACTTACAACCATTTGTTTAATGACTATTTGAAGTTACAACAGCACTGAAAAAGGGGTCTATGATGATCCTCCGTGGCCAGTTTGCCACAGCCAACTCGCCACGACCAACTCATCATGGCCAACTCATCATGGCCATCTCGCCACAGGACAACTCGCTGCAGGACAAGAGTTACACTAATATGAAAGAAATTGTGAAATAGAATCATTAAAGAAAGGAAGGGACAGAATGAAATGAATGAATGAACGAATGGCAAAAATTAAAATATTTTTTTTTAAATTTTCAATAATTAAATAGAACTGTTAAATTGTCCCGCAACGAGTTGGTGGGTGGTGAGATGACCATGGCGAGTGGTCCTGCAGTGAGTTGACTGTGGCAAATTGGCTGCGGCAGGTTGTCCCATTCCCTGGAAAAAGTGACTTATGACTGGTCTTCACAAGTGTGAATGTCATGGCATCACCACAATTACTTAATCAAAATTCAGGCGCTTGGCAACCAGCATGTTTTTATGATGGCTACAGCATCCCAGGGTCATGTGATCACCATCTGGGACCTTCCCAGTCAGCTTCCAACAAGCAAGTCAATAGGGGAAGCCTGATTCGCTTAACAACCACATGATTCACTTAACAATTTACAATGATTTGCTTAACAACCTTCACAAAAAAAGGTTGTCAATTCGGGTGTGACTCACTTAACAACCACCTTGCTTAGGAATGGAAATTCTGATCCCAATTGTGGTCATAAATTGAGGACTACCTGTACCTAATACATATTGATGTCATCTATCAGCTCTCCCAATTGCTCTCTTTGAGATGAACAATTCTCATCTTTTTCAGTCAGCACAGACACGTGGAGGATACCAGATGACTGTAGTGCAAAACCAATGAGAGATATACTATATCAGGGGTGTCAAACTCGCAGCCCACAGGCCAGATGCATCATGCGCTGGCTACGCCCATGCCCAGTTTAGCAAAGGGGGTAAAAGTCACGATATGTCATGTGACAACACAAGTTTGACACTCCTATACTAGATAATTGCCAGAGAGAGAAAACATATTGCAGTATTAAATCTACTAGCTCATTTGGTGCTTCTCGTGTTCAGTAAATAATAAGTTTAACCTAAAGGAATTTTTTAAAAAATATATATTTATAAAAGCCTGGAAAAGGACATGGATTTTTGCAAATGATAGGGAAGCCCCATGTACCTGCTGAAGATTACAAATCAGAGTTGGGGTAACAGTGGCGGCTGCAGCAAACTGCAATGACGCCAGAATGATGATGCCTGTGTGATGACACAATTACACAAATACTGCCAAAGGATATTTGTTTCAAGAGGTCTGATGCGAGCATATTAGCGTAATTAAGACATCACCCATTATCCTTTGTTCCCCGCCCTTGGATGTCCATGCCTGGGGGAGCAATGGAGAAGAAGAGTCTTTCCTTCATGTTGGATTCAAATTGGGATGCAAAATAAATAGCAGCTCGCGAGAAGAAATTTTATGTGAGCTGAAGATTTAATTCACTGGGATGGGTGCTATGAATAGCATTGATTTTCCTATTTTGTTTATTTGAATTTGTGGTTTTTGTTTGACGAAAAATATAAAATAATAAAATAAAATAAAATAAAATAAAATAATAAAATATATTGTGGGAGCAGAAGAACTCTAGCGGGACCTCACACAGATTCTGGTCAGAACTAAATTCTCTTGGTTTCAGTAAGTTAAGATCATGGCCTATTAGATTCTTTTCTTTTTTAAAAATTTTTAACAGGTAAAATGATTGATTTGTCCCAGAGTTCCCATATTTAACTAATGATATAGGTTCTGGACCCATTTCCACTTGTAGTGTCATTCTGTGCTGCAGATGAGGCAAGAAACATGTAACAATAGGTTCTAATTCCATCTCATATTTTTTTCCTGAATTCCTGGTTAGAAGGCAATTTTCTAAATGTGAAAATGGTCTTCGTAGGCTTTAGGTTAAAAAGAAAAGATTTGGCAAGCCAGGAGTTCCAATTATTTCAGCAGAGCAGGAAGCTCATGCCTCGCAATATTCCACTTCCACCAACTTCTTTTTCAAGAGGATTTGGCACTTACAGCTTAGCAGAGAGAGGGAATTTCTCTTCCAGAGCCATTTTGTACTCTGTATTTTAGATTTATGACCTGCTGTTATTTATACTAAGTTCACTGGTACAGAACTTCTTTTCTGATAACCCAGATGGATGGCGTACCCAGGATGGAATAGCACTGTATAAAGGCAGCAGAAGACAATGTTCTAGCTAGACAGAAGGCAAACGGTAAAAACCCACAATTTAAAGCAAACTTTTCAAACATGGGAGCCTTGCTTTGGGCACACCAATATGAAGAATTGTGCCAGTTAAGCTCCACTTCAGAGAAGAAAGTGCACAAGAGATCGAACAATAGGATGGCTTGCACAAATTTACCTTATTCAGCCATCTAAACTGAAATACCACTAAAGGTAGAAATGGATTGCTTGGAAAACAAATTGTGCTCATGGGCCATCGTACACATTTCAGAAACTCAACGCTACATCTGGCTATATCCAAAGATGAAAAATAAACTCCACAGAAAGCTGAAGACTAGCCAAAAAGTATCCTCATGTAAGATGCTGATTTATAAAGGCACATTTCATAAAACTTAAGCATGCTCTTTCTCTCTTTTGCATATATGTTGTAGACAAATTTAAGCAAAATGAATATAACAAGTTAGCATAGAAGAAGTTTAACATAGAACTTCTGAGCATAGTGAGAGTTTCAAGTATCTCAGACCAGTGGTGGAATTCAAATTCTTTTACTACCGGTTCTGTGGGCATGGCGTGGTGGGCATGGTGTGGTGTGGTTTGGTGGGCGTGGCTTGGTGGGTGGGGCAGGGGAAGGATACTGCAAAATCTCCATTCCCACCCCACTCCAGGGGAAGGATATTGCAAAATCTCCATTCCCATCCCACTCTGGGGCCAGCCAGAGGTGGTATTTGCCGGTTCTCCGAACTACTCAAAATTTCCGCTACTGGTTCTTCAGAACCTGTCAGAATTGCACCGCTGTCTCAGACATTGATCAGCAAGCATTCACATGGATTTACTTCTACAATAGTGGCTAGACTTTAAGAGGAAGTTAATCAGACAAGTAAAATTAATGAAAAGTTGTGATTTAACATTTAACTATCAGGCGCAAGCAACCAGATTGATACATGTAGAATTCAAGCTAACTACTTTATTATATTCTGCCTATTTTATAGTAATCTCCCTAGACTGCTTGCCTTCTCTTGGAAACAGATAGAGAAGGCTCTATTGCGCTTGGGAGAGAGTCAGTTTTAGATTTCTTGTAGCTGCAGAAGGATTCAAGACTAATTCCCTGCTTGATATCTCCTGCCTGCCTGCCTGCCTGCCTGCGTGGGTGGGTGGGTGTTTCTGAACATCAGCAGGCACAACACAACACAGATAATTTATTTTAATCTTTTGGTAACCAATCACATTATGCTCCTGTAGTTTCTTGCTTATTGATAATAAACACAATCTACTGTCTTTGTTTCAGGGTCTTATTCAGAATGTTACTAATTGTGTCCAAGTGTGCTGGATAAACCTGTAATAAATTTGGAACTCTGTTTACTCTAGGTTCCTGTTTCCATAGACAACCCAAATCTCATTTTTGTCCCTGCATGGCCAAGTATGAAGGAGAAAAAACTTGTAAGTTGTAAATGAGATGGGGGAAAAAATCAGGAGTTTCTTTTTACAGATCTTTCTCCAACCATTTGAAGAGAACTAATAGATCACAAGTTAGATGAACAGTTATATCTCTTTCACTCATCCTAGTCCACAAGGGCTTCAAGTTATTTTCAATAACCAATTCTGCTTGCATGATAAATTCAGCCTGAAGCCTGAAAAATAACAATTGGCTAAAGGAATAGTAGAGTTACCGAAGCTGCTGGAACAGATTCTGATGACGATCACCACTAGCAGCAGAGGATATACAAACCCTGTGAAGCATTTGGACATCTTAGGTAAAAACTTCCCTTTGTCATTGTTCTGGAAAGAAGGTCACAAAGCACTGAGCTGCAGCCATCCACCATTTTTATTCCCAGAGAATTCTTATGGGCCTAAGGGGACTCTAGAAATATCCTTGAAGAACATATGGATAATATTGGCAGTGAACATTCTGCTCAGTTAGTACTAATTCTGGAATGGCAGTGTTGGAAGTTAAAAGGCCTCTGATCTGCCCACACCCTTCCTTTTTATCACCTCACTGGCTTCACTGGGGACTTCAATCTGCACAGGAAGGACAATTATCTTTTGACAAGAGTCACACACTAAAACCAGCATATACACAAACAGGGGTGGGATTCTACCAGTTCAGGCCGGTTCAGGCAAACTGGTAGTTCCGATGATCAGCTGGGAGCGAACCGGTTCATTCCAGCGATCAGCTGGGTCTGCCTTCCCACCCCTGCGCTTTACTTATCTTTATCTTCGCAGCTGATTAGGATTGCTGCGCCTCAGCTGTTTTAATTCTGTAGCACTGATGTGGAAGGTGATTTTTTGTTGAATTGCACGCGCGCAGCGAAGCGCGCAATCATCAAACGAGTTGTTAAACCGGAAGGATCCTACCACTGTACACAAACCATGGCCCCCAAGCCATACCAAGGACTCTATAAAACCAAGTCTCTGGACCCCATTTTATCTGTAGCCTACTACCCTCAAAAACAAATCTCTGCTTTTGGAAATAAATGAATCTCCTTCTTCCACAGTATGTCTGTTTCATTTTGATTCATCCTTAAGAACTGGGATTTGAACTTGTGCAACCATAACTCGTAGAACCCCCAAATTATCCTTTTAATAACAGGAATTGAAAAACATAGCCAGGAGACACAACAAAAGTCTACATTGGAACCAACAAAAGTCTTCACTGGAACCAGAAAGTTCCAGTTGCTCAAGGAAACCTTCTCCTACTCCTCATAACTTGAACAGCTTGAGGATTTTTGTGATCTTTTCTGTTTAAGAGGACCAAGAGGACTGCCTAGTTGGCTCTGAATAGAAAAATCTTCTCATCTACAATTTTCTACAGAGGATCTCTGCCTAGCCCCACCTATTTCTAGTCTGGTGAATACTGACTGTAAGATGGTTTCGCCTTTCCAATTTCTGTCTTAGCTATTATTGTATACAGCCATTCTGTCCCTGGCAATGCCAGTCATACTAACCTCCCCATGGGAGATCCCCTCTGGCATGAACATCGAAAGCAAATATTTCACTTGGCATTGAGAAGTAACAGCACAGCAAACATGAGCAAATGTACGCATGCATATGTAAGCCTAAGGCTAAAAAAGTCTATTTATTCATATTCAATAGGGCTTGTTTTCCTTATGTTCAATCATGTCTGATTCTCACTGCATGGACTCATCCCTACAGTTTTCTTGGCAAGGTTTTTTAGAAGTGGTTTGCCATTGCTTCCTTTCTAGGGCTGAGAGAAAATGACTGGTTCAAGATCATCCAGTTAGTTTTATGCCCAAAATGGAACTGGAATTCAGTCTCCCAGTTTCTAGCCTGATGCCTTAACCACTACACCAAACTGGCTCTCCGTTAATATTTGGGGAGTGGTATACAACATTTAATGAGGAAACCAAGTTGATACTTTAAAAATATATATATAAACCTTTGAATCGGTCCTTAACTGTAAGGTTTTTAAAGGCGAACTCCTGGCTGTGCTAATTTTCCAGCAAATTATAATTTGCTATGAGTTCCAATCTGACACATCATGGATTGTATCATTATTCGCTTGCTGTTTCTTACTCTAATTTGGAGACAAGTAATGTTTTGCATAAAATGACAGGCAAATTATGAATTCCATGTGGGTTTTTTTTTAACCTCTGGAATCTGGAGTGCCTCAGTTTGTACTTTTCTGCCCCCAGTTTCTGAGATTCAACCAAGCCCATCTCTTTAATACTAGTTTATAAACTGGATGGAAAAAAGCAATGTAAAAAAAAAAAAATGAATGGAGCAATGAAAAAAATGTGTAGGACTAGAAAAGCACTTCTGTGGCATACTTTATTTTCTATCTTTAGAAAACACAAACCTAGTTTTGGAGCAGAGCTGAGGAACTTTTTTTCCCCTTAAAGCATGGTTGTCAAACTCGCAGCGTCACATTGCTGTCACGTGACATATCACGATGGTTTTTCCCTTTGCAGAGCTGGGGTGGGTGTGGCCTGCGTGTGACAGGCCGCCAGTGTGACAACCCTGCCTTAAGGGCTGCAATATATACCAGAGTCAAACATTTATTCGTTTTTCTCTCTCAGACACTCCTTTCTTTTCTTCTGCTTTGCCTTCCATTTTCCTCTCTTTCGAGTTCCTTTAATTGTTTATTTGTTTGGCTTAGATGAAACCTGACTGAAATTAACTCTGGGCAGCCACATCATAAAAATAAAACAATAACAAAAATACAATAAAAAGAGTAAACGGGAACTGAATAAATTGATGAAAGACAGCAGAGGCGGTATTCAGCCGGTTCGGGCAAACCGGTAGTGCCAACAATCAGTTGGCCCCACTCACCCGCCCCCGCTCTATCCTGTTCTTTATTTCCTGCTTTGTAGCTCATCTCAATCGCATGGGACAGCTGATTTCTCCCCCCCCCCTTGCAGTTTTACTTACCATTGCTGACTTGGAAGGTAAGCAGCTGAGCTTCTAAATGCTCCATTTTCAGCGCTGCGCACAAGCGCCTTAGGTGCATGTGCACACAAAGTGTGCATGCGCACGCAAAGCGTGCATGCGTACACAAAGTATGCACTCACTGAACCGGTTCTTAAACTGGCAGCATTCCACCACTAAAAGATAGGCCTTGGTTATTAAAGGAATGTTATCGTGGGTTTGGGCAGAATCCCTCCAAAAGCAAGTTTCAGAGGAATGGTAGTGGGAGAGGCTTTGATTGATCATTGTAAGAAACAAGATGCTGGATTAAACTCAGCCATAGCCCGATCCAGAAGAACTATTCTTATGTTTTAGATTTTCTGGAATTTTGTTGATGATATGGTTTTCCAGGCATGTTTCTCTTTAAACCACCCTCCCCCCCCATCAATAACAATCGAATCTGAAGCTTTTATCATGATTGTATATTAGCTGTTGTTTCTAAAGCACACAACAAAAAAAAGAAAGAAAATAAAGAATGCTATGGAAATGCTCTTCTATTCCAATACATTATTCCATTGCTGCATTCATTTTGTTGGGTTTTTTCCACATTTCCATCTTTCATATTTTCTCTCTAATACCTCTGCTTCACTAATTAGAGAGCTGTGGTGGTGCAGTGGTTAGAATGCAATATTGCAGGCTAATTCTGCCAACTGCTAGCAGTTTGATTCTCACTGGTTCAAGATTGACTCAGACTTCCACAAAAAGGATTTCTGCAATCCATTTCCATTGCACAAATGAGGGTGCAGATTGTTTGGGGCAAAATGCTGACTCTGTAAACCACTTAGAGAGGGCTATAAAACACTATGAAGTGGTATATAAATCTAAGGGCTATTACTATTGCTATTTGAAAGCCATCTTACAAACTAGTATTAAAGAAGTGGACTTGTCTCTCTGATATCATTTCAATAGAGTGTTATGGCAGTGTGATAAAAAAGAAGGGTCTTTGCTTCTTCCTGTGGGATCAGTGGAACACAAATAAAAGCAGCTGAGATGTTCTTCAAGTATCAAGTTATCTATTTTCATCTGCAGCAAACTAATATACAAGCAGATTAGTCTATTATGGTCCATTGCACCTGAGAAGTCGTGCTCTTATGTTACACTTGATTGCTCTGTTCAGTATTTTTCTCCTGGATCACATGCCCTCTACTTGATGCTCCCCAGCTGCTCTTGTGCCTTCTATTTCAGGCCTACTCTCGGTTACTCCTTTCATGCCTACAGTATCCCCTCATCTCAGTCCTCATCAACTCCAAGTGCCCAGAGAAGTTGTGATGCAGAATGCCATACTGATGGTTCTTTGGACAGCATAAAAGACATGTGCAGCCTGAATGTTGAGTACAGTCTACTGGTGCAGGGCCTCCAAAGAGCTATTCCTATTCCCCAATATACTAGTCTGAATCAGGTCCCTAAGCATAATCCAGAGAAAGGGGAAACACCCCTCTAGAAGTTTTAGCAGCCAATGATATTTGACCCTCACCGAGACAGCCAGGGGAAATATGAGGAGAAAGCACCAAAGTGCCAACCCCCAGCATTATAGCAAGACCAAAAAAAGACAAAATTAAATTTGGCCTCAAGAAAAGTACTTTGACTTTTCAGGATTTATTGTGATTCAGCAAAGTACCAAGGCCCGTCACACCTGACAACCACAATCTATATGAGCAAAGATTCTGGCACTAATCATTCTAAAGTTGTTTAAAGTGAATGAATAACATAGCAGCCATTGCACTAATGAAAACTATTTTTAATGTACTTCCTGGCTTTCCTGGGAGAAAAGTCCAGCAAAGCAGTTATATGGATGAGTACTTGCTTAGGCAGATTGGCAATCTTTTTAGAGTTTTTTTGGTACCTTTATGCAAATGGAAGGGAGGGAGCCAGGCATTCATCTGAAATCTTGGGAAATCCGTGAAACTGGTGGAGATTTCAGTAATAGCATTCTAAAATTTCATGCAAAACCAATAAAATCTCAGGTAAGATTCCATGAGATATGGTGCCTTCCTGAGATTTCAATCACCACCTCATTGTTTTAAAAATGTTATTAATTTTAACTTAATTTAGGTTGGGAAATCTTTGGGAAGTCAACAGATGTCTAAGAATCCTTAAATTTTATTTTGATATGCCAAGATATAAGAGACTCCAGAATGGGTCTTATTTCTTCTTAGAGTATGACCATCTCTTTCCAATCATTCCAGACACTCTTTGATGATCTTCATAAAAACATGTCCGCCCCCAAAAGATCTCTTGTGACCCCAACTTCCTTTAGTAGATTTCTTCCATAAACCCATGTCTTATTGACAGAGTGAGTAATGATAATCTTTGGAGAGTTTATTTTAAAATAAGCTCTGGACCGGTTCAACATTTGTAGCTGTTTATCAGTTTAGGCAAAAATATTCAATTTTTAAGTTCTGTGACCTGATCACTTCTTTCCCAAAACTTATTTTACTGATTATGTGGTGCAGTTCCATAAATATCTAATAAGAATCCAATTACATACATCCAATGAGAATGTACATATAGGATAATATCCACAATTTCTTTTTAAAAATATTATCTTTCTAGCATATGTGTTTTCTTTTCCCACCCTATCTATTTCATTAATCATCCACCCCCTGCAAAGCATCACTTTCTAACCCAGTGAAACAAAACAAGGGATGCCTCTGAACAAATTGTTCTATGATGTTATGATTTTTAGTAATAGAACTATAAGAACTGGGAGTGTTGTTTGGAATCCAACAGTTCAAGTTTCATTAGCAAAAAATAAATCAGGTTGTTTTTTGATTAAGGTTGACTTCTTTATCCACTTCCGACCATGAGATGCTATCCCCATACATGTCAAGCAGCTCCTTTAGACTGTTTCAATATTCACAAATAACTCAAAATTTTCAACATCATAGGAGGTAACTTGGAAACATATTTTAACGGATGCAAAATAAGCCTTTTTTAAAAACACCCTAGAACGACTAATAACATATTTGGCAAGTTATTTATAAATTAATGGGATTTGTAATTCAGGACCGCTAAAAGGAATCAGCTTAAGAAGGAGGTCCTAAGGAGATGTTTAAGTTCCAATACTTTCTTTCTGCAGTTAGGAAAGAGGGAAAGTGTCCCCTGAATTGACCTTGGAGGATTGAATTTAAAGCTCCTTCCTGCAAAATGTAGTACATCTGTATTACTATTATCCTTCTCATCTTTTCTATTACCTTATTGATATCATTATTATGATTATTATTACTCTGTTTTGCATGTACACTGAGAGCTTCTGGAGTGGAGACAAATGCCTTGTGTGTCCAATCACACTTGGCCAATAAAATGCTCTATTCTATTCTATTCTATTCTATTCTATTCTATTCTATTCTATTCTATTCTATTCTATTCTATTCTATTCCATTCCATTCCATCCCCTATAGAAATGTAAAAGGAGGTTGGATCTGTTTTGTTATTGGAGGGTTTGCCATCTACCCTTCAACTATGACTGAACGAACATCTGCTTTATTTTCAGTCAACATATCATACTGCCAACTTCTTCTTAGGGGAAAGTATATTTACTTTCATTAATATGACACTGTCTGTATTAGAGTATCAGGATAGAGAACAATCATACTGTTAGATTCTTTGATCGAATACTTTAAGTATGGACCTAGAACAGGGATGTGAAACTCAATTTCATTGAGGGCTGCATCAGGGTTGTGGTTGACCTTGGGGGGCCGGGTGGGCATGGCTGGGGTGGTCATGGCCAACTCAATGTTGCTTATGTCAGGAGGGTGCTTATGGTGACCCAGGTGGGGCTTGGGGGGATCCATTGTCTCCAGCATGCGCCGGGGGGGGCGGCCACACATTGACTCCACGGCAACACTGCAGATCTAAGGCTGACCACGTTCCGGCCCAGATGGACACCACCAAGTTTTAGATCAGTGCCTGGCCGGGGCTGAAGCACCTGGGACAGGTCCTTCACTGTTTCCAGGGCAGCCTCGCAGGCCAGATCTAACCATATTGTGGGCCGGATCTGGCCCCCAGGCCTTGAGTTTGACACCCCTGATCTAGAATTTTCAACAGATTTATTTATTTATTTATTTATTTATTTATTTATTTATTTATTTATTTATTTATTAGTTCGATTTATATGCCGCCCTTCTCCGGAGACTCAGGGCGGCTTACAATGCGTTAAGCAATAGCCTTCATACTTTTGTATATACCTGCTTAATAGGGCTTTCGCCCCCCCCCCAGCAGTGTTTTTTTTTTTATACAAAGTCAGCTTATTGCCCCCACAATCCGGGTCCTCATTTTACCTACCTCGAAAGGATAGAAGGCTGAGTCAACCTTGAGCCTGGTGAGATTTGAACTTTCAGTAATTGCAGGCAGCTGGCAACTAAGTGCTACTTTAACAGCACTTAGTCCACTGCGCCACCAGGCTCCTGAACACATTTATTTTACTCATCATTTAAATATCCTTTCCCTTCACTGTGTTCCCTTTGAGAGCGATGTTTTCCCTGCATTTTTGTTTTAATTAAGTTCTTTGCAGAACAAACAGCAGGAATTATTACCCTAGAAAAGCAAAAATGTGGCCATCCTTTGCAAAAGATGTATAACATGAAATTTGGGAGAGCTTTTATAATGAATATGATCACTATGATACTTCAAATCAGCCTACTAAAGATGGAATTCAATCAGATTTTTGAATAGAAGTCCTTTGTAATGGAAACTCCTGAAAGAAAGGTTAAATGTACCCCATTAAGATTAGGTAGAGCAAAACTGAAATTGTACACTGAACAAATAGTCTTTTTTTAATCTTACTGTATTCAATGATGGAGTTTCTGCATTTCGCCATATTCTGATTATTTTAACAGAGTGATTTTAATACTATGGTTTAGATATCACAAATCTTATAACCATGACTTGAAGAAAACACATTGTTTTCCTCTATCTTTTCTGCTAAACCACTATGGCTACTAGAAAACAAGATAGCTTGCAGATTGTCATTTGAAACCATGTTTTGAAGGAACTTTGGGAAATGATGAGTCTGGTCCAATGGTGAAATCCAGATTTTTTTACTACCAGTTCTGTGGGTGTGGCTTGGTGGGCGTGGCGTGGCTTGGTGGGCGTGGCTTGGTGGGCATGGCAGGGGAAGGATACTGCAAAATCCCCATTCCCTCCCCACTCCTGGGGAAAAGATATTGCAAAATATCCATTCCCACCCCACTCTGGGGTCAGCCAGAGGTGGTATTTGCCAGTTCTCCGAACTACTCAAAATTTCCACTACTGGTTCTCCGAACTGCTCAAAATTTCCGCTACTGATTCTCCGAACTGCTCAAAATTTCCGCTACCAGTTCTCCAGAACCTGTCAGAACCTGCTGGATTTCACCCCTGGTCTAGTCTCACATTATGCTAACGTGAAATGTAGCTAAAATATTTTATTACCACTCTCATTGCTCTAAGGACATAAGAATATCCCTTTTGCAACAGACCAAGGCCCACCTTTGTTCAGCATTTTGCTTTTCACACTGTCCAACCACACACCTCTAGGGTGGTCTCAAGCAGGAAATGATTAAGACCATTTCTGTTAGTATTTGGAGATGTGATGCCCCCATGCCAGGAGAAACAAACATGGAGTTTTCTAGGCTAAAAGCTCTCAACTGAGCTGAATGGTTAAAAAGAGGAATTAAATGGTGAGCCACGGTGGTGCAGTGATTAGAGTGCAGTACTTCTGCTGACTGCCAGCTGCCTGCAATTTGGCAGTTCAACTCTCACCAGGCTCAAGGTTGATTCAGCCTTCCATCCTTCCAAGGTCAGTAAAATGAGGACCCAAGTTGTTGGGGGCAATATGCTGACTTTATAAAACTTAAGAGTTACTAATGGAAAGTAATAGCTTTTGGAGCTTTTCTTATTGAGGGCTTCTATTCAAAGTAATTGCCATTGTCTAATCCTGAAGAAATGAAAGAGTACAGAAAAAGAAATACTTCTTTTTTAACATTGTTTGATAGAAGGATTGCTTGTACTTTTCTAACCTGTTTCCTACCCCTTTCCCTTCCTTCTTTTCCTTCCTTGCTTCTTGCCAAAGATGCCACTCAAAAATAATTCTCTGGGTGAAATGCAGAGTGAGCCATTGGTAACATCCATGGAAGACAGTATTTTTTGTAAATGAAGAGGAGAGATTGGAAATAGTTCTGGGAAAGAAGAAATTGATTCAGGCAGGGGCTAGATGGGCCTTTAATTAACATGCCAAAAGCAGGTAATGTTGAAGCTAATGAGGTTTGAATGACACTAATTTAACTTCACAGGATCAAAGATTAAAGTGAAATTTAAAAATTCAACTGTATCAAAGGGAAAGGAGAAATGTTTTAGTATTAATAACTCTAGGTTATTTATTTATTTTTAATAATTTAATATTTAATATTAAGTATTAATATTAACCCTTTTAATACTAGTACCTAATGCTAATTATTAATATTTACTCTGCCTCCACATTAATAATAAGGTAAAGGTTTCCTCGCACATATGTGCTAGTTGTTCCCAACTCTAGGGGGCGGTGCTCATCTCCGTTTCAAAGCTGAAGAGTCCGCGCTGTCCGAAGACATCTCCATGGTCATGTGGCCGGCATAACTAAATGCCAAAGGTGCACGGAATGTTGTTACCTTCCCACCAAAGGTGGTCCCTATTTTTCTACTTGCATTTTTTATGTACTTTCGAACTGCTAGGTTGGCAGAAGCTGGGACAAGTAACGGGAGCTCACCCCGTTACACGGCACTAGGGATTCGAACCACTGAACTGCCGACCTTTCAATCGACAACTCAGTGTCTTAGCCACTGAGCCACCACATCCCTTAATTACATTTTTATATTATATGTATATATATTATTACATTAATAATAGTCCTGTCCTAAATGCAACAGCTCACTCAACTCTTTATATTCTTATGCCATTATATCAGAGGTACATTTTGCCTAGATTTCTTGCAACTAATAATTTATCTTAAACTACAGTGGTGCCTGAGGCAACTGATAAGAAAGCAAAAAAAGGATTGGATGTACGTTCAAGATGGATTGGTCCTGAATCCCACCTCACAAATTCAGCAAGCGAAATCCTGAATTAGTGATGAATAATGAAACCTGTGCAATAGATTACAACCGGAGGGGAATTTTTCTGGATATAGTCTGTAGGTCATCAAACTGCTCATCATGCAGTTTGACTAGGAAATACCAAGAACATATGAAATCTTATACTAGCTTTCGAATCACAAGAGGAGTTTGAAGATGCAAATAGGTGTCTCTGTGGGAAGGATTAAAAAGTCAAATGGTAGGCGTGATCATTCAATCAAAGCCCCAGCCCTTTTTACATTCTGTCCTGTCTTGTCCTATCTAAACTACGGCGTACATATTGAAAAGATTGTTACTTATTATTATTATTAGTCATATTTCTCTGCTGCCCACTCTCCGAGGACTCTGGGCAGCTTACACCAAAGACAGTATACTAAATAGTATATTGCCCCCAATAAACTGGGTCCTCATTTTACCCACCTCGGAAGGATGGAAGGCTGAGTCAACCTTGAGCCGGTGAGATTTGATCCGCTGATCTGCTGAACTAGCAGTCAGCTGAAGTAGCTGCAGTACTGCACTCTAACCACTGCGCCACCTCGGCTCTTACATTACGTTGCTCTTACATTACATTATATTCTAGGGAGTAAAATAGAAATCTCAAGAGTTATACCAGCATACCAGCTTCCCCACTGTGCTTGGTGTCCTGGGCAATGAATTCCACTGACATTGGAAAAAAATGACATTGACATAGGAGGCGTGGAGGGGAAAGGGAAGGAGGGAGGAGGGAGGTTCAAATAGCCAAGAGCCTTTTAGATTCTTAAAAAGGCTTCAGAGCCTAACACTCAAAAAACTGGTGCTTGGCATGAAGGACTTGAGCCATTTGAAATCTCTCATTGGACACAGATCGTTGCCTTTTATTTGTTCCAATCTTCATTTTCATTATGTTACTTGGTGGCAACCATCTGTTATATTAATCAAGGAGTCGTCTCTAATTGCCTGAAGATTCTTTTTTTCCCCTTCGCAATTTGCTGGAGCAGTTTAACAATCATAGCTAGTTCTATCTATGCATCTGAAGAGAAGATTTGAGCAGATTTAAAACTGGAGCCTAACCCAGACATTTCTCCTTCCTTTTTGTAAAGAAGGAAAAGTAACACCCAGGCTATGGGCATAATTATTATTACTACTGCAAAAAGCTGGCATCCAATTTAAAGTCAAGTAATTTGCATAAAATTATACCAATATTTCTACTGGAACCAGTTAGGTAAGCTGGTTCTCATTATAGATGAGCAAGTAATGACAGAAGTAGATCTTTGGAACACAAACCTATTTAATTTGGAAGATAGATTCTTAACTATTTAAATATAATAAGGATTGTTCAGAAACGGTTGTTTAGTTTAAGATCAAGAGCCATCAACACTGGCAAGATGGCAGATGAAATGTCACAATGCAAATCCTACCTGTTTTTAACCTGCATTGACACTGCATACACATTGCATCATGATGCTTGTTTATATGGACTTTGACCATCCTTTGGAGGTGCTGTTGAGAACGCAGAGGAAGAATCTACGTATACGATAAAAATCATTTTCTATATTTGCATATACACCACTAAATTTACAAGTGTAAAATGGATGCCAATGGATGCTCTTTCAATCAATCACAACAGTGCTGGAAGGAATCTTGGAGATCTTCTACTCCAACCCTTTACTCAAGCAGGACACCCTACACAATTTGAGACAAGTGGCTGTCCAATCTTTTCTTAAAAACCTTCAGTGATGAAGCACCCACAACTTCTGAAGGCAAAGCTGTTGCACTGATTAATTGTCCTCATTGTTAGGAAGTCTCTCCTTAATTCCAGGTTGCTTCTCTCCTTGATTAGTTTCCCTCCATTGTTTCTTGTCCTGCCCTTTTTCCTGTGCTTTGGAAAATAAATTGACCTCCTCCTCTTTGTGGCAGCCTCTCAAACACTTCTATCATGTCACCCCTAGTCCTTCTTTTTCACTAGACTAGACAAACCCAGGTCCTGCAACTATTCTTCATATGTTTTAGTCTCCAGGACTTTAATCATCTTAGTTGCTCTTCTTTGCACTTTTTCCAGCATCTCAACATCTTTTTTGTAATGTGGTGAGCAAAACTAGATACTGTATTCTTACTAAGGTTTTATAAAGTGGTATTAATACTTAACATGACCTTTCCATTGACCTGAGAGTCTGCCTCCTTTCTTCTACAAATGGCCTCCTGGTTATGCCTATAAAATCATATGAAAGAATATGAGGAGGCATTGGGAAGTCCCATCTATTGTGGGACATCTCCTCCCATCCATCTGCAGCCCATATGTTAAAGACACACTTTAACACACAGGAAGCCTTATATATTCTTTGTGATGACATTTGCATGATTTAGAACCTCAGTTACATTAGGGATATAAGTTGCTTAAGAAACTGATGCTGGGAAGAGAAATCCTGCATTTTTTCCTCTGTTCGAGGAAAAGGAATATTCTTTAGAAAATTTTCCACTGCAGGAGCAGAGAGTGGTGCATGTATATTTAGTCACAAGTGACCAAGAACAAATTGTTCATGCCCTGTGTTTATTCATTTATCTGGAAGCCCAGGTTTTTCTCATACTATAATTACAGAACAAGGGATGACCATAAGAAGAAACTTCTGAAGCTAATGTCACCAGACAGTCTTATCCTTCAGCAATATGGAATAATTTTTACTTCCCCAGAGAAATACAGAGGAGCCATCCACCCAATTTCCCTGCTCAGAAATGAGGAAGAATTTTGAAAGGCTCACTAGGTCCTGCTCTCATAGTGGTGGCTACAAAGTCCCAAAGACAAGTCCCTCCTTTAACTCAAGAAGGAGTGATGATGGAATGCAAACTGGTTGGGTGGTGTGGTGCGTAACACAATGTAAAGATAATAAAGTGAGTAGCACACTGTTTCTGTTAAATCTTGCCACCCAAAACTCTTGTGGCAAAAAGAGGTAAGAAGAGGAGAAAAATACCAAAATATTCAAGATCGAGGCTTTGTTTTCTGAGATGTTCTTTCCCTGCTGCATATCAAAGCAATCTGATCGGAGTGAAATGCTCCCTGTTCGGACCGGATCACCTGATCAGGTAGCGATGGCGGCAGGTGATTCGGAGAACCGGTAGCAAAAATCCCTGCCCCACCCCCCAGCTGAGCCACCAATCATCAGAGGCTTTTTTAATTTTATTTTTAAAAGCATTTTTTCTACAACCTCTTCGGCCGAAAAAATACTTTTAAAAGTTAAAAAAAAGCCTCTGATGATTGCGCAGCTCAGCTGGGATGGTCAGAAGCTTTTAAAAGCATTTTTTTTACAACCTCTTCAGCCAAAGTGGTTGTAGAAAAAATGTTTTTTTTTTTTAAAAAAAAGCCTCTGACAATCAGGCAACTCAGCTGGGGTCGTTAGAGGCTTTTAAAAGCATTTTTTTCTACAGCCTCTTTGGCCGAAGAGGTTGTAGAAAAAATGCTTTTAAAAGTTTTAAAAAAAAAGTTGGCCACGCCCACTCAGTCACATTACCCACCCACACCAAGCCACAGTAACAAATTTTACATTTCCCCACTGAATCTGACTTTACTGAACTAAAAAAACAAAAATGATATAGTGGCTCCCTAATCACATCAGATGTTTTTCCAAACTGCCTCAGGGAACTATATACGAGTAAACACAAAATATAGCACACCATAGCAAAGATGTACAAGGTGGTAACACAAAGAATAGGAAATGTTTAAAAAAACAAGGTGGGTCAGAAGTCAAAATAAAGTCCAGGAACTGAAAGCCACTACCTGGAGTAGTAAAGACAAACCATGCTTTCCTTCTGAAGACAAAACATGGCACAAGTGGACCAGAACAACAGAGGGGTGGGGTTTTTTTTAATGTTTTCAGCTGATGTTCCAACATTTTCACTGCATGCAGAATCGCCAACTGTTTTAGTATAAGAAACCAGGTTGCAAGCTTTTAAAACTCACTTTAAACATTAACTGAAAGTAAACGGGAGCAATCTTGAGAAGCGTATGCCCAGTATTGGTTTTCAAAACGTAAAACAATCAAAGTTCAGTATTTGAAAGAGGACAGGACTGAGCTCCATCTCCCACCGAAACAAACAACCCTGCTAGACGTTAATAAATAACCCGTGTTTTCTTTTTCTTAATATTCTCCTGCCTGCCCTCAGAAAGGATAAGGGGAGGTAGCTTCGTCACAGAATGTATACAGGACTTTACCTGGAAAATAGGACCAGTCCTATTATTTGGAAGAACAAAGCTGGGAACCAGAATTCCATCCACTGGATCCCTGATCTGCCAACGAGCAGCTACTGTGTCACACTTCCAAGCAAAGGTCTTCAGAGCAGGTTTTTGTGAGAGAGAGAGTCTCCTAGCATCAGGTTGAGAGAATCTTTGGAGCTTCCTCTCACGACACACCACTCCAGGACAACTGGCTGGCTAGGTGTTTAAAAGATGAGTTGAGGCACTGCTTCAGCTGTTGGGCCTTAGATGTGTGAGAAGGGGCGAACCTCTTCTCACACATCTGCGAGGATCTTGTGATCTGTGAGGAGGATCTTAAAAGGATCTTGGAGTCCTAGTGGACAACAATCCGAACGTGAGCCGATAGTGTGTGGCAGCAGCCAAAAAAGGTAATACAATACGGGTAGTCCTCGACTTACAACAGCTCATTTAGTGACCGTTTGAATTTACAACATCACTGAAAAAAGTGACTTATGACCGTTTGTCACACTTACTACCGTTGCAGCATCGGTCACATGATTTACATTCGGATGCTTGACAAACGACTCACATTTATGACAGTTTATGTTTATGACAGTTACAGCGTCCCAGAGTCATGTGATCACCTTTTGTGACCTTCTGACAAACAAAGTCAATGGGGGAAGCCAAATCTGCTTAACAACCGTGTTGCTATTTTAACAGCCGCAGTGATTCACTTAACAACGGTGGCAAGAAAAGTCGTAAAATGGGGCAAAACTCCCCTCACAAATTTCTCACTTAAATTTTGGGCTCTATGGTGGTTGTAGGTTGAGGACTACCTGTACTACATTAATAAAGAGATAAAAATAAAACCACACGAAGTACTAGTACCACTTTATAAAGCCCTAGTAAGACAACACTTAAAATACTGCATCCATTGGGTCACCCCAATACAAAAAAGATGTTGAGATTTTGCAAAGAAATCAGAGAAGAGCAACAAAGATGATTAGGGGCCTAGAAGCTATAACATAAGAAGAACGATTGCAGGAACTGAGTATACCTAGTCTAGTAAAAAGAAGAACCAGGCGTGACATGATAGTAATCGTCCAATGTTTGAAGGACTGCCACAAGGAAGAGGGGGCCAACTTATTTACCCAAGCACCAGAAGGCAAGGCAAGAAACAATGGATGGAAGATAATCAAGGAGAGAAGCAACGTGGAATTAAGGAAAAAATTCGTAACAGTGAGGACAATTAACCAGTGGAACAGCTTGCCTTCAGAAGTTGTGAATATTCCATCACTGGAAGCTTTTAAGAAGAGACTGGACAGCCATTTGTTAGAAATAGTATAGGTTTCCTGCGTGAGCAGGGGGTTGGATTAGATGGCCTCCAAGGTCCCTTCCAACAGTACTGTTACTCCGCAACCTCATATCTTGCCCATCCTGCAGATCAGGACATAAAAACCCTCGCTCACTATGCTTTTGTGAAAGGGCAACTCTTCTAAGTGTCAGCTTACTATAGATTTATTAAAGAGTATTTTTCATCCATTTCTTCATGCATGAATGAATAGCCAATCCAGCTCCCAATCAATCCTCTCACTAAATTGACCTCCTTTTTCCCCACCTGCCAATTTGCAGGTCAATGCTAAAGATCTTCATCTCTTCCACATGACCTGACAATGACTTTCCCAGGTCACTGGTGAAAATCAAACCAACTGCTAGACCAGGTTCTGTACCTAGCACACAAATTAGCCAGTGGGCCCCCCAAGAAGAGTTACTACCAATAGGAGAATTACAGGCATCGGGCCAGTCTCTTTGTGGATACACTAAAAATGCTATTTAAAGAATGCCAGATCTTTTAAAAAAAACTGTGGAATGTAGCGAGGAATAAAGCTAATTAAAATATGCAGGTATTTAGAAACAGCCAATTCAAATGCATTTTTTTGATGCATGTAGATCAGATTTACATTTAATTTGGCAAAAGGTTGGCAATGTTTTCCACCTACAATTCCTCAAACATAATTTTTTAAAGAACTTTAATTACAATAGTAAAAATGAATACCAGCTAAACTTAGAGAAAGAGAACGGTAAGAAAAAGTGTAAGAAAAGAGAAAAAGAAAGAAGAAAAAGAGAAAATGTTAAAGAAAAAGACATATATGAAAAAGTGATTCCCAGCCCTCATCACAAGTATAAATAAATCTAATAACTCTTCACCCCACTATAATGTTTTTTGCCTGCAGTTCCTGTCTTCCTTTGAGGGTTGCACAGGGAACAGGGCAGGGGTGGGTTCTAAATTTTTTTACTACCAGTTCTGTGGGCGTGGCTTATTTTGTGGGTGTGGCTTGGAGGTCATGTAACTAGGTGGGTGTGGCTAGCTGATCAGAGTCATTTCTGGAAGGTCCTTGCACTTACGACCAGTCCTCGCACTTACGACCTGACTCATTTGTTTGCTTTTAACACTGATAAGCTGTAGGACGGCCCTTTGAAGCCCCGCGGCAAGACTTTAAACAGGTTTTTTCCCTCTAGTCATCAGCTGGGACTCAGGAGGCAGCAATAGATTGGGGGTGGGACCAAATAAAAGGTAAGAATAACATGGGAGGGCGGGGGGGAGAACCGGTTCAGTGACATCATATCGTCACTGCTACTGGCCGAACCGGACTGAACCGGGAGGAACCCACCACTGGAACAGGGCCAGTGGGAGTCTGATGTTTTAGACCCCATTTCCCCCCATTTCTACCTCTCTTGGTTAGTTTGAAGGATTAGTGTTTCTAAAGCAATCCTAGCCAAACTGGCACCTTCCAGATGTTCTGGATTATAATCTTTATCCTGTCCATCTAGCACAACTAGAGGAAGTTAGTCAAACAGTCTCATTTGCTGCACTTGCCAGTCGTTTTCCAAGACCCTGAATATTCTGACGTAGGCTTCCTGAGACAGTAGAAAGCACACAATTAGTCCCAAAAACCTTCTTTTTATTTCAACGGCTGTGAATTATGTTCATTCTCAGCCCATAATGAGTCACAAATAGTTTGGAAAGAGTCCAACAGAAGTCTGCCACAGTCCTTTGGGATAAGGCTGATAAGCATCCACCTTTATCTCCCTTGACACGCTGCCAAAAACCTAATTGGCAATTAGCTTTGCAAGGCCACACGGAGCACAGAGTAAAAACCGAGCTTCAAAATTTAAACTGGCCAGAACGAACAAGTTGCTTCCTGCAAAAGCTCACATGCCTTTGCTCCTCCTTTAAGTCTTATGGGAGGGGCCAATCATCTCCAAGTCCTACTCCCGAGTTGATCCTTTTGTTTTAACTGTTTTTGCCTTCTGGCAGCTCTGTGCATGCGCGCACCGGGAACAGGCTCCCCCTATTCCTCTGCCTCGCTGATGTCTGAGGCAGCACATAACTCTCAGATGGCCCTGGCCCCCTCTCTGCCTCTGACGCAGAGCCCTCATCTGAGCCTTCCCCAGACTCCAGGACTGGCCCATGTTCCTCCCCTACCTCCTCTCTGTCCAACTCTGCTGCCAGCTCTCCAGGCCGCCGGCTGACCACAACACTGAATGGGTCTTTCAAGGAATGTGGAATTTTTGGGATGCAAAGTGTGATCAACCCCAAAGCCAATTTCCTTTTTATCCCAGTCCCCTTCCCCACAGGTATTGCCAATTAATTGCACAGTAAGGATGAAAGCATTCTGGCTCAACACAACAGCATGCAGAAAACATAGCCGTATACCAATCTCTTCAAGAAACATTTTTTTTAAAAATGTATGCCATCCCTACTTTTCCCCAGACAGCAACCATTGGGGAATGAGATTTGCTGCCTTTTTAAGAAAACAAATTGCTGAAAGGGGGTGGTGGTAGTGGAAGAGGAAGCTGTCTTTTATTTGTAAGCCTTCTCTGTCCATTCCTCTCACATTCTCAATCTTTTTTCCCCAGAAAGGAAGGAAAAATGAGGCACTAAGGAAAGAAAAATAACAGCACTATTTCATTTTCATTGGTAAAATGCAAACCAGCCTCTGAGAAGCTCCCTGTTGCTCTATAAATGCATGAATATAGAAATTAAATCCCAGAGGGGGAAGCCACATGAGAAAATGGGAGTGTGGCATCCATCGTATAGGCTATGAATTGTTATGAATTCCACTTCATTTGCGGGAGAGTTTAGTAACATACATAGGAGTTTTGTGCCACTAAAAATGTGGTTCCATTCTCAGCTAACTAAATTACTTTGACTCGTTTGTAGAGTAAAGCTCCTCCAGACCATTCTCACAATGCTGACAATTCTTGTCTCTTCCTGCTTCCTGCACTCAGGGCATCCATGCCATTTCAAGGAAGTTGCAAAAAAAAAAAAAAAATCAACAGCCCAGTCCTCTACAGTCTTCCTTGCTAAAAAGCAGGTGGAAACAATCCACCCCAGCTGTATTTGGAAAAGGAGCTTCTGAAGCTTGTCTGCAATATTTAGGACTTATCTCTCTCTTCCTATTTCCCACCCCAACAGCAGCTTCTATAGCAGAGGATACTAATAGTACCAGAGAGCGCATCTGGTTGCAACGCTACTGAAATACTAATATACAACCTTTATTTGCAATACAGTGATACTGATGTTGGAAGTCCATCTGGGTTCAGTTCCAAGTGGGGAAAAAGACACTGGATTCATGGAAGATGCTTGGAAAGATGCTTTAATGGTGGAATGGACAGGACAGAGGTGAAATCCAGCAGGTTCTGACAGGTTCTGGAGAACCGGTAGCAAAAATTTTGAGTAGTTCAGAGAACCGGCAAATACCACCTCTGGCTGGTCCCAGAGTGGGGTGGGAATGGGATTTTGCAATATTCTTCCTCCAGGAGTGGGGTGGAAATGGAGATGTTCCAGTATTCTTCCCCTGCCATACCCACCAAGCCATGCCCACCAAGCCACACCACGCCCACCAAGCCATGCCACAGAACCGGTAGTTAAAAAAATTGAATTTCAAATTCAAATTAATTGAAATTTGAATTTCAACTGGGACAGGACCACATGGTTTGATATCCTAGACAAAAAAGCATATGGGTGAGAGAGAGAAATATATTTATACACTCTCTTGGGCCCTGCCTTAGTTTCCTGTTCCTGTATGAGAAATGTATCCCATTGGCTGTCAGACTCCCAGGGGGTGGGGTTCTTAGCTAACTTTGTAGGCTGTCTGTGTCCCAGGCTTGGTTGAGCTTTGCTGGGTGATGTAATCTTCCCAGGTGCCATGTGGTGAGATGTGCTAATCCTATCATGTCCTGAGGGCCATGTCTTAATCCCATCACTTAATCCTATCACCCTGGAGCTGAAGGGGGCGGGTGGGGGGGGGGCAGGAAGCTGCAGGAAGTTGCTTTGTCTTTAAAAACATGTTTCTCCTTTTCTTATCCAGGGAAATATAATATTCTGCCTTTTTAATATTTCCCAGAATATTTCATTCTTCTAGGAGGGTGGTGAGTGCTAACTTCCTACACTGGCAAGGTTGCTTAGATGGTTTCTTTTTTAAGAAAACAAATACGCCTCCTGCATATTTTCCCAACATAACATTGCAGGGTGGAGAGGACCACAGTCATTTCTTTGCCTTCTCTATATTTCACTTCTCTGGAAGTCCCAACAGCTCAGGACACAGAATAAATGGAATTCTTTCCTCTGCTTTCTTCCTTGTTAGGTAGCAGGAAAGAGCACGGATAGTCTGGTGGTGAACTTAGCATTTTTCCTACATTTCAAGGCCAGTGTAGCAATGACGGTGTTTGCTTCACTGGAGAAGAAGAAGGGTGGTTCTGTGGACATGGGCACAGATTTCTTATTTGTGATAGAGATACGTTTACCCCCAAGGGGTATCCTGAAGGGTCATGTGAAATGCAGAACCTGGGCTCTCCCCGGTCTTAGTTCAACTTTCTAATTCCTCTCTGATGCAATAATAGAAAGTTTACAGTCATCTAGAATATTATTTGTAGTGGAAAGGCCAGATTCCAGCTGAAAACATAACTATAAATCAGTAAATATCAGAAGCATTAAAATGCGTGGCTGTATCAACAACACCATGTTTCCTTTTCTCCCCCCTAATTTATCCTCTGTAAATGTGAAGTCAGAAGCTGTAATATTACACATGGCAATGCTTTTGTGGAAAGCCCCCGCCCTCCCCCAGAAGAATGAAATATTTTGGGGAATATTAAAAAGGCAGAATAGAATATTTCCCCTCAGGGAGAAATGGAAAAAAAAAATTAAGAAACCAGGCCCAGTTGCCCAGCCCCAAGCAGAAACTGAGGAGGCCAGCTTTTAGAAATGCAGATTTGGTAATCCATTCAAAAAGACTGGATCAGGCAGAAACTCAGATAAACAACAAGCCAAAGGTTGAGAAATTAGCTCAGACAAACACCTAGGATTTGCATTTCCCCTTTTGCTTATAGAGCCAGCCATGACCCCTACATGACTCCATAGGAATCCAGAAGGTATAAAACCAGGGGTGAAATCCAGTAGGTTCTGACAGGTTCTGGAGAACCAGTAGTGGAAATTTTGAGCAGTTCGGACAACCGGCAAATACCATCTCTGGCTGGCCCCAGAGTGGGGTGGGAATGGAGATTTTGCAATACCCTTCCTCTGGAGTGGGGTGGGAATGGAGATTTTGCAGTATCCTTCCCCTGCCATGCCCACCAAGCCACGCTCACCAAGCCACATCACACCACGCTCACCAAGCCACGCCCATAGAACCGGTAGTAAAACAAATTTGGATTTCACCATTGCTTTGAAGTTCTCTTTATATGAGCATTCCTACCATGTGATTTAGTTTTTATCATCAAGCTATTGTTGGAGTTTCTTAAACTGTAAAATCTGTTGTTTAGTTTCTGCTTATGGTAATGGATTGCTGCTTTCAAGCCTTTGCTTTCTTACGTTATGTTTGATCTGACAGTCATGATTTTATTTGTGTTTTATTGTACAGCCTCTCTAGGCTTTTGTTATTAGTCATTAGCAGGATGACTAATATACTTTATGAGTAGAGTACAGTACAGCAGAACAAAACAAAGCAAAACAAAAAGTCCTGTTTGTAAGATGAACTGAAAGCAGGAATAGTGATATAATTCTCTGAAAAAAGGAAGGCGTCAAAATCTGATACAGTAGTATGGAAGTCGGTCAACTTGTTTCGGTTCTAGATACCTGAATATCCCTAGAATTATACGAAAATAGCCTAATTATGATTCATTTTCCTAAGCCCAGATATTGTCAGTAATTAGCTGACCAATTAAAAAACATATTAACAATTTTTATCAGCGAATGTATCGTCTCACTGGATGGACATCAGCAGGCACATTACCTGTTCTTTCATTTCTCAGGTGCCAAGAATGATGTAGTGTTGATTATCCAGGGTGAATTTTATGCACGTTTTCTGCAAATCAAATGGGAAGCCAAATAAATACCATCCCAAGGTACGGGATGAACTTTGTAGTATAATTGCATGCACTGGCAATATGGTACTCCATTAATACCGCAATAAATAAAGCATCTCATTTCGCTTCATTCATTTTATAGCTACTTGCATTTTCCAATTGATAAGAATTGGAAAAGCATGATAGAATTAATTTGCCGCTGGCTAATAATAGAGGTAATTAAATCCAGACTTTAAGGGCAAGCCTATATAAGTTGCAAGCACCCTCATTATCTGAAAATTGGGGAAACAAAAGCCATGGAGAGGTGATGCCATAATTCAGCAGAGATTGTATCTGGGTCTTCAAAGCCCGTTTAAGCTAACAAGATACAGCTTGAAATCATTGGCATCACTTTCTTGCGTTTGTATTGATACTGAATTCTGGCAAGACTACAGGTAGATTAAAATCAGTCTTGCCACAAAGCAAGGCACCCCTGGAATTCAACAGCGTTTACATATGCTAAATTCAACTGAAGTTTGTGAAGAGATATGCTGTAATTTATTTTAGATGGCTACTTAATAGTGGCTCCTCCCCCACTCAACCCTTCTAACAAACAAAGAAGAAAAAACCCTCTAGCAAAGGAGTGTCAAACTCAAGGCCAGCGGGTCGGATTCAGCCTGTGGGGTGCTTAGATCTGGTCTACAGGGCCACCCTGGAAACAGCAAAGGATTGGCCCACGGTGCCTCTGCTGGCAGAGGATTGCAGGAGGCCATCGCAGCCAAAAACGGAGCTCGCAAGGGCCATGGGCAGCCCTCCTGAGCTCCATTTTTGCTAGCAGAGAGTTGCAGGAAGTCGCCGCAGCCAAGAACGGAACTTGGGAGAGCGCCCGGGCCACCACAGGTGCCCCAGACATGAGTGACATTGAGCTGGCCACATCCACTCTGGCCACGTCCACCCCGGTCCCCTGAGATAAACAAAACCCTGATGCAGCCCTCAATGAAATCGAGTTTGACACCCCTGCTCTAGCATGACAAAAGGTATGCAGTCTCAGAAAATGCCCAGTTTCTAAACCACCAGTTCAAAGGAAGATGCCCTATTGAGCTTATTTGCCAGGCTAATTCTGAAGCAAAGAGAGAGAGGGGGGGGAGAGAGAGAGAGAGAGAGAGAGAGAGAGAGAGACTTGTCTGGGCAGCATACCTAGGTGTCCATTTTTTCTGGATCCAAGGACTGAAGGAATGCAAGCCATGTGGTTTTGAGGAAGCCTAGTTTTTGTTTTTCCAACAGTCCAGGCAAGGGAGGTGAAAAGGATGAGCTTTTTTAAAAACTAAATTTGAGATATTTCACTTTACAGACAAAGGAAAGCCTGCCTTATAGATTTTCTTTAGCGTTGGGGTTTTGGGTTGCGATAGAAAGAATATTTGAATTGGATTTTTGACTTCTTTTTTTTTAAGTAAGAGAAATTATCTTGTTAACTGTCAACCGTGAAGGGAATTGGGAGCCAGCTGGCAATGTGCTTTCCTCCCACCCTGAGTTAGGAGAAAACAGACTACAGGTAGACCTCGATTTACCATCACAGCTGAGCCCAAATTTTTGTTGCTAAGCGAGACAGTTCTAAAGTGAGTTAATCTTTTAATGATATACAGAATTCCAGACATGCTACAAAGCAGAATTCCTTTGGATGCCAAAGGCATTGCCCCAAAATAAGAAGGGTGGGTGGCTCTGGCTCAATGTTCTGCTTTGTTGGGAATTTAACCAAATATAAAGATAAGGGAAGATCTAAACTGAGAGGACTGGTAGTTAGGAAAGATGGCATAAATGCGTTCTGATATATGAATATGTTGAATATGTCATGACTGGTCATCATGGCAACCAAATCCAAATGTTCCCATCACTTACCTTACCTCAATTGTTCTCCCCTTTCCCTGTGAATTATGTGAATTATCACTGTCTGATATATTATATGAAATAATACGGATTAGATTCATGTGTGTGTGGTGGTGATGTAATTCTGAATAGTGCTCTGTCTCTCTGTCTCTCTGTCTCTCTGTCTCTGTCTCTGTCTCTGTCTGTCTGTCTCTCTCTCTCTCTCTGTCTCTCTGTCTCTCTCTCTCTCTCTGTCTCTCTGTCTATCTCTTTGTCTCTGTCTCTGTCTCTCTGTCTGTCTCTGTCTGTCTCTGTCTGTCTCTCTCTGTCTCTCTCTCTCTCTCTATCTCTCTCTCTCTCTCTCTGTCTGTCTGTCTGTCTGTCTCTCATGTGTTAGTGTGTGTGTGTGTGCATGTGTTACTGCGATCAATTCCTATTTCTGTCCAGGGATCAGATATTAACACAAAGACATCCATTGACAAATCTCAGTAATTATCAGATGATTGACAATGATTATAAAACAAGAAATCAGATCCAACTTCAAGGCTACCTGGGTGTGCCTTTTCAACTGCTCAAAGCAGCCTCTGTCCTAGTTTATTATTTAGCACAAACACTCTCATCCTTCTTCTTTTTTTTCATGTATAGTTTTAGCACTTATTGATGTTAGAAGAGCTCCACCTGGGCTTGATGTTAAGGATAACTAGAAAATGAAGTACTAGCAGCAGCAGTGGTAGTAATATTGATTTCCACCATTGGCTACACAGACTGAAATCATTATTAAGAGCTATGGACTGGGATGTATTGTAACTCATTTTAAGTGACTAGCTCAGCCTTCACTGCAATAGTTGCTTGTTGTTATAAGCCTTGCTCAGTTTAGGTTCTGTTGACAATGTCAGGATGGGGGAGAAGGGCAATTGCAGCTCTTATGTTCTGTCTGGGAGTCATCAGATTCTGATACTGATGATAGTAGATGGATATCAGGGTATTTTATTTATTTTATATATCAAATTTGGAGACTGCTCGTCTAACTCATAGAGAGACTCTGGATAGAAGATGAACTTACACTGTGGCTTCTGGAAGACTTATATCGGCTAGTCAACACTGAGAGCCATTGCTTCTCAGAATCTGCTGCTTCATTGCACTGACAAGACCAATTTAAATTCCAGAACTTATTGCCTGTATTGGCATCTAACACTGTGCCATGATACTTAATACAGATTGAATGTTCTGGTTCATGGTTAATGGGTTTGACCTTAAGACAATAATAAACAAATGGTTATTATGGTGTAGGATGATGTCTACACCAGTGGTGGGTTGCTACCAGCTCACCCCGGATTGGGCGAACCAGTAGTGGCGGTGGTGGGAGGCTCCGCCCATCCACCCGGATGCTTCTGCATATGCGCAGAAGTTTCTGCGTATGCGCAGAAGTGTCATGCATGCATGAGCGACCTGGTGGCAGACTAAATTGAAACCCACTACTGGTCTACACCCATCCTTTGTGTTCACATTTGAAACATGGGAATGCCAGGAAAATTCCCCATCCTTTTTTATCTGCTGGCTGGCAGATGAAATAGATCTATTAGATATAATAGCTATGATCTAAATCTACATCTATCTGTCTATGTTGTACCACCCATTAACTGGCCATTTCACGAATCTTTTTAGGACCTTTAGTTCTGTTGAGGAATGTGATAATGTTATTTCCTACTCCCTGCCTCACTATTATTCTTTTCTCTTAATGTTAGGCAGAATAATAACAAAAATAAACACTCGCTCCATATATTTTTAACCACTCCACTAACGTACACATTAAAGTTTGCTTACAAAATGTGTACTTGGAAACTGCAGGATTCCAAGTAAGTTCAGCGGTAGAGGATTTCTTACTAGAAACGGAAAACAAATTGTCCCATTGTGGTCAAAACATGATATTTCAATTCAATTTAGCACCGAAAAGTTTGGGATCATAATTAAATTGGAATTTCTGAACTGTGGATAATGATCAGCAGAATAGCTAAGCATGCAATACAGAACCATTGGAAGAATTTTAAATAGCGTGAAATCTTTATTTATAAGCGTGTGATATCATTAAATTGGAGGGGAGAATATAAAATATATATTTCAGGGTTGGTAACTCGGTATTTCCATTAAGAAATATTCATTTTTATAAACCACCCTAATCTACCCTTCTGATGATTTGGATTTTGCATAATCCATCAGTCAAACGTCTGGGGTTACTAAAGTTCAGCTTCAAAATAACTGGAGGGCACCAGATTGCCAACCACAGTTCTAAACCATCCCTTAAAACATGTACCTAAAACAGAAATTGGCAGAAAATCAAAAGCGGCTGATTCTCTCTAATGGAAGAAAAGTTTTTTTAATAAGTTGAAAGTGCAAGTGAGTAAAACCACCCACGAGTTCTGTCAAAGTCAACTGGTCTATGCGAAAAGACTTCTCTTGCTTGACAAGGGAAAATGGGAAAGATTACTTAGGTTGCCTATATTCTAGACTGACAAAAGAGTCAGGCGGCACTTTAGAAGTCTATAAAAATCAGAAGTTTGCATGTTTACTAGAAAGCATTGCAATTTTAAATGGCCAAATCCTAACTTATTTTTGGGGGGAGCATTACCACAAAACCTTTCTCTTTTAAAAAAAAATATATGGCTGATGTATCCAATCATTTATACAACTTGGATTGTGCATACTTTGAATTGTTTTAACCAACATCCCTTCGTATTTAAGGTCTGGCATTTGTTGAATTGTATAAAACTTCCAAATAATCCAAGCCTTTACAAACAAGGTATCAGATGTCAGTATATTTGATAGAGAAAAAAAAATAGAAACTCTAGGATGGATCCATCCTTTTTACTAAAAATGTCTGCTCATAAGCAGGAATTATCTCGGTGACCTCGTTTTAATACAGCCACTTTATTTGATCCGTGCAGTGATTTTGGAGGCTCAGAGCCTCCAAAGCTCTAATAGCTGTAAGTGAGCAAAATGGAAGTAGGGGTGGGAAAATATTTGAATCCTTTATCCATCCATCCTCCTTTTTTCCTTAAATCTCCACAATTCATGTGGGTTGCAGTTTATCATGTATTTACTGCAATACTTTGAAATAAATGCCAGGCAAAACAATTCTTTCAGCCTGTTTCTAGCATTGAGAGGGGAAGGGCTGCTAAAAGAACAGTCCCCTTTTTTACTGCCCTACTGGGCGCCTTTTTCCTCCTTGACTTCCATAGACTACAGTACAATGGAAAGAATTAAAAACTTTACTGAGTTGCCATAGAGATGGGCCATAGCAGCAGGTGTCAGGAAAAACAATGACATTTTGCAAGGAGCAATAGGCACGCCCACTGCAGCTCATCCTTTTCCCCCTTGTTCCACTATTAGAACAATTGTGTTGTTAGATCATTTGGTCAGCTTGCTGGGGAATTGCTCACAGCTTGGTTGTCGTTCTGATATACTTAGCTTCTACAGCAGAGTAACATGCTTTCCTATAACCTCTTAGCCTGCATTTTGTAAAGCTTGGCTCCAACACTAACCCACACGCAATTTCAAGTTTACTTTTCTTAGGAGAGGCAGGAGGACTGTCAGGCCAAGCCCAAGAGCAACATAGAACAATCAAGCCAGATTTCAATTCTTTATTTCCTTAAGCACAACAGACAGAATCTTGCCAGACTAAATTTCATTAGTATCACTCCACTTGATATATCCTGGGAGATTCTGTTTCATATCCAGCTCTGGGCTAGGTTGCTTCTTGTCTCTTTCCCTCCCCTCCTTGGAATGTGCTCCCTCTTACCTGCTGCTTCACTGTAGACCATCACAAAGACAGCTTGAGGCCTCAGAGTCTTACATGGCATTTACAAGCCCTGAAAATTCCTTTATAAATTACTATCTAATTGTAACTTTAAGGTAAAAGCTTATAGTATTTAAATAGCTTTAATTCCAACTAAATTGTCATCACATTTAGATGACAATCCATGATCACTGATTCTTTGCCTTCCTATTTCTTTGGAGTACCAAAAGTCTACATGTCCCTCTTGTTTTGAACAGAATGTATTCATGATGCTGAGACTTTTCTTCTAAGCTCTTAATTGTTTGGGTGGAAACCAGTGGTGGGTTTCAACATTTTTTACTACCGGTTCTGTGGGCATGGCTTGGTGGGTGTGGGGTAGCTTGGTGGGTGTGGCTTGGTGGGCGTGGCAGGGGAAGGATACTGTAAAATCTCCATTCCCACCCCACTCCAGGAGAAGGATGCTGTAAAATCTCCATTCCCTCCGCAATCCAGGGGAAGGTTACTGCAAAATCCCCATTTCCTCCCGATTAGCTGGGACTTGGGAGGCAGAAAATAGATTGGGGTGGAACCAGTCAGAATTTTTACTACCGGTTCTCTGAACTACTCAAAATTTTTGCTACCGGTTCTCCAGAACTGGTCAGAACCTGCTGAAACCCACCTCTGGTGGAAACCAACCTTCAGATGGGGGCATTATCTTCAGGTTTGTGGTAGATTAGGACTGCTGTGTAAGGGACCTTTGATCATGCTGCACAATAGATCATTGTCTAGGCATCTTGAAGATACCTTGGGAAAAGTTTAGAAGCCAGAGGCTCTGGAGCTGTGCAAGATTACTGGGAGAGAAGCAACGGAGACATGTTGGGAACATATTGGATGTTCTGTTACTTACCTCAAGAAGACTGGAGCCTCTTTCAGATCATTTTTTTTCACTCACTGGTGATTTATAATGCTAATGTTATTCAATTGTCATGCTGCAATGAGGACAGACTTTATGTTCTTTCAATGATGGCCGGGTATAGCTGTAAAGACACCGTAAGTGCCTGTAAGTGAGGAACTGGCCTAAAATCAGCACTGGCTTTTATGTACCTGTTTGTTTTCCAGCTGTTTACTCCTTGCGGTTGTAAATCTAAGTGAAATCTTTCAGGAATCTTGCCTTTCTTTGGAACAATCTCTGTTCTAGTGATCCTGTAAAGAAAAAAAAAAGCTGTTTGCCCACTTGGAAGAATGTCAGACATAACCTTTTAATGAAATTCAAGGAAGAATCAGAAGATTAGAATGTGAAGGACTCTTCTTCCTTTTAGAGAAGCAACAATTTATTCTTAATGGAAACATGAACATGCTTATAATCACATTTTTGAATGTTGCAGGGATCCTGCCTTCTCTTGTCTCCTTCATTTTGAAGGATGTGCTTTGTTTATCTTTTTGGAGGGTGTCTTCCAGTCAGTGTTGATTCCTGGCTCTGTGAGTCCCCAGTTTTCTTGGCAAGATTTCAGAAGTGGTTCACCCTTGCCTGCTTACCAGGACTGAGATGGAGAGACTGGCCCGAAGTCACCAGCTGGTCTTGCACTTAAAGCAGCACTAGAACACATGGACTGCCACTTTCTAGCTTGGTGTCTTACTGCTATTCAAGCTGGCTCTTTTGTTTGCCATGCAGAGTGACTTATTTAGACTTCAGTCCTGCAGGTTATGAGCCTCTTTCTAAATAGAGTTGGAATTAACCCAACTGGGTTTTTGCTTTTAAAAATCAGATGCTTAATACCACGACTGATATTTTTTTCAGAAGAAGCGGGGAAGACAATCTATTCTTTTCTAGTGCAGGACAAATTCAGGTTATTTTGCTGCCTAAGGCAATAACAAAACAGCACCTGTCCCTCATGGTTTGTAAAGTGACTGGATTGGACACTTGGTTGAATCTTAATTCAGTTTTGTACAATATTGTTTTATTGCCTAAATACCAAGGCAGAATGGATTAGATTAAGAGAGCTGTGGCCAATTGTGTCACATGCCCTGTTCTATCCCCCTTGCACCTTGCTTCTGTCCCCACCACTACTGTCCTTTGCCACCAAAGATGCCAATTCACCATGGACAACCATTTGTCTGCAATGGTATGGGGTTTCCCGGTTGATCAGGGGGTTGGAATAGAAGATCTCCAAGGTCCCTTCCAACTCTGTTATTCTGTTATGGTTAATAGTAGGCATAATGGGCACATTGCAAAGGCCCTCTGCCTTCTCTAAACTCTCTTCTCGTAACTCTACTGTGTCTTCTCACAACTTCTGGGAAGAACCTATTTGATTGTGCACTTACTGCCATTTTAGTTCAAGTACATCCTTCTCTAACCCCAGCCAATTCAAAGGAGACAATCAACAATCCTCATGACCCTTTTTTGCAAGAGCTAACTGGCCAGTAGAATGTGTACTAAGGCTGTCTGCCTTTTGTTCTTAGTGAACATCACTATTATTAAGAATTCAAGTCTTTACTATGTTTAGCAAGGTCAAAGTGCTAAAAGGGAGTTGGAAAAACAAAGGAGAAAGGAAAAGGAAAGAACTGAACAATTAGTTCTAAAAAAAACTAAATTGAGTCAGCCTTTCCAGAACATATCACACCCAGCAAAAGACCCAACATTCAGGTCATAGTCAAATCAAATTCTGTTCCACATCTAGACTTCCTAGACTTCTTTATATTGAATAGAATAGAATAGAATAGAATAGAATAGAATAGAATAGAATAGAATAGAATAGAATAGAATAGAATAGAATAGAATAGATTTTTTTATTGGCCAAGTCTGATTGGACACACAAGGAATTTGTCTTGGTGCATACGCTCTCAGTATACATAAAAGAAAAGATACGTTCGTCAAGAATCATAAGGTACAACAGTTAATGATAGTCATAGGGTACAAATAAGCAATCAGGAAACAATCAATATCAATATAAATTGTAAGGATACAAGCAACAAAGTTACAGTCATACAGTCATAAGTGGAACAAGATGTGTGGATATTGTTGGATATATCTACTCCAGGTTTCTTTTTAAAAGCCACCTGAAAGAGGAATCTTCTATTCCTGATTGGTTCCTCAGATTTTGATATTGGTGGGGTTTAGATGTCCTTGTCCATTTATTGGTTAATCAGATTTGATTGACAAGACAGGCTTTTCCCCTTCAACTCTTGCAATGTCTGAACCCTATTCACTATAGTAGGCCAACCTTGGTTTTCTAATACATTAATGTTCATCTAGCACTTAAAAGAAAAGACATCTTTCAAATATCCCATTGAAATAAAAGGGGAGAGTGACATATCAGGTGTAAGTATCAAAAAAAATTCACCCACTCTGATCTATAGGATTATCTGAAAGAAAACAAATATTTCATGAAATACGTAGCTTCTGTTTCTTGTGATTTTTTTTAATTCTTTGCTTTTGCCCATAATAAAAAAAACACTTTCTTCACTCCTCTTTTTCCATCACTACATGACTGATCTGAGGGTCTTAAGCAGCATGATTTATACAAAAAGACATATTTGTAAATCCTACAAAAGTCAGGGTGATATATCAGCACTTAGAAGAGTAGGGGAGTTAAAACAGTTTCTGAGCTCTCAGCCCATAGATCATCCAAAGTTGTCAGAAATATGTTCCTATTTTTCTCAGAAAACATTTATCCAAAGCTTCTGCTGTTGGCCATTTTTGGAAACAGATTGAGAGCCGGGAGGATTATTGTTTTTGCTGATTCACACCAGTAAGCCTCATGTTGAAGTGTCAAAAGGGAGCAGAAATGGCTTTTTCCTCATGAAGGAAGTGATAATCTTCTCCCTCCACCTTTTTATTTTTGAATTGCATTTATTTTTCTATTGGATTTGGGCCCTTCCTTTTCCTAGATAAGTAGGCCTATGATCTTATGTAAGATAGGGTCTTTATCTAATTTCATCAGAGTGTTACCTAAGAGAACCTCAAATGTGAATAGGGATTTGGATTTCCTAGTTCATCTTCATGACCACTATTCTATCTAATTTTCTTTCTGGTTTCTGACTCCATCCCCATACATAGAGGATGGGTCAATATTAGCAAGATGGTGGACAGCACATTGTGATGCAAGCTCAGAGTCTTTGAACATACATGCCACATTGACAGATGTACAAAAATGATAGAGCTTGTCTTGTGATGCTCTATTTACCTCCTTGCTGACTTTGACCCACTTCTGCAGACACTGCTGTCTGACACCAAATGTAGTTCCAACCTCTCAAGCCCACATTCCATCTTTCCATCCCTTATCTTGTTTTGGTAGACATTGTTGGTTACTTAAGAGGCCAGAAAACAGAGAAAAGTAATGTATTTTTTTCCAGAATATTCGTTTTGCCCTTCAAACAAGGGGGCAGCCTGCATGTGGCTCCCAGGCCTGTCTTGGAATGCCTTCTGAGGAGAATTATTGAAAATACAAGATAGACATGGAATGCCTGAAAATCTGGGCTATAAACTGTAAAATAGGCTTAATCTGAAAAAAAGGGGGGAGACAAAGAGCTGTCTTTCCATCTTGTGGGAAAAGGCCTTATGTGTGAAACAACTTCCCCCCTCAAATAAACATTTGGCTCCTACTCTCTAGGCATTCAGAAAAACCGTCTTTTTTGGGGGTGGGTCAAACTTTCAATTGCTGATTAATTTTATTAATAATTTATTTTGTAGTCTTTACCTTTTGTACTATGAGTTTCTGAGTCCTCCCTATAAATTAGTACTCAAGTCAACTAAAGTTATTTGAACAAATAATAAATAAATATCACATACTCCTGTCCCCAAGCCCAAAGAAACCCCCAAAGCCTTCCTCAAAACCATAAAAATCAAAGTAAGTAGAACTACATCATATGCCTAGGAATGAGGGGAAAAATGAAAACCTTATTCCTGGTCATGTATATGTCATGCTTCTACTTATTTTGTATCATTCTTCTATTCATTACAGATCTTGACTTTCTCCAAAACGTTAAATGTCGCCCCCAGCAAACAAAAAAATATCTACCTCAGCTAAATCACTTGCAGAATGTCATAGAATGGTGAACACAGTTAAAATCATTGAAAGTTTTCCAGACGTTCTCTTGGACTGTGAACCTAGTACTATTGGCAGAAGTCCTTTAAGATCTTCTGCCAGCATCTCGTTTTCCATGCCAGCTGATCTGTGGCTCACTATATGTATTTGGATGGGGAGAATACGATGCAGAATTGTTATTCTCAATAATGGACATACTGTTTCCTTAACTCAGCCTTCCTGATCTGGTGCAATTCAGATGTGTGGAATATTAATTCCTGTAATTCCCAGCCAATGAAATCATGAATGTAACAGAGGATCATTGAAGGTACTGACACAAACACAGTTGAATCAATGCGCATCAGAGCACTATGCAGTGACGTGTAAGTCCTGATCAATAGGAGCTCTGTATATAAACAGTCAGTTGAACGGCTGGTATAGTTGAGTTGCAGAAGGCTGGGCAACTGCTGGGTGGCCTCAAAAGAGATAGAGAAAACTTTAGAGTTACGCTCTGGATTTTTGCAGCCTGGATCTGGTAACCATAGCATCGACTTTATACCCGAAGTGGATAAAAGGTAAAGGTAAATGTTCCCCTTGCACATATGTGCTAGTTGTTCCTGACTCTAGGGAGCGGTGCTCATCTCCATTTCAAAACCGAAGAGCCAGCGCTGTCCGAAGACATCTCCGTGGTCATGTGGCCGGCATGACTAAACACCAAAGGTGCACGGAACGCTGTTACCTTCCCTCCAAAGGTGGTCCCTATTTTTCTATTTGCATTTTTTACGTCCTTTCAGACTGCTAGGTTGGCAGAAGCTGGGACAAGTAATGGGCCCTCGCCCCGTTACACGGCACTAGGGATTCAAACCGCTGAACTGCCAACCTTTCAATTGACAAGCTCAACGTCTTAGCCACTGAGCCACCGCGTCCCCACTGAGCCACCCAAAGTGGATAGCAGAAGTCAAATAAATTAAGTCAATTTGAACAAATAATAAAAAATCACACGTAGGATGTAGCTCTAGGATGGTATTCTTTCTTAGCCTAATTTTATAAGTCCTTTGCAAATTGAAAGCAGAATCCTTCCAAGAAAGCTCTCTTCTTCTCTCAGTAGCCTTTGAAGAAAATCAGGGTGGAAAATGCACATGAGAAAAGAAGGTGCCAGAAATGACAATAGTGGATGATGATGATGATGATGATGATGATGATGATGATGATGATGATGATGATGATTCAGACCCAGTACAGACAGGCATCAAGTTAAAATGTGATCCTTAAACGAAAACAAAATACTGTCCATCTGTGCCTTAAACAAAGACCTGCAAAAAGAAAATGAATAAATCCAGGACTAAAGGTGGTGGGAGGAACTTGCCCTAATGCAAACTTAATGCTTGATTGTGAACACACAAATCCAAGTTTTTCCTCTGGGCACATCAGCAAAACTTACATACAGAAAAAGCTCTGGGAAAAGCAATTTCAGTTTAAGCCGCTGTCACATCCTGCTCATCTGAAACAATATATACATTATATGAGATCTGTGTTCATAAATAAGCGAACCGAAGAGGCTAAGACTGCAAAGTGTGCTAGAACATGTTAGTAAGCATTTGGGATGACAGGGATTTTGAAAACCAAAATAGTTAAGAGGATGATAATTTGCTTTGCCACAGTGACCGTGAAGAATCTATTCCCAGTTCTTATTACTGCTCTGCTCCTATTTAACTAATAGCTTGTGGGTAAAATGTTTCGTCATTATCCATTTTTGTTGCAGACTATATTCATTGAACTCTTTTTGTCAGGGGCACTGCATTCAGAATTCTTTGTATTCCATGCAATGGACTTTAAGTCTTCATATTCTTTTTTGCCTTTAGTCTTAACTGTGATGTATATTTGTTTAGTATCAGGAAGGAAACATGTAACTTCCACACTTTTTAAAGGTTTTGGCACACCAGGCCACATTTATTTCAATGTATTGCGTCAGGGGTTAGAACGGATGCATCCATGGGAGGGAGGGAGCTTCTTCATTCTATAGGTCAGAGGTGGCAACTATGGCCCCTTCACAACTTGTGGACTCCAATTCCCAGAATTCCTGAGCCAGTTGAACTCCACAGGTCATAAAGGGGCCATAGTTGCCCACACCTGGTATAAGTCATTGAATGCTATCATTTCTCATTGTGATGATAGCTGATGGGCAATTTTTTTTATCCACACATTATAGATGCCAAAATACTCCAACATCTCTTGATAATATCTACAGAATGACCATATTAAAATAAGTGGTCAGCATCTCACAAGACTGCCAAATCTTTCAAGATTTTATTCCTGATGTCTCACAAACCTTCAGTAGTTTAGCACGAATCTGTGGAGGATATTTGATGGAGGAGGGTGATCTTACAACATATGGCAATCTTAGGAAAATTTGGTGATTCTTGCAGATCTTTATAATATCAGTCTCCTCATTCTCAGCTTGATAGTTGGTTGCAATGGGATTTTTTCCCCCTATCTTTGTTGTTATCCCAAGTGGAGTAAGATAAAATAAGAGTTAGAATGGAACATATATGACTGGAGTAAGGTAAAATAAAAGTTAGAATATGAACATAGTCTACATATAAACATATGTGAATGAATGGGTGCATGTTTCTATGTGTTTTTTAGGGGTCAATATTTTTTGGTTTGAAGTATGTATTGTGTGCATAAATCTGTGCAAATGGGCTATATGTGAAATAACAACAATGTTTCCATGAATCCAAATGTTGTAGTGGATAAAGTAAGCTTTGTGAACCAAGCAAATTACTATTTATTCAACAAGTCAATACACAAACCATGCCTCAGCATGTGTGATTACAGCTTGTGTTTAAGTGTGGAAGTGGATGTGGAAGTGTGCATGTCTGCACATAAAAATGTGTAAATGTCCCTCAACATCTTTATTTGTTCATGTGGCCTCTTCAACAGAAATATTTCAACTAGGTTGTAAAAATTGCTTGCACCTCCATATTTCCATGAAAATGCATAAAGTAACTAATGTTGACGTGCTTAAATTTGATTGATGAAATATATACTATGCATGCCAGCAGTGTGTAATAGACATGCCCTTTAATAATCTTCAGATGATGTGGAACTATGAAAATTTCTCCACATTACATGGATATTTTAAAACAATGACATAATATGACACTGAGCCCTGGTGGCGCAGCAGACTAAAGCACTGTTATTAATATTCAGCTGCAATTACTGCAAGTTCAAATCTCCTCAGGCTCAAGATTGACTCAGCCTTCCATCCTTTCTAAGGTAGGTAAAATGAGGACCCAGATTGTGGGGGCAATAAGCTGACTTTGTATAAATATACAAAAGTATGAAGGCTATTGCTTAGCGCATTGTAAGCGCCCTGAATCTCCGGAGAAGGGCGGCATATAAATCAAATAATAATAATAATAATAATAATAATAATAATAATAATAATAATAATAATAATAATAATAATAATAATAATAATAATAATAAGAAGAAGAAGAAGAAGAAGAAGAAGAAGAAGAAGAAGAAGAAGAAGAAGAAGAAGAAGAAGAAGAAGAAGAAGAAGAAGAAGAAGAAGAAGAAGAAGAAGAAGAAGAAGAAGAATTTGGACAATTTGGACAGAAAAACAAGGAAGCTTATGACAATGAATCATGCCTTGCACCCTAAAAGTGATGTTGACCGATTATATTTACCAAGAGCAGAGGGTGGTCGAGGACTCCTACAAGTAAAGCAGACTGTGGAAGAAGAAAAATGCAGCTTGAATGGTTACATCCAGAAAAGTGAAGAACCAATGATTAAGGAAGTAAATAAAGGAGGCCTTTTAAAGACAACTAAAACAAAAGCAGAATTTAAGAAAGAAGTAACTGAGCAGCGAGCTGAAAATTGGAAACACAAAGCTCTGCATGGCCAATACCTGAAAAGTATTGAAGGCAAAGCTGACCAGAAACTAACTTGGAACTGGTTAAGATCAGGAGTACTGAAAAAAGAAACAGAAAGCTTTATTTTGGCAGCTCAAGAACAAGCCCTAGCCACAAACTGTATGAAGGCAAAAATTCAACATGTTACCACCAACAGCAAATGCCGCCTCTGCAATGAAAAAGAAGAGACAGTTGACCACCTGATCAGTGGGTGCAGCAAAATTTCACAAACTGACTACCTACAACGCCATGACCGTGTTGCTAAAATCATTCACTGGAAATTGTGCCAGAAGTTTGGATTTGAGTACAGCAAAAACCACTGGGAACATCAGGTTGAGAAAGTTTTAGAGAATGAGAAACTCAAGATCTTGTGGGACTTTAGGATTCAGACTGACAGGCACTTGGTCCACAACACACCTGACATAACAATAGTTGAAAAGAAAAAAGTATGGTTCATTGACATTGCAATACCTGGTGATGCACGAATTGAAGATAAGCAGCAAGAAAAAATCACAAAGTACCGGGACTTACAAATTGAAGTTGAGCGACTGTGGAAAAAGAAATCGTGTGTTGTCCCAATTGTAATTGGAGCCCTCGGAGCAATACCCAAAGGGCTACCCCGCTATTTAGAAATTCTAAATTTGCCGGACTTGAACATTTTGACTCTACAAAAAACCACCTTACTCGGAACAGCTTACATCCTCCGACGATACCTTAACAGTTCCTAGGTCCTTGGTTAGGACTCGAGCTGCTGAGCTATTAACCAGCCTCAAAGGCTGTGAATCTCACTAAAGATTAACCAATAAATAATAATAATAATAATAATAATAATAATAATAATAATAAGAATAATAAGAATAAGAAGAAGAAGAAGAAGAAGAAGAAGAAGAAGAAGAAGAAGAAGAAGAAGAAGAAGAAGAAGAAGAAGAAGAAGAAGAAGAAGAAGAAAAATAAGAGCATAATATACGCTCTTGTCCACTGTCTCAAACTCAGGGATGTTGTTTTTATATCGTTTGTATTGAAAGTTTTAAAAATAAGAAAAGGTAACACAAATCAAATTCAGAAGAGAAAATGGTTGGTGAAATAAAGTTGTAATGTTGTCTTTTCCTCATTCAAGTCCACAAATGCCCTGAAATCAATCCACAGCTTCAAGTCAGAACCTGATTTTTGAAACAGTGTTTATCATTAATAAATAGGATGCAACAACAATGCCAACAAACTCAAATCCTTCCTATATGGTTGTCTCAGCCTTCCAGCCTTCTGAAGTCGGTAAAATGAGGACCCAGATTGTTGGGGGCAATATGCTGACTCTGTAAACCGCTTAGAGAGGGCTGTAAAAGCACTATGAAGCGATATATAAGTCTAAGTGCTATTGCTATATAAGGAAATGGTAGCTCAATAAATAATTCTTTATTAGACTAAATCCAACTTTTCCTCAATGAACTCAAAGTTGGCCACAGTTCCACCTTTATTTTCCCTCCAGAACCAGTGGTGGGATTCAGCCAGTTTGCACCTTTTCAGGAGAACCGGTTGTTAACTTTCTAAGCAGTTCAGAGAACTGGTTGTTGGAAGAAATCTTATTTTGTTTTTTTCCACTTTACAGGGCTAATCCTGTAAGGAAGGCAGGAAGGAAACATTCTGGTATTGTTTCTAGCCTAATCTTTATTGCCCTGCTTACAGAAACTGCCTCTCTGGGTAACCCTTATTACATTGTAACAGCTAAGGCGAAGCATCCATCGACATGAGTAATGTTGAGTTGGGCACGCCCACACAGTAACATGAGCACCAAGCCACGCCTACCCAGCTGGTCATTAGGGCAGAGAACCGGTTGTTAAATTATTTGAATCCCACCACTGCCCAGAACTCTTTGAGGTCCATTGAGCTGAAAGGAGTACTTAGCCCAAAGATACCAATGAGTTTCCATGGAGGAGGGGCTTAGTACCTTCACTGCTCTAATATGAAGCAGTATTTCTGAACCTCAGCAACTTGAAAATGCATAGACCTCAACTCCCAGAATCTCCCAGCCAGCATGCTTTAAGACATCCATGAGGTTCAGAAACAGGGCTAAAGTCAAGTATTATGAAATGCATGAGACAAAAAACCAGGAAACAAATTCAGAAAACCCTCACTGGTTTCAGCCTCTGCACTACGTCAGGGATTCAGTTACTGGAATGGTTTTGTAGCCTCATGTTAATCTCATGTTTACTTTGTAAGGGGACTGATACGATTCTTGATGCCATGTTTATTTTTTCATTTTCTCAAACCTTTAGTTACAGTACAGTATTGGAATGAGTAACCCAAGATGAGATGCCGAGAAAACATATGTGCTGTTAAAAAAAGATTGCACTGAAAAATTCACCAATGTGACTTTTCTCATATGGTGATGGAAAACTGGCAAGCAGCAATGCCCCTTCTCTGTCTCTTCTAAGTATTTGTTTAAGAATAGTGCCATCCTCTAGCACAGGGGTGCCAAATTTGATTTCATTGAGGGGCGCATCAGGGTTGTGTTTGATCTCGGGTGGCTAGAGTGGGTGTGGCCAAGGTGGGCATGGCCAGCCTCCATGTGCAGCCCTCCTGAGCTCCGTTTTCGCTGGCAGAGGAACCGCGGGCCAGTCCTTTGCTGTTTCCAGGGTGGCCCCGTGGACCAGATCTAAGCACCTCGTGGGCCGGATCCAGACCCTGGCTTTGAGTTTGACACCCCTGCTCTAGCAGAACTCAATAATACCACCTAATGTCTGCCTGGGGCACCGAGTCTTTTAATCTATCCAAACATTAGGATCATCAAAAAAAAGTTTATTTCATCTCATGAAATGAAGGACACCCTGGCTATTTGATAAACTGATAACATTTAAAGAACAAATCACAACCAGAATGCATCACTACTTTGTTCTAGAGCCTATTAAAAGTCATTTGGGCATGTTATTCCCCTTAGATTTTCAAGAAAAGTCTCTGATAGTGGAGGCTTCCCTTCTGTTGAATAAAATAGTTTTCATCAAAACATAGCAAAGGAAAAAGAAAAAGACCTTCACCTGGTTTCTCACAATTCTAAGACAGCTCAGTTTTTGTTTTTTTTATCCAAATAACAGAACTCCATACTAAATGCATTTGTACAATCCTACCTTGTCTACTTTGGCCTATATAGCATCCCATCCAGTAGTGGGTTTCAATTTAGTTTGCTACTGTTTCGCTCGTGTGCTCAACACTTCTGTGTATGCACAGAAGAGTCTGGCTGGGTGGGCGGAGCCTCCCGGCGCCGGCAGGAGGCTTGGATTGGCTACCGGTTCACCCAATCCGGGGCAAACTGGTAGCAACCCATCACTGATCCCATCAGTTCAAAATTTATCTACAATAAAATAGAAAACAGTGTCTGGGTTCTAAATCAATTTTATTCAAACTATTCTGCACAAGGCCGGTGTCTCTACTGGAAGTTGCAAGCAGGATGTAAAATCAGTGCATAGGAATCTGTTATCAGGAATGAGTGCTGGGTGTTAGCATAAACAAAGCAGGTGAAATCAGGAGATACAGTCACAGATCAGTGAAGCAAAGTAAGGTCAACATCCAGGAATCCATAGCTCAAAAAGCAACTGTAAGAAGCTGAAGTACATAATGGAGATTGAGTTTTGACTTGTTAATTCTTGGCACTTGACTGAGTTTTTAACAAGACATACATAGGTTTAGGACATCTCCTGCAGCTATAGCTACTCTGGTTCCAGCTTGTTCTGAATTGAATTAACTGTTTTCACTTGGCTGATTTAGTTGACTGAAAACTTTCCATCTTTGGCTTTCTATCTTTATCCATGTCTTTGTTCTTATGGACTTTGGGGCATCTAACTTTTTTTCCCTCCTTTGGGTCAGATATAAGCCGATTGAACTCCTCTTCCGCAGTTTCCACATCAGATGGCAATTTATCTTGAATTTCATCCTTCATCCAAGTTGTCAGAGTGATGTTTGAAACCAGCACAAGATTGCCTCAAAAATGTCCTCCAGATGTTTTTTTTAAAATTCAACTTTCATGATTTCCAGTTGCCATGGCCTGTGTCCAGAGATCTGGAGACTTGTGGTCCAAAATGTCTAGAGGGCATAAAAACGCTCATTCTTCATAGTACAGCCAAGAAGTTATAGTTAGGAATCACCCTTCTGGAGTGTTTTGACATATCTGCTGACTTCAGAAATGGGATGTGCACAGTCCCATAGTCATTTTTAAAAATGGCATGTGCTAAACTTTTGAGCATATAAAATGAGGTACTCAGCAAAGGTGATCAAATAAAGGCTTAGCTCTTGCAAGTTATTTGAACATTTCTTTCTATGTAGGCATAAATTGCAGAGAAGAATGAGTAATGCCTCTACTTGCCCTGCCCCCCTAATATTATAGTTCCATAAAATTATGACTAACAAAGGAATAAATAGCACATCTGCTGGGATCATCAAAGCAGAGTCAAGAACTTTATAATTGCATTCTTAAGTGCCCATTGAACACATCAGGGTTTATTTCTGGGCAAATATGCTCACTGTTAAGCATAGGTGATGCAATTTTCCATGCAAGTAGAAGAGTTATGACAACAAACAGTATGATTAGATTTTATCATGCTTCTTTGTTCTTCCTATATTTTTCAAGAGCTATAAGTCATTGTTATTCCTGACTCTCTTAGTTTTTAAGTTTGCAGTTTTCACATAGAATAATTGTTTTCTTATTTCTCTTATAGCTTTTACAGTATCAATAGAACTGTAATTTCTGACGGCACAGAAAACGACCCAGTATATTCAAAAGTAAATTATTAGAAAGCAAATTTGCAGTGGTAACAGTCAAGAAGGAGGGGATTTCTTTCACTGATGGAAGCATCTCATGAATAGAAATCCACTTTTGATACCTTTTCAGCAGGAACAAATTCAAGGTCCTAAACATTTATGCTTTTTGCTCTGGCAGGAATGGGCAAGCCATGACCATCCAGATGTTGTGGGGCACAACACTCTATCACTGTTATTCATGCTGGCTTGGAGAGCAGACTTAAGCTATTATTTGCTGTCCAGAATGATATAGCTGAGCAAACCAAGAAGCGTTGCCACTAATTTTGATTTATTTCTGAGTACCATTTATGGCTTAATTCCACGTCTGCTTAAGTCGTAAATCATTAGTGTCAGTGAGCCATTGGGGCTCTTTTGGATGCCAATAGATATAACTTTAGGAAACTGTATTCCTCTCTCAGCTCAGCAGTGGTTGTCTTGGGAAATAGTTTTTTTGGCCTTAATTCCCTAGCTGCAATGTTAAAGATTTATTTTATAATCCTGTTAGCCAAAGGACCTATAACAGAGAATTCGGGCATGAAAAACTAAGCAGTGTTTGATCTTAAAAGGTCTGTTTTTCCTTATTCAGTATGATTAAAATTCTTTGTAGGAAAACTGCTGAGTTTTCATCCATTTTCTAAAGGAAGCCTTGCTGAATTCAGAGGTCCTTACCTTTTGGTTCTAGTAGTCTCCGTTCTAGTTGCTTCACCATTGTAGCTTGCTGTTATCACTTTGCAACACTTAAGAGTAACGAACCACAATGCCTATTATCATCTTCTCCCCAGTTACTTTTCTGTATTTCACTTCCTTTGAAGTTTAAAATTGCTGTAACAACTAACTGTCCAACAATCGTTCCTCCTGTTTTATTTTAGTTGATTGGCCAAATAAACAATGGAATAGCCACTTGACTTTTAGGCATAGTTAGCCGAATGTCATGGATGATGTTAGCATTTTTTTTTACGCAATGTATGAATTAAAATCTTAAATCAGGGAAGGAGAGGTTGATGTGGGCATGTTGTGTTTTATGGAGTTAAACGACACTTGCTTTGTAAGTCTTAAAACAAAGTCCTTTTTTGTCTATATGGGGAAAAAGGGGGAAACCAGCAAACAATGTAGGTAGTCCTTGACATATGGCCACAATTAAACTCCACATTTTCATTGCTAAGCGAGACAGGTAAATGAGTTGTGCAACCTTTTGGCCACAGTTGCTAAGCAAATTGCTGAAGTTAAGTGAATCATTTCAGTTGTTCCCCTATTGACTTTGCCTGTCAGAAGCCAGCTGGAAAGGTTACAGAGGGTGATCATGTGACCCTGGGACACTGCAGCCATCATAAATACATGCCAGTTGTCAAGTGCCTGAATTTTGATCATGTGACTATGGGGATGCTACAAAACCATTATAGCAGGGGTGGGCAACTGTGGCCCTTTTACAACCTGTGGACTTCAACTCCCAGAATTCCTGAGCCAGTTTGGCTGTTTCAGGAATTCTGGGAGTTGAAGTCCACAGGTTGTAAAAGGGCCACAGTTGCCCACCCCTGCATTATAGCATCCTCACAGTCACATGATCAAAATTCATGTAAGTGTAAAAACTGGTCAGGAGTCACTTTTTTCATTGCCATTGTAATTTTGAACAGTCATTAAATGGTTGTAAGTCAAGGACCACCTGCACACAATACATAATCTTATATACTGTAGCTCTTTTTAAAATAAAAGAATTCTTTTTTCCAGTTTAGTCCAACAACTTTTATTGTGTATTTATTCCAGCTCATCTCTCAAAGGCAAAATATAGCACAGAAATATACTTTATTATGTAAAATACGTTTCCAATGAAATATTCAGGGCAATATACCGTATGTTGTATCCCGAATGTAAATCATTATTTTAAAATTAAAAGCCTTCAATAGAAACTACAAGGAAATATAGAAAAACTTTAAAACAATTGTATGGTTATCGTCAAGTCACAAAAGTAAACTAAAGAGACAAATCTGTGGAATTCTATTTGGCGTTTTGATATAATGACATAAAAAGTACAAATCAGATATCCTGTTGAAAAACAGAATTTTAAAGATTCTTCAGGATATCAAATGTTTTGCAACATTATCACAGGATATCAAATCCAATTACACTGTCACAAATCCATACATTCTACGGTGCTTGTGCAACCAACCATTTCTAGTTTTGATTCTGCATTCTTATTGAATCACTTATCTGTGATTTTGACTGATTTTGACTCTCCCTACTTGACAGGAGAACAGGCAATAGCATAGGGCCGGAGAAACAGGTGAGTCTCATTTTTGGCACAGCCAAACCCACAAGACCTCTGGGAAGGCCACAGCTCTCTCTTGTCTATATCTACTTGTCTTCTTTCTCATGTTGCAGGTTGTTTCCCCGACTGACCATAACTCAACTGCAGTCAAGATGTTCCTCAGCACTAACCTAGTTATATTTAGAAAAAAACTACACCAAGATATTCATGGTACCCCTTGTCTAGTACTGTACTGCATGTAATACAACATTTCTAAATTAGGGATTGTTTTTAAGGATACCATTCTGTTTAGAATAGGTTCAATGTTCTACAGCCCTCTTAGGACCAATGTCAAAAATACTTGAGAAGTGATGAATGTAGGCTTTTGAGAAGAGTTGGTTACAGCTGGCATGGAAGAAAGGGATGTTTGAAATAGAAAAGAGGATAATGAAAAGAGGGCAAATGGGTAGGGGCCACCCTTTTGCTGTGCATTTCTCTCCTCTTCAATTCATCGCCCCTTACAATAACAGCTTTCAACAGGAGAAAATTGTCCATTCTGATTGCAGATGAGAAAAGATAAATAGTACCCATCCTGAACAACTAACTTCTTTTTTATTTTATGGCACCACCTTATATTTTGTTCCAGACACGTTTGTTATTTACTCCTCAAGGGAAACGTTTAATACTGTATTAGTAGTGCTTAATCATTTCATTTTATTTAAAATAAAGCATTATATAATTATAAACGGAACACTATGCATTAAACATGTACATATTTTAAAGTGCTTTAATTGCTTTTTTGCATTCGCTCAGTTCTAGATTCAGAAAGCAATCCAGACAGGTTAACGAGTTATCAAATATTTGGTATTATGGCTTAATTCACTTTGTTGGGGCTGGGTGAAAAACATAGGATGTTCATATAAAAAGAGTACGCTGTCAAATAATTAATTAGCTCTTATCTAATTCAACCATCATATCTAATTCAACTATCAAAACTGAGATGTTGCTGTTCATTTTCCTAATCATGCCACAAGCATCGGGGGCTTGGCACCTAACAAATGATACTTTTTGTCCCACCGAACAATAATGCGAAATACAAGTCTTTAACATCAAAAAGAAACACCCTTCTTAACGCTGATGATGGGACTACCTCCAAATTACAAAGATATTAAAAACAGCCATCATTCACATCATTATTCTGGAATCTCTTGCAGACGCTTTCCCTGCCATATTCTGCAGACATTTCAAGCTGGCTCCATTATACCACAAAAACCTACCATCTGATCAGAAAATTGAGAGACAAATAAGGCCATTCATACAGAAAGCACTTAGGCAGGCTCCCAAGGATCTAGACTCAATGCATTATAACCCTTAAAGGAGAAATATGACTCTGAAAAATGCTTTTATGCATGTTCCTTGAACTTCAGTGATATTTTTCCAAGAAGTTTTGAAAACTATCTGGAAATAAACAACTTCTATTCAACAACAACAATTCCAGCCTAGTGTCAATATTTAATCCAACTGTGCTAGTTCCTTTTATTAATTTTGACCTCCAATATTTTTCAAGCTAAATAATAATCCATTTGCTCAAAGGTTAGCAATATTCTTTTTATCGGCTCAGTTCTGGCCACAGTCTTTTACATTTTTAAAAACAAGGCATTGTTAATTAAAACATTGTGGCTCTGTGGCAAAAACTTCATAGCTTTTTACAGAATTCTAATCCCAATATTGTTCCATTGTTTTAAAACAAACCAATGGAGCCAAAGGACCAATCAAAAGGGCAACCAAGGACACAGGTCCAAGGCATGCTAGACATCCAGGATGCAGGTGGCAGATGGAAATCCTTCCTGTGAAAAGTCCACGAGCAGCAAGCGCTTCAGAAAAGGCTTGGTTCTGCACTACTGAGAGATTCATTTTCCTTAATGTATTTGAGAATGTCCATCTCATCCATGTTTTGGATCTTCTCTTCCGCCGGCTGTCCCGTTCTGGTTGGAGAAGATGAGAATTTTTTCTCAGGTATCACCGGCTTCCTAGGTATTGCTGGCTTAGATGCCACGTTGGGTTTGGGTTTAAGCTTGGGCTTAGAGCTCACCTGCAACATTTTTTCAAAATCATCTTCCACCCTGAAAGAAAAAAGAAAGTATTTTATTTGAGCAAGTCCAACATGATACAAGTAGTCCTCAACTTACAACAGTTTGTTTAGTGACCGTTCAAAGTTACAACAGCACGGAAAAAAGAGACTTATGACCATTTTTCACACTTAAGACCATTGTAGCATCCCCATGGTCATGTGATTTACATTCAGATGCTTGACAACTGACTCACATTTATGACCGCTCTAAGTGTCTTGGGGTGTTGTGATGTGATCCCATTTTGTAACCTTCTGACAACCAAAGTCAATGGGAAAGCCAGATTCACTGAACAACTGGGTTACTAATTTAACAACTGCAGTGATTCACTTAACAAATGTGGCAAAAGAAGTAATAAAACAGGGCAAAACTCACTTAACAAATTTCTCCCTTAACAACAAAAATTTTGGGCTCTATTGTGGTCGTAAGTTATTTATTTATTTATTTATTTATTTATTTGTTTATTTATTTATTATATTTATATACCGCCCTTCTCCCGAAGGACTCAGGGCGGTGAACAGCCAGGATCAAATACATAAATATAAAAGTTAAAAACAATTTAAAACCAGATTAAATACTTTGGCTCACAATTAAAACAACCCATTAAAATCCAATTTAATATTTAAAACCGTTAAAATTAGGCTAGCCCGGCTTGCTGGAATAACAAAGTCTTCAGGGCACAGCGGAAGGTGCGCAAGTCTGGGATCCTCCGTACCTCCGGGGGCAGCTCGTTCCAGAGGGCAGGAGCCCCCACTGAGAAGGCTCTCTCCTGGGGGGTCGCCAGTCAACATTGTCTGACCAACGGCACCCCGAGGAGCCCCACCCTGTGGGAGCGTACTGGCCGGTGGGAGGCTGTCGGTAGCAGAAGGCGGTCCCATAAGTACCCAGGTCCTAAGCCATGGAGTGCTTTAAAGATGTTAATCAATACCTTGAATTGCACCCGGAAGACCACTGGGAGCCAATGCAGCTCGCGCAGGAGAGGTGTTACATGGGAGCACCCCGCCACTCCCATAATCACCCGCACAGCCGCATTTTGGACCAGCTGGAGCCTCCGGATGCTCTTCAAGGGGAGCCCCATGTAGAGAGCATTGCAGTAGTCCAGTCGGGAAGTGACGAGGGCATGAGTGACCATGCACAGGGAGTCCCGATCCAGAAAGGGACGCAACTGGCGAATCAGGCAAACCTGATAAAAAGCCCCCCTGGCCACGGCCGTCATATGCTCTTCTAAAGGCAGCCGTGCATCCAGGAGGACACCCAAGTTGCGAACCCTCTCCGTGGGGGGGACCGTGCGAACCCTCTCCAATGACTCGCCCCCAATAGCCAGCGAAGTTGAGGACTATCTACTGCTCACTTAATCTTCAGGTGGTAAACAAGTACAGATAGTCCTCAACTTACAACGCAACAGTTCATTTAGTGACCATTTAAAGTTATCAAAGTGATTGATGACTGTTTTTTCATACTTATGACTGTTGCAGCATGCCCGTGGTCAGGTGATCCCAAACTAAGACACTTGGCAACTGACTCGTATTTATGACGGTTGCAGTGTCCCAGGGTCATGTGATCATCATTTGCAATCTTCTGACAAACAAAGTCAATGGGGAAGCCAGATTCATTTAACAACTGTGGCAAGAAAAGTCATAAAACAGGGAAAAACTCAGTTAAACACAGTTTCACTTAGCAACAGAAATTTTGGCCTCAACTGTGGTCGTAAGTCAAGGATTACCTGTACACTCTTAGGCTACCAGGAAAGTAGGGAAAGAGTTTCTCCAATATTCCTGATTGTAGCTGCCTGGAATCATTCTAATAAAGGGAGCATAAAGTTTGGGTTACTTTTCCAAGACCGTCCCAAACAACATGGGAAGGATGTTCAACAGCCATCTCCCAGTCACACCTACCTTCCAATATCACAAGCCCAAGAATTCCTGTACCTTGTAAGGTTTCATCTTGTAATACTTGAGACACCCTTGGGACCAGAGGATAAAATTAATATCAGGCAATTTCCTGGGCATCTGAATCCTGGCAACTGTCTAAATCAGAGCTGGGCAGATTTTTGGTGGCCATGAGCTTTCTATCTTTTGAAAGGGAAAGACCTGCACTCAGAGCAGCTATGCTGCAAAGTGAAAACACATCTCAGTTGCCCCTAAGTGGGACTTTCCCCCAAACTTTGTTTTACTACGCACTTCCTTTTTTAAAAAATGATATTCAGCTTATTTCTTACTGTACTTTACTGTACATTAAAGAAGGGGTCTCCAACCTCAGCCGCTTGAAGACTTGAGGACTTCAACTCCCAGAATTCCTCAACCAGCCATGCGGCTGAGGTTGGAGCTCCCTGAATTAAAGCTTTTCAGTATATTCTATCTCCAAATGGCAGAAAAGGGAGTCCCTGAAGCTAAATATGACCCCCAGCTGTCAGACTGACCATCCTATTCTAAACAGAGGAAAATGTAGGCTAAGATGAGGTTGATTCTTTTCCCCATCCTGAATGACAGGGCAGTAGCCAAGCAGATTTTTTTCATGTCTATATCCAGGTGCTTTTCTATTTTTAGTTTGTGCAGCCATGTGAAAATATTGCCCCAATACAGTTGACCAGGCTATTTTTGGTAACATTGTCTTATGCTCAGACATATGATTGTGTTAAGACCAGAAATAGCATTACCTATTCACAATCATTAAATTATCGGTATGTCAAAAAAAGCATAACGAACGTGGACATTGCATTACCGACTGTTGGCATTTAGAAAACTCTGCGTGGATTAGTTACAGAAAAATCCTGATGAATGGTTAATCTTATAAAAGAATGAGATCTTTAAAAATCCAGGCCCAATATGGAAGTGGGGACTTTAGTTTTTGGCAAGAGAAATGCAACTTTGGAAGGTATGAATTTCATTATATTTTATGGAGTCAGAAAAACAAACGAAGCGTAGCAACTGTCTGAAAATATTAAGCAATGTCATCCGATGGAAAAAAATGTGTAGCTGTTATTTAAAAGAGATTTATAAACAGCTCAGACATCTATGGACTATTTTTATTTAAAGGTTTCTAAACAAAGAAATCTACGTTCTATTTTTAAATCTAAACACATTAAGTCCACTTTAAAAAAGGAAACACATTGTTTGAATATCTTATCGTAATACTATCGTGATTTAACTTCGGCCTACTCTTAATGGAAAAATATCTATGGCTTCTAAATATGCCAAAAAAAAAATGGAAACACAAGATAATTGCTATGTAATGTCCAAAGACTATAACACACCACAGATGTAGTACTATTGAGCCAAAAGAGATCCTACAATGGGGAACTGCATCTCATCCATAGAACAAAAAATAAATTTATTCATCTGTACAAAGCCACTGTATCTAAAGTATTTGTTTTAGGGATAAGAACACATTTGGTAAATAATTGCATTTCTGATATGAAAGCCATAAGAAATTATCTCAGTAATCACGTATAATGGCTCAAAACTTGCAGTGTAAACACAGAAACTTATCTGTGTTGAAAATATTAATGTTGAGCCCCCAAAGAGTACTCATAACTAAGAAAGATAGATTATCATTCAATCTCACCAGATTTATTGCAAAGAATAAAGAATGACATTAACAGAGTCCTGGAAAGTGGTCATCAGCCCCCATTTCCTGTATTAACAAGTACTTTTAAGATGGTGTCTTAATTTATCGTATTCCTAACTGCCTCTTGACAGAAGCGAGATGTTATTACTTATATGCCTGATAAAGAGGAAGGAATCTACAGATGTCTGGTTCTGCAATATTTTGCAAACATCCATTCTCATTCTCAGGTTCAGAGAATTCCATTACACTTAATATGGACACTGCAGGTAGTCCTTGACTTATGACCATAATTGAGCCCAGAATTATAGTCATAAGCCGTCCACCATGTGACCACACCCAAGTTTATCCTTTTTGTAGCAATCGTTAAATGAATTATTGCAAACCCATTAGACATTAAGTGAACCCATTGTCTGCAATGGGCATTTCCCCCCAGAAACTAGAAGTAAACACCAATTTCCAACAACAACAAAAATAACCCACTGTAAATCATAGTCATGTATGGCTGATTGCCAAATAACCAAAAAGCTATCGTGACCATAGAGGAGAGGGGGTAGTCATTAGAACTTTGAATCAGGGTTGTAAGTAGCACTGGGGAGGTCTGTTACAACTTTGAGCATTTGCTAAGTGACCCATTGTAAGTCAAGAATGACCTATACCTGCTCGATCAATGAGACCATGTGAAGCTGCTGTAAGCTTACCATTCTCTCCTCACCACGCTTTCCACTTTAAAGAGAAAGTGTTTTTCTACAAAAACAAAATATCCTTCCGACCTGTAAGGCTGGGCTCACTTTTCTAGCGGGTCCTGTCTTGTAGAAGGCGGCTTGTAATTTTGCTGACACGCTGACTCTCCATAAGTGAGGATTTTGATCAATTCTTCAATTTCATCTTAATTCTGAATTGCTACAGTTCTCTCATTCACTGAATATTTATCTGGCTTTTACATAAAAGATCTCCTGATATTTCTCGGTAGTTAAAGTGTGAGCCCTTTTTCCATTGACAAAAAAGTCCCCTGTTCCCAGAGCAAAAAAAATAACATACTGTAAGTAGGCTTTAGCTAGCCACACAGTAAGAGTGATTTCAGCAGGTATAATTCTCTCCTTACTCCTATAGCAACTTGACCTTATAATCTTCTCTAATGAAATTTTTTTATAAAGCAGGCATCTATTTGTAATTCAAGAGTTATGGTGTTTATTCATATATTTAATCAACCTTTCAAGGCTACTGTATTTCCCGGCATCCACCTGTGTTTCTCTGATGAGAAAGGAGGCAGAGAAAATTAAAGAGCACTGAGGAACTTGTTCAGAATTGTGAGATCAATAAAAGGTTCCTCACCGGTCTATAACAACAGCGATCAAGTTGACCTATCAAATCAATTGATGTTTGTAGCTCTGATTCCTGAAAAATTGTTGGCTGCACTTTAAGAGGAGATTGAGGTTTGTTGTGACACTGGCAGATTATGTTCAAACTAGCATTTTTTCTGAATCCCCACCATGCTTCGTTTGTAATTGCTAAACGTTATATGATAACAGGCAAGGCAAATATTTAGTTTAGTTTAGTTTAGTTTAGTTTAGTTTATTTGATTTGTATACCGCCCTACTCCCGAAGGACTCAGGACGGTGAACAGCCAAGCAATAAAATACATAAATACACAAAATTTAAAACCAGATAAAATCTGGTTTTATATCTATATCATTATAGAAGCCAGGTTGGTGTTTGTGTGTGTGTGTGTGTGTGTGTGTGTGTGTGTGTGTGTGTGTAGGCTCCAGTCAAGTCCCTGGCTTGAACATTAATCCTGCAAAAAAATGTTTGAAATTACAAACCCAATGATTATGATAATTGCAGTTGTCAAGCAAACATCAGACATCAGTCGGGGGGAAAAAAGCCAGATTCAGATAAAGTATGATTTCCTGATAAGATAGTCAACTGAAAATTAAATTAATCCCTACTTTAAATCCATGATCTCTATCACACAAGGCAGCATTTCTTAAATAGGACTGAGGCAGAAACAGGAACTTGGGTAAAGGATACAAGGAAAGATTTAAAATGAAGTTGATATGCTTTAGGATTATTGTCTTCTGGTGCCAAGCAATGTCTGAACAAGAAGGTCTGTTGGGTTCTTCTGCCACCAATAGCCTCCCACCGACCAGTCCGCTCCCACAGAGAGGGTCTCCTCAGGGTGCCATCGGCCAAGTCATGTCGGCTGGCGACACCCAGGGGGAGGGCCTTCTCTGTGGAAGCCCCAGCCCTGTGGAATGAACTGCCCCCGGAAATTCGTAAGATTTCTGACCTTCGCTGCGCACTCAAGACCCTATTGTTCCGCCAGGCTGGGTTAGCAACATAATTTTATATTGGATGTTTTAAACTTTTGGGGTTTTAAATTAAGCCAAATTTATTTAATACTTTTAAATTATTTTAAATTGATGTCTATTCTGTTTTTAAATAGGCTGTACACCGCCCTGAGTCCTTCGGGAGAAGGGCGGTATAGAAATAAAATTATTATTATTATTATTATTATTATTATTATTATTATTATTATTATTATTATTATTATTATTATTATCTTTAATCAGTTAATGGTCTCCTGTGTAGAAGTAATTTTCTAAGGTAAGCTAGTTAGAGTGAATTCCCAGTTCTCTAACAGGTGTCCTCAAAATGCACTGGATTATCAAAACCCTCATCCATCCATTATACTTTGCCAGAGGCCATGGTTTTTCACACTTCAGTTGAACCTGTAATCTGCAATCAGGGAACATGAAGGGCATCCAAGTGTGGACACCATGCTAGAAGACCTAGGGTTAGAAAACAAGAAGGTCCATTACCAAATTTCCTGTAAGGATCAAACTAGAGGCATACAGGGAATCCACAACTGAACAAAAGAACATGACCCTTCATAGTTGTGGAATTTGAGCAACTAATGTTCAGAGATATGCTTCTGCTTCCACTTCTGGAAATATTTTGTAGCTATTGTAACTAGTAACCATTCATAGCATTGTCTTTTACAAATATATCTAAATTAATGAACGAAAGCCAGATGGTGTAGTGGTTAAGGTACCAGGCTATAAAGTGGGAGATGGTGAATTCTAGTCGCTTCTTAGGCACAAAGCCAACAGGGCGACCAACTTTCTGCCAATCACTTTCTATCAACCCTAGGAAGAAGGAGGCAATGGCAAACCTCTTTTGAAATCTTGACAAGACAACTGCAGGGATTTGTGCAGTTGGTTACCAGAACTCAAGACTGACATGAAGGCATAAAATAATAAAATAAATGACTAACATTATATTTGGGGAACAAACTTCTATATTTAATGTCATTATCCACTATATGAAGAAGAGTTTCCTTTGTTCTGTCCTGAATCTGCCATTATACAGTTTCAAAAAATAACTTCAATTTCTGTCATGAGAAAAGGGCACAAATTCTATTCTTTTTCTCCATCCATCATGTGTCGTTTTATAAATTTCTATCATGCCCTCACATTTGTTTTCCTAAACAAACAAACAAACAAAAACCTGCACAGTAACTTTTTACCTTGGGAGAATTGTTTCAGATTCCAGAGAAAAAAAGGAAATTATATAATATAGAGGCTAATATAAACCAATACCTAGAATTAATTTAGGACGTCTTCATTTTCCAACCTTTTTTGTTAGCAGAATATTATTCCTGATTTCTTAATCTGGTAGGACTGGAATTTCCTAAAAATGTTTTTAATGCACCTGTTCTACTGGTAGTTCTAATTTATCTTTAATATCTAAGTTTGGTACAATATTCATGGAACAGCTTTGTGCATCTCATTCAGCTTAAGTCAGAAACTTAAGTCAGAACAGAATCTTGGTTTTGATTAGAAAATGGGCAGTGTACAGTAATTATTCCTGAAGATGCTGTGTTAAAAATAAGAATGCTGCATTTGAAGAGGATATAAATTCTTTGAATCATGCAAATTCAACTTTTTATACTTTCCCTATTTATGGAAGCTATATGTATGTGAATGCATGAATCCTTCATTCTTGAATAAAAGATCCATATACAGCTCCGCTATAATCTAGTATTTGACCTATTTATCTAACAAGATATGCCCTTTAAATGCTCTCAAGATGAATCTCATTTTCAAAGTTAGATTTTTATTAAAGGTATTTTATACTATGGACTATTTATAAATTTTTATTATTTTCTGTCATTGCCCTATTAAATATACATAAATATTGAGCTGAAGTATTTCCTTTAGACTGGTATATACTTTAGAATGCATATTGTCTACTTTCCTTTATACACAGATCATCTTCCTTTAAGAAAAGGAAGAAGTAGACTTTATAAACAATTCTAAAGAGAGTCTCCATATATCCCTTCCTGTAACACTGCTAAATACCAGTGCCTTGAGGGCTCATAAAAACTAATGCACTATATATAATCATGAGTTCAATTCTCAATAGAACGTTGAGTTTCCTAGAAAGATTTGTGGCTTTGTATGTCTGATGAATACCAAACAGGCAAACTTGGCCATGGCATTGCCAGCTGGTGGCCATTTCAAGTAAAAATAATAGAAGTATACATTGTGTAAAAATAGAGAAATCCTGAGGGATGAGATGGCAATCATGTAAAATCTTGTTTATAAGGATGTGAAATAATGTAAGATTGCGGTAGTGGCAAATATCTGTACCTCAGGTGGAGGATGAGAGTGGAGAATCTTTCTCTGAGCTTGTGGGTTGGTTTCCGAAAGTTTCATTACCAGACTAGGTAACAACAGAATTTAGCGAATGTCAGTGTTGGTGTTCTTCTGCTTATAAGGGTTTTATGTGGTCAGTAGGTCTTGTGATGGGAGGGTCACATCATGTTAGGGTCTAGTGATGAGTCTTGTGAGGAGGGGTCAGGTGTGGGTCATGTCAGGTGAAGGTCTTGTGAAAATGTAAGAGACATACATTTCTTGAATGAGACCTTAAAAAAAGGTAGGCTGTATATGCCATTTTAAAGATGTTATACATTTGGATGTGTGTATAACAGAGTCTCATAATTATATGTGGCCAAACAATATAAACTTCCTAAATGGTTTTCTTTCCCCACTTCCCCAATCTTGCTCATATACCAATTTCAGCTACCCCCTTTCTTTCTTAATCACAATGGAAATATATATTGCAGCACATGCTTGCTTATCCATTATTTTGTAGAAACCATTACAAATATCCCGTAAACAACAAGAGAATACAAGGGAGTGGAACATTTGTCCTACTTTATGTGTGTCAGTGACAATCCAGAATAGGCTGTCAAGTTTCTTACCCAGGTTAGCAAGTGATTGTTCCTCCCATTCCAAGCTACATAAGAAGTACAGATTGCAGACTTTCAGGCTTATTTTACTTGACTTATTCAGAAATGATTTGACATAATATACATATGATTAGTGAATGATCTGGTTCCCAGAAATTCATGTTTAATTCACAGGCCTCAAAAAGTAGGATTTTCTTACATGAACAAATCATCCATCTCAGATTATAAGAATAAAACATAAAGGGGCGGGGGGGGGGGGGGGGCTCACACATGAGTATATATTTTTTCCAGCTATATAATTGAAATAAAATAGAGTTATACCTTGGAGACTTCATGTCTTAAAAGATCAGATGTGCTCTTAAGCATAAAAAAAGCATTAACATTTTCCTCTGAGCAAACTAAGGTAAGTGTCTCTTATACAACATGCTATTACAAAATGTTCCATTATAAACAATGAAGAAGAATCATGTTTCCAAGACACTTCGTGCAATAGAGTGTTTTTTCTTCTTCTTTCCATTATGAACAAGTTATTAAAACTCTAAAATGTTTCTAACAGCCTAACTTCCATTCTCTCCTCCCACCCCAAATTTAAATGCAAGTGCCTCCCTAGTGTTGGTGAGAAGTGATTCTACAGAATTTCAAAAAAAACTCTAGTTAAAATGTGCAGCATAGCTCAGTAAATTGAAACTGTAATATGGAATTATACTATTGGTGAGATCCAGTCTTAAGTCAAATTATCAGCAGATTTATTGAAATCAGAAAGACGTGAATTAATTGTGATTAATTTACCATATTGATTTCAATGGATCTGTTATAGGAACAATTCAGTCTGCAAACAATCCAATGTTTTTTTTTTAGAAAGCAAAGAACTGCTAGAAAAGTAATTGCTTAAAAGTGTTTGGTTTATACCTGTAAGAAATATTTTCTCTATCAAAATGCAAGAACTTATATGACTTCATAAATATCTAGAGTCCCCAATTACTCTTCAGTCTCTATATACTTCAGACACCAGTGTAGAGGTGCGGTGGCTCAGTAGCTTAATGAAATTGCAGATGATCTCTGCTCCAGCGATTCAAGTCCTAGCATTGTATGTCAGATGAGCTCCCATCACTTGCCTCAGCTTAACAGTTCAAAAACAAGTTCTATGCAAGTAGATAAATAGGTACCACTTCGGTGAGGAGATGAGTTGGTACTCCATTCAGGCAGTCAGATTCCTGCCAGCTCTGAACCTTCCTGGTTGTAGCACCCATTTATGAGGCAGCTACAGGGAAGGGAGAGGTCCTAGGATAATGCTGCAGGAAAAGCCACTTTTCTTTCTTGGGAAGAGAATGTGTCCTACAACAAAGCTGGTAATTGGCAGCCAAACAACTACTCTGCAATAGCATTGTGGTTTTCTGGCTAATGTAACACCATATGCCAACAACAACAATAATAATACACCAATGGAAATGTAGTGTTTTTGAACTTAGTAGAGAGAATTACTATATATTTGTTGCATCTAGTATACTCCTATGTGCAACCATTGTATTTTTCATACTGTACATGGTTTAATTCAGAGATTATAAGAATCTGCCTACAAGCATTATTATGTGATTTGTACCCAGGTAATAGTGTCTGTCAGTCTATCTATCTGCCTGCCTGCCTGCCTGCTCCCCCCTCTATCCTTCTATCTTTCTATCTATCTCCCATCTTTACTACTTTTATAAATAACTCATGACGACAAACATATCTAATAATCCTTCCTCTTATTTTCCCCGCAACAACAACCTTATGAGGTGAATTGATTCAGAGGCATGTATACCTGAGCTGAATAGCCAACTTATGCAGAACAGAAAATAATGAACTTAAGTCACAATAAAACAGATTTTGCTTGAACTTTAGGAAAAACTTGCTAAGAAGAGTTCAGCAATGTAACCAATTACTGAGGGAGGCAATGATCTCCCTTTACTAGATTTGTTCAAGAAGTGGGTGGACAGGTATCTGTCAGGAAATTCTTTAGCACTAATTCCTTCCCTTAGTACAGAGCTGGACTCAATGTCCTTATGGCCTTTTCTGTTACTGTGATTCCTATAGCTGGAATGAACAGATTAACTCTTGACTATTGTACACAATTCCTTTTAGCTCTGAGGAACTGCCAAGGAGAAGGATGGATGGAAGTTCTGAAGAGACAAACATGATGATAAAGAATAACTGAAGAACTACAAGAATGGAGGAATCAACTATAGCTAAAATCCATACCTACTCACATTTATTTATACAATCCCAGTTTTGAAAACAGTGTGGCGTTAGTAGGCTAAAGCCTAGAAGTTGTCTTCCAATCTTGGGCGGTTTGAGACAGACAGGCTTGAGGAGAGACATCACAAGCACACAACACCAAATTTATCATGCAATTCAAATGAATACCTCAATAGTTCTTCCACGTCCTCAGCAGGACTAACATTTAACAGAGGTTCTCTGTCTTCAGTGGCTGTCAGCAACAGCAGTGGATCTCCAAGAGTTACCACTCCACCAAGATCTGGTCCTTCAAATAATTTCACATCTAACGTTTAAACAAAAGACAGGCAGAATCAGGCCAAAATACAGTTATAAACAGCAACTATAGTCTAAATAGCAATAGCATTTAGACTTATATACTGCTTTATGGGGTTTTACAGCTCTCTCTAAGCAGTTTACAGAGTCAACACATTGCCCCCAAAAATCTGGGTTCTCAACTTCAGAAGGATGGAAGGCTGAGTCACCCTTGAGTCCGGTGAGAATTGAACTGCTGGCAATCAGCAAAATTAGCTTGTAATACTGCATTCTAACCACTGTACCACCATGGCTCTAAATGAGTTGTGTGGGCAAAGAATTTATTGGAGTTGTGTGGTTGCAAGAAGAATTAACATAGAACTAGTTTCATATGATCCGGTTTCATGTAAGCCCCGCCCACATAGAAGAATAAAGAGGTTTGCAAAGTAGGGAATATCAGATTCGATTGATCTAATGTCACATTGCCATGAATCCTGAATTATGCTAAGTTGCATCACTGGCTTCCACTGCCAAACTATTTTGAGAGGAAATCAACCCTGAGAGAATAACATTTTATGATACCAATTCGCTTTTGTAAAGGAAACAGAAAGAATGACCCTTATTCCTTTTTAAACATAGAATTATTTCATTCATTAGGATACCAAATGAAGCATATACTAGGCTTGGAGGAAGCTTTGAAAAATTGCTGCAGTACAATTCTCTAACTAAGAGAATTGGTTAGGGTTAAGAGAATTAGCCTAACCAAGCATAACCAATGGCCCATTCCAGTTTTACACAGTAAGCTGAAAAGTTAAGCAGATACTGTATATCTTATAGATGGGATACAAGTATTGTTTTCTTTCTTTAAATTATCTCAGTATTTTTAAACATTTTGCATGAAGGACTTATGTAATAGTAATAATTAGTATGTTGAACAAGGACTAAGTTCAAACTCCCCCTTGACCATGGAGGTTCACTATGAGATATTTGGTTATTGATGTGAGGATAAGATGGGGGAGTGGGGAGAATGATCCAAGACATTGATTTGATCTGCCAGAGAAAATTCATGGTAGAAATGCAATAAATAAACCTAGCTAAAGAAACTAGTTAAGGAATTGCCACTGTGAAATAAGTAACTATATCCAGAATCTAAGACAGAGTTTTACAACCAAAGATTCCATGTTTTGTGACACTTTAAAAAAAAATCCTATAGAGTATATAAATCAAGACACTTGACTATTCATTAATACCTTCTTTGATTGCCAAGATCTTCTTGTTGCCAGGGGATGAAAAATCTTCAGACGTACCAAATAGTTCTTCTCCCGGATCCACTTCTCCATGAAAAATTGTTAACTTCGTGTTACCTTCTTGAGCAGGAGAGGATGTGGGCTTCTTGAGTTTTTTAGATCTAAAAAATTAAATAAACCAGAAATTACTAAGAACCTTCTGGCAGGAAGGATTTCAATTTGGGACATTGGTATTAAATCTTTTTCAACCATGTCATGACTTTGATTTTATTAGCCATGAAAGAAGAAACATGCTGCCATTGCTCCCTGGTTGAACTGTTCCCTGGTTCTGAAAGTTTATTGAAAAAAAATAAAATAAAGAGTCCAATGTTAATTTGGTCCTTGATCTGCATGGCCTATTGCCATTTTGGAGTAGTGGTTATAGGGCACAGGCTAGAACCAGAAGACTGTGAGTTTTAGTCTCACTTTAGGCACAAAACCAGCTGGGTAACCTTGGGCCAGTCACGCTCTTTTGGCCCTGGAAAGCAGGCAATGACAAACTATTTTTGAAAGCTTACCAAGAAAACTGCAGGGACTTGTTCAGGCAATTGCCAGGAGACAACACAAAGGCATGTGCGCATATATACACATATATACACTGAATTGTCTATACCAAGACTGTCAAACTCGGGGCCCGCAGGCCTGATGCATCACGTGCTGGCCATGCCTGGTTTAGTGATGGGGGAAATGTCATGATATGTCTTGTGACAACACGAGTTTGACACCCCTGGTTACACTATAACCAGGGAGCCGTTGAAGGAACTCTTTCTACGCCATCTGCTTTAAATATGACATATGAAAGATATTAATGGGAAGAATATTTATAGTTGATCATGAAATAGTGTGAAAAAAAATAAATGCGGTAGTAACAGCCAAATTTGTCAAGTCTTTTTAAAAACAAAACCAGAAAATGTTATTCTACTTGAAAGAAAAAGAAAACAATACAGATCCTAAAAATATGTTGACATGTGCCCCACAGCAAAGAATGGAAGACAATTCCGAGAAACATATTTCCATATCTTCTGAAAGTAATGGTAGCACACAGTTGCAGAACACAAGGAAGGCATAGCTTAAATTAATTCAGCAACGCATTTATTAGCCCATTAAAACTGAATATTGTAGCTGGGGAAGCTGGGGACAGATTTTGTGAGGCCTTTTTTCTTTTTTTTCCTCAGGACCACAAGATATAGTGAATCATGATGCTACATCTCCATAAATGAGGGGTCTCCAATCTTGGCAACTTGTAGACTTGTAGACTTTAACTCCCAAATTGTGGGAGTTGAAGTCCACAAGTCTTAAAGTTGCCAAGATTGGAGACCCCTGCTGTAAATAGTATATGTCATAATCCCACCACAAAATGAGTGGCATATACATTCAATAAATAAATAACTAAACCTAACTGAGCTGAACTCTACAGACATAGACTTAAGAATGAATGTTAAACCTGGAAATTTATTAAGAGTACTACTACTAAACTAAACTTGGTTATGAACTAATTTTAACCATTACTGATAGGGAGTGTATTGCTGCCAGATATCTTACATCTTTCTTTTCTATAGGTATCAGTGATGAACAATTTGGTGACTGATAGTAACTAGCAATGTACATTTCCTAAAGTTACTTCAAAACAAGGAAGCACCGGGCTTCTTAAATCTGTATGTAGATCAGAAGTTCCTTCTGTCACAAGCCAAATAAGAGTATCTGTCAGTGGCATAAGATGTACAAATGCAAGAACAAATCATATTAAGAATATGTCCAACCCCAAAGCCAACAGCGGTTAAAAGAATGCATGCTTCCAAATAAGGCTGGTTATGCTGCCGAGTTCCAGTAATGGGGATTAAATTAAGGGAGAGAACACAGAACAAGATGATTGATCAGAAATGCCCATTTATCCAGCATGACATCGACAAAAGGAGCTGAGAAAGCATAACATGTTCCGTGGGAAGAGACAGATGCCTACCCAGCTGTCAGGGCTCACTCACATAGCACAGTTTGTAACTTCTCCAAGTGCCTCTTCTTCTTTCTTTCTTTTTTAAAGTTGAAAGATGGAAGGCTATTTCTAGGGGTTTGTTGCTGCTGGACTAAACAAGTCATGAGCTTCCAATTATCACTGCCATTCCAGTCATTGCTGATTCATTGCTGGTACTCTGAGTAAATAAAACTGCAATGTTCCCAAAAATTGTTCACATTCTGCAGGAAAATGATACTTTAGTACTAAAGAATGTTAAGAACAAATATATATAGACACAATTATTTCCATTTGCTGAGTAACTTCCATTGCTTCGGAGATATTAAGAATATTATTTTTAAACCATATTCCTTTGATTTGTGTCCCTTTATACAGCATATGTCTTCTTATCAGAAGAATGAAAAATAGTTTTCCAAGATACTTCCCCATTGATTTTGTTCAGTTGCTCTATATACATGATAAAGCCAATACAGGTTAGAATCGGTTCACAGTACAATGCATATGGAATGTCTTTTGATAAGGTCATCTCTCTTGGCTTATAACTTTCTTGCAGAAGAAAAAGGAAGAGATAAAACTTACTTCATAAGCTGCCATTATAGCATGAATTTGCTTTGAGGATGATAGGAAATGCTTAATTACAATGATTAGAAATGATAGTTTCAATGTTAATCAAACTCTTAAAACTCAGTAAAAGATAAAATCTTGTCCTAAGCAGGGACTGCTCCTCAGTCCTCTATTCATTTATCCCCTCTGAACGTTGCAATATTTTGTTTTGTAAAGTAAAATTAAATCAAGCTAGCTTGGATGTCCTTTGCCACCTAAGGGGGACCTGAAGAAAAGCAGGATTTTTTTCACATTTCCCTTGCAGCGTGTCTCATGATACATCTTTCACTAGAAAACCTTAGGTTGCCTGAGTCTTCGACGATACCCTAAAGGAGAACTGGAACAGTTATGATTCAAGAAGACCCAAAAGAAGTAGGGAGCTGTGCACAGCTACAGGTAATGGAGAGAGAACAATAGAATTTTCAGTGTCAACTATTCCATTTACACAGAGGTAGGAGGTCTATTGAGTCCATGCCTAATAAGGAGAGAACTAATTATTACAACCTTTGTGATATGTTTATTTGAACCAGGTCTTTTCAAGCATTACTTAAAATTGGTAGAGAAATAATAGGGGAAGATCCTACCGTAAGGCAGCTTGTAAATGCCCCATTCGGCAATATATCATAGAACTTCATAGTAGGAACAAGTGAGGGTCAAACACAAAGCCACTTGCTTCCTTGTTCATGATTTTCAAGTACAGGTGGTCCTCGACTTATAACAGTTCGTTTACTGACCATTCAAAGTTACAATGGCTCTGAAAAAAATGACTTATGACCATTGTAGCATCCCCATGGTCATGTGATCAAAATTCAGACACTTGGCTACTGACTCATCTTTATGACGATGCAGTGTCCCTGGGTCATGTGATCCCCTTCTGCAACCTTCTGACAAAGACAATGGGGAAGCCAGATTCACTTAACAACCGTGTTACTAACTTCGCAACTACCGTGATTCACTTAACAACTGTGGCAAGAAAGCTCATTAAATGGGGCAAAACTCACTTAACAATTGTCTCATTTAGCACAGACATTCGGGGCTCCATTCTGGTCATACGTTGAGGACTACTTTTAGTAATGCCTGAAAAAAAACTGCAGCAGCATTCAAGAAAAGGGATGGTCCCCACCTGCAATATGAGGATAACAATGCTAAACCTGAATTCACAGTAAAGGGAGCTCAGCACATCGGGAGACAGCCCCAAATCCTTGAAATGGGAAATATTTATATTGTTCCAAGAAACGTATTTGGAAAATGTCATTATGCAGCAATTCATAATACATATACAAGGTCGGTTGCTATCTTGATTATATTTTTATACATAACTTGAGCAAACCTTGGTATCTTATGAATATTCAATTGATAGATAGATCCAACAAATACAATTCATAGGACTCACATTTAATAAGCTAAATGACAGACCTGTTAAGAAATGATATCTGGGATTCAAAGGGCTATCAAATTGAGGCCAAGGGGCTGGCCCGATTGAAGATGCTATGACCTGGTGGAAGTTGGGTCCTTTCGCCTCCACCCCACTCTCCACCCTCTGAAGCATAGATTCCTGGATATCATAGATATCAGCCACTTGCTTTTCAGGCTCTCCTCATTCCATATGAGGCTTACCATGAGTAAATGTCTATGAAGATTCTCAGTCATCCAGGTCATGGTTGTCCCAAAGGTGCTTTTTCAAGAGGCAACTGGATTTTCCGGTTTTTCTTTGAAGACGTTTCGCTTCTCATCCAAGAAGCTTCAGAGCTGAAGAAGCTTCTTGGATGAGAAGAGAAAAGTCTTCAAAAAAAACCTGGAAAGTCCAGTTGCCTCTTGAAAAAGCACCTTTGGGACTTACTATGAGTAGTAGAAAGGGGGCAAGTAAACAGAGCTAACCTAGCCCTGTAAGTGGATTTTCAGAGCTAGTTGCACTGTCCTTTGAAATCTGGCCAGGGTCTGTGCAATATCTACAGATCTGAAAAGGACAGGACAAGCACAGATATTGCTCTTCAGTCTTTTCTATGTTTCTGTACTTATCTGTACTCTACTGTTTGTTACTATTTTGGCCAGGCAGTCAAAAAAAAGTAAGGATGGAAAACATAATATCCTATTAAAATACAGATAAACATAACTCTGTCAAGGAACCAGACTTACTTATTTTAAGATTTTACAATGTAAATTAAGTCTGAGTTGGCACATTGCAACCATGAGAACCACATCGTACTTAAGTCTGCAATTCTACACATGCTTTTTTTGAAACAAGAGGAAGGAAAACAGGCAACACAATGCTTGAATTTACAAGCCAAAATTTACTAAAAGGTAAGTCATAGCATATATGAGGACCACCCAGATTGTTGGGGGCAATATGCTGACTCTGTAAACCACTTAGAGGGGGCTGTAAAGCATTGTGAAGTGGTATGTAAGTATCTGCTATTGCTATATTCAGTGCAATCCCCTTTCCAGGAAACAAGCACTGAAAAACTAAGAAAACAACTTATGCTTTAGTTGTTCCATTGTAAGAACAGTGGGGAAACAATGTGGGTTTAGTTAGGTTTGTATCACATTTATAGTTGATTTTTGGTTGGTTGTTATTATCTGACATGGGGTAGCTGAGAAGGTTGGAGGCAGTGGTGGGTTTCAAAAACTTTTACTACCGGTTCTGTGGGTGTGGCTTGGTGGGTGTAGCAGGGGAAGGATACTGTAAAATCTCCATTCCCACCCCACTCCAGGGGAAGGATACTGTGAAATCTCCATTTCCTCCTGATCAGCTGGGACTTGGGAGGCAGAGAATAGATGGGAGTGGGGCCAGTCGGAATTTTTACTACCGGTTCTCTGAACTACTCAAAATTTCCGCTACCGGTTCTTCAGAACTGGTCAGAACCTGCTGGAACCCATCTCTGGTTGGAGGTAGACCAAAGGGTAACAGTAATGACAGATAGAAGTAAATACGGTGAGAGATGGGACATGAACTGTTCCAAGGAAAGAGAGATTGCAAATTTCTGCTTCAGGGCCCCAATTTCAACTCAGCGGCCAGATATCCAAATCACCAGCTACACTGGGATCAAGTTCATGCTCTTGAATGCCAGCTCTGTCTGCAATAAATTTAACCACCCAATGATTTTTCCATTTAAGCATTTATTTGCACTGTATTACGGCTAATTGGCTGCTGCTGTTATGTGATGGATATTTCTTGTGTGGCAACAAAAACAAGGAAAACCCAGCTGAAACAAAGAGCTAAAGCAGGCATTCCAATGACTCCTTGCTTTAGTAGCCAGTGACAACCAGCAAAGGATACTAAGATATACCAGAAGAGTACTGGCCAGGTCAATGCCAATGTGTTTGAATGACTTTATTCGTAAGAAGGAGTGCGTACATTCACAATCATCTACATACACACCACGAATAAGGCTTTTAAAAGCCCAAGCCGACTGAAGCTTATTAGAAAGGGAAAGGGGAGGGATGAACAAAAGGCAACTGAAATCCACTCCCATTAACACTTTCTACTGTCAACAAAAGAGCTCTGTGAATCGAATGATTCAACGTTTCCTGTTCCTCACAGGCAGAAGCCTGGGAGCACTTGATGAGGTAATGCACATTTGGAATTCTTGGGGCGGAAGAGCTGAGTCATGCTATTATTATCAATCCCCTCAGACAAAAGAGGCTTCAAGGTCTCCCCTCCCCAGCTCCAAAGCCGGAGAAGAAAGAAGGCACGGGTGCAAATATGCTGTGGCACATGTCGGTCTGTACTTTGAAAAAGGTACCTGCTTATTGTTCCCAAATTGCAAAGGAGCTGCGAATATTGTCCGCAGCTTGACCTGCTTTAGAGCAGGGATCTCCAACCTTGGCAATTTTAAGGGTTGTGGACTTCAACTCCCAGAGTTGAAGTCCACAAGTCTTAAAGTTGCCAAAGTTGGAGACCCTTGCTTTAGAGCACAATAACCTCTCAAAATTCAATATTTTTTTTTTCTTTTCCCAAGTCTCCAAGCCTTCGGTCCTTTTGATGAAAAACTCACCTCATCGAAAATCAGTCTTTCCCAACATACTCGGTTTTTCTATGTCTAAGAATGAGGACTCAAAAGGGCTGCATTTGGTTTTAAAAAAAAAAAACATTAACCACTTCCATTCTCTCATTAATCCACTCAAAGAAACATTTTCTCAAGATCATTTGCTCAGACTTCATTGAACATTCATGGTATCACACCATCCCATTTCATATATGAAATGGTATAGAGCAGGGGTTAGCAATCTGTGGCTCTGGAGCCGCATGTGGCTCTTTCACCCCTCTGCTGCAGCTCCCCGTCATTCAAAATATGCGTCACAACCGCCGGCATGCGATTTATTGAGCTTTTCAACCCCCGGTAGGCCAATCATGGATAAATCCAAGAAAAGAAAAGTTTCAGAACAAAAAAACTCAGGACGTTTAATTCGACTACATATGCTAGTTTTGTGGCCGCACAAGAAATACTCAGGCACGGGAAGGGTTTTGTGACTCACAGCGTTTTCTTTTCTATGGGAAATGGGTCCAAATGGCTCTTTGAGTGTTTAAGGTTGCAGACTCCTGGTACAGGGTCTCCTGCTTGAACAGGGGGTTGGACTAGAAGACCTTCAAGGTCCCTTCCAGCTCTATTCTGATTGACTGATTGATTGATTGAGTGAGTGAGTGAAATGAAGCTGCAAAAGATTGGCTGATTGTTGCTAAATACACTACAGAAAAAAGAAGAGAGGTAGAATGCCTACAAAAGCAGCTGTAGAATTTAAGCTACAAATGTGAATTTGTGGATGTCTATCCAATCCTGCCCCGCAAATGGCTGCCAGTGGTTATGGCATAGCAAAATAGCCACCTCCTCAAGTACCTGAAATAAGAACTTCTCTAGATGTCAGGAACAAGGTTTCTGATAGAATCATAAGGGGACATTAGAGGTGTTCTAGTTGAACCCCTTACCCAAGGCAAGAGTCCTAATACGACTGACTTGCCTTCTCCCATACACACTCATCTTTACTGTGAATGTCTAGATCTATTTTCAATGCAGGGAAGAGTGTGTGTGTGTGTGTGTGTGTGTGTGTGTGTGTATGTGTGAGAGAGAGAGAGAGAGAGAGAGAGAGAGAGAGAGGGAGGGAGGGGGAGAGAGAGAGAGAGATCACCACCACTGGAAGTTTGATATGCTACAGCAGATGAACATTTTTGTAAACTTAGTTGTTTTTTTGTAGACCATAACATAATTATTTTGACAGGCAAACTCCCTGACCAAAGCAGATTTTATAGCTTTGAACAAATAACTGATATCTCTCAATTTCACTTTTTCCTACTTTGTACAATTGAAGTAGCAAGCTAGAAACACAATTCATGGAAGGGCAAACACAATAGAAACAGAAAAAAAAAAAAAGTAAATGTAGGACATTAAAGCATTTTGCAAGTTTGGGGTTTTTTTTGTTTTTGTTTTTGTGGGATCTTTTAAGTATCTGTGACATTGAGAAATATTTTCCCCCACTAAGCATTTAAAATTATTGCCCTAAAAATGCTTGCTGCGAGTTTTGATAGGCTTTCCTTGGAAATGAGATTTATTTTGAGGCTGAAATATTTTGAGGGAAATGTAATGCTATAACTGATGGACCTTTAGCTCACTGTATAATTATGTTCAGATATACTAGCTATAACAGCTATAAAAATATGCTTTCCTGCTGATTTAGGTTGAAAGTTCAAACAAAGCAAAGCTATACATGTCCTTTTTCTTTTCTGAACGCTTAAAAAGGATATCCACAGGCCCAAATGTAGGGTTGCCACCCAGGGCCGGATTTAGGTGAAAAGAGGCCCTAGGCTATTCCACTTATGAGGCCCTTTCACCTATAGTGAAAGTGTAATTTTAATTTTGCTAACAATTTGAATGTAGGGAATGTAGGCCCCTCTTGATCTTGAGGCCCTAGGCTGAAGCCTAGTTAGCCTATAGGAAAATCCGGCCCTGTTGCCACCTTTCCTGGATTGACCTAGAGACTTTAGTTTGAATCCCTTATTTCTGGAATATGTGTGATGGTGGGAAGGAAATTCCTTTCCTGCACCCAACAATGCTTGCTAGGTGATTTGTCAATATGGATTTACTGCTCGTTCAAAAATTCGCGTCCTCCTTTATTGTAATTAAAAATACTCTGCCTGATAGATGATCATTCATTTCCAGACAGGTGTTAATAAGTGATTCCTCTTTCAAAGCTGTCTCTTGCAGATACAAGGACAGGGCACAGGCCCTTCTGCTGCCCACACCAGAACAGCTATGGAGAATAGCACTTAAAGGTTAAGGCAGAATGGCCAGGCCTGAATCAGCCTAAAGTGGCCAATAGGAACTGAATGGGTCCCACTCATGATGGAGTAGCTGAGAAGCACAACAAATGCACCTAGATAAGAAAGGAAACCTCAGTACAGCTACAGATGACTTAAAGCTACTTTAAGTGTGAACTGATCCATTGCCATGGAGTGAAGTATCATCAGTTTGCTGCTGCTGCTACCTAATTACATATCTCCACCCTGGTGAATCAAGTGATGCCATGAATGTAAGTCCTGGTGCCTGGAGGCTGACATTCTGGATAGGGAACAGCAAGCTTCAGCTGAACTCTGTCAAGACTAAGTACCTCTGGATATGAGGACTTTATGGTTCCAGGACCTGGCCATCTTTGGTGGCAATCGTGGTTAGGAGGAGCCTTACACAACTTCTCACTTCACCTAAGGGTTTTGTATATTTGTTTTCCATACTATTTATTTCTTAGTGTGGATTGCTGTGTGCGGTCTAGAGTCACTGTTGACAAGATGGACAACTATATAAATTTGATAAATAAATATACATACTGAGCAGTAGTGGGATTCAAACAATTTAACAACCGGTTCTCTGCCCTAATGACTGGCTGGGTGGGCGTGGCCATGGTGGGCGTGGCAAGGGAGTGTGACAGGCAGCAGTCGGCCTCCTGCACCCTCCTGGGAGCAAAAACAAGCTGCGGGGGGAGAACGCACCGCCCCGCCCCACACCTCATTTTGGGCCTAGGTGGCCTCCCTGAAGCCTCCTGGGAGCGAAAATCAACTGTGAAGGGACCGTGCTGCCCTCCATGCCCCATTTTGGGCCTAGGAGGCCTCCCTGCACTTATCTGGGAGGCAAAATGGAGTGTGTGGGGACTTCTGGGAGGGGCTGGGAGCGGCGGGGCCCGCCAGGAATTTAACTACGAGTTTGCTCAAACCGGCGGAATCCCACCACTGATACCAAGGCTTACAAACTTGGTTTTATTCATGTATTTCTTCTCCTATTTCCCCCATCCTGCATACATGCTGCTCTAAAACTCTAAAAGGGTAAATCCAGCAATATAATATATTAGTAACTGGTGTTGAAAGAGTGTTCGCCACTGTAGGAACAGTCTTCCCTTGAGACCAAATCAAGAAATAATGAGAGTTAATTGGGGCTAAAGTACTATTTGGCACTGCAGGAACAAACTTCCTGCAAGAGCACTCTAATATTTTTTTTTAATCGGAACTACTATCTATACTCAGGGAAACTTGTAAAATCACCACAACTCTGTGATAATTGCTTTTACCTGGTACCTGTGGTGGTCTTTTTTTCCATCACAGAGGGGAGAATTATTGGGTTAGTGTGAATTGGCATGTAGGTGTTTTTTGCTGATCTGTTATCAAGATACATTCTGCCTATCAGCTTACAGAAACGGTCATTTACAATAAATGGCAAAATGCACTGAAAGGAGGGAGCAGGGAAGCCTGAGGAGGTATTTCTGTATTTGCTGGGTTCTCGCTGGGTTGTGTAAATTAGACCAAGAGCTCATCAGCACTCGAGTGGATTTAAACACCTATATCTTTCAACATTGTCATTATCTTGTGAGAAAATCTAACAAAGTTGAGTGATTCTTGGATGGGAATCTATGCTAAAATCTCAGGGCTGTAGTCTAGTTTGGAAAGGAGCAAAATCTACCCCCCCCCAAAAAAGATAATAGCCACCCACTTTTCTACTGTCCAAAGAATCAGTGTGACTCAGCCCATATACCCAACAAAAGTTGAGTATGACATAAACTTGCTTTTACCTGGTAACATCTTTACGTCCCACCAGGGACTATAGAGAAATCACAGTCCATAGTATATGCCCAGACAATTCGATCTGTCAGTGCTGATGCACTTCCTTCCAGAATCAGGGAAGTGTCTCTGCATCAATGCCTGCCTTCTGGAATGAGGTTCCCACTGAGATCCAGATGGCTGCTAGCCTGCTGGTGCTTCAAAATGACTTGAAGGCTTGGCTCCTCTCCCAGGCCTTTAGGGAGAGTGAATGAAACCCTCTTGCATTTGTTTGGTTTCTATTTCTTTCCTTTCCTTTTCTTCTCTTTTCCCTTCCTTTCTTCCTCCTCCCTCCCTCCTTTCCCTCCTTCCTGTCCAGTTTTTATCATCTTTGTTATTATTTATTATTTATTTTTGTTTTTATATTCTTTTTCTTGTAAGCTACCAGAGTTGTTGATTTTTTTAAACAAAAAAACCCACATTTCATAAAAGAGAAGCCAAGGTCAAGTGAAAATCATAGTATTGAATTGACAAAAGCTATTAACCAACTGTGGTGGTATTGACAAATGTCTGGGATTGGACGTATGGCCACGGCTGACGTTACTTGGTCCTAGTTAATGGTCATCTCCCTTTCAGGACTTGGCTTGTAACTTGGATGTCAAAAGTAAAATAACAAACCTACCTGAACAACCCAAGCCCCTCTGAGCTGTTGGCCAAAGGAGATGCAGGCTTCAATTTATACAGGTAGTCCTTGACTTACAACAGTTCATTTAGTTCGAAGTTGCTACGGCACTGAAAAAAATGACTTATGACCACTTTTCACACTTATGACCGTTGCAGCATCCCCATAGTCACGTGATTTACATTTGGATGCTTGATAACTGGTTCATTTTTATGACCACTGCAGTGTCCCAGGGTCATGTGATCACCTTTTGCGACCATCTGACAAGCAAAGTTAACGGAGAAGTCAAATTCACATTACAACAGTGTTATTAAATTAACAACTGTACTGATTCACTTAACAAATGTGACAAGGAAAGTTGTAAAATGGGGCAAAGCTCACTTTTTTTTTTTTTTTTGATTTATATGCCGCCCTTCTCCGGAGACTCAGGGCGGCTTACAATGCGTTAAGCAATAGCCTTCATACTTTTGTATATTTATGCAAAGTCAGCTTATTGCCCCCACAAACTGGGTCCTCATTTAACCTACCTTAGAAAGGATGGAAGGCTGAGTCAACCTTGAGCCTGGTAAGATTCGAACCTGCAGTAATTGCAGGCAGCTGTGTTAATAACAGGGTGCTTTAAACCACTGTACTACCAAGGCTCCTTAACAAATGTCTCACTTAACAACAGAAATTCAATTGTTCAATTGTGGTCATAAGTTGAGAATTACCTGTACATCAAGATAACCTTTTATTTTTGTTTTTTAGGGTATCATCCAGGCAATTAATTACTGAATGAATTTATTACAAAAACAACACCATACTCTCCCGTTTTCTTCTACCATTTAAAATAACTTAGAAACTACTTCAAAAGCCAAAATTGCTTAGGACAGCGTGATGACAAATGCCCAAAGCAAGGCACTTGTTCAAAACAACATCGATCAATATTAATGCAATTAATTGCTGACCTCAAAATGAATTGTGACTTTCAAACTACAAAGTGGCATTCTAAGGGCTTCCCAAACGCCTCCACCAAAACCTCTCTGTCTCACTCAAGCCTGTCCATCAGCAACCACAGGGTTCTCAACAGAATCGTGAAAACAGCACCACAGCATTTGCTGAAAGCTTCAGCCCTTTCATACATATCTGTGAGGGTGTGCCAGATGTACGAAAGGATAGATCTTGCAGGGCGATGCCACAATGCTGCTTTTATCAGTTTGACACACACCCTTGCCTCAAGCCCTCAGTTGTAACAAACCCTGTCCCTTAGAAAAGATGGAAGATATTGTCTCCATTGGGAATATTTGCTTCGAGGCACACCTGACGTACTCTCAAAGGGCAGTTCTTGAAGGCTTCCCTTGTTGCTCCCTACATCAATAGAGAAGATCATGGGTGCATGTCCTGTATCTTCTCAGTGGTGCAATGAAATATCTGCAAGCACACAGCTGAGTTCAAAGAATACCAAGGACCCCCAGGGAATATTCCATATCATTTTGTTAAAAGGTAAACGTAAAGGTTCCCTTGCACATATGTGCTAGTCGTTCCTGACTCTAGGGGGCGGTGCTCATCTCTGTTTCAAAGCTGAAGAGCCAGCGCTGTCCAAAGACGTCTCTGTGGTCATGTGGCTGGCATGACTAAACGCCAAAGGCACCCGGAACGCTGTTACCTTCCCATCAAAGGTGGTCCCTATTTTTCTACTTGCATTTTTTACGTGCTTTCGAACTGCTAGGTTGGCAGAAGCTGGAACAAGTAAACAGGAGCTCACCCCATTATGCAGCACTAGGGATTAGAACCGCTGAACTGCCAACCTTTCGATTGACAAGCTCAGTGTCTTAGCCACTGAGCCACTGTGTCCCTCTCATTTTGTTGCTACCTTGTAAACATTTAAAGTTTTACAGCCCAAATATGATAGATTATTTTTCTTTTGTTACTTTACTATATAGAAAAAGAAATTGTGGAAAAAATACAAAAAGAAAGAAAAAGGAGGAAAACATTTTATTATACGAGAAGAGCTTAGTGTTTTAAACAACATTAAACCCTGACCATATGAAATATTATTATTAGTCTTCCCATTATGTTGATCAAGAGCCATCTCATAAATAGAGAGTAAATATATCCATCCATCCATCCAAGATTGTAAATCCAGAAAGAATTGTCTTTTCAGCATAAAGGTATACTTTTTTTAACATACCTCATCTCAGAAAATGCTTATTTCTTAATTCAGTGATAAATTTCAAATTTTTAGATGTGCGTATTTCCTTTCAGGATAAGTGAAATTATACAAATTACATAATCAGAATAAGCAGCAGCCAAAGAAATTAAAAACATAGGAAAGAACACGACAGCCAACTGAATCTAGTTTGCAGCCATACCATTCAATACATTTTTTAATATCTTTCAGTTCTTGCGATCCATCTTGCTTCCATCCCATCCATGCACCATTTTATAATTGGTTTTTGTGCTTTAATTTTTTCGACTCTCTCTTTTAGGAGATTTCATCAACTTCTCCAGCTACAGCCTCCTTAAATTTCTCTTTCCCTCACTTTATTCTTCCTCAAATAATTGCTTTGTGCTTCACTCATCATTCCTTTTCCTTTTATGACCAAACTATCTCAAGGTATTTACTACATTTTGTACTGGCTCAACATTCATTCATCACCCTTTCATTCTTGACTCTATCTCTCCTTACTTTATCATACACACTTAAGTACCGAATTCCCACTGCAGTCAATTTAATGTTTCTCCTTCAAGACTCAAATCTCAGCTCCAGATAACAAATCACTTAGGAGTGAAATACTAAAAAAATAATCAAATAGGAAACAAGTCTGATGTGAAGTTGAATACACACATACACACCATGCTATGAAGGATTAAATGCTGTAGGGCCATCAAACTAAACTTCAAAATATCAGCTTATTAACACTTTCCATGTACAGGAATTAAATTTAGTTGGAGTAGCGTTAATGTAAAAAAGGATCTAAGCTTGATTAAACTTTCTAGTCATAGTTATCTAATCCACAGATAAATTAAAAACATATTTAATACACTTATGGAGAACATCAGGGAATGTTTAGCAGAGCCATAGTAACAAATCCTATATAGTTAATAAAATGTTTAATCACAAGTATTAAAAATATCCTTCCAGCTCAATCATTTCTCATTCTGCCACAAATTTTAGAGACTCCTAATCTAAATTATTCTATCTCACACAGATTTTGAATTTCCATTAATATATACTTGATATATATTTGTTCTTCTGATCTAGAGTGAAGACCTTTCTCATGCAGGAAATATAAACTCCTAATAAAACAAATTAACTTTAATTTAACTTTAATTCTACAAAATTTACATTCTACAAAATGACTAAAGATGACACAAACAGAAAAAGTGCATATTAACAACCCAATATTTGAAGAAAAAGAAAAAAATATTCATTTAACTGAAACACACTCAAAACCAAAGAAGTTGAAAACTAAGAAATTTTAAAAATCAACAAAGAAATAAGAGACTTTTTTTTTTTAATTTGATTTATATGCCGCCCTTCTCTAGAGACTCAGGGCGGCTTACAATGCACTAAACAATAGCCTTCATTCTTTTGTATATTTATACAAAGTCAGCTTATTGCCCCCACAACTGGGTCCTCAATTTACCTACCTTTGAAAGGATGGAAGGCTGAGTCAACCTTGAGCCTTGGTGAGATTCGAACCTGCAGTAATTGCAGGCAGCTGTTCTTAATAACAGGGTGCTTTAGACCACTGTACTACCAAGGCTCTTGGTAGTAAAAGAAAATAGAAAGCAAAAGTTAAAAATTGGGAGGGGATAGAAACTATTTCTACTGGGGATTTCTTAGCTGACGTATATTGAAAATACAATAGAATATGATCTCCCACAGTCGTCCCATGTGTCTCTAAAAAATATGGACTGTAAAATTAAATTAAAATAAATTAAAATTAAATTCTGAAAAAGATGGCTACTTCTTTGCTGCAGGTGATCCCAGAATAATAAATTTTTCTATATCTTTTAGATCAGAAATTTTATTTGGCCTAATTATTTAAATCCTAATGCTGGACTCTGGAAGAGTTCTCCTTCCAGAGGTTGCGAGTGCTCCATCATTGGAGGTTTTTAAGAAGAGATTGGATAGCAATTTATTTGGAATGGTATAGGGTCTTCTGCTTGGACAGGGAGTTGGACTAGAAGACCTCCAAGGTATCTTCCAATTCTCTTATTCTGTATTCTGCATCTAGAGTATGCAGGGAGGAAGGGAGGAGAAGGTAAATGCAAAATCAAACCCAATGATGGGTAAATTGATTTCCTTCCAAAAGTTTTGGATTTTGATTCAAACTAGATTCAACCAACAAGGCCAGTGCAAGTGATCCTGAATTATAATGCAAAAAAATCTGAGAGGTGTCAGCTTTCATGTTTGCTCCTCCAGCCTAATCAAGGAACTTAAGCAGGTGACTACATATCTCTAGGCGGCCTTGGCAAAAGCAGCTCATGCCCTTGTCCTCTCCCAATTGGATTACTGCAATGCACACCACACAGGGCTTCTTTTGAAAAGTACTTTGAAAACTACACATGATCCAAAGTGCATCAGCTTGCTCACTGATGGATAAGATCTACTGTTCACATATTAATACAAATACTTTACCAGAATGCTTCCCGGTACAATTTAAAGTGCCAGTGTATGAATGGCTTTTTAAAAAAACACCCCAAAAAATTCTGTAAACTGCTTAGAGAGGGCTGTAAAGCAGTATAAAAGTCTAAGTGCTATTGCTGTTTAACTTGGCCTTTGGGTACCTACATAGTCACTGACTTCAGTGGTTCCTACTGATCCAGTAACATATGGATACTTAAGATTCCTCCCCCATATGAGATGTGACATCCAGAAGAAATGTTTATTGTTTTTAATCAGGAACCACCTCCCACCTAGTTTTATCACTACTGAGCTTTAAAGAAGCCTTAAATACTGAATAGTTTAGAAGGGCATTTATTTAATACCGGCCATCAATATGTCTTTTATTGTTGTTGTTACAGAAATGGGTGGTAAGAGTTTGACAGTTTTAAAAAAATTATTACTGTTCTTGTATTTCTATATTACTATTACCTTTATTTTGATTTATTGTATGCTGTCATGAGACTGGAAGGGTGCTTGTGAGCGTTAAGAAATACATAAAAGTGATACTGTCATAAAATATGGAAAACTATCTTGTTTCATATATCAAACATCTGACTTCTTGCCCCTGGAGTTTCAAGGATTCCCTTTCCCCTTGATAATTTGTACAGCTGTTAAAACAATACTATTCCACCATGCTTTTGCAAAAGATTAAAGGTTTCTACTGGCCATCTAGAGCAGGGGTCTCCAACCTTGGTAACTTGTGGACTTCAACTCCCAGAATTTCTCAGCCAGCTTTGCTCTGGGAGTTAGTCTTAAAGTTGCCAAGGTTGAAGACTCCTGATCTAGAGAATTTCTATTACTTGTATGTCTTTCTTTCATTTTGCTTTTTTATTCTGTTTGTCCACAACCTTGATTGTGTTAGCTTACAAAAAAAGTGAAATAATCGCATTTTCTCCGACTCTTTTACTGGTCACCATCTCTTAACTAGGAACACAAGGTTGATGAATGATCCAAGGCTGTTTGAACTTTCACCAGTCAGTATGCAAAGTACATGCTCCCCCTCCCTTTATTTCAGTTGTTTTGCATTTCTTTTAATAACCCTCAGAACAACTATTGGGAGTTCTAAAATGTTTTTTTATGAAATTAATTCTGAATTCATCTTGGCTGCAAAAACTCAGAATTTCGATGACAGCAAAGAACGGGGGGGGGGGGGACCTAACACTTTGGGGCTGCCTGATGGTCATCTGTAGTTTTACACAACCACAAATACAATAGCTCTAGGATAGGAAAAACAAAATTGAAAAAGGCATACTTGAGGACACCAAGTGGATCCACGTCACTGTCTTCCTCTTCTGTTTCCTTTTTGGCCTCCTGGCTTTTAAATGAACTGAACTGAGAAATGACATCAGGTATTTTTTCCTCTTTGAAAAAATCAAAGGCTTCGGTTTCGTCATCCTCTTCTTCCTTCTTGGGAAGGTTTTTACTCTTGACATCAATGACACTAGTGGATCTGGTTCCTGAAAAAAAGAGGCAGAGAAAAATTAATGCAGCGGTACACAATAGACACAGCTATTATTCCTCTACATGAGTATTACCAACAGCTACCCAGTATTCTTATACTGGAAGAAAATGGACCTTTTATATGTGAAAAACAGTATATTTCCACACCATGTAAATAATTTGTGGCAATAAATATATGTTACTTAGGGAACGTTCGAACCATAGTTTTCTATTTCCATATTCCCCAGAAAACAATCTGAAACTAACATTCTCACATCCAGAGAACATGTTACTGTGCATTTGTAGTATTATATTGGTAGGGAAGCAAACCAAAAGTATCCTCCATTAAATATTTGTGACAATGGGAATTTAACATAGATTTTAAGTGGAAACATTTTGCAAAGTTCCAAGAGTTGATCCATGGCCTATTTATTAAAACTTCACTCAGTGTAAAGAACATGTTTTTAATTTACCCAGAAATTCCAGTAACTCGGGGCTTGATGCGAGAGCCACATCTTTAGAAATCAAGCCCATAATCTCATTGAAGGCAGCTCTTCGTTCTCGAATATCAGATTCGCCAACAAAAAGCACTTTTCTTGGCAAAGGTGGTAGAGAGGTTTGTGGGTAACGTGTGACAAGTTTTTGATAAAACTCATCAATATCACTGTACTTCTTAGAAACCTGTAACGTAGGGAGAAAAATATTCATTTTTTAAGTGACAGGCATAAACATGCAACAGACCAGACTAACAATTCTGAAAGAAGATACAAGATTTCCCACACATCATATGTGGGCAATTACGCTAGGCCAGGAATAAGTATGGTCAATATTTTCAGGGCTTTTTTTTTTGTGTGTGACCTTGAGTAAACTACACAAATGCGTTAAGCCTCTCAGAAGTTTAATAGATCTCTTTTAAATTTTATATCTTAACACACAACTAAAGGTGCCAATTTATTGCCAATCTTGAGTGGTGCTGTGGGTGAGATAAATAGATCTGTGCCATTTCCCGTAGATTTCCATTCTTGCAGTACGTGAACTTGGTGATTTCAACATATTGGACTATTAATATTCTAAAACTGATTGTATCACCTAGAGGAAAGGCTTGGGAGAAATGGGTCTTTAGTAGGCATCTAAATCGAATAGGATATGCTTCCAAATATTGGTGATGAGGAAATTATTCTAAATATTGGTGAATCATTCCAAAGAGTAGATACCAGTATAAAGTTCACTTGCAAGTTACAGTAAGATGATACTCTAAAACAGGGTGTCAAACTTGATTTCACTGAGGGCAGCATCAGGATTGTGTTTGACCTTGGGGGGGGTGGGGAGTGTTGCCGGGGGTGTGGTCAGGGTGGGCATGGCCAGCTTGACATCACTCGTGTTGGGGACGCCTGTGGTGGCCCCGGTTTTCGGTTGCAATAGCCTCCTGAAGCCCTTTTCAGGCCCTCCCGAGCTCCATTTTCACTGGCAGAGGCACCACGGGCTGGTCCTTCACTGTTTCCAGGGCAGGCCCACCGGCCAGATCTAAGCACCCCGCGGGCTGTATCCGGCCCGCAGGCCTTGAATTTGATACCCCTGCTCTAAAAGAACATAATCATATGTATGCCCCAGTGAGTACTGGCAAGAATCAGGACAGTGATCAGGGCCCCAGGCAATTAGTTCTTTTGGATCCAGAGACAAAAAACAGCCTACTGAATAAAGGGTTTTGAAGGTTTATTATTAGCTCGAGCTAACAGATCTAAAAGCAAGCATAAAAAACAAGCAGGTTAGCTAAAATGAGCTCTAAATTTCTAGATTTTTCTTAATATGAAGGAGAAATCAAAATATGTCACTAAACTATCTGGAATAACCAAAAAAAAAAAAAACCTATTATTTTTTCAAATGCTAAGACCTATAGCAGATGTGATAGAATTAATGTGGTATCGTTAGAGTAATATTTTTGTTCTCCCACTTTTTTTTTTTAATTGGAGAATTTGCTTCTTTTTTCAAGAGAAAGGATATCAAGGGCACAACAGATCTATTTGACTGGTATTTGAAACATTACAGGATGTTTTAGAGAGCCGTCACCAGCCTTTCCATAGAACCTTGCTGGTAGAATTGTGCAGCCTTTGTGAATTACAATAAAGGGGAAGGGGCTAAGAATCATATGGGCTACCTACCCTTGCCACAAAAGGTGGGTGATCTCCATTAAGCATCTCTTGGGCCCAGGAAGGAGAGTAAAATACTATTGGTTACAGCCTCTGCTTAGATCTTAGGTGAGGAATATGCTCAGCAAAGAGTTTTGAAAGACCACATGAATTCCATCCTATTATGGTCATACTAAGGGCCAGTGTAAATGGAACAAAAAGTGAATAACACAAAAGACTCTCTTCATAAATAAACATTTTGCTTCTGATAGTGAGTGGTCAGTCAGGTTTTTCAGAATTCATAGAAGCTAAGACAAACTTCCTCCACTCCTATCCTCATATCCTCAGTTGCTTTGGCAAGGGAGAAACAGAATGAAATGAAGGAAAGGATGGGTACATACTAGCGTGTGTTGCAGATTAAGGGAAAGGGGAACTATTGCCCAAAAGGCCATTTTTGCCTCCATGACTAAAACATGGCTTTATAAATAATTTACAGGATGGAATGGAAGGGGTATTTATCACTTTTGCTGACTACCACAAGCCTCAGGAGTTTTGCCTTAGAGGACAAGTTTACATTATAAAGTTATTTTGACAGATTAAGCCCCGAGTCTGTTCCATCAGGACTATGTTCAAGTGTGATGAATATAAAGTCCAACATTTCGGTTGGATAAATCAAATGCAAAGGTACAGAACTGGAGACGTAAGGTTTGGCAGTAGCATATGTAAGAAATATCACCAGGTGAACATGAGTAAGTGTATAGTACAAGAGCTGAAAAGTTGGTCCATAGAAACATGGGCATACCGCATCCATTACAGGAGGTAGTAGTTTTATTGTGTGCTCTGTGTTGGAAAAGTGTCTTGGAAAAGTGTGTTGGAGTTGTGTGCTTAGTTTGGGGAACTGCACTTTAAAAGAGAAATGGAGTGAGTTCGGAGAAGAACAACTAGTGTTCTGGCAGCCAATCTCTGTAAAGGAAGAATTATATCAGGCACATTTAGATAGCAAAAGGGAAGATTAGAAGAGCTATGACAGCAGTATACAAATATCTAAAATACATCACATGCATAAAGGAGACCGACCACCTGTTCTCTGCTGAAAGTGAGCAGGATAAAGATCAATGGTTGAAAATACTGTATTTTTAAGCAGGAAGATTCAGGAGGAATACTGAGGAATTTCCTGATAGGAAGAAGTGTTAAGCAGTAGAACTGCCTATCAAAAGCAGTGGTGAGCACTGGGAGATTTCAATCAGGGGCTGGATGGCATTTGCTTGAGATTTTATTGATTCCTACACTGAACAAGGAATTGGACTAGAGGCCTAAACCAGCCTTTCTCAACTTTTTTTTCCCCCTGGAGGAACTTTTGAAATAATTTTCAAGTGACAGGGAACTCCTGTATAAAAATAATTATATCTACATCTCACAGAACATCTGCAGCAGAGGTGGGTTTCAGCAGGTTCTGACCAGTTCTGGAGAACCGGTAGTGGAAATTTTGAGTAGGTCGGAGAACCGGTAGTAAAAATTCTGACTGGCCCCGCCCCCATCTATTCTCTGCCTCCCAAGTCCCAGCTGATTCGGGGGAAAATGGGGATTTTGCAGTAACCTTCCCCTGGAGTGGGGTGGGAATGGAGATTTTACAGTATCCTTCCCCTGCCATGCCCACCAAGCCATACCCACCAAGCCATACCCACCAAGCCACGCCCACAGAACCGGTAGTAAAAAATTTTGAAACCCACCACTGATCTGCATGATAAGTAAGCAGAGTCACAGGAAGTAAAAATCCCTACCACTACAAACTTTAGCTCTCTGTGGCACAGGAAGTTAAAAGAACAAATGTTTTTTTTTTAAAATCATGATCTCTTGTGGAATCCTAGGGTTCTGCAGAACCCCATTGAGAGAGGCTGTTTAAGAAGATCCCCTTAAGATAAGACATTGTTTAATTCTACTGCCTCTTTCTGGAGTTGTGATCTGTTACAACTATTAACTCCAGCAATGTTCACAAAGAATACTCTGAATAAAGGCTCCATTGTCCACTGATAATTTATAAGCTAACTGAAGAAGTAAAGCCATTTTGTGGCTAAAAGGCAACTAAACAAGACTGAAAGCAAAGATAAAGCAGTATTTTAAACGTTGTATTGAGTCATGCTGTATCCTATAGTTCAGAGCAGCATTCATCTCATCAGAGAAACAGAACTAGATGGCGCAGTGGCTAAGACACTGAGCTTGTCGATCAGAAAGGTCAGCAGTTCGGCGGTTCGAATCCCTACTACAGGTCTCCTGCGTGAGCAGGGGGTTGGACTAGATGACCTCCAAGGTCCTTTCCAACTCTTTTACTGTTACAAATATAAAATCTTTGTTTCAAACATTAACCTGTAGCTTGTTTACAGAATTAAAACTTATTCTATAACATTATAAAAATCTTTTTACCTTACGTTATAGAATAAACCTAAGTTACATACAAATGTAGGAAAACCCTTTGGTTTCAAATCAGAGCAAAATGTTACACAACTGTCAGAGAAGCATCAATGGTTCTGTTTAGCATGAAATCATGATTTCAGATTTCAGACTGACATCCTGCCAACATGACTAGAGTTTCAACAGTGCTTGAGCGCCCTCTACTGGAACTGACCATGTTATCCCAATCAAAAGAAAGGAAATCTGATTTTCTTCATTTTGCTACAGAAAATCCATGTCTTTCAAATTAATATCAAAGCAGCTGAACGGAATAAGTGTGCAGAAGGTGTTTATGGTCTGAGTGATGTTTCTCAAGCTGTGTAAATCTGACAGTCATTACACTACTCTGTAGTGTTGCATTGCACTTTGCATTTTGGGATCTTGTACTACTACTGAATGGGACACGGTGGCTCAGTGGCTAAGACGCTAAGCTTGTCGATCGAAAGGTTTGAATCCCTAGTGCCGTATAATGGGGTGAGCTTCCGTTATTTGTCCCAGCTTCTGCCAACCTAGCAGTTCGAAAGCACATAAAAATGCAAGTAGAAAAATAGGGACCACCTTTGGTGGGAAGGTAACAGCGTTCCATGCACCTTTGGCATTTAGTCATGACAGCCACATGACCACGGAGATGTCTTCAGACAGCTTTGAAATGGAGATGAGCACCTCCCCCTAGAGTTGGGAATCACTAGCACAAATGTGTGAGGGGAACCTTACTACTACTGAAGCAGCACTTGAACGTTTCTTCCTCAATTCTGGTTATCTAGAACAGCATAACCAATATTTCTCCAATTAAAGTAAATCCAAACTGACATTGCTCATTAATTGGCTTACAACAAAATGCATACAACAGCAACATACAGTAAGTACAAACGCATACAATACAAAACACAACCCCATAGGCTCCAACATCAAATACCCAATAATATTATCTCTTCAAAGAACTTTGAAAACTTTGCTTTTTTTCCCAAGATGTGGCTTAGGCAGAGGTGTATATCCATCTGAATAGGAGTGTGTTTAATAAAGTTGTAGTATGATTGTTTCCCACAATTATGGCCCTCTTTTATTTCCTTATTTTCTTTATTAATGTCATCTATTTGGGTTGTTTTAATATGTACAGATTTATAATTTAAATTTATAAAACAGCTCTGTTGGGCAACCTTATACATTTAAATTATTAATCTGACTGGCAGTTTACCAAATACAGTGGGATTTAGTGCAGACCACAACAAGATTTCACTTTAGAGAATCTCACTTATTTCCAGGACTGGCTTTTCAAAAGATTATGATGAGCCAGATTTCTCAACCTTGACAGCTTAATACAAAGAAAAGAATACTTTCAGAGGAATTCATAAGTGGTTTTGAGAACAGGAGCTGGGAACCTATGGCAACTGCTGGAAAATTACCAACAAATACAGAATACAAAGTACTTCAGATGGTTTTGTACACTCTGGCTCACTCTGATTGGCTGAGCTCTGTGAATTCTTAGTAATGGCCATTCTGCCTGGGGAATTCTAGGAACTGAAGTCCAAACAGCTGGAGGACTCCCAAGTTAGGAAAAATTAACTTTGGACTTTCATTTGGCCTTGTTACAGAATCTGTTGTGTAAAGAGTAACACCAAGTCAGCTTTAACTCTTACATTGGGATTTAAAATTTCACATTTAATCTTACAGGACTGAAGATTAAAACAAGCAAAATCCTTCCATGTAGAATGTAAGCATATCAGAGAGAAATTCCCCCAACAATCCAATTGTCAAGGTAATAAAGCATCCAGTCATCATATGCTGCCTGATACAGGTAGTCCTCGACTTGCGACAGTTCATTTAATGACCGTTCAAAGTTACAACGGCACTGAAAAAAGCGACTCATGACCGTTTTTCACCCTTATGACCATTGCATTATCACCATGGTCATATGATCAAAATTCAGACACTTGGCAACTGACTCATATTTATGACCATTGCAGTGTCCTGGGATCATGTGATCCCCTTTTGTGACCTTCTGACAGGCAAAGCCAATGGGGATTCTCAAAGCCTGGATAGCTCAACAGACAGAGCTCTGTAATTTAACACCAGCTGTCTGCAATTAAAAGTAAGATCGAATCTCACCAGGCTCAAGGTTGACTCAGCCTTCCATCCTTTCTAAGGTAGGTAAATTGAGGACCCAGTTTGTGGGGGCAATAAGCTGACTTTGTATAAATATACAAAAGAATGAAGGCTATTGCTTAACGCACTGTAAGCCGCCCTGAGTCTTCGGAGAAGGACGGCATATAAATCAATTTTTTTTTAAAAAAAGCCAGATTCTCCTAACAACCATATTACTAACCTAACAACTTCAGTGATTCACTTAACAACTGTGGCAATAAAAGTCATAAAATTGGACATAACTACAAATGTCTCACTTAGCAACAGAAATTTTGGGCTCAATTGTGGTTGTAAGTCGAGGATTATCTGTATAGCCCAGATCCAATGTTACCCTTTTGCTAAGACCAGGCATGTGCCTAATACTTCATGAGAAAGGACTTTGGTGGCACTGCCATTAGCTATGAAGCTTCAAAAATCATACATAGCTTTATTCATATTCTATTCCACACACAAACAAATAAATGATTTTACTATGTTTGGATTTTGTCTTTTATTTCTTTTTCCCCTTTTAATTTTATTTGGGTTCCTTTATTATTGATCTATTTTCATATTATAATTCATAATATATTTTTAATGTATGTTGCCTGGAATGAAATTAATAAATTTTGTTTCTCATTGTTATGATGAGAACTCTTAATAGAATTATGCACAAAATACATTTACAAATGATTTCATTACCATAAACTGAACGTTGTCCTCGGGTTTGTGCTTGGCAGATTTGAACACAGCCAGTTGGGTAACTACTAAAATATTATATTCCACATGCCCAGACATCATCTTTCCTCGTATTTCTTGGTACTCTGGGACTGACAGATCTATTCCTGTATGGCCATTCTGAAGAGGTCTGCAGAGGTAAAAACATGAATTTCAAAGATAGACTATGTTTTCTTAATTCTCACACTGGTTTTTGACTGATATGTTTTCAGATCTGGGGGGGGAGGGGAAGAGATATCATTTGAAAGTAAAAATTACACAATAAGCTGCAATAGTTGCCTAATTTAATTATGGAGATTCTATAAATTAAGTAACCAAAACTTTCCAGCAACACCTTTGTACCAGTTCACAATTGTAATGGCAACCGTAATGCTACATTAGCTGCACGGGCTTCCATTTCCTTTCCAGGTGCTGATTATCATTTTAAAGTCCTACATGCTACAGGCCCAGGTTACTTGTGGGGCCACTACTCTCTGAGGATATCTGTCCATCCAATGAGGTTAGACAGTCCTCTCCCTTAAATGTTATCATCTGTTGGAACTTAGGTGGTGTGCCTTCTCAGTGGCTGCCCCAGACCTTTAGGACAGCCTCCCATTGGAAATCAGAGAGATCCCTACGCTTTTAGCCTTCTGGAAGACTGTGAAGAAGGAAGGACAACTCAGGAGTCAAAGCTGAGATAGATTTTGATCAACTTTATGCAAACGTGATATAAGGATGTAAACTTCAGTGGCTGTTTTAAGTGCATAGCTCAATCCCTATATTTCCTAATATTTATTATTATCATTCAGACAGAAATGATTTTATTTATTTATTTATTTATTTATTAAATTTCTATACCGCCCTTCTCCTTTCGGACTCAGGGCGGTGAACAGCCAAGAATAAAACATTTGTACACAAAAGTTAAAATAGTTTTAAAATAATTAAAGTTTGGCCCATAATTTAAAACATTTCAATTAAAATCAGTATCAATTTTAAAAACCAATATAAAATCAGGCCAGCCCGGCTAACTGAAAGAAATAGGTTTTAAGGGCCCGACGAAAAGTCCGGAGGTCTGGGATCACTCGTATCTCTGGGGGTAGATTGTTCCAGATTTTAAACTATTTCAGTCAACTCTATGTATTTGTTATGGTCGTTGAAATAATATATTGCATGATCTTGATTTTTTTAATAGAAATAATTATCTTAGAACGTATAAAGGATAACCCAACAACCATAAATCTGTATTACACAAAGACAGGCCAAGGCTTATTTTTGGGCTGAAGAGCTACATAAACTGACTCCCTTCTGAACATTCATTAAATAAGGAACTGGGAATCAGTAACAAATGTTACTTTCTTAAATCAGTTCTCAAGCACAAACTATGTGTTTGCCTTCAAGAACCTGCACCCTTCCACCTACACCTATCTTGTGATGCAGAACATCTCCTGCACGATGTTGTCATTTGGACTCTGGAATTCTGTTTTTCACAACACCTGCATGTTTTAGTACACCAATACATGTTTTCCACAACTAAGCCCCTTTCATTCCAACTTGGTTAGATCTATGATGACGGCAGAAAAACATCTCAGAAAATGCAGTGGCTAATTTTTGTCCATGCTGTTGCCAAGAAAACTGGCAAAGTTAATTTGTCTGTTTACGTCACCTTAAAGTTTGACCTGAGGGCATCGTCACCTTAAGCCTAACCACACGTAAACAAGTTATCTGTATTTTCCATTCCCCTTTTCTCTCTCTCCACATTAGAGGATGCAAACAGAAGTTCTCTCCAGCAAATATTGATGGCAGTTCAGTTTAAATAGCTATGAGGAAGGGATCCTTGTGAATTAACCCAAGCTTAATCCAAGTTTCCTATTCATTTTTGTCAATAAGCAATGCAGATAGCAGTATGCATAAATATCAGCATTAGTTTAACAGAGGTTTATTTATATCCTATTTTTATAAATAACTTAAGATGGCAAACATACCTAATACTCCTTCCACCTATTTTCCCAAAAACAACCCTGTGAGGTGATTTGGGCTGAAAGAGAGTGACTGGCCCAAGGTCATCCAGTTGGCATTCATGTCTAAGGCAGGTCTAGAACTCACAGTCCCCTGCTTTCTAGCCTGGTGCTAGGGCTATACTGGCTCTACCAGACCAAGTTGGCTTCCATATATAATGTATACGTTTGCAATAACATAAAGGAAGTCATTGGATTGAAGGAATGAAGTAAATCTTGGAAGGGGAGAAATCATGACTCTATAAATACTGCAGTGCCTGAATCCCCATCATCCAGTGCAATGGTGAGGGATGCTGGGAACTGTAATTCAGCAACCAGGGTTTCCTTAAAAGAAATAGTATCTTGAGCTTGCTAGGACCTCCACAGGCACTTTCAGGACAGGTTCTTTTTGTGGGGGGGAAGAACAATAAACAGCTACAAAGATGTCAAAGGAAAAAAATGAGTTGAATTTTAGCAACACAACTTTGGACTTCATACAAACGAGCCTTTTAAGTTGAGAGGCAAAGAAAGGCAGCATAAAAATGGCAAAATCTAGAGCTGCTTACTTATTTCTTATTTCTTTTGCACTTTTTAAACTTATTTCTTTTGCACTTTTTAACAGTAACCTGAGAGACCGAAAGCTAGTGAGCAAACCCCTTTGGAGCCTGCCAATATGTTTAGGCGCAACCGAGTAAATTTTGCCTGAGCAGACAAGTTTAAGACTGTTCAGAAAGAAAGAAAATATAGGGAGTCCTCGACTTACAACTCCAACTGAGCCCAAAACTTATGTTGCTAAGTGAAACATGTGTTAAGTGAGTCTTGCCCCCATTTGACAGCTTTTTCTTGCCACGGTTGTTCAGTGAATCCTTGCAATTGTTAAGTGAGTCACACAGCCGTGAAGTGAATCCGGCTTCCCCATTGTCTCTGCTTGTCAGGCGGTCGCAAAAGCTGATCACACCACCCCGGGGAGACTGCAACCGACGGTCGTAAATATGACCCAGTTGCTAAGCGTCTGAATTTTTGATCACACGGCCATGGGGATGTGGCAACGGTCGTTAAGTGTGGAAAAAACGGTCATGGGTCCCCTTTTTCAGCGCCCTTGTCACTTTGGTTACTAAATGAAGTGACGTAAGCCAAGGACTACCCGTAGTGCTCAAAGGCTTTGTCTTCCTTGCTTTTTTTTTTTTATCTTCCAAAAGAAACAGACCAAGGTAAACTTTGGGATGGGGGAGGAAAACAGCGAGGGCATATTATGGGTAGAAAAAACACCCCTCAACGGGTTTAACCAAGCCAGCTTTACTGGGAGAGGCAAAGAATTTGTGGGAAATGGAGGGAAAAGGGGGGGGGGAGGACAGGCGAGAGACGCGGCAACAGCTCCTCCTAGCGGCGAAAAGTAATTTAAAAAACTAAAAGCAAAGGGAGGCAAGGGGAGGAATGCAATGAGGGGCGGGCAAGAGAGACGACTTCCTTGGGTCAGAAAAGTAGGGCCGCTGGAGGGGAAGGGCGGGTTGGTCCCTCTTTGGCTTCAGTCAGCTGTTCCCAGGGGCGGTACCAGGCCGGGGACATTCATCTGATGGGCAAAGGAAGTCCTGACTTGGACGGGGAGGGCTTTGCAAGTTGTTTGTCTCCGTCTCTGCCCTCTCAGCCCCGGAGAAACCCTGCAGAAAAGCGTTGGGAGAACGGGGGAAAGCGATACAACCGGGATACAACGCCCCCTCCACCCCCTCATCCCTCCCCTCTGCCTTCTTTACCTAGTGGTGACGAACACGGTAGGCCCCGGGCTCTGTTGCATGGTGTCCCGCCCTCCGTGGCTTTCTCTTGCGGCCAGGCAAAGGCGCAACGATTTTTGCCTTGCAAAGCTGCTTTGTGTTGTGTTGCAAGCCTGGGAAGAGGAGATCCCGGAAGAAATGACACAACGATCCCCTTCCGTCTTTTCTTTTCCCGAACTTAATTGGCTTGCACGATCTTCCCCCGTTTCGATTCCGTTTGCCCTGCTCTCCCCTTTGCCGCTGAGTTTCGGCCAACCAATTAAAAGTTGGCCGGGATTTTAAAAGGGAACGCCCGTAGTCGGCAGGATTCGAACCTGCGCGGGGAGACCCCAATGGATTTCTAGTCCATCGCCTTAACCACTCGGCCACGACTACTCCTAGTGGTGGAAGTCTTGTAAGGCGACATTTTTAAATTCCTCCGTTGCACGAGAATGAAATACGTAGAGCAAAAGGCAAGGAGTGGCCTTTGTGCGGCCGCGGCTTAAACCAGGATGGCTTGCAAGGCTTAACAAAAGGCGGAGAAGTATAGCGAATGCGGTCGGTGTGTAGGTTTAGCTGTACTTTTTTTTTTCTTTTCTTATTTCATACCTTTAATTCATTCGGCATTTTCGAGCTTTGCATAGCATTACTTGCAAAGGCAGAGAGCTGCTTTGAATAACAAGTTCAAAATATATGAAAATATAATGCATCCCTCTAAAAAATTACCTATTTAATCACTAACTGCCTAGTAACAGACTTGTAAAATTAGTGTTATTTCCCGTGATTGAAAAATACTATCGGACCTTTTCTCATATAAACTATATGATCATTGTAGGTATTCTGTAGGTATTCTGTATTCTGAATGAAAATCTGTATGCAGGGCAGTTGACCTTCCTTTGCCTCAAGCAGAAAAGATTCTTGATCCAGTCCTCTTGATATGACCCAATTTCATCGAACAAGTTCTACTCAGTCTGACAACCTTTCTTTTCATGCTAGAGTACATGAAGTGAAGCAGGTGGAAATTGGGCTGAATTTACTCACCTGGGACAAGGATTCCTGATAGCCCCCTCCTTTGAAAATTAACTTGCCTGGGCGAGAGAAGAGGGTAGGTGGGTAGGTAGATTAGGGAGGGAGTTTAGGGAGGGAGGGAGGGAGGTTGGTAGGAAGATAGAGAGAGAGAGAGAGAGAGAGAGATGATGGATGGATAGATAGATGATGGATGGATAAATAGATGATGGATGGATAGATAGATGATAGATGATAGATAGATAGATGATAGATAGATAGATGATAAATAGATGATAGAAGATAGATAGATGATAGATGATAGATGATAAATAGATAGATGATAGATGATAGATTGATTGATAGATAGATAGATAGATAGATAGATAGATTGATAGATTGATAGATAATAGATAGATAGATGGATGATAGATGATAGACGATAGATAGATTGATAGATTGATAGATAATAGATAGATAGATAGATAGATAGATAGATAGATAGATAGATAGATAGATAGATATTGATTTCAACTTGGACACCCTTTGACTGCCAGCAAATCTTGACAAATCACAATGATTAAAAAAAGCCTGTAACTATACTATTAAGCAGGGGAGGGAGGGAATGTTTAAAAGCATATTTCCAGGGTCTCAAATAGATGGAAGTGCTTGATTTGGAGGCACCAGGAGCATGTCATCCCTGACAGGTTGAACCAGCCAGGGTGATATCATGGGAAATAGACAGTCCCTCAAGGTCCTGTGGCAAGTAGGGCTTTATAAGTCATAACAGAACCTTGAATAGCACCCAGAAGCAAACTACCAGCCGGTGCAGTTCTCAAAGCAGGCGTGTGACATAGGTATACCAAGCCATGATCATCACTGCCCATGCTGCTGCATTCTGGACCAGCTGAAACTCCCAAGCTTATTTATTTATAAGATTTGTATAGCTGCTCATCTTAGACCACAAGTCTGGGCAGCTCACAACCACAGTAATACTACAAGAACCATAAATTAAAAACCCAGTGCCTCAACAGTCCTCCCGGAATGCTCCAACAGCCATCCCATAGGGCCCCCATCACTCTACCTCAATGCCTGGGATATTGGAAGGCTAGAAGATTGGGTGCATGTTTCATAAGGTAGGGGAGCCACTGAAAAAGCACATTTCGGAGATCCCACTAGATAGCAAGATTTTAGGGAAGGGACCCGCAGGAAGCCCACCTATCTACCATAATGGGATAAGCAGCCCTTTCCCATTCTTCTAATTGTATACTGTGTCCAATGTTTCTTGCCCATGCTATCATCTGTCCTTTAACCAGTTCTGCTAAATCAGAAGAACGGGAAAGGGTATAGGAAAACAATTACAGTATGACAAAATCAGTAGCATATAAGGAGAATCATTATAAAATGTGGTACAGATGGTATCTAGCTCCTTCAAGACTAGCAAAAATGTACCCGAATGTAAAATCTGTTTGCTGGAAATGTAAACAAGCTTTCTTCCATGCCTGGTGGCTTTGCCCGGAAATCAAGAAATATTGGAGGAAAATAAAAACATGGATAGTAGAAATAATAGAGCAAGAAATTGAATTAGAACCAGAAATCTTTTTATTAGGCATGATTAAAGGGAACATTAGAAAAGACATAAAATATCTAACATTACATATAATACGGCAGCTAGATTGGCACTAGCACAATTGTGGAAAACAGATCGTTTGCCAACGGACCAGGAGGTAATTCAAAAAAATTATACATGTTCAGAAATGGACAAATTAACCTTAGAATTAAAAGACAAGGAAGACTCAAAATATTTTAAAGTATGGAATAGATGGTACAAGTGGATAAATCAAAAGGGATAAGCAGATACCCTTTAGGAGAGGCTATCTTCAAGGGCAGTCCCATGTATAGTGCATTACAGTAATCAAGCCATGAGATGCCTAGGATGTGAGTGATTATCTCAAGGGTCTTCCAATTATAGGAAAGGGCAAAACTGGGCAAAGGATTTCCTGGCCATCTGCATATCAAGCAGGAGCTACAAGTGAAGGAGTGAAGGAAAATCAACTACAAGTGAAGGAAAATCAACTACAAGACCAATTATCTCTGCAACAATGTTTCCTGAAAAAGGAAAGGTGAAGACAGGAAAAATAAACTGTTTAGAAGTAATGGGTCCAAGGACAGGCTCTTAAGGAAGGGCACAATTATTTTCTCAAAAGAGAAAATTTATATCGACGTTGTTGGCAAAAACTTAACACTTTTAGGAAAGACATTTTCTTACAGTGTATAATAATCAGTGATATAGTGAAATTAATAGTTTGACTTTAAATCTTCTGTTAAATATACTGAATTAACACCTTGATTATTAAAACTTCAATAGATGCAAGATTAGGTCTCCCTTTTTTAAAAAAAAAAAACCTAATGTGTCATCTTACTGATATCTGATTTCACCTTCATGACATATGAGTGAGGTGTCTTATTTGAAGACAATCATTATTGTTGCTCTTAAGCATAATCCTTCTCACATGGTGACTCATAAGATTGACGGGTATGCACAGAACATAAGGCCTTCTGGGTCCTGCGAATTGTGCCAAGCTTCTTTTATGCATGCCTTAATCAACTAATAAAGGCCTTTCTTTGTAAAACTGCCCTCGGTTGATTTTATAATTAGCTTGTGTGTCAAATGGAGGTTGTTATGCCTTCTTGCTTGTACACCACTTTGTGGGAGCATAGCTATGAAACAGCAGGAAGACATTCTTTTTTTAAAACAATGATCTTATGCATGACAGGTATTCAAATCTGTTCTTTAACATGAATTTCCTTATCCACAGGCTGGAGCCTGGACAACTTTTCATTTTGATGCATATAAGAGGTAGCACAAAAGTCTAATACACTGCTGTTATCTAGTAAGCCTCCAAATTTTTGCAGCTGAGATCTGGTACCCCTAATCTACAATGAATCCAAAACTGGTGTTTCATTAAAATCATTAAAAAGGTGGGGAGGGTGGGGGTAGGTAGGATCTGTTGTTACTCGATCAACCACCTATGTCATAAAGTGAGGGCCCAATCATGTCTGTATTTAAGCTTCCCAGCATGCCTTGCAAGAATCCTTAGTTCAATTTGATATTAACTCTGCCAACCTGCCTATCTGGATGTTCTCATTCACTCCATCTAATAAAATATAAGGCACAAATGAAGCATTAATAAAAGCTCTTTCCCCTGTTCTGGACTGCACTAATTTTGTCTGAAATGAAATCTTGAAAACTAATAACTGGCCTCTATTTTTTTTCTCTGGCACCAAGGTAAACTACTCTTTAACGTTTTGAACCTATATTGTTCACCTGGTTTTTTGTTGTTTTAACACAAAACTCTATTTAGTTGTTACATCTTCCACTTCGTCACAACACATTTCTTCTTCTCTGACAGATTGCTAGGTCGTACAGAACAATTAAAGAGAATCTGTAGCTATAGAATACTTTAATTGGTAGTCCAAAATTAACTCTGTGCACAGAAGGTATGATTGGGAGGGAAGGAAGGGAGGCAGGGAGGGAGGGAGGGAGGGAGGGAGGGAGGGAGGGAGGGAGGGAGGGAGGGAGGGAGAGAAAAAGAGGGAAAAGAAAGAAAGAAAGAAAACCAGCAAGAATCAGTGTTCCTTAAGGCTGCAGTCCTATCTGAGAAATAGACCCCACTGGCTTCCATAATAATATTTCTGGATTTTCACTTTGTAGGATTCCAGAGGTTACACAAATACTGGGAATATTTCCAAAGAAATGATACTTCATTTACCTTACAGGTAAATGCTAGATAGGTACATGTGGAATTACAAAAGCAGAACAAACAACATTTATGTACCTGGGTTTTGTCAGAATCTTTAACCATTAGAAAACTAAGGTTGTGCGTGTGAAGTAACATTGTTAGCATAATATGTAAGAATGACCAATCGAGTATAAATTGTTCAGAATAATATACTTGATTACAAAAAATAATTATAATTCTATTAATGGAAGATCTCAAGCCCAATCCAGAGCAGTATAATGAACTAGAAATGACTTAAATTGTGTACTCACAGCAACCAAACTAGTGTAGTCTGTTCGTACAATAATTTATTCTTTACAAGGAACAGATCTGGAAGATGCAATAGATAGTATGAGACACCAGATGATGCTGTTTCACAGGCTATGAACAAAGTCTGACTTCTGTCTGTGATCTTTTGCATCGACTCTGCCAATCAAGAGGAGTCCATTTGTATTCTGAAGCTTTCCTGGTTAATTTGTGTGAAAAGGTTTAATAGAAGTAATTCTTTTCTGTGGACTTCCTCTCCATTATAAGGAAAGTCTTGCCTTCTTCATCAAGTTAGTGCAAGTGAGTGGAATAGTGAACTTGCATTGCAGCTAAACTTCCAGGCTATGATGTCACTTTCTAACAGCACCTAGGTCATATTAAATTTTTAACCTTTGACAAAATCCGCCCATAATCATTATCACCCATAGTTCAGCTCAGAGTGTTTTCATTCAGATTCTCCCTTCAGTTCAAAACAAAACATGTTTTAAAAAAATACAATGATTATCAATAGAGAAGGTTTGTACTGTGGAGTTCTTGGAGCTGTCTCTGAGCTTGGTTGTTTTCTTGCAGACATTTTATTAGCCATCTGGGTAGCCATCATCAGTCAAGAAAACAACCAGGCTCGGAAAGCACTAAGAACCTCACAACGCAAAGGTTTGCTGAACAGAGCAGGATCTTTTCTCCAATATCTGTCTAAATCAACTTCCCCAAGGACAGCTCCTAGCCCTGACAGTTAAAAGATTTTGAATCTTCTCCTTCTTAATGAATTGATGGAGATCTTGCTAGTCATCAGGATAGTAAGTTTCCTATTTGAATCAATTTACTCGATGATTAATTCTGAGAAAAGATGGCAGAACATTACAGAATATTCTAAATTGATTAAATCCAAAGATGTTGCATTAAAAAGAGTGGCTTTTCACTTCTAAAAGTATATGATCAATAATAATTTGCTGCTTCTCCTTCCCAGAGAGCCTGGGATAATGTTTGATACAATAGGATTCAATATAGCATTATTTCTGGGTTTAACTCTAACCTATATGCTTGAAACTGATTATAGATAAGCCTCCAACATTATCGCCAGTACAAAATTTTCCCTTTTATTTCAAGTATGTTGAAGATTTTTTTGGAAGCTCAAAAATGTGCCTCAAAATGTATTGCCTCATTCTTCTCCTCAAAGTCAAGAAACCCAAATAACAGACTGTTATTGAACTTTTTTTTTAAAAAAAAAAAGCATAAATATATTCAATGATACAATAGAGAGATTACAGTGATGGTTTTAAATCAGATAGACTCATATTCAAATCCACACTCAACCATAAAAACGGTGTCACTATTATTCCTTTCTCCTTTTAATCTTACTGAAACAAAATGTCTGTTCATGAATTTCTCTGAAAGTTTATTTACTTATTTTATATACAGAGCAATTGTGAGCTGTCCAGAGTTGCGTCTCTTAAGATGGGTGATTATATAAGTCTCTAAAATAAGTGAAATAAACACCTCCATTCTTTTTTGTTGGGTCAATTCCTTTGAATGAGTAGAGTAAGTTTTCTGTCATGATGTAACAATCACGAGTAGCCCACCAAGTTTGCAATGCCGTTCACATGTTATCTCTCTTCCTGGGATAGGATTTTGATTTCTGAGTGTTTCCTACACTCTGTGCTTCATTATAGAAAACTATTTTCTGACACCTCTGTTGCTGATCAGCCCCTGCTGATCTTCGAGTCCCCACCTGACTTCCTGCTTTCCCCTTTGTGTTACACTTTTTGGCTGCAGTCCTTGGCTGCATATTCAGTGTTGGGCTTTGGCTACTCTCCCTTTTTGTTCTAGTTTAATAGCTGCCACCCATTTTATTTTTATTTTTTTTACAAAATGTAAAATATAGTTCATCTTTTCACAGGACTTCTTTGTGAGTGTAGCATTTCCTTAATACTGTTTCATAAATAAATGTGGTGTCACCCAGCCATAACTGGAATGAAGACAATTTATAATATCAAAATATTGGGTGTGCAATACTAGAAAATACTAGAAATCACTTCTGAGGATAATTCATTCATTCGTGATTGTTATTAAAGCAGAGAGAAAAAAGGAAAAGTTTTCTTGGTCCTAAAATCATAAAGTGTGCATTGGTAATAAGCTTGACCAAGAATGAAGGGGGGGAAATATGAATTTAGTTGAATTAGACTTTTCTATTTGTCATGGGAGTTTCAACTTACAGCTAGGATAGAGATATGTGGGGAAAGGTTGATTATTCATTTTTGAAAGTATAGATGCCAGCAATTACTGCGATCTATCTCCTAACTGAAGCAAAATACTCAGATTCTTTCCTGGGAAGAGAGCAAAAAGAAAAAAAGAGAGAAACAGGGAAAATTAATATGGGATAGGTGCGCTAAGGGGGGAAAATGCTACAGTTACATGTATCTCTGTGGCTGAAGGAAATTATTGTCAAAGTGTAAAACTCCAGTTTCCATGTAACTTTCATGATGACTGAATAGTTTATGAGAAACGTTCAGAAAAAATTCCCAAGAATAGAAATACATTGATTAGGATCATGCAAAATGTCACAACTAAAAAAAGCAGGATTTCTACATACCTTCATCAACGTCGATTTTGCTTTTCCCTTTCCAGGTAAGCATACAAATGACAAATGTGCTCTGCTTCAAATCTGTTATGGCCTAGCCAAAGGTTATTCCTGATTTTGGCCAAAGTAAAGCAGGAGGCTCCTAAGCGGCAAGTAGGGTATGGTTGGTTTGCCTGTCCCCTCTTTCCTCTCTTTCTTGCACGGCCTAAACTGCACATTAGCCTGCCTGCTGAGTTTTCCAGAGTCTGCAAGTGAACAAAAAAAGAGAAGGAAGAATCCCGAGTGCCAGCAAAAACATAGTTCACAAATATATTCAAATCAGTCATGCATTTAGATTTAAATTCATTTCCTTTGCCATGTGAATATATACATAGGTTTATGTTAAAACCACATATTTTAAACACGCAGATCTTTTTCTAAGCATGTGCTCACCTATCACCACTCTCATTTTTCTTGAGTCTCTGAGAATCATTTTTCTGTATTCTTCCCTCTTGCTCCCTCCATCCATTCAGATCACCTAGCATAACCATGTTTCCCTTGAATCATGTACATTCAGAAGGATGCACAACTTTCCAACACCTAGAACATAGATGGAATAATAGAGATGGAACAGTCCATGCAGGTCTTCTAATCCAGCCCCTGATCGAGCAGAAGACCTTATATATTTTCACATAAATGGTTGTCCAGTCTCTTTTTGAAAGCCTCCAATGTAGAAAGCACCCACAACTTCTGAAGGCAAGCTATTCCATTGGTTGATTGCTATCGCCATTAGGAAATTTCTCCTTAGTTCTAGGTTGCTTCTCTCCTTGGTTAGTTTCCATCCATTGTTTCTCGTCTTGCCTTTCGGTGCTTTGGAAAATAGTTTGATCCTTCTAAAATTTAACTTTCTAAAATAGTTTGACCTTTCAAAGACAACATGGTTAATAATCAGTGACTGACTGTATAGCTTTTAACATTTGTAAAGGTCAATTGTACCTCAATAGAAATCAATACATTCCTATTACTGTCGGATGCAACTTGTCAATCAGATAAGAAACAGATTTTTTTTTTTTTTTATTTGATTTATATGCCGCCCTTCTCCGAAGACTCAGGGCGGCTTACAATGCGTTAAGCAATAGCCTTCATCCTTTTGTATATTTATACAAAGTCAGCTTATTGCCCCCACAAACTGGGTCCTCATTTCACCTACCTTAGAAAGGATGGAAGGCTGAGTCAACCTTGAGCCTTGGCGAGATTCGAACCCTGCCATTAGATTAGATTACATTAGATTAGAAACTATAGTGCTTGTATTGTGTTGAGAGCACTTAAAGGATCGAGGATCCTTTGTCCCCTTAGATTGAGTAGATCATTCTACTCCAGGCATTAGAGATCTAGCATGCTCTGGACTGCTGTGTGGGCCATCAATTAAAAACTTACCGGTAGTAGGGACATTAAGTGTTTCTACTGTGAGAGTGGGGGTAGGGATGGGTGTGTGAAGATGTATATAAGTAATCCAAAGACACACTGATAACAAGTAATGGCAAGGAGTAACAATACTAGATTGAGATTGACAGCTTTCTGTTCAATTCCGTCCTATTTCACGACTAATAGGAGGAAAGCTAAGTGACTGCCCATTCTATTACAGTGTATTCCAGAGGATGCATAAGTTTGGAAAGAAGGATCTGGGCACAGGCTTGGCAGTCCATGGAAGCTGCAGCTGTTGGGTGTGTGTGAACAGGAGGACAGTTATAGGGGATTAAGGCTATGATTGGTATATCCCTTGGAGCCAAAAGGAGGGAGAGTAATATAGTACTAAGCTTCAATGTAATTCTGATTATTGGCAAGTTCAGATGAATCAAGGAGAAGCACCGTGCTTGGCAAAATACATCCTTTTTGTAATGTGAGCAAATTAATATACAGTATGTGGGGTTTTTGAGAAGAAAAAACAGACAGCAGTTTTTCCTCTCCAACTTCTGCTATGGCAGTCTGCTAATTAAGTCTTTGAAAAGGGCTAAATCCAAGTTTATTGGTTTGCCAATAAGATCGCATATGCACAGAAAAACAAATGCTTGCATTTTAACCAAGACAAACAAAGCAACCATCTCGTCAAGGAAGAGGAGCTAGGAGAGGGAGACATGCTTGGAGAATTTTTTAAGACATTGCAACACTGGAAGATCCTGGAGATGACTAGACCTGGCAGGATGGACAAAGGAAACGGAAGAGGGGTTTGACAAAGCTGCAATGTAGAACAGATGGGAGAAACTCTGCATTTGCAGGTTTCGTGGTAGACACTGTGGGACAAAGGCAGCCAAAAGTTCAATTATAATGTGCATCCCTTAGAACCGAAAGGCTGAAGATTGAAGGGCCTGGCTGTCAGCATAATATTCTAATGGAACCCATGGGATAGGAAATAAAAAAAATGAATGTGTTATATGGCGTTGAGACAAAATGCTTCCCCAGAACAGTAATTAGCTGGCAGATATTCATGGCTCAAACCTTAGATAGCAATGCTTTCCACAAGAAATCCCAAAGTCAATTCTTTAGCCTCTCCACTGAAAAAGATGCTCAGATAGGGCAGAATAAAATCTCTGCCAGATTGCTGCTGCTGATGAGTGCAGGCAATCCTAGGAGTAGCATACCAACGACCTAACATAGAATATAATTTCATATAGTTATATAACACAAATATAATGCACTCTTTGGGCTTAATTTCAAAGGTGCAGCTGAGGTTGAATACATCAGCCAGGTTTCTCATTAGTGGCTAGCGGCCATGCGCATTACACAGTTGTAGAAATAACTGCATCGCTGCCAATTAGCTGTTTAATAAAGTTCAACGTTTTGGTTATGACAGAAGACTTTGCCAACTTGTAAAGAAGATGCCTTACAACTTTCACTGTTATAGTGGTAAAGCAGATCTTCAGGAAAGATCCCACTGTATATAACAAGCAACATTGAAGGCTCTCTCAGGCTTTCTTCTAATAGCTCTTTCCCCTGAAATTTGGGAGGGGAGGAGGTGTTTTCTATAACACCTTTAAAGTGCCTATTGAAAACTATCTCTTCACCCAAGCCTTCTCAACATGAATCTTTTTTAGAGGAGGGAAATCATTCCCAACTGTTTAATATATACTTTATATGTGCATTTTTTTCATATTTTCATTAATCACTTTGAGATACTTCAGTATAGATACTTCAAGAGCCTTGGTGGTGTAGCGGACTAAAGTGCTGTTAAGTGCTAGCACTTAGCTGCCAGCTGCCAGCTGCAATTAGTGCAAGTTCGAATCTCACCAGGCTCAAGGTTGATTTAGCCTTCCATCCTTTTGAGGTAGGTAAATTGAGGACCTGGATTGTGGGGGCAATAAGCCAACTTTGTATAGAACAACACCGCTTGGGGGGGGGGCCGAAAGCCCTAATAAGCAGGTATATACAAAAAAAAAGTATGAAGGCTATTGCTATAATGCATTGTAAGCCGCCCTGAGTCTATGGAGAAGGGCAGCATATAAATTGGACAAATAAATAAATAAATAAATAAACAAACAAACAAACAAACAAACAAACAAATAAATAAATAAATAAATAAATAAAGTGGGCAGTATAAAAATAAAGGTAAATAGATAAAATTATTTATTTTATTTATAAATAAAAAGGATGCAGTGGCTCAGTGGCTAAGATATTGAGCTTGTTGATTGAAAGGTCGGCAGTTCAGCGGTTCGAACCCCTGGTGCTGCGTAACAGGGTGAGTTTCCATTATTTGTCCCAGCTTCTGCCAACCTAGCAGTTCGAAAGCACATAAAAATGCAAGTAGAAAAATAGGGACCACCTTTGGTGGGAAGGTAACAGCGTTCCTTGCGCCTTTGCCGTTTAATCATGCTGGCCACATGACCACGGAGATGTCTTCAGACAGCGCTGGCTCTTCGGCTTTGAAACGGAGATGAGCACCACCACCTAGAGTCGGGAACGACTAGCACATATGTGCGAGGGGAACCTTTACCCTTTATATGAATAAAATCCATGGTGTTTGATGGACAGGGATGCTCCTGACCAGCATGTATCTTCATTCAGAATCATAGAATAAGATAAAACAATGGCTAATGGGATAAGGTATTTAAGATTAGAGCATTCTTGAGGGATTACTAAGATTGGGTCTGTTTCCTGTCAGACCCTGTTAAACCCTGTCTCTTAATTCAAATCTATCTCCCAGTAATTTGACACCTTTAAATTTGGTTCCACCCCACTCTTGAAGAACATGCTTTTCTTCCTGTGACAACTCTGTTCATTTTTGAAGATGTAAACATATATTACACCCTGTAGAAATGTGTTCTAATACAATGGTCAAAGAAAAGAGAACAAACACACTCCCTCCCTCTGATCTTAAAATGGCAGTCAGGGTTTAATATAGCCTTCTTCACTATGATAACTTGAGATGTGAACATTTGTTACCCAAGTGGCATTGGTGCTGCTGACTGGCTAATTGAGGTCCCTTAGGACCTTCCCACTATCTCTGCCAGAGCCCTGCCTTTAAACACTGTTTTGTGAAGCTTCCCAGAGTTGGCATGTATTTTGTTGTGGAGTTGCACAGAAAAGTACTGGGTAGCCTTTCAAACATTACTGAACAAGCCAGCATTATCAAAAATGAGGGATTCAAGCACTTGCAACACAGCTACATTAGAAAAGCTTCTGGTTTTCCATCCCTGATATTCCATGGTAAAAACAGGATGGGGAACAATGGGGATTTACCCTGGGAAAGATACATTATTTGAATAATGGAATAGCCTTTCAACTTCAGACACACCCTAACTCTATTTTATACTCAGTTTGTGCCAAGGGTGAAATCCAGCAGGTTCTGACAGGTTCTGGAGAACCGGTAGCAGAAATTTTGAGCAGTTCAGAGAACCGGCAAATACCACCTCTGGCTGGCCCCAGAGTGGGGTGGGAATGGAGATTTTGCAGTATCCTTTCCCTGGAGTGGGGTGGGAATGGAGTTTTTGCAGTATCCTTCCCCTGCCACGCCCACCAAGCCACACCATGCCCACCAAGCCACGCCCACAGAACCGGTAGTAAAAAAAAATGGATTTCACCACTGGAATGGAGTTATTTATTTAGTAAATGTTTATGCTGCCCATCTCCTTCTATAAGGTGACTGTGGGCAGTTTAACAGGCAGGTTAACAGTATTTTATTTCTTCTGATCAGCCACAATTTAGAAAAGAAAACAAACAAACAAACTGGGACGGCCAGGTTTTATACATTTGCCTGTCTTCCCGGTAACCAGGCCAGCTCGAGGCCAGTAAGAAAAACCTCACCTCAATTTTTTATTTTATTTTTTATTTTTTTTTATTTATATGCCGCCCTTCTCCGGACACTCAGGGTGGCTTACAATGCGTTAAGCAATAGCCTTCATACTTTTTGTATATTTTATACAAAGTCAATTTATTGCCCCCACAAACCGGGTCCTCATTTTACCTACCTTAGAAAGGATGGAAGGCTGAGTCAACCTTGAGCCTGGTGAGAATTGAACTGGTGAAAATTGAACTCGCAGTAATTGCAGGCATCTGGAAGCTAAATACTACCTTTAACAGTAGCATTAGTCTGCTGCGCCACTCAGGCTCAATGAAGCCTGAGGGGAGGGGAGAGAGAGAGGAGGGGGGCAAGAAAGGTCCTGAGGCTCCCGGAGTTCCTTGCCTGCTTTGCGGGATTCGATCTTCTCGTGGGTTTTACAGGCAGCTTCCAAACTGGCTGGGACCTGGTTGCGAAAACTTCGGGGCGGGGGCTCTTCCGGGATGCGAAACACCCCAAGGGCTGATAACCTCCGCGATGCTCAGCCCTGTCAATTAACCCAAAGGATGTGCAGAGAGTGCAGAGAAGAGCAATAAAGATGATTAGGGGACTGGAGACTAAAACACATGAAGAACGGTTACAGGGAACTGGGCCTGGCTAGTCTAGTGAAAAGAAGGACCAGGGGAGACGGGATAGCAGTGTTCCAATATTTGAGGGGCTGCCACAGAAGAGGAGGGGGTCAAGCAATTTTCCAAGGCACCTGAGGGCCAGACAAGGAATAATGGATGGAAACTGATCAAGGAGAGAGTCAGCCTAAAAATAAGGAGAAATTAGATGTCAGTGAGAACAATCAACCAATGGAAAAGTTTGCCTTCAGAAGTTGTGGGAGCTTCATCACTGGAAGCTTTCGAGACTGGACGGCCACCTGTCAGAAATGGTGTAGGTAGGGTATGCTTGGGGGGTGGACTAGATGACCTACAAGTTATTATTATTATTCTGATGTAATGGGCAGGCAATCTTAAACCTCCCTCTGGCAAACCCTCGTCCCAGGAACGCCTCTTCTTCAGCACATCCGATTTTTATTGGTGCTCGGTTGACAGTCGCTTTTATACTGGAGGAAAGAGACTGTTCCGTACCTCGCGCTAAACCGCGGTTACTTCGTCATGATTTATGGCCCGAACCACAATGTATTCACATAGCATGCTTAGCATCAACTTAGTTTATGATCCATAGCGGGGAAGGAATGGATTGATGCAATACATTTAAGGTATAACTTATTTGGGCTCAATGACTTTGTTTAATTTGAAGAATCACCAAACTGGATATTGTATCTTGGACACTGAAATATCAAGGATTAAATTTCTCTTTCTCTCTCTTTCTCTCTCTGACTGTGAGCTCACATAGCTCAGTAATCTGCAATGAGAGTATTTTTTTAAATCTAATAACTTGTATTATAGATAAATTATGATTTCTGTTCATTTGTATGGCTGAGGTCTAATGCTGCAATGCTTCACTTGTTTGTGGTGAATGGGGAAATAAATAATCCATCTGAACTCAGTGGGAATTATTTCTGAATAGATCCACAAAGAACCTGCACTGCAAACTTTTTGTTGCATCCTTCCTTGGAAGTCAAGGTAACTTTGAATGAATTAGAATTCCACGCCAGATTGGAGAAGGCCAACAGGCAAACCTGCAGCTTGACTTTTGATGAAAAATGTAGAAGTTCTCGGAACATCTCTGTGACCCTTTCTCTACTACTGATTTAAAGCACGATTCACCTGTTCTTGTCTTGGCCAAAGCAATCCCATCATAACCTTGGCTACAATAAAATCATCTCTCATGGCCCTCTCTTGGTTCTCCATTGATGGATTCGATGGGATTCCCCATTGATGGGAATGGTGCCCCATTGATAAGATGTACAGGTTCGCCACTCAATACAGAATAGAGAGTTTCTTTTTCCTTTCCCTTTGCTGCTTCTTCCCTTCAGCATATAAACAGCCACATGGAAAACATCCATCACAAAGGCACTTCAGCACGAACGAGATGTGCCTGCCCATTATTGCTCATTTCTGTAATTTTGGGATTCACAATATGGCTTCTCTTAAGGCTTCTTGGTTGAGCCATCCCCTACGCTTCATTTGGGCATTTCCCAAGATTTGTCTTAGGGGGAAAAAAGTGAAATGAAATGCACAGGTGGAAACTCTTAATGAATTAAACTGAAATGTTTAATTCAGCTGAGCAATTCCGAAAGTTGGGAGGAGCATAAGAGGACACACACAAAATAAAGTGAACACAGAACTCGAACCACAGAAGACTCACCACTCCAACGGAGAAACAAAATCCCCCTTTACCATAAAATAAATGGTAAAAGATCAGAAGGCGAAGTCATTTCAAACACCTCCCAAGTTACCCACTTCTCTGCCGGTCTTCGGTCTGGAATACACCCTATTAAAAGGCTTGTCCGGGCCGCCAGCCAATAAATCTTCGCCAGTCTAGAATACTTTGCGTGCGATTCGATTCTTTCTGGAGAAAAGACGGCTGTCCTATCCGGCATTGCAAGAACTGAATTAACTAGCCTTGAAGTGGGTTTGTGATATGAATCGGAAATTAGAGAAACGTCTGAATTTAGACCAAGAAAGTCCTCAAGAAAAGGGAAAGGGTTAATAAAGTACTGGTAACTAGAATGAAGCTCTAGGGAAGAATGGGACGGAAGGGTGACTAGGTTTGTGTCCTATTAGTGTTTCCGAGCAACCCATACATGTACCGATTTTCCTTGTTAAAGTCAAAGTCTCCATATATTTCCTTTTTAAAAAAAATATCTGTCATCTTGTGAACTGAGCCATAAAGCTTCTACTTTTTACACGATTACCAGATTTCCAAGTTTTGGTTATCCTTGAGTAACCCGCCTCTCTCATAGAGATTCCCTAGGGTTTGGGCAAATTGTAGCTACCGTAAGCGGAGTTAAGGACCAATGAACACACAGACGGAGGCCATAATTGGGAGTAAGGACCAATGAATCCAACGAGGCTTATTTCCAAATAAACTCGGCTATAACGCATTGGAAACGGGAAATTGGATGTAAATTAATACCTTTCCCCCCCCCAACAATCTGGGAAAAGCCAGACTAATTGGGGGTGGAGTGAACACACAGACGGAGGCCATAATTGGGAGTAAGGACCAATGAATCCAACGAGGCTTATTTCCAAATAAACTCGGCTATAACGCATTGGAAACGGGAAATTGGATGTAAATTAATACCTTTCCCCCCCCCAACAATCTGGGAAAAGCCAGACTAATTGGGGGTGGAGTGGGGGAGGCAGGGGTCGTGGGGTCTGGAGACGCCCTCCCAGTCGCTTCCGTCGAATGGGACTTAGTACTGCCTTGGGAAAGGCCGAAAGCAAAGAAATTATTCGGCAAAGTCCGTTAAAATGAACGCATTTCACACTTCTCCAATTAACCTCCAGGCCGTCGAAGATTGGATACCTCTATTCTACTGCGGGATGGACTCCCAATTACGTAGCACCTGACAGCGCCTTAAAATGCGAATCCTGCGGTCTTGACGTTAGAAGCGACCACTTAACAGAGTCAGCTGAGTAGCCTGTCTGCTTTGGGATTTATTGGGAATCCATAGTCAAGTATAAAAATTCGCATACAGTATAACTAATAGTACATCTATGCCATGTGTCTTATACGTACTTACTAACGTTTTATTACTATCAAATTCTCTAGTGATAACAGATCACTAGTAGGAAAAGTTTGACAATCACTTCAACACCACAAACGGCCCTATTTACCCAGCAGTGGAAGTAACAGAGGTGCCATTTTGAAAACGAGTTTGGAGTTACAACCCGGTTCCCGGTCTGGTCGCTCAAAATGAAATTCCCCTCCGTTTAAATTGGACTCACTGAACTAGATTTATGAGCCGAAAGCTAGCCGAAACAGCGGAGTAAATCTCTTAAACGCAGTCAGCTACTCTGGCTTCCATCACCAAACCTCACTACTGCTTCATCTGTCGCTGGGATTACTGGAGTAGTAATATACTGAATTATCCAAGTGTTGTTTGTTTGTTTGTTTGTTTTTTCCTCCTCGCTTCTCAACCTCTCGAAGGAGCGACGGGAGCTGATTTATCCGAAAGGGCAGGAAAGTTGAAAATTAGATATCGAAGAAAGCGCAACTTCTGTCCCGTATTTCGGAGACGTTGATCAAACTAGTTGCACAGAGCCCTGGTGGCACAGCAGACTAAAGCACTGTTATTAATATCAGCTGCCTGCAATTACTGCAAATTCAAGTCTCCGTAGGCTCAAGGTTGACTCAGCCTTCCATCCTTTCAAAGGTAGGTAAAATGAGGACCCAGATTGTGGGGGCAATAAGCTGACTTTGTATAAAATATATACAAAAGTATGAAGGCTATTGCTTAACGCATTGTAAGCCGCCCTGAGTCTCCGGAGAAGGGCGGCATATAAATCAAATTAAAAAAAAAAAGAATTCCCGCCGGATGAATCCAATGGCTCTCCCAGCTCCCCCTTCCACCCGCCAGCCCTCCTTCGCAGCTCGAGGGGAAAATCCAGGCCAGCCTCGCCTCTTCCTCCCCCCTCCCCACCACCTCCCAAGGCGGCTTTGCTGCAGCGTCCAGCCGAAAGGATGGGACGGGATGCTGACATCCAAGTCTCTCTGTCCAACTTTTTGGCCAAGCGGCCCGCGCCCGGGAGCCCCGGCCAGCTCTCTCCGGCTGGTGTTATTTCCGACGGATTCGGTTTAAAAAAAAAACAAAACACCGGGAGGGGGAAAGAAACAGGAAAAAGGGGGAACGAGAAGGAGGGAGGGAAGGAAGGAAGGAAAGAAGAAGAGTTTGTAAAAACAAATACGTGACTCAGCGAGGCTGTTTATATTGGGGGCTGTTTATATTTTCCGCCGCTTTTTTTTTTTTTTTTTTTTTTTTGATTCTCCGCTTCGCCCGCCTCTCGTTGCCCCGCCTTTGCAAAAAAAAAAAAAAAAAAGCAGCGCCCTTTTGCCAGGCGGCGGCGGCGGCGGCGGCGGCGGTAGCGGCGACTGGCCGGCAGGGGGCGCTTGCGAGGGTCCAGCCAGCCGCTGCCGCCGCTGTAGTTGTCCTGGTTGGTTCGGCGTCGAGTTAACACAATGTTAAAAAGCGGCCGGGGAGTCCGAGGAGCCCTCAAAGCCCCTGCGCCAGCCGCTCAGAGCCCGCCGAGCCTGGGCTGCTACCAAACCGGCGGGAGGCCTGCGAGAGCATGCAGCTGAGGGCGGCCGCGGCGCTTTGCCTCTGCTGCCTCTGGAGCGCCTGCCGCCTCCGCTACGGGCAGCTGGACGCCGCGGTTGTTCGGCCTCCGGCAGCGGCCGGTGACGCGGCGGTGGCGGCCGCCCCCGGCCTCTGGAAGGCAAAGCCCGGCGGGCGACTGAACCGGGATGGAGGCGTCTTCGAAAACGGCACGGTGGTGGCACCGCACGACTACATGATCGCGCTTTACCGCCGCCTAGCCGCCGGTCAGGATCCACCCCGGCCTGAGGGAGAGATCAACGATGTCCCGGGAAGTCGCCCCAACACCGTCACGGGCTTCGTGGATCAGGCGCGGGCACAACCACGAGGTGAGCGAGCGAGCGAGTGAGGGAACCAACCGCTCGGAAAGCCCACCGCGGGCGCACCCACCCACCCACCCCCCTTATAAAAAGCGCTCTGATTTTTGGGCCGAGCTCTATCGCGAGCGGGCCGGGTTTGCGCGCAGGGCTGTCTCGGGAATGCGCTGCATCCAAAACGCGTTGCGCCGGAGTCTCTTCTCCTCTTCCTCTTCTCCTTCTCCTCCTCGGGGATGGCGAGTTGGATTGGCTGGGTTGGAGTATTTTGACGGAGAAGAGAGATGCTCCCCACCCCACCCCGCTATTTAAAAGTGCTCTTTCTGTCTAAACTGGGTCGGTTTGATGGTTGGGGTGGACGGGGGGTGGGTGAGGAGAGGTCGGTAGGCTCGCGAGCCGTTTTGGTTTAGCTCTGCTTCGGGATTTTGTTATAAATGGGGGCGATGGATTTGGGAAGTTGGGGGGAAAGGAAAGCCCCGTCGTCCTGTTGGGAAATAATTAGCCTCGTCCGTTCTTTTTCGCCGTCTTCTCACCAATTCTTTGCGGAGTGTGGAAGTGTTTGGTTTTGCCAAAAGAATGAACCATCATAACGAATCCAACTACAAGGAATCGACCCCGCGATACTAAACCCCAGACAGAAGCTGTCTGAAAAGTAACTTTCCCTACTCCTCAAATTACTCCCCAATTAATCGGGTCTAATACAGAAGATCGATAGGATCCTTCCTAATCTAACCCAAGCTAACCGTGTCACCCCTTTAGACTAGAGTCTAGGATTTAATGATTTTTGCAGGATGACTATTTTTGTGATCTAGACTTTGCGACAAAAAAAAAAAATGATTTCACGGTTTTCAGTTTCCATATCATAAACGATCTTGAAGCAAAGTTCCTTTAAACATTAATAACCCAAGGAGAAAATTACTGCAGACAGACCGAGCCTGGGCCAAACTGCTATAATTCGAAGATAGGGGATATGAAATGCGGTGGTGGCCGCAGAGGACAAATAAACCAATAGCACTGATGTTGTTACCTAGTTTGGTAATGATACGTCTGCAACAAAAGCTCCGGAGAGCAGCAAGGACTCGGCCATTAATATTGTTTGTTCTCAGCTTCTAAATCACCAAACAACTCAAAGTGTTCCCCTATATGGAGTTTCTGTCCCGGGCCCAAAGTCGAATCGAGCCTGCAGATCCCTTTTGAAGAATCTGAGGTTTGGGGGATCAGCGAGGTGCCCGCATGTGATAATGGCGCCACCTTAGAAGTAAAACTGGGCTCAGGTGACTGAGTTCCTGGTTTCACGACTGAGAAATCGTTTGCTCTTTAGGGAGGAAAATTGAAGATCAGAAAGATCGGGGGAAAGGAAAAGCAAAGCTGAAGGGGATTCAAAAGATATTGGGATTTATTGAGTCAGGGGGAAATGTGGTTTTCACTGTAACCATTTTTGGGGGAGGGGGTATTGAGATCAGATGCAAAGTGGGGCAGACGAGGGCGACTCCCAGCCTCCCTTTCCCTTCTTGCCCGGTAGGCGGGCGGCTGCACTGAAGCCAACCTGATTCCTGGAGTAGAAGGGGCGAGAGGCTGACTGGCTGAAGCGACGGATGGGGCAGGCGCGGGATGGAGTGGGTAACTATTAACAGGTGGAAGGCCACGGCGGGTGGGAAGAAGCGAAGGTCGGAACGGCCAGGTTTAGGAAACTCCTTTCAAATCCCACGACCCCGACACGTCTGTGGCTTATTCGATCGCCGCTCGGGCAGGACTTCCCAGGCTGCTGCCCTCCGTCTCCTGCTCTAGCGGCTCAGCACACTTTTCCCCGCCCGGGATAACCTCAGACAGCCTCTCTGCGGCTTTTCCTTCTTCCCGGGACTGGGTTGGCCTGCCTTGACAGCAAAGGGGACACTCGCCCGCCGAGTCAAGACAACAGAGTCCTTCCTCTCTCTTGCTTCCGAGGCCCTGCTGGGCCCCCTCGGGAGTGTGTGAGAGAGAGAGAGAGGGGGGGGGAGAGAAAACGCTAGGGAGAGAGGGGAAGAGAGAGAGAGAGAGCGATAGAGAGAGAGGGAGAGGGGGGGAGATGGATGGATGGATGGATGGATGGATGGATGGATGGACAGACGGACGGGGAGAGGGGAGAGAGAGAGCGATAGAGAGAGAGGGAGAGGGGGGAGATAGATAGACGGACGGACGGACGGATAGATGGACAGATGGACAGATGGACAGACGGACAGGGGGAGGGAGAGAGAGAGAGCGATAGAGAGAGAGGGAGAGGGGGGAGATAGATAGATAGATGGGTGGGTGGGTGGGTGGGTGGATGGATGGATGGATGGATGGATGGATGGATGGATGGATGGATGGACAGATGGATGGACAGACGGACAGGGAGAGAGAGAGAGAGAGACCTTTGCGAGATGTTTGCAGCTGAACTTCTTTGGATCGCTTAAGCTCGGTCGGAGCCCTTCGTGGGAAGAGGGAAGCGGGCAAGGGATGGTTAAGAAAGGGCGGCGCGGCTACCTCGCTGTTTGATCTGCCTCCCTGCCGGTGGCGGCGGGACTCTTGCTCCGCCACCGCTGCCAACCCGGGGGTCGGGGGGGGGCTTGTCACCTTGACTCGAAACGGCGAGCCAATAGCAAGAGTGTCTCGGAGCGCTGATCCGCGATTGGCCGGTCTCTATAATTAGCCGGAATTGCAATCCAACCGGAGAAGAGCACTTTGCAGCCCAAATGAAGGGAACTCAGGGAGGGGACAAGTTAAAAGTTGCCCGCTCTGAATTTTCCTCTCCTAAAGGCCTGCGCACCTTTTTTTTTTTTTTTTTTTTTTGCCTTTTAATTCTGGCTGCCTTACGAACTTGGGTGATTTATTGCTATGCGAATTCGTGGCGAGGTTTTTTTTTTTTTTTTCTCCAGAGTTGGACGCTGCGGGTGACTGAAAATCACTACGTATCAAAAGACGGAGAAGAAGGGGGTGGAAATGAAAAGAGAATGGGGGGGGGGAATCAGAGATTAAAACTGCAGGAGTAGATAGAACTCTCCGACTGCTTTGAATATTTCCCCATAAGCGTCGTCTTTCTTTTCTTTGGCCTGAAAAGACACCCAGGCCGTAAAAACGCTTCACTCGCCCGAACAACTTCTCGATCCATCCTCTCTTTTCTGACAAACATTTATTCTAGTTTCAGCATTCGGCAGGAATGTCTTCCAAATGATCTGTATTGGATGAAACACCACGTGAAAACAATAGAAAAGGAGAAGGGAAGGAAGGAAGGAAGGGAGGGAGGGAGGGAGGGAGGGAAGGAAGGAAGGAAGGAAGGAAGGAAGGAAGGAAGGAAGGAAGGAAGGAAGGAAGGAAGAGAAAGAAAGAAAGAAAGAAAGAAAGAAAGAAAGAAAGAAAGAAAGAAAGAAAGAAAGAAAAAGAGATGGCTAGCCAGCCCACCAACCCTACCAGATGAAACTTAGTCGCCCGTTATTGTAACTGAACCAAAGTCAAAGGAGAAACGGGTAGAGGGCAACACTGCCTTGTAAAGATGTACCGCTGGGAGGGAGAAAGGCTCTTTTAAAGCTACAAGCGACTCCAAAGAAAGGTTTAGACAGAGTGACTGTCTCCTAGGTTCTTTCGGTTTGTGTTAGGGGAGCAAAGGTTCCCCCAACACCCCCATTAGAGACGAAATGAAAGATCTCAAGTAAGGAGAGCGGGGTTGTCGGATCTCCTTGGGGACGCGGGACACGGTGCGCGCTTGAAACGCCAGCCTTCCACAATTTATTTATTTATTTATTGGTTCGATTTATATGCCGCCCTTCTCTGGAGACTCAGGGCGGCTTACAATGCGTTAAGCAATAGCCTTCATACTTTTGTATATACCTGCTTAGTAGGGCTTTTTTTTGCCCCACCCCCCCAGCGGTGTTCTATTTTATACAAACCTGGCTTATTGCCCCCATAATCCGGGTCCTCGTTTTACCTACCTTAGAAAGGATGGAAGGCTGAGTCAACCTTGAGCCTGGTGAGATTTGAACTTGCAGTAATTGCAGGCAGCTGGTGCTACTTAATAGCACTTTATTCTGGTGCGCCACCAAGGCTCACAATGCCGTCTGAGTCACGTGGGATCTGCGCCCACAAATTTCCTAATATTGGTGTTTTTTTTTTTCTTCCCTTCAATCATGTCCGATTCTCCAAAACTGCTTGGACAAGTCCTTGCAGTTTTTTTGACAAGGTTTTTCACACGCGGTTTGCCATTGCCCCCTTTCCTAGGACTGAGGGAGAGAGGTGACCCAAGGTCACAGAGTTGGCTTCGTGCCTAAAATGGGACTAGAACTCCTAATCTTCCGGTTCTAGCCCAGTGCCTTAACTACTACATCAAACAGGCTGTTTCCTAATGAATAGGGTTGGAAAAGGGGGGGGGCGTCTGATCAAAGAGCCCTCTTTGTACCGGAACGCGAGGCTGCCTTACAACCTTTGGTCCCCGCAATTGGAGAAGGTCCCCGATCTACATCTTCCACGTGCTTGGAAGATACAGATCGGGGACCTGCATTAGGTGTATTGTAACTGATCATCCTTAGAGAAATATATCGTGCCTACGCGTGGATTGGAATCTCTGCCAAAAGAATTTTTAGCTTTGTTTTATATTTGTATTCACAAACGCAGGTCCTATGAATCTTCCGATGAAGGACCACATCATCCGATAAAGTTCATGTTTCTGTATGTCGGCGAGAAGCCGCCGAGGATAAATTAATGGATTTAGGAGGACGTGTGACTAGAGAATCTAAGATAGGGAGATTGTGGAGTTTGAGCTGGTTGAATTACTCTTTCGACCTGCTATGATCTTTTGATGATTTCTTTTTTATTTGTTAATTGCACAGAATCATTAAGGAGTTGAGTGATCACAGAAAAAAGAATTTTTTTTATAATATTGTTGATTCAATTAGAGAAGGCTCCCTAAATCAAGGAAATTAAACTGATTTGCGCGATCCTTCTAACAGAAACAACAGCAGTGCGAGGGGTATTAGCTAGTTTATGTTTTGTCTGCCCTATTTTTATTTATTTTTTTATTTCTAACCACCCGAATGTTTTTCTGTTCGCTGATTTCGGAATAAGCCTCGTTTAATTCAGTGACTGGGACTTACATCATTACTCCTTCTTTTATCGCTCGGAGAAAACAATAGAAACGGGAGGGAATCACGGTTGTGTTTAGACTTCGCAGGCTGGCGTACCCTGGCAGGTCTCTTCTGAAGAAGAAGAAAAAAAATCCAAAAACAAAAAACAACACTTTCTAAAATATCAGAATGTGCTTTTAAGGTTAAGGACAGCACCTGCAACTACCTACAAACCCCAAAACTCTTGTATTAAGACCTACCCGATCTTTAAATAGAGAACACATTCATCTAAAGGTCTCCAGTTGCTGTTGTCAGTTAGCTGCTTAAAAATATTATTCGGGAGCAGTTGGAGGACTCCAACTCTCATTGAACTCCACCAGGATGGAGGATGAGACTTGTGCTCCTGCAAATACCTGGCCACACGTCTGTACCCTGAACTTTTCACTTTAGTCAGCAATCAGCAATTTATGGTCTGCTCTCCAAGCATAAAGTGTAACAGGCGACTGTGAGTTTGGATGAACTGTGAGCAACCCCGAAAGAAAGTCGGGGTGTTTTAGAGGGCACACCAAAGGCAGCTTCAGTGGATCGAGCTGCAGGGGAAGAATATCAGGGCAGGTTTGATTTGAGTTTGGTCCCGATGCTGCAGAAGTAGGAGTCGAGATTTCTGGAGTCCTGGTGGCTTTGAGATGCCGCGGAGGCCCCCTAAGGCCGTGGTTACTGATCCTAGGGCCTAGGATCCTTGCTTAAGGATAGCTCAGCATCTGAACCAAAGGTGCTTTCTCAAGAGGCAACTTTTCAAGAAAGTCCAGTTTGAACAGGAACGAGGGAGGCTTTACACAGCCTCAAGGGCTGCTTGGTGACGATGGGGATCGCAAGTCTGGCCGACTGAAGATGAGATAGCCGTCTGCTGGCTTCTCCGGTCTGCGCGCCGAGCTCGGCCGCGGGTGCAGAGAAGGCAGGAGACGCTACTCGGGGAGCGCTGGGCGAGCGGAATAATAGTCTGTGACGCTCTGAAGGGCTCTGGTTCGTTCTTTGCTGCCCCCGCCGCCGCCTTCCCCCTTTTTCTCTCGGGATGGCCACCGCTTGCAAGGAGAGGAGACTTCCAAAGAGCCAAGCAGGAAAGCCTCTTTCGCAATTCATCGAGTTCAATGGAGGATGCGAGGACCAGACACAGGACACCCCGTTTCAAATCTGTTCGGATCGCCAAGTTGGCGATCCCGTGAAGTGTGGGAATCGCCGTTCCCAGAATTCCCAGCCAGCAGGGCAGACCCAAGTCATCCATCCCCAATACACCGGGTGGTCCATAGATCGGGAAAGGAAGATGCTGATTCTGACCCGCAGTCAGACGTGCAAGATTTTCTGCGGCTATTTGCTTCAGCGGTTCTATGCTGGCTCCCTGTTCGGGGTGGCAGAAACTGATTTGATTGCTCTTGTTGGGAAGAAAGAAAAATGATAAGAGGCTTCTCCCAGAAGCACCCAGTTGGTCACTGCAAGTGGCCAGTATCGTCATCTTTCAATCAATCCATTAACAAGCCCCATAATTAATGAGTGCAGTGGGCCCCATCCTCCAGCTATGAAAGATCCAGTCCCTTTGAAATCCAGCGGCTTCATGGGCCTATGTAACTATGGCTATGTTGAAGGAATTTGCCATTATCTCCTCCCAGAATCTACCCTCTTTCTCCCCCTCCCCAATTTCCTGATGGTCTCTCCCACAAATACTAACCAAATCTGACCCTACTTAGCTTCAGGGGTAAATTAAGGTCAAGTAATACTGCCAGGTACTGCTGAACTACAATTCCCAGCAGCTCTAATTAGGATATTTCAAGTGAGCCCTCTGAGAACTATAGCTCAGCAACATTCCGAAGGCCAGAAGTCCCTTGCTTCACTGCTCACCTTACTTGGCCACGGGTGGTTCATTTTATCCAGCATTTGGGGAGGTGGCTGAGGGAACCACATCCTACAGTACTGTTGAGAAAGCCCATATGAGAATCTTTTTTTTCATTCTTTCATTTATTTTGCCTCTTCCTTCCCTTTATTTATTTTAATGTTAGGGTGTATATTTATTGCAACATCTGGTTACTTTAATTAATCCCAGGAAAAGTTCATGTCTGGTTTCTAACATAAACGAGCTGAGATAGGAAGGGGATTCAGATAGGTCACCTCCATAAGGGATTAACTCACTCAACACTATTCTCTTCCTCCACCTTCTCTGCTGGAGCATTTAAATAAAGAAAATGTGCAAGTAGGCACACATGTGAACAAATAAAATGATCCTTGACAGACCAGGGAAATGTTTAACTTGGCTCATAGCAATAAAGAGGGTGGGTAGTGTGGGAAGAAAAACATGGGCCCATTTCTCTCCCACCCCCCACCCCCACCAGCCCATTCCCTACTTGGGCTGGGAAATAAATGCAGATGCTTGCTGTACAGTTCTTTCAATGTCTCTTGACCTGTCAAGGGTGGAAGATTTAAGGTGGATCATTTTTATGGGCAGATCTTCTCTATCTGAACTTTTGAAAATTAGATATGATTTCAGCTCCCAAATTATTCTCCTCCCTGCATATATTTTTCAAAGCCATTTTGAACTCCTTTTCCATATTGTGTTGAGACATTCTGCACATGCTGAAAAGCACGATTTTAACGCAATTTCACCTCGCTTTATGGGAGAACAGTGGATTCAACTTATTTTGCAACAGGCATTAAGTATGTGGTCTGAGTTTCTTTGTAGATAAGAAACAAGTCCCGCTTCTGGGGTGATGGGGGTTCTTATCCGGGGGGAAAAAACTAGAATTTGGGGCCCCAAAAGCTTATCCAAACAGCAACTGCGTCCAACTGGTCCGAAAAACTGGTGGGAATAAAGCAGGGAGCAGGGAAAGTGGATAGCCCAGCTGGCACTTAAAGCCTTGGTAGACAGGGCGGGCAGGCAGGCAGGCAGGCAATCCCTTTTGGTACAGAGCCAGGGGGACGGTGCCGCCCTGCTCTTCGGGCTCAACAAGGCAGCTTCCACCCATCCATTTCTCTTCTCTTCCAGACGACTCTTCTTGGGAAGCCGGGCAACAATACCTCTTCGACATCTCTACCTTGGCGGAGGCGGACGAAATCGTAGGGGCCGAATTGAGGATCTTGCGGAAAGCCGCCGAAAACAGGAGCTTGGCATCGTCCCCGGAAGGGATGCTCCATCGCCTGCTGATCTCTATTTGCCCCGATCCAACAGAAGACCGGGAGCCGGGCCTTTTGGACTCCAGAGCGGGAGATCTTTTGGGCTCCGGCGACGCTGCGCCCCAGTGGGAAGTCTTCGACGTCTGGGCAGCCTTGAGGCCCTGGGCCGAGCCAGGCGGCCGTCCCCAGCGCCCGCCCGCGCTCTGCTTTGGGCTAAGGATCGTCTCGGCCCAGACCGGGAAGCTCTTGTCTCCCCGGCAGCTGGGTTTCGGCCGGGAGCACCCATCGCAGCCCCACGAGAGGGCCCTGCTGGTGGTCTTTTCTCGCACCAAGCGGAAAGACAACCTCTTCAAGGAGATCCGCGAGAAGATCCGGACACTGAGCGGCGGCTCCGAGCTCCCGCTGGGGTCCCACGAATTAAGCCAAGGCGCTCTGGCCAAACAGAAGCGGCGGAGGCGGCGGACGGCGTTGGCGGGCCGGGCCGCCGGCGGGCGAAACCAGAGCAAAAAAATCAGGAGCCGGTGCAGCCGCAAAGCGCTGCACGTCAACTTCAAGGAGCTGGGCTGGGACGACTGGATAATCGCGCCCCTGGATTACGAGGCGTATCACTGCGACGGCGTGTGCGATTTCCCGCTGCGCTCCCACTTGGAGCCGACCAACCACGCCATCATTCAGACGCTCATGAACTCCATGGCGCCCGAGTCCACCCCGCCCAGCTGCTGCGTGCCTTCCAAACTCAGCCCCATCAGCATCCTCTACACCGACTCCGGCAACAACGTGGTTTACAAACAGTACGAGGACATGGTGGTGGAGAGTTGCGGCTGCAGGTAACGGCGGCGGCCACGTGGGAGCCTCGTCTTCTCTCTCTCTCTCTGTCTGTCTGCCTGCCTGCTCCAGCCTCGCCCCTGGCGGGCGCGGTTCCCACCGAGCAGGCGCAGCCTTCGGAAAACCCAGCGGCCTTCGGGTTTTGGGCCTGCACAGGGACACCGCGCCTTCTCCGCAGATTTCCTTGCAGGGGAGAGGCGAGGGTTGGCTTCAGCGGTTCTGGCGGAGGCGCCACCGCCTCAGAACTGAGCGATGGGGTTTGCTTGCCTCTCTCGCACTCCGACGGCTTCCGAGGTTTGGGATTAAAAAAAAAAAAAAGGCCACCGAACCGGCACTTTATAAAGAAACGGGGAGAAGGTTCTCTTGGAATCACCTTCCCAAGAAGTCTCCATGGAAGGCTTGTCTTTTTGGCCTACCTGGAGATTAGCTGACTTTGACAAGCGTCTTTCTTAGTCGTTTTCCGACTTTTCTGATCTTTGGCGAAGCAGTCTCGACATATATGTGTCTGTGTGACGCACATACATACAAACACAATATATACACATACACACACGCATCCTATGCTTTCTTTGTGGTTCTGAAGTATATTCTGAAGGCCCACCATTTGCAGAGATGAAGGCTGACAGGCTAATGAGATTTAGGTTCTCTGATCTTTGGCAAAGCAGTTGCAACATGTGTCTGTATGAATCACACACATAAACACCTTTTCTACACATATACATACACATGCACACTATAATTTCTTCGTGGCTCTGAAGTATATTCCAAAGGCCCACCATTCGCAGAGGTCAGGCTGATGAGATTTAGGTTCCCTGGAGATATGTCAGCTATTGGGGACACTCCCCAAAATTCACAAGCAGCTGCCTTTCGAGTAGATGACTGGGAATTCTGGACCAGCTGGGATCCCACAGGAATACAGTTCAGGGGATATGATCCTACAGGAATACAGTTTTTCAAACCACTCTCTGATCCTTTCATTTCCAAAGACTTCTATTGTTCCCTCTTGATGGTTCCACCTTGTACCTATTAATCTTGATATCTTTCTTTCAGAAGATAGCTTTTTAGCACCACACAGTGATTTCCTTTCTTTTCCAAGAAGGTGCTCCAGAAGCATGAAAGGAGAACCTCCCTGAAGCTCTTGAAAGCATTTGTGTCATTTCCTGGAATGGGGTGTCTCCCAGTGTACTGCAAAGCATCTTTTCGGAACCGAACCAGAAGTGCTCATAACCCTACCACAAAGTCTTCCTTTAATGCATGGGTCTCTAAATTTGATAACTTTGTGGAGTTCAATTCCCAGAATTCTCCAGCCAGCTTATTCTTTCATGGCATGGCTGGCTAGGGAATTCTGGGATTTGAAGTCCACAAGTCCACAAGTCTTAAAGTTGCCAACTTTGGAGACCCCTGCTATCAGTGTCATGTTAATACACTTCAATTATCCCACAGCAAATCCTTAGCTTTTTTTTTTCATTAAGAAGAGAAACTGGCCCTTATTCTCATCATTCTCTGAAGTAGGTTGGAGTGGGAGTTTTTGTAGAAACACCCACAATGTATTAATTACCTTAGTGAATACCGTCCCCTGGCCTGGAATTAATGTTTTATTTGACATTTTAAACTCTATGGAGAGTAATCTATTTCAAATTGGAAATCATTTTTCCTGTTCAGATTAGTTGGGGTGTGTTTATGTCTATATACAATCACACACATGTGCCTACCATAGCTTGATAAAAATGATGAATGGTCCTCAAGTTGTCATTCCTGCTTTTAGTCTTGGCACACATGCCCATTTCCCCTGCAGATGAATAATGAATAAATATTGGCCAGGTGTTTAATAATAAGCATTACCACTGTGGATTGAGGGTCGAAAGACATTTTTCCTACTCCCACAAAATTGGGCTGACAAAATGAGGTTGTCACTGATAAAATATTATACAGATGTAGAGCAAAAAAATCCTTGTTGCTAGAACAACTTAGTGAGAGGTGGATTAAGGGACAGTGAAGGCCTCTGATGTTCTTCAGATATATTGAATATTTACTCCCATCGATTTCAGGCAGAATGCCCAATGGCAAGGATTGTTGAAGTTTGAACCCAAAACTTCTGGAGAATATCAAATTGTCTAAAGTAGTCCCAATGTTCTGCCTCCAATTTTCCCCTTTTGCCCAGTGTCCTTTCAGTGTTGTTTTTATCTTCACAGAGTGTCTCCAGGGGTAGGGAGTAAATAGGTCACCACCAATTCATTTCAGAGAGAGTTAGTGAATGCACTCAGGGAAATATTGTGTTAGAGCCAGATGATGCTCAAAGTCTGCTAGAGATCTCAAGTATTGATATCAAGCTTGTCCTCAGTTTGCCTAGCTTAAATCTAGTGCTTTGTTTCTTGGCTATGGAGGATGCAATGGAATGTGTTAGCCAATGGCCTTGAACTGTAGATTTATTCAGAAATCTGAAGTGCCGAAATGGTTAAAAGCAACATGAGATGGTAGCAAAATATCACTGCTATAACATCTCACCTATTATTGATTGTAAGTACTTCTGAGTCAATCACCTGTTCTGTACAAAGAGCTGAGGGGAGATCACCTTTGTGTTGGGATGGTGCACATGGATTATCCATGCGATCAGGAAGCCCAGTGAGATGAACAAAGTGAAATCAATCAGTCCCCAGCTTGCAGTAAGAATTTCCCTAATTCCTAACTTGGGCTCCTTTGTGTTATTAGCCATAATGGAAAACTCAGTTAATACAAATAAAGGAATGCTTCTGATTGGAGTCAACAGATTGCAAACAAGCTTACTATTTTAAATAGAGCTCTGAAGATCCAGGTACAAAAAGCAGCTCAGTATATAAATATGAAGAATTAGGAATTGAGATAATGTCCTAAATTGAGCCCCAAAAATTGAGATACCACATCTTGTTTAGGGTAAGGGAAAATTTTTGATCACTGTTAATTGTTAATGGAAGGTGGGAGGGAAACCTCTCTCTACCACAAATAAGCCATGAGGGGTGGTATTCACTTACCTTCGCTACCAGTTTGCAAATAGGAGCGCACGCGCCACCTATGCGCAGAGTGTAAAAAATGGGACATGATGACGTCCGGGTGGGTGGGCTGAGTCTCCTGCAGCCGCCGCTACCAATTCGCCCGAACCAGATAGAACCGGCTGAATAGCACCACTGCAGTAAATGTATATTCTATTTTAATGGCAAAAACCTCCCTTGAACAGCCTATGGGGTGGCATTGGAATGGAGCTTCTTGTTTGGGGGAATATGTGCTTGCACTGAGATGAATTTCACAGTCTGCTTTTTGCCATATTGGCAGTAGTTGATGGGAGCTGACTCAATGAGCTTTAAATTGGGAAATATTGCTATATCATTGAACACATGCTTTAAAAAAAATTTTTTTTTAAAGACGATAGGAAAACTCTTGCCTAAATATCTTATGGGAGCAAAACAAACAAAGCTATTTGCTGATAGAAATTTGAATAAAAGACAGAAAATTGTCTCAGACCTATGGCTTTTGCTTCATTTAGCTCAATGTTTTCAAACTTGGCAAGATGTGTGGACCTCAGTTCCCAGAATTCCCCAGCCAGCATACTATTTACATCTTAAAGCTGCCAAGTTTGAAAAACATTGATTTAACTATTTTTCATGAATTGCTAGGAGCCTCCTGAGGTTTTTCCTAGCTCTTCCTCCTACTCATTTGCTTCATTGATGGATGAATCTTGCTGCCTCTGATATTGGAAATGATCTATAGCTACCATGATGGCTACTGCTGGCTGAATTGTCCATGAACCTGACCACTTTCCAAATTAGTGGCCATCATTAATCTTGTTCTAGCCAACAGACTCCACAGTTTAAAAATGCTGGGTCTGAGGAAGTACGTAATTACAGTCCTGAATCATTCATTTTTTAGTTAGGACCACCACTTATAACACTCTTGAGAGATGGACATATCTACTTTTCCCACACCATAGATAATTGCAGATATCTGTATAATGTTCTCCTCACTGGATTTTAGTCAAACTAAGAATTTCTAAATGTAGATTTTCCCCATTAAGTAGATGTTCCAGCTCCTTGATTGATTGGTTTAATAATTTTTAAAAGATTATCTTTTGAGGGGATGGCTGTTGACATTTCAGGATTCTAAGAATTCAGTATTCTGCTGCAACTTTTTTTAAAAATCAAAATACGCTATAGCTTGCAAAATATACCTGCAATAAATACAGAATATCCTTGATTCAATCCTAGGAATTTCCAGTAATCTAAGACACTATCTAAAATATTGGGGGGGGGGGGGAATGTCACTGGTCAATGTTGAATAGGAGAGGGATTGGAGCTTGCTTTACCTGGATTGTTGTAAATTACTACTTCCAGCATGTTTCCGCATTGGCCAGGGGCTACTGGGAGCTATAAATCTCCTCCAGCATCTGTTCCCCATTGCTGGTGTAGGTAAAACTGAATTAGAAAGTCATGTGCCATATTGTAGAGCTGTTATGCACTTTTCCCATTGCTGTTAGTGCTTAACAAGGATCTCCTATAGCAGGGGTCTCCAACCTTGGCAACTTTAAGACTTGTGGACTTCAGCTCCCAGAATTCCTCAGCCAGCTTTGCTTTGCTGGCTGAGGAACTCTGGGAGTTGAAATCCACAAGTCTTAAAGTTGCCAAGGTTGGAGACCCCTGTCCTATAGCTCAAAAAGTCATGCCATTCTGTTTTTTCTTTCACAATGCAGCATGATTGGTATGCTCAGCCACCAATCTTAAGTAAAACAGCTGTTATTATTATTCACCATTTATTAAAGAGGCAGAAAACAAACACTGAACTTGTTAGATTGGAATCCCCTTACGTGCTGGGCATTCAAAGGCTTTTATCGGGAAAGTCCACTCAGACTGAAGAGGCCTAAGAGGTGCCATCTCAATTGTAGCCTCTCTTTCCATTGGCAGGAGTCTTCTGAAGCACAGAGGGAGGTCAGATTGCTTGTTTGCTCAACTTCTGCTTCCGATTATGATCTTTTCCTGCCAATTCGGCGTCTCGGTGATTGAAGGCTTGTTAATAACACTGCCAGAGACAGTTACAAGAGGAGACAAATGTGTTGCAAGTTCTTCAGCTGGATTGTTCCTTTCTTTGGGGTTTCGGAGTGAGGTAGAAGGAAAGAAAAATACAGAATGCCTGTGTCCTAATTATATCTGAAGATCATAGTATTCCATAGATTCAGCACAAACTTGAAACATATGCATCTTTTATATTTGCATTTAATAGTCTGAATGAGATAAACTTCATTTTCATCCTCTTTTTTTAGTTTAAAGAGATCACCTGAAGCCACAGTTGGATCCCCTCTTGCTTCATATTTTTGATAGAAAGTTAAGTGGCTTATCGTGTTTGCTCTTACAGGTGCATTAGCAGAGTATTGAAAAGACTCCTTTCTAGCAGGGGAGAATTTAATATGGATTAAGTTGGCTTTCAGCATGGAGGCATTAAATGATATTTTCTCCATCTTTGCATCTCTCTTTCATCTGGAAAGGAATATCCCCTTATGGCTCATCATATGCATTTTAGAGACAATGGACAACACCTTTCAAACTTACCTGGTCAGAATTGAACTGAGATGCAGCTTAAATGGGAATTAGACTGAGAAAGTATTGAACTAGACCTTGGCAGGTCCAGGTGATTCTTGCAGTTAGATATATAAATATACACAGCCCTCAGAGCTACCTTCATGAACAATTGGAGCTGGCTGGGGATATGCTCTGCCTGAATTGTAGCCAAGTAAGGCTGAATCTGGACTGACATGTAGATATTCGTCTCATTCCAGCTCTGTGTATCAGGATGGTGTAAAACGTTATTGTTAAACATACTGCACCAAGCTTAATGCTGCTCATACATTGCATTTTAAAGGCTTTTAAATTCCTATTATTGATAGGAATGCATTGTAAGTGAGAAACCTGAAAAGAGAGTGACTAGATCAGTGTTTCTCAACCTTGGAAGCTTGAAGATGGGTGGACTTCAACTCCCAGAATCCCCCAGCCAGCGCTGCTGGCTGGGGGATTCTGGGAGTTGAAGTCCACCCATCTTCAAGCTACCAAGGTTGAGAAACACTGGACTAGATGGTCTTTGGCCTTTTGATAGTGTTGTGTTAGTTTTTTTCCATTAGATTTTAGAGTAAAATACAGAATGCTTCCCTTTTACTTCCTGTTAAATCCTTTACATGGATATTTGCTGATTTAATCTTTCACAGCCCCTAACTGAACCATAAATTGGGACACATTTCATTAATAAACATACTTCCAGTTTGCACATGTTAGGAATTTGAGGTTGGACCTTGTATATTATTACCTTTCATCTCTCTTCATTTATCATCATCTCTGTGTGACAGCATATAAAATGCATCAGTATTAAGCTCCTATCGTAACAAAACACAATATTATAAATTATATAAAATTATAAAATCATTAGAAATATATGGAAGGGATCTGATATTAATCTGAAAATCAATCTCACGAAGCTTTATGATTCAGTATCTTTTATACTTGTCTGAAATAATTCAGTCTGATTGGGTAGTGTGTACTTTTTTCAAAAAAGGTACATTGTACGCCATCCCCACCCCTAAAATGTGTTATTTTCTAACTATAAAATGGAGCCCTTAATTGGCACACTTATCAAATGAATACCATTGGAACAAAACTCCTCTTTGACTTAAACTACCTGTGGTATACATACTATATAAAAACATGGCAGGAGAGGCTCTGGAATCAATATTTAATCAGTGAGATGGTACAGGGGAGAATAAGATATATCCAGCTAAGAGAAAATATTTCCTCAAGATCAGATTGGAGGAGATGCAGTTTTTTTAAAAAAATCATAATAGAAAAACAAAATCTCTAGCATGATTTTCTGCTTTAGAGAACCGCAATGGAACAGCAACAGTTCTGATCTTGCCATAAACAATAAAGCTTTTGCAGCATGTTTTTGACAAGTGGTGGAATCTGCAATGACCTCTTTAAAAAAAACACCAAATAATTTGTTGGAATTTTTATCAGTATATTTCATCCACCAAACTTTACTCCCTCTTCAGAAAATGTTTACACAAGCTGCTTGATACATGCATGCATAATATACTTGCATATTTATTATTTACCTTCACTTATGGGAAGCAAAATATGTGATTTTATGCTACAGTCTTTATGTGGTTTGTGTTTGAAAGCAAGCCCAACTATGCCTAACTTTTGCAAATTGCAACAAGTTACATGGAGGAGATGGAAAGGGTGTGTGCTTCGGGCTTCTTAAATGCAGTTCAGAAGGATGTCTATTCAGCTAATATTTGATTCTAACTCCCATTCCCCTTCAAAAGCATGACCCACTAATCAGGCATTATAAGCTCTACAAGCCAATAACATCTTTAGGTCCAGGAATTCCCTGCCCCAATTGCAGGGTGACAGTGCCTTATGAATTCCCCAGCCAAATCAATTCAGATTAGCCATCCTGAGCCATAAACTAACTGTACCACATTTTAATCTAGCATATTATGCAGACTCAACCCTGTGGTTAGTTTATGATTCCACATAGCAATCTGAACCTCCAACATTGGGTTAATCTCATAAACTATGGTTAACCATAGTTGGTTAGTCCAATTATCTATGGGGGACATAAATTATAAGTAAGCAGGGAAAATTCTCTCTTTGTATCTGCAAAAACCCACAAAGTGACAGGATTGTAGCATGCCTGTGATATAATCCTGCCTCTGCTCTGTTAAATGCAACCATTTCAAGGGCATTTTTAAAAAAAAATCTGCAGTAGAAACTCATGGATCTACAAAGTCTGATATTTGTACCTTCCCCTTCTCTCCTCTCTCCCAACATCCACATTGGTTGGAATCATAATTTTATTGACCTTGGTGGAGATACGCCTGATTTACTGTGGGTTTGGACTCAGGTCCCATGAATGTAACTTATCTCAAAATATGGCCAGAGGGAAGAGAGTGAAAATGTCTAATAAAAAAATAGTGTTGCACATTTTGACATTTTTTACATTGTTGGGCTGCAAATAGTTGAATTAACTTTGGCCAGACCTCAAGAATGCTCCCACAGTTCATGGCTATTGGTCTTCGCCTACTTTTCTCATCAATATTTTCTCTCATATCAGTTTAAATGTTGATGAGTCCTTTCTGCAATTTGTGCAACTTCACTTTCCTTGAATAACTTCAGAAAGAGCTAAATATATGTGGAAATGAAGCCATTGGTAATTAGTTTTAAAACACAGTGTTAAGAAGACCCAAGATTTTTACAGTCCAGTCTAAAAAACTGTGGATGCACCTAAGATGTTTTCTGTATGTAATCCCTTTCTTCATTGACAAGAAACTGGATTCTTTTTTTCTTTTTCTTTTTACTTTTCCCCCCAGGAAACTAGCTGCATTTTCTTTACTCCATATTTTGAATGATTCAGAGAAAAAGGTTGTCAGAGCATACTTAATTTCTCTGGCTAAGTAAGCGCAATTGCTTTCTTTGTATACTAAAAAAAATATTTGCAGACTCACCCCAAAACCAAGGCAGCATGCTTCCAATTTTGCATCCTAATTTATACATTTAGTTCTCTTGTGTCAAAAACCCCAGATCATTTTCTTTACCTTGGTCTTTCTTATTTTTTTATTTTGTAGAACTTTTATTTACGGTGTTCAATATATCAATGTATATAAAAATAGATGCCTATTTTCGGGGTAGGGATTAAAATGTTATGTGGATCTGTATGTGAAATGTTCTATGGAAGATAGCTCTGTAAGCAAGGGTGTAAATGCATTGTACGTATTCTAAAATTTAAATAGATTGTACATAATGGATTGTAAATCAGTTGTAAACAAGCAATATATATTTTCTTGAATATATTATATAGTGGTTTATATTTGTTAAATAAGCAATTATGTATACTCTTTAACTAACCATTTAAATATTTTGTACAGATAAGTTTATTAAATATTTTATTGATAAGTGCTTCTCTGCATTTTTCTTCAGAAAACTTTTTTTTTAGTATTGCAAGTTGGGATTTTCAACTAGAAACAATATTTCTATTGTTAGTTGGGGTTTTTACAAGAAAAATCCAACTGTATATTCATTTATTCAGTGCTTTTACCCACAAGTGCCTTATCGTCACCACTCCATTTTTTCCTCCCTCAGACCTGGTGCATTAGGATACTGCTTTTCTCACTTGGCATCTAAGGGACGGAGACAAGGAAAGTGTCACCCAGATGAAATAGTGACTAATAGTTTTGTTTCACTCTTTCAGAACTGAAAGGCCGGGAGCTCAACTGCTAAATTAGCCAGTTATACAGGAAAGATAGAGGTAGAGTGATTGTCAGGAAATCTATACATTTCATTCACCCTTCTGCATTTTGGATACTAAAGCTGACAGGACTGACATTTTCTGCCTGCCCCACTATGGCAGTGGTTCTCAACCTGTGGTCCGTGGCCCCTCGGAGTCACAGAGTGTCCATGAAGGCTTGGAAGATATGTTATGATTTAAATCTTGAGTTATGTCTTGGGAATCTGTGGCCATGGTCCGTGGCCACAAAAGGTATTCAAAGGGGATCCGTGGTGAGAAAAGGTTGAGAACCTTTTATATGGTTTTTCTATCCTGGCACTTATCTGGGTCAGAATGAGGCAGTGCTTGAATAAACCATTTCTTAAGATGATGTTCATTCAATATTTGGTAAGTCAGCTTTGTAGCATCTGGGGACCCCTCTGGTTAAATGGGATTATGGCTTTCTGCCTCCAGGTTCTGCCTAGTTTCCAATGTGTAAGGATCACCTCTCTCACCACAGCGCTTGTATGCTAAGAGAAGAGACTAAACTTAGATGTGTGGGTATGGGAGTTTCCACCATCTGATGTGATCACCTGAAGATGTCTTTGTTGGAGATGTACAAACACCACTGTCAGGAGGACAAGGAGTAAGACATATTTTAAGGTCACAACAGGGGGATAACATTTGAAAGAAATATAGATACCCTGTTTCCCCCAAAATAAGACATCTGATAATAACATTCCCCCTGATAATAAGCCCAATCGGGCTTTTGAGTGCATGGCAATAAGGCCAAGCGCTTATTTCAGGGTTCTAAAATATAAGACAGGGTCTTATTTTCAGGGAAACACGGTAGATATCTCCCTAATTCACTTAAGTATAAAAGGGGGAGGAGGGACAGCAGAATCAGACTTGCAATGTTCTGTTATTATAGCCAATCTCAATAACAACAGTTTTAGCCTTCCTGTGGAGTTCATTTTTTGGTCTCGTTTACTTAGTGGAGGTGATGTCACCATGCTTTGTCTAATTATAAGACCCATCTAGAAGCCACTGCTTCTGCACCAGGCAATCTAAGCCAAGCTGTGTGCCCCTATTCTTTCAAACTACCTATGTCCCACATTAGCAATAGCAATAGCACTTAGACTTAAATACCGCTTCATAGTACTTTGCAGCCCCCTCTAAGTGGTTTAGTCAGCATATTGCCCCCAACAATCTGGCTCCTCATTTTACTGACCTTGGAAGAATGGAAGCCTGAATCAACCTTGAGCCGGTCAGAATCAAACTGCTGGCAGTTGGCAGATAGCCTGCAATACTGCATTCTAACCAGTGCACTATCATGGCTCTATCATTAGATTTCCATTTCAAACTTCTGTAAAGACATTCCTGTTATGGCAGTTGTTTCTATCCTTTTTCCACTTAATGGTCTTGCTTGAAACCAGACTCTGGTTCATTCATTAAAATGAAATCAAGGAAGAGGATAACTAAATGAAAAGAGGACACCACCATGGATCTTCTTTGAGTATGTGAATGGCATTTTAATATTTATTTAAGTTTCAGTGGGCTACGAATTAGCATCTCCAGAATCCTACCAGTGTTCTTTATAACATGCAAAATGGGAATCCCTCCAGCTCTCTCTCCATCATGGACAGAATAAAAGATCTCTAGCTGAAGAAGAAAATGCAAATGGGTGGTAAAATGACTAGTAAGAACCGAATATACAGCAAGTATACAAAAATGTTCACCAGAGTCATCCTTTTTATCATGTGATGTTAAAGAGTTCATGTCAACGACTAACACTTCTTGGCTATGTCTTCTTTTACACAAGGACAATGGTGTTCTCCCTCCGTGGTTTCATTTTATACAGGAGTTGTCCTACTCCATAAATTCTGCACAATCACTGCTTAAAGCAGTAGCCACTTTTGGCAGTCTCTCTATATTCCCACTCTATAGCTTTCTCTTTCAGTGTTATGTACTGCTTTAATTACTCTTGGTCACTAGGAGACTCTCAGTGGGTTCTTACATTGCCTACATTTTAATAAAGAGGCTTTGGGGCACACAATAATCCCAAGTCTTAACTTGACCCTGTGACCCTGAAAATAAATGACAGCCTCCAGGGTACAAGTGGGTTTTTATCATTCCACACAAAGTGTTAAGTAGCTTTACTAAGAGCCACATTCTTCTCTGTTATTCAAACAAAGTGTTTTGCAGTGGACCAATTAGAATAAGGAGAAGATCAGAATGGAATAGTAAATGGAAATAGTGTGCTAATTTATCTAATGGTCATAATGTTTATAATGTACATGTTTATGTAGGTAGATTTAACATTTAGAAATCTTGGATATAGATACTCATTGGATATAGACAGTCTGGCTCTTCATGTGGAGAATGTTCAGTGTATAGTCTTTCTACAAATACAACAATTATATTCAATTCTTAAAAGCAACTTCCTCACTCAAGTTATTATAATGAGAAATTGTGTAAAGGAAAGTTTTATTTATTAATTTGATTTACATCTTGCCTTTTCTTCAGAAGCTCAAGGCAGAATATTCAACGCTTCCTTCTTTTATTTTCTCTCACATCAACAGCAACCCTGTCAGGTGGAATGGGCTGAGAGAGAGTGATGGGCCTAAAGGCACATTGTGACTGATGATGGACTTGAACCTACTGTCTCTTTGCCCTTATGCCACCATGTTTTATCCGAAAAGTTACAAACAGGCAGGGCCAGATTTAGATTGAAAGAGGCCCTAGGCTATTCCACTTATGAGGCCCTTTCACCAGTGGTGGGATTCAATTTTTTAACAACAGGTTCTGTGGGCGTGGCTTAGTTGGGGGTGTGGCTTGGCAATCATGTGACTGGGTAGGTGTGGCTAGCTGGTCACGTGACTGTGTAGGCGTGGCTAGCTCGTCATGTGACCCGGGTGGGCATGGCTATGTGCATAGACTTTTTTCAGAGGGCTGAAAAAAGTCATTTCTGACTGGGCCTCGCACTTTTGACCGGTCCTCACACTTATGACCATCCTCACATTTATGCCCGTGCAGCTTTCTTAACAACCATGTCACTCATTTCACAACTGCTTTTCTTCACCATGGTGACAAGATAGGGCAAAAACGTAAAATGTGAGGACAGTCGTAAGTTCGAGGACTGGTCAAAAGTGCGAGGACCAGTCAAAAATAACTTTTTCAGCCCTCTGAATAGTCCATATGCACAAAAGGACTACCCAGAGGGCTGAAAAAAGTCATTTCTGACTGGGCCTCGCACTTTTGACCGGTCCTCACACTTATGACCATCCTCACATTTATGCCCGTGCAGCTTTCTTAACAACCATGTCACTCATTTCACAACTGCTTCTCTTCACCATGGTGACAAGATAGGGCAAAAATGTAAAATGTGAGGACAGTCATAAGTTCGAGGACTGATCAAAAGTGTGAGGACCAGTCAGAAATAACTTTTTCAGCCCTCTGAGTAGTCCATATGCATAAAAGGATACAGCAATAGAGAGGGATGAAGGAAGGGAAGGGAAATTAGAGTAGGAGAGAGAGGGAGGAAGAGAGGAGGAGAAGGAGAAAGGAAGAGGAAGTAGGGAGGAGAAGAAGAGGGGGAGGAAGAGAAAGTAAGAAGGAAAGAAAAGAGAGGTGGTAGGTTTGAGGAGAAAGATTGCTGTACAATAAAAAAGATGAAAGGGAAGAAAGCCAACCCCAAACAAATATAAAGATATTAAGATAAAGAATGAATTGTTAAACTTTAAAGAATAAAAGAGAACAAATATGAATAAATAACAATAATTAGAAACACACATACAAACATACAATGTATTTTCTTTGAACAGAGTATTTGGCCGGTTCACAAATTTAAACAGTGTTTAGTCATTTCAATTAAATTTACAATTTCTATATTTCCTTTTTGCCATATTTATTCCTCATCTATTTTTGTAAAAAACCAATATTACCCTCATCCTCATCTCTAATCTTAATCAAATTCAATTTTTCCCTTCTATTCTATATTATACCCCTTCCCATTGTCATCTATTTTTATATCCATCCTCACATTGGTTAATTATGTAATATTACAGTTGTTTAATATGAATTCAACATTTTAATATAAATCAATTAGTTATATAACTACCTTTTTTGTATATTAATCAATATGAACATGAATATTCCAATTATTTCCATGCAATCCAATTTCTTACAAATCAATTAATTATATTTACCAATAATAATAAACCAAATAATTTCCCCCATATATTCCTCCAAACCACAACTTAACCATTTCTGCTTTCAACACAATATACAATTAATAGTATCTCAATTATTACAATTCCCTAGTTAAATAGAGCTTTTTTTCTTTTGTGTTTTAAAATCTCTTCTTTTTCCCTAAATTTCCCATTGTTTGCACCTACCTTTTTTGGTGAGGAAAAAGAAATCTGCCTGCCTAATTTTCCAACGTGCAAAGCCAACAGCCTGCTTTACTTTCTCTTTCGTTTTTCAGTATAGCTAGGGGGGAAAAAATCAGCACTCTTTGCAAGCAAGGAGCAGATCCGTGAGCAAAACAGCTGAGAGCAAATCAGCTGGGGGTCGGGAGCTGATCTAAGCAAGGGCTAATTAGCCTATGCTGAAGCTCCGGGGACCAATAAAATTACAAAAAAAAAACACCGAACCCTTTGTTAAATTGCTGCCTCCCCCGCCCCTCGCCCACCACTATTTATTGGCAATAAATAGTGGTGCGGAGGGGCGGGGCAAGCCAGTAATTTAACAAAGGGTTCGGCTGCAGCACTGGCTCTAGGGCGGCCCTTTGAAGCCCTGCTGCAAGAATTTGAAGTTTTTTTTTCCTCTAGCCATCGGAGGCAGCAATAGATTGGGAGTGGGCGGGGTAAGCGAACGGCCGATGATCCAACAGAGCAGAGAGTGAGGGTGAGTGAAGGCGTGGAAGCTGCTTTCTCCATCCTGCTCTCTTGCGTCCGGAGCCGGTGGGGAACCACGTGGCAGCCCACATGGATCCCAGGCAGCGGAACTCAGGCTAGGGAAGGGGTGGGCAATTGTGGCTCTTTTACAACCTGTGGCCTTCAACTCCCAGAATTCCTCAGACAGCCAAGCTGTCTCAGGAATTCTGGAAGTTGAAGTCCACAGGTTGTAAAAGAGCCACAATTGCCCACCCCTGGCTACGGTAGGCTGGCGCCGCGCGGGTGGGAGGCGAGGGGCGGGCGAGCCAGCAATTTAACAAAGGGCTCGGCCGAACCCCCTAGAACCCCCAGAATCCCACCACTGTGTAGGCCCCTCTTGATCTTGAGGCCCTAGGCTGAAGCCTGGTTAGCCTATAGGAAAATCGGGCCCTGCAAACAGGTTAGGAAGTCAATTCTCCAACCCTATTATTTCCCCCCAGCAGTTTATGATTGATTCTTTGAGTATGGGAATTCAGAAATGTCAAAAATTTCATGAATATAATTCCATTTTATAATTATCTGTACAGGACTGTGCAAATCCTTAGAAGGTATACTCGTTCCTCCCACGCACCAGAGGTGGGTTTCAGCAGATTCTGACCAGTTCTGGAGAACTGGTAAATACCACCTCTGACTGGCCCCGCCCCCATCTATTCTCTGCTTCCGGAGACTCAGCTGATCCGGAGGAAATGAAGATTCTGCAGTAACCTTCCCCTGGATTGGGGAGGGAATGGAGATTTTACAGTATCCTTCCCTTGCCATGCCCACCAAGCCATGACACGCCCACCAAGCCACGCCCGCCCACCAAGCCACTCTCACAGAACCGGTAGTAAAAAAAATTTGAAACCCACCACTGCCACGCACGTATGTACACATGCAACCCATTTGTTTTGTAAGCAGGTGTGAGTAGCTTCTGGAGTAGCTTTTCAACTCATGAAAAAGACCTGACCATTTAAGCGATTCAGAAACAAGAGTTGCCCAACCCTCATTTGTACTAGAGACTTTAATTGAACATTGCTCTGTTTCACTCCAACCACATTTACAGAGTCCCAAGTTTTGGCTTCTTCAATGATGTGTCTTGTTCTATCTGCAAAAAATGGAACTTGAGAGCAATTCTTTCAGAACTAGAAATGTGCAAATGAAACACAAGGGAAGCTATCTAGGGGAAATATAGAAGATGTGTTAAAGATGATTTTTTTTCCTCTCTTATCATTTTCATGACTTTAGCCATGAAAGCCAGCTGGGTGATCTTGGGCGCTAGTCCCTCTCTCTCAGCCGAACCCACCTTACAGGGTTGTTTTTGTGGGAAAAATACTTTGGGTGGAGGAAAGGGTGTTGGATATGTTCAAACCTTGAATTATTAAAATAATAAAGGTGGGCTACAAACCAACCAACCAATTTTTTTTTTTTTGCTGGGCACTCCCAATGCAAATCCCTTTTATTTTCTGCAAATCAAATCCTTTCCTCCATACAAATGTATTTTGAAACTTACAAAGAAATGAATAGCAATTAATAGTGTTGTTAAAGAATGTTTATTCATCACTTATCAGTTTCAGTTTTGTGCCATTGGGATAAGAGCATTCTGAAAACAGATCAAAGGAATCTTTCAAACGCAGAAAGCAAGAAGAAGGTTGAACAACAACTCCTAAAATAAACTAGTATTTTGCATTAAGCAATTATAGTTTACAAAATTAGTTTATCACAATCCTATATGCCCATGTGTAAACGACTAGTGAGCACAAACATTTTAAGTTTCAAGTAAAAGCAGGCAATGAATCCCTATGATTAGAACAGTATTGAGAAATACTGCAATAATTCCAAGATAAGATTATTGAGATGACCAGATAATGAAAAGAGCAGCAAAATTAATAAGCATCATATTCTGAAAATAGGCTGTCATGGTTACAGATGGATCAAACTTCACTGCATGAAAGTGTCCTATGGTCAGTGCTGGGTGTTTTCAATTAAATATTGAATGTTTAAAAAACTGAGTTTTCCTTTTGGCAGGCAACATTGTTACTACCAGATTATAAATATTCCTCTGAGTGACCACATCTTACACACAAAAGTATTGTAGGAATATGTTTTTTTAAGATCTACAAAACACCAGGATTTAATGAGACCACGGAATAAAACGGTGTACAAACAACCGAGTTATATAAATATAATATCCATACAGAATAGTTTTTTACACTCCAAAAACCATCCTTAAATGTTAGATACAATGCTAGTCATGCTTATGCCACTTGGATTCCCAGTAATATTAATATCTGCCGAAGTAATATATAAGCATACATAGGCCAGAACATTTAATACACCTACTGAAGTTTTAAAACAGTTCAACCTGATATCCTGTGGAAGTCCTGGGGCAAATACCTTGTGGCTCTGTTTATACACACCTACTGGAGGAGTGGGGTGGGGATAGATTTATATTGATATGCTAACCCCAGGCAATAGTGGGGCCAGATAATGTTAGTTGTCCTATGAAATGTCCTCAGGGTTGGTTTGGATTAAACTAACTTCCACCATTACAAAAACCTGCAAGGAATATGGAACTTTCCTTTTCTTTCTGCTGCTGACCCTGAGGCTAAATTAAGATGAATGCTTTAGATAGGCCAGTCCCCCCAGTAATCCTTTTTCTTTTTACTCCCTGCATCCAGAAGGGTGGGGATGAAGCCTGCTGAGAAGGGCATGGAGCTGGTTAAACCTTGTGCCCATCTTGCCTGCAATGGCTTTAATCAACAGAGGAATCCTTTCCCCTGTGATTAAAACCACCACCACCAACCCACCATTATCACACAGCAGACAGGGAGACCCTTCCAGGTACCTTAGCAATGCCTGGACTTCCTGCCAAGATGGCCACTCTCTTTGTTGTCTGCTACCTGCTCGGAGTTTTCCTGGGGGTGGGGTGGGGGGATCGCATAGCACAGAACCAGCCAAGCCGATCATCCAAACACAACTCCTAAGTTTGCAAAAATGTGAACCAAGTGACAAACAGCTTCTCTTCCCCCCTCCCCCCCGCTTCTTTCCTTTCCCATCTTGGCCAGCAGCAGATAGTGGTGCTGTTGGAAATTGGGCTTCTTCCAAGAACGAAATCCAGTTGTGCCCTGGGCTTTTTTTCAGGGTGGGCGGGAAACAAAAAAGAAGTCAGATGCACTGCATGTCTATGTGCACAATTTTCCATTAGTCTCACCTCACAATCACAGGGCTACCTTAGCTTAGGTAGTGATCAAGGTTAGGGAGACAATGACAAGTATACAAAACATGGCATTTAGCACAGGATGCGGCATTAAATAATTGGGTAGACAAGAGTAGTTCGGGATCAGTTTACGGTGCGCAGGCAATCCCAAATCTCTTTTTCTCCCAAATTCCCAAAGTACGGGCATTAATATACTTGCTTTTGTTTTTGTGATTTGTCAGAAATCACGAAAAATAAAAAAAAAGAGGTAGGGAGGGAATTATTCCATACCCAGCAGTGACTATTTCTTTAGAAAAAAATTAATAAAAGGAGTATGTCATCCAAGTTCTGTCTGTTCTAAAATAACATGTAGAGCAGTCCTTGACATATGACCATAATGGAACCTGCTCATCACTGTTTTATGGCCTTTTTTGTGGCAGTTGTTAATCAAATATGGTAGTTGCTAAGTAAATATGGTGATTGTTAATCAAACTCATTGCTTTCTATGGTGGAGAACACACACTTCGGTAACCTCCAGGTTTTGGCACAACAGTGATAAAATGTGGTCACATGACATAAATGTGGCCATGCTGCAAGTGCCTGAAGTGCAGTCACATGACCACAAGAGGGGCAACCGTTGGAACCACAGAAGTAGGTTACACCTCCATGTTTTCAGGTAAGTCGTAATTTTGAATCATAGATAAGCACTAAGCAACCGGTCGTAAGTCAAGGACTACTTGTAACTCAGCAATTATTCCCACTATCTGAGACAAAAGGTTGTTCATATAGAAAAAATACAATTCCACAGGCTGGGTATTGAGGTATCAAAGGCCCCTAATGAAGTGGATACTTCATTAGGTATTTGCATACCTCTAACCCAGTGGTCCCCAACCTTTTTATCGCCGCGGACCAATCAGCCTTTGATAATTTTACCGTGGCCCGCTGAGCGCGCGCAGGGGTGGGGGCTTTGGGCCACACGTGCGTACCTGCGCGGGGCTCTCTTCCCTGGAGCCTTTGCGCACGGCCCAGGAGCTTTTGCGCACGGCCCAGGAGCTTTTGCACACGGCCCAGGAGCCTTTGCGCTGCAGCGTTCATGTCCCCCGGCCGCTGCACGGCCCGGTGCCAGGTACTCCACGGCCCGGCACCGGTCCGCGGACCGGGGGTTGGGGACCACTGCTCTAACCAATGTACTTAGATCTTTCTCAATACAGATAGTATTATACAGATACCAACCTTTCATTTAACAATAGCTGAAAGTTATGACAGCCGTGGAAAAAGTGATTTATGACCTGTCCTCACAAAACCATCATACCACTTCCATATCACGTGATTGCAATTTGGGAAGTTGGCAACAGTCTCATGTTTACTACTGGTGCAGTGTCCACTGGTCAAGATGATCGCAATTTGTGATCTTCTCAGCAGTTTTCTGAAAAGCAACTTCAGTTGGAGAAGCAAAATTTGCTTAACACCTGTATGTGATTCACTTAACAACCATGTTAAGTGGCCATGTTGCAAACTCCTGAAATTGCTTAACAACTGGTAAAACTGGTCACAAAATTATGTGATGATTCTGCTTAGCAAGTGAAATTCTGGTCTCATTTGTGGTCATAGGTCTAGGATTATTTGTAAGAAGTATATAGCTTATTAATTCATTGTTGGTTCTGCTTGTGAGCAACATAGTTCTTTTTCTCCACACCAGATATATGTCTTCCATTACAATGGATGTTGAAATTAATTTAAGCAATAACAACAATTTTGTAGTGATTTGCTATTCTAATATCATCACCCTAAATTAGATGCTATTTTCCCCCAATGATGAGTGACAGTCAGTTCTAACCCTAACCACTTCAACAACAGTATGGGACACAATTATGGGTGCAATACTACTACAATGTTGTGGCAGAATGAATGGTGTTGATAAACAAACTTATATGTCAGAAGATCTAAACACCTGATGCAATAATTCATACAATCCTGCTAGAGGCATTGTGCTAGCTAGACACAGAATTAATGGCCCATTAATTCATACATTTGGAAAATCAAGATGGCACATGGAGGGGAGGGGATCTCTCTCTCTCTCTTTTTTTTTTTTGTTACGACAATCCTGTGAGTTACCTCAACAGGTAGTCACTGTTTGTAGAGGGAGGCTGACACTGGCCTAAAGGAATCCAGGGCTCTGGTTTGATACAGTCATCCCCATGTGTTTACAACCTTACCTTGGGTATTTGTTAGAAACCTGTCAACGGGAATGTAATATGAGCCATCAGGTTAACACCAGAGTTTCCAGAAAAAAGCAAACCATAATTGCACAGACAGATCAAAGCATAATCTATCAAGGAAGATTACATGGCAACAATACAGCTAATTCCTCCTGCTCTGCTCTACTCTGTCTTTATCATAGCTTGGCGAGATCCTCCTGTATCCAGCCTGTTATCATTTCAGCCATTTCTTTGCTGGAATCCAAGACAAAAGAATGGCTGATTCCTTTCTCACAGATTCGAATATCTCCGTCTGGAAACGCCATCTTCATCTCTTCACAGTACTGCAGAGGACACCATGAGTCAGTTGATCCATAGTAAAAAATGAGCTAAAATAAAAATAGAGAACTGTCTTAAAGTAAAGATCGTGGCAGGAAAAGAAAGAGACCAGAGCTAAATCCAATTATTAGATAAAAAACAAAGACATGAATAATATCTACAGTCCAAAGAGAAATTCAAGAGTCATGGCATACCACGGTAATTATAAAACATTGTATATATGTATTAGAAATACTTAGGTAATAAATGTCAATGGTCAGAATTTCTTCAATGGAGATTACTGAAGTTGTAAGACACTTTTCAACCAATCAAGAGAGACCTACTGAGAATTATTGTATTGCCTAGTGACACTAATGTGACACTAAGGATAATAGTCCTTGATTGGGAGGATATTTATTCACAACCAACGTAATAGGTGGAGAGTCCAGTGGATTTTTTTTTTAACATCTGCTTATTTAGCCAATCTACAGGCAGAAACGTTTCTTCTGACAGGAAAATCCAGGAAGTTTAGTCCTCCTGCTTCTTCAAGTTGGATGCAAAACAAGTCTTAGATGTAAAAATTGGAACCTGAGGATCAATAGGATTTGTTTTCAAGCAAGCAACTTAGAATGGGGTTTTATTTATTTACTTATTCCATTTGTATAGCCACCTATCTCAAACCATTAACTCTGGGTGGCAAACAATCGTCAAAACAAACAAACTTAGTATGGGCCATTGCGCTTTCCAGTTGCTTTTGTTTTTACTTTTAGGGCCAAATCAGACATCCTACTAAATGCGTCATTTTGTCAGTTTTTTTAAAAAATTTTTAAAAAAACTTTTAAATAAATAGCAGCTGCAGATAGGGAAGGATTTTTCACTGGGATCTCAGCATGCAGGGAAGGAAGGCGAACCCTTTCCTCCAAAACATGAACTGGGTGTCACAGCCCAGAAGAAAAGTTAACAAAGAAAATAAGAGTAGATCCAGACTGCCCAAGGAAAACATCCTGACATCTTGTGCTTTGCTTGCAGATTACCTCTGTCTGTGTAATTAAAAAATTGTGGATTCCATGACCTTGAAAATATTTCATCACCAATAGGAGCCATTCTATACATCACCTGAAAAAGTTTCTTCTTTCTGGGTTGCAGAGATACTGCATGAACACAATCTCTGCATTTTCCCTTGCTTATGCTTCAGTTCTTCCCAACCCATTATAACACTAGCCACTGAGGTATAGTTATAAACTTCTGGGACAATTCTTTCAGATGATCAGCTTTTACTTCACGTTGTTGATTGGTTTTCTTGTGCTGAGACATCAAATCCATGCTTTATATTTAGGTGAGTGCTTCCTTTTGCACTGCTGACTTCTTTCCTCCACCACCATAGTTCTAACAAAAGCTGCTTTTTATTCGATTTATATCCTGCCCGTTGTACAGGAGCTCAAGGTGGCATACAATGAATCCATCCTCTTATTCTTCCCCATAATGCACTTGTGAGGGGACGAGGGGCTGAGAATGATTGGGCCAGAGTTATTTACTGAACTTTCAAAGGTGAAAAAATATTAGAATTAAGGTTCTAGTTTACCACCTTGATCACCATGCCACACTGGCTATCTGGCTTAAATTTAGACCAAAACGATTTCCAACACAATTAAAATGGTTAATGTTCATTTTCTGCAAGCACCAATGAAACACCCTATTCTTTCCACGCTTCTGCTTCCTCCTTCTCCTCCTTCAACAGTCTTGTTTGGGCACTAATAATAGAGATACACGTAATCGTTGTCTTATAACCATTCATTTAGTGACTGTTCTAAGTTACAATGGCTGAAAAAAATGACATGATTATTTTTCACTTACAACCATTGCAACATCCCCATGATCAGGTGATTAAACTTTAGATGCTTGGCAACTGGCATGTATTTATGATGGTTGCAATATCCTGGGGTCATGTGATCACCTTTTATGACCTGACGAGCAAAGTCAATGGGGAAACCAGATTCACTTAACAATCTGTTTAGTAACTTTACAACTGGTTCAATTCACTTAACAAGTGTGACACGGAAGGTAATAAAATGGGGCAAAATTCACTTAACTGTCTCGCTTAGCAACATAAATTTTGGGCTCAATTGTGATCGTAAGTCAAGGACTACCTGTAATGGCTGCAGCTGATGGTAGTTCAAATCTAGCATCATTTTGAAGGGGCCTAGATCCTGTATCTTTGTTCCTAAGAGCACAAAATAATTAGGACTGGAGTATGATTAAAGTGTGAATTTTACACTTACACATCTGCCGAAAACCCTGTCAGAAACCCCTCTCTAATATAGACTGTTTCCATAATAATAAAAACACAGTCCACCACGATCTACTATGTATATTAATTATCATTATCACCAGCATCACCAATATCCAGATTTAACCTTAGTAAACTTTCTTGATACTGTATCATTAGTATGTTTTAAAAATGAAACAGCAAATTCTTCAAAGTATTCTCTCACAAACTTTTGTAAAGTGAGTATGTATTTAATTTTTCATAAATATGGCCAATATGATGGCAGTTAGTTGAGATTGTTATCAACAGGATGTTTCAGCATTTCTAAGAAAGCAGCTATTTCCTACAGTGATCCTATGCCATTAAGGCCTCTCAAAGAAAGTGTAAGTCCTAACAAAAATGTGTTAAAAACATCCCTAAAAAATATTTCTGCCTGTTGTGTGGTTGCCAAAGGTCCAATACAGATTTAAAAAAAAAATGTCTGAGAGGCATAGAGTTCTCAGTGCCTTCAGTTCAGGTGTAAAAATTCACAGCAGTAGAATCATACTAAATGCATCAGACTTTGTGACCAAATATATTTTCAAAACAGTCAATGCTCAAATAAGCCTATGTATAATTCAGACATAAATTCAGACAAAAAGAAGGTTCTGCCTATGGCAACATATGTCATTAAAAAAGCCTGGGGGAGCCAAATATGGCCCTATTGCCTTCTCATTCAATGAAAAAAAAATGTTTTTCATCCTTAGGCTTATTTATTAACTCAAAGATTAGTAGTCATCAGGGGTGAAATGCTCCCGGTTCAGACTGGATAGCCCAATCCGGTAGTGATGGTGACGGGTGGTTTGGAGAACTGGTAGCAAAAATCCCTGTGCGCCCCCCCTCCCATGCCCAGCTGAGCCGCACGATCATCAGAGGCTTTTTTTTTTACTTTTAAAAGCATTTTTTCTACAACCTCTTCCGACAAAAAAATGCTTTTGAAAGTAAAAAAAAAAAAGCCTCTGATGATTGCGTGGCTCAGCTGGGATTGTCAGAGGCTTTTCAAAGCATTTTTTTTCTGCAACATCTTGGCAGAAGAGGTAGTAAAAAAAAAATGCTTTGAAAAGTCTCTGACGATCCCAGCTGAGTTGCCTGATCATCAGAGAGGCTTTTCAAAGCATTTTTAAAAAAGCCTCTCTGACGATCCCAGCTGAGTTGCCTGATCGACAGAGGCTTTTCAAAGCATTAGAAAAAATGCTTTGAAAAGTTATATATATATAAAAAAAGTTGGCCACACCCACCCAGTCACATTACTCTCCCCCCCAAGCCACGCCCACAGAACCGGTAGTAGCAAATTTTACATTTCACCCCTGGTAGTGATGTCTATGGAGATTCTCAGCCATCCATGTCATAGTTGTTCCAAAGGTGCTTTTTCAAGAGGCAATTGGACTTTCTTGTTTTTCTTTGAAGACGTTTCATCCAAGAAGCTTCTTCAGCTCTGACTGGATGTTGGGGAATGGAAGGATTTAGCTGGTTATTTGCATTCTTTTAGAGAGTCGTTGAGGCCACTTGGAGGTTTATCTGGGTCTTCAGGGTCACCTGAGTACTGCAAATGGGTGTGGAGCCTTCTTGGAACTGCTGAAAGGACTGTGTTGTGGACTGGAGATAGATGATATCATAACCTCGCCCCCCACCCCCCGTTGAGAGAGGGCTGTTCAATTTTGACACAGACGGCCTGTTTGACCCTTCTTTCAAACCAGTGTTCCTCTCTCTCCAAAATGTGAACTTTGCTGTCTTCAAAAAGAGTGGCTTTTGTTTTTTAAATGCAGATGGACTGCTGAATCTTATCCTGCTGACTTTGTTCTCCTGTTAGTTACCTCTTGAAAAAGCACCTTTGGGACATTGGTGGTGACGTTCAGGGTCGGGGAATATGTTTATTTGCTATCTCTTCTCATTCAGTTTCTCACAAACTCCTCGTCTCTTTTTCTCTCCTCTTGTTCTGTATCTTCATCATTAACCCAAAGGTTAATGGTCTAACACTTCATAAAATAGGCAAAATGGGTGAAATCTGATTTTTGAGTCATTAATATATAAATTACTTTTCTTTCATTTCCTTGTGGGGTTTTTTTCCTTCACTTTTTGACTCCCGTCCTCCCCCCCACCAAAAAAAGTAATGGTTATACAGAAATCTGATGCTCCTATTTTGTGTTTTGGATTTAATGCATTATCACTGGATGCAAGCTTAAGTTTTGGTATTACTCTCCAAATGCTTCACACTCAAGTGCCCTACTGCTATTTATTTAGGAATGATAGGACTTGTAGTCCAATGTATTTCGTGCTACATCAGGATGGCAGTGGCTAATGTAAAATATCTATGTAACTTCTACTTTTTTTTCCTGACTTGGCTTGGTTTTCATATGTTTCAGAGATTATAGTTTTATATCAATCATGGATATTTTAAAGATATTCCTGTAAAACAGGTAAATTCTATGGAATTGCAATGCAGTGGCGGATGGAGGGACAAATAGAATGATAGGAGAAACCGAGTCTTCATTGATCACTGCCCCTCACCACCACCAAATGGAGAGATGTACGGCTAGGTCATCTTATTATACAGCAGATTTAGAGCACAACTAAAGAGTATTGCAATTACCTTGGCATCAAATGCTGAAATGTCTTGAATAGTAATTTAATAAGGAAACTTTCTTTAAAAGAAACCCTTTTTTGCTCATTAATGCTCTATTATGAGCTGATTCTATTTTACTTTGCGCTTAATAATATATGCTGCAACTTGACTAGAATATTCATTATTTAACAGTACTGTACAGTATGCACATTTAATTGAGTGCAAGTTGATACAGAAACCTTTCCTAACCTGGTGGCCTACAAGTATCCTCTACTTTCCAGACACTCTGGCCAAATTGCTATGAATTACAGAAACTGAAGTCCAGCATCTCTGGAGGCCACCAGTTTAGGGAAGGCTGATCTACAGGACTTTGCAAATTTGGAATATGAATGTGAGACCTTCTGCGGAAGTAAGTTATTAAAACATGTCTAAGTGGTCAACTGTAGCCCAAGAAACCTCACTTATTGTAATTCTGTTTTACTTTCTGCTCTCTAGGAGCTCAATGTCTCCCTCCTTTTCAATTCTATTATTGAGGTTTGGTCACAAAAGGACTAAATTGGAACTGCTATGTGGGCTAAAGTATGGTTAAGTGCTACATATAGCAAAATCTTCCCGGGCTGCTTTTCTAACTTTGGACTTCAGCAATACATCGTCCAAAAAACATCTGAGACCTGCCGAAATGAAAGGTGTTCCTGGCTGCAGAAGATGTTTTAGACTTATTCATGCAGCGTATTTGAAGGATTTTCCAAACTGGAGGGAAATAATTTACTCTGGCTGGGGGAAGAAAGTCTTCTCTTGTAGTGTCTTCCATACTGCTGCTTTCCAGATTATGAATCTTTCAAGGGCAATAACTATTAGACTGCTATGGACAGCTTTGGACATTGGATTAAAAAAAAAAAACCCTGGGCAATAGTAGACAAGCTGTTTCAATAAAAGCAACTCAAAATTGGTTTTGGCTGCTTCACTGGGCAATTTTTTCTTTATGCTCATATAATGAAATAAGCTTGTGATGGAAAAAAAAGAACAAGGTTAAATTAGAGGGAGGAGGAGGAAGAGGAGGAGGAGTTTCTTCCAAACGTATTTTGACTTAAAATGTTGCATAGCAAAACACTTCATCTTTATGAATGACCTTGGACCAAGGCCCAATAAACTTCCTCCCACACAGTTAGTTGCTTGCACATGCAGGACTTTGGCACTTGTAGATGGCCTCACCTCTTTTCTTTCATTGGCCGCTTATTATAGGAACACAGGAAGTTATATCACCCTGAGTCAAACCATTCATTCATGTAGCTCAGTACAGGGGTCAACAGCATGGCTTAGGGCCCGGTGATTTGAGGGGCTGCCTTTCTCCTGTGGTGTCTGGCTGATCAATTTCAGCTGATAGGGTAGGGATGCTCTGGGTTCTTTGGATTAAATAATGTCATTTATCAGTATCTAGGAAATGTAGCTTCTCTGTTGCAGCACCTGCCATCAAGAATGAGGTTCCCTGAGATCTGTGTGACTCCCAACCTGAAGGACTACAAGGGTTGTTCTCCTAGACCTTGGGCCAGAATAGCTGGTGCCCCAGCATTTGCTGGGTTGGTGGGACGTATGGGAGTCTGCTGAAGTTACCAGCTTATTCTTTTTTCTTTTGTCCAGTTGATGTTGTCATTTCTTGTTTCCTTTATATTGCTTTTAGAGTCAGGCTGCATCAAACTGAATAAACAAAGGTTTTCAGATACTGAGTATCATTTTGTGATTTTGCACAAAAAGATGGCATAGAATACTAAGTAGTCAATTATACAAATGCCAATGTTTCATAAGATGTTTGTATTTATACCTGAGATGGAAATCCAGCATTTCACAAAATTTGCTACTCATGTGTTAAAAAAAAAAAAGCAATTGTGAAACTAACAAGTATTCTGCCTTGCTTTCCCTTCTAGTCCAAGGGACTAGTCACTAGAAGAACTGTTGTCTTCCTTCATCCAGTCCTCAGAGAACATGCTCAGGGAAGGAAAATGCCATTGATTCTTGCTCTCCTGGCCTACTTGGGGGTAGAGAAGAAGTGATTGAATCCACTAATTGGAGCCATAATAATTGTGACTGATGAGAACACCTGAGCATCGCTGTGGCCAGAATGAAAGAAAGCAGTTCTTAAGTTGACCTCCCTTCCATTTGATTTACTCATGGAAGATAAGGAACTGAAAACTGTAGTGAAAAAAAGTGTCCAGAACATTATAAACTTACTACAGAGTTCCTTTAAAAAAAAAAAAAAAAAAAAAAAACTATATCCAACTTGATTTGCAGCTTCTAGGTCCAATTCAAAGGGCTGGCTTGAATTAAATATTTCTTCTTGGCTTTACAAATCTTTCTCAACTTGATGGATGGAAAGCATGTAACCGTACAGAAATTCTTGAATAAGAACGATCAGCATTTTCTACCATTGGTCATATTGGGTGGGACTACAGGGAGTTACATTTAGCAACATATATGTCAGGAGTCCTTCATTACTGATGCATGGACACTTCTCTTGCCTTTAAGATTCTTGGAAAAGTAATACCAATTCTCCCTTTTTTGAGAGAGTGAGAATAGGGACTGAAGTGGTCTAAAAACTTTGGCTCCCTGTTAATATCAATTAAAGTTTATCTCTTGCTGACACTTGGAAGATTCGTATAAATACAAATTGAATAAACAAATACAATATAATTACAACTATTGCTTAACACATTGTAAGCCACCCTGAGTCTCTGGAGAAGGGCGGCATATAAATTAAAGCAAAAACAAAAAACAAAAAAACAAACCCAACTTGAATGAATGAAGCCTTCTAGAACAAGACAGATCATCCTTCTTCAGCCTAATTATCTTATTAATAGATAATATACAGTAGTATAGCAGCTGATACTTCTGGGCTAGGCATGGAGTAAACAAATTGTTAGCAAGTCAGGACTGCAGAGCCCAATAATTCACAGGCAGCAGAAAAACAGAGTCAAATGCCATACTAGGGTCCATATAAAGAGGTCAAATAAAGTTGAGGCATCAAACAGAGTCTATTATCCAAAAGACAAGAACCAAAGTCAGGATGGAGGTCAAGTGTCAGGGGTTGAATTAATTAAGTAAGTCAGAAACAAGGTATAGTAACATTATTTCCAGCCTTGTCTATTACAAACTAAAAGCTTGTAAAACCAGAACTCATAAAACTCCACCCAGGCTCCCATTGTTAGCCATTAGGCTATTCAAAAGGAGTAAGTCAAACTCTACAACTGAGGAAGCTTCATTGACAAGTAGACCAATTCATTAGTCACATCTGTACCTCTGTGTCTGAATTCTCAATCTCCTCTGTTCTCTACAATCTGGTCTTTTCTGCCAATTTGGGTGAGGACATTTTGTTGAAGTCACTATGACATGATATATGCAATAATGTGAATTACATAATTGGCATCAATTGCATTATGACATGAATGACATCCACTCTGGCACATGATGTCACTGCTTGTCAAATGTCTATAATAAAAGGTCCTCTATTTTATGAGATTCTAAAATGGGATTTATGCCACCCCTTGTCCTGGTCTTTGGTTCAGAGAGTGCACATGGTATGGCTAGAAGTGCAAGTTCACCTTCAGAGGAGGACTCATCCTGAGAAGACATGCCTTCAAATAAAACACAGAATTTCCCTTCTTGTTTGTTTTGACTTGATGATCCTTAAACTATTTTGATTGTTTCAGGTATGTGATTTATGTTTTATATGATATTCTTGACTGTAGAGAGCCCATGGGACTTTTTAAAATTAATAATACAAATGGCACAAATTTATTAATACATAAAATAGATAAATTAATAACACATAATGTCTTAATACATAGTTTCTCTCTTTTGATGCTGTCGAATTGGGATATTTTGTTAATTTTATTCTAAAATATTCTTGTAATAGCTCACCTTAAACTATTATAAGATGAGATGAGGTACACAGAATTTTGCAAATAATTACTAAATTGCTGAAACCTGGAATTAAAGCTGAGTGAAATGGAGTGGATTTGAAAACAGATAAACAAGAAGGCTGGAAATAATTTGGAAAAATGGCTTCAGAGCATTGGGAACACAAATAAAACACTTCTTTGCAACTCTTTAAAGCTGCTGTATCTTTTACACAATCACTAAGTCATTCTCTGCAGCCATCACATAACCCCAGAAAAAGATATGGATGGTTTAAAAACTGGCAAGTAGATGCTATATTTGCACCCCTCATTTTGGAGTGGAATTTGAAGTGTTGAACAGTCCTAGTATCCAATGGAAAGTGTAAAGAATAAAAGTCTACCTTATTTAAATGTTGCTTTATTGTAGAATTGTCTCGCTCTAGAACATTTCTCATTTCTTGGCTTGCCAGGTACATGATGTTTGCTGTAGAAATAAGACACACAGGAAAGCACATCAGAAAACAGAACTTATACAGGAAGCTATGTTCAGCTACAGTCTTCAAATTTTGACAGTTTTAGGGATTATTCTCCATGGTTCCCAAAAATGTCTCCCAGTTGGTAGTTAATCCATTACTGTCTCCCTCTCTCCCTCCCTCCCTCCCTCTCTCCCTCTGTCTATCTATCTTGTGGTGCAGTCATTAGAATGCAGTATTGCAGGCTAATTCTGCCGATTGCCAGGAGTTTGATTCTCACCAGCTCAAGGTTGACTCAGCCTTCCATTCTTCCGAGGTCAGTAAAATGAGGACCCAGATTGTTGGGGGCAATATGCTGATTCTGTAAATTGCTTAGAGTGGGCTGTAAAACACTGTGAAGTGGTATATAAGTCTAAGTGCTATATCTGTCTGTCTGTCTGTCTGTCTGTCTGTCTGTCTGTCTGTCTGTCTGTCTGTCTATCTATCTATCTATCTATCTATCTATCTATCTATCTATCTATCTATCTACCTACCTACCTACCTACCTACCTACCTACCTACCTACCTACCTACCTATCTACAGTATCTATCTATCTATCTATCTTCCAATTTATATAGCCACCTGTCTATCAGAAGGAACTTTGGATGGTAAACAAAATAAGAACACAGTACAATAAAATTACCATTTAAAACTATAAACAGAAGGTATGAGACATGAAAGGCCCCGATAATTAGGCTGACTAGTTTCAATTTTACTCCTAAATTTGTCTTTAAAACATTTTTACATTTTAAAAACATTTTAATATTGTCTTTTTAATTTTTTTTAAAAATGAACTATTTTGATAGACAATAGACATGTAATTCTTAATTAAAACATTTATGAAAAGAGTTAATTACACAAAATTACATGAATTTACATAGAAGAGTTCTAATGGACGCTTCCCCGAACAGCCTTTTGCTTGAAAGAAATAATGAGTGGAAGATTGTAAAGCAGAGGCATGGATTTCTCTCCAGAGGCCGAGAAAAAGGAAATAACAATTGGACTGCTCCTTACTAGTGACCTCAAAACATTAAATGGGGCAAATTCCTGTAGCACTTTAAGGAAGCAGAAGCAAATGACATTGAGGTAGAAGAGAGGGCAGAGTTGGATTTCAAAATACTTGATAACTTTCCATCTGACTAGATATCAACGCACTTGCCAGCTCAATTTAAAATTCTAGATTCAAGATTTAAAGCCAAATTGTTTGACAATTCACCATACAACCAAGTATTTGGAACGATCCAGGCTATTCTCTAAAGCACTTGAGGGCAGGACAAGAAGCAATGGATGGAAACTAATCAAGGAGAGAAGCAACCTAGAACGAAGGAGAAATTTCCTGACAGAACAATTAATCAGTGGAACAACTTGCTTCCAGAAGTTGTAAATGCTCCCAAAACTGGAAGTTTTTAAGAAGAGATTGGACAACCATTTGCCTGAAATTGGTATAGAGTTTCCTGCCTGAGCAGGGGGTTGGACTAGAAGACCTCCATGGTCCCTTCCAACTTTGTTATTCTGTTCTGTCCCATTCATCCCAATCATCTGGCTTGCACAGATTAGATTCCAGTGGCTCTTGCTCCATAGTAAATCTGTATGGGATTAGTACATATATACTGAACAGGAATATTTTTTATTTATTTATTTTATTTTTATTTATTTTTATATGCTGCCCTTCTCCGGAGACTCAGGGTGGCTTACAATGCGTTAAGCAATAGCCTTCATACTTTTGTATATTTTATACAAAGTCAGTTTATTGCCCCCACAAACCGGGTCCTCATTTTACCCACCTTAGAAAGGACGGAAGGCTGAGTCGACTTTGAGCCTGGTGAGATTTGAACTCGCAGTAATTGCAGGCAGCTGGATGTTAAATGCTGCCTTAGTAGGAGGCATTAGCCTCCTACGCCACTATGCAGGAGTGAGACATAATTGCCTAGAATTACTGATTTTTCCCAGAACTGTGAGAGTTTAAAAACTTCAGAGGGCAAAGTTGATTATTTTCTGCACTGTACTTCTTTTATTCTACCCCAGGAGTTTGTTCCAAAGGAAGGTTGGTAGAAGTGTAAAGAAGTTTTGGATCCAGGAGTCTAATGTTAATGGTAAATTTCTAGTCGTCAAACTTTCTACCAAAGGAATCAGGCCTCCATGGTGATTATCAGGCCTCCATCAACACAGCTCTTCATCAATGGAACAGTTCCTCCATTCTATTTATGTATATATTACATTTGTAATCTGCTTTCTATCAATAAATCCAGCCTGTGGTAGCTAGCTAATAATACAAAATAAAACATTCTTTTAAAACTACAAAGCACAGTATAAAACCCATAATTGTGGACAATATTAAAATTATAGTGAAAGAAGCTTCAAAAACTTGAAATCTAAAAACTGTACATACAAACAAAGGACCCCAAAGAATAAAGGCAGAAGTCCCACAGTTTAAGACTATTTCCTTTTTTCCCCGTTAACATTTTTATTGAATTATAAAATAAAATAGGATACAAAATACAAAAGAAAATAGGAAAAGGAAACAGTAAAGGAAACAAAAGAGAGAGACCAGAAATCAGAAGGTATTTCTTTATTTCTAGGTCAGCTCTAACGCACTTAGGTGAAGAGAAAGTTGCATTTTATAATCCTATGAATGACCCCTCTTTTTGATGTGGAGGGTGAGATGGTGCCTCTCCCCCCTTTCTCCTTTTCCCGATCAGGGATGATTAAGCATTGGTGTCCTTTTAGTCATGTCCCTTTGCTAAACAGAGGCTGCTAACTGTGCCCAAAACACGCTTGATTTATTTATGACGGAGCAGCCCTGAAGGAACTCAGAATCAAGGACCAAGAAGAGAAAAGAGGGCTTTATATCACGGGTAGCTCTTTAACCTAACATGTCACAACCAGTGCTTAACATTTTCACCAGCTAAATTAATAGTACCCTCTTTACAGAGCTTAATGATCAAAATCAATCAAGCTCCTTTCAGTCTTTAGAACTATTTGACATTGATTCAATCAGCCACCAATTGCCAGACAGAAATACCTGCACATAACAGCGCTGAAGTTCAAATCCATTGTTATAGTCGTCTTATGGTGTGGAAACAAAACGATGCAGGACTAAACAAAAGACGAACTGTGCTTTGAAACAATAATCTGCAACAGTCTTAGTGCCATTGGGCTTTGTTTAATTAACTCCCTCCATCTCAAGGAACATTTGGAGAATATCAAGGAGCAGTAAAATGCTTCATATTTTACTTTCTTTAACGTGCCTCTACAATAAGGGATGGAACCTCTGACTATTAAGACATCACTGAACTACAGGTCACTTCATTGCTCGCTATTGGAAGTCCTGGTGGGAGTTGTAGCTTAACAAGATATGGTGGACATATGTTCTCTAGTCCCGCTTAGAAGCAAATGCAGTAATGGAATGGTTTTTCTCTCTTTCTTCAACTCACATTATTGTTCAAAAGGCAAACAAAGCATCTATTATATGTCAATTCATTTCCTCAAGGATTGCAACCTACAAAAGAAAAGTTAAAGTTTGCCAACAGATATTTTTCTGTATGCATACATTGGTGCAAACATTTCCTTTCCTCTGGGAAAATGGTATAAACCTCATTCCATCTGCAGCAAGATTCATCCATCAGTTTAATCTATAATCCGAACCATCTTGCACAGCCCACTGTTATCTTGGATACAGTGAGTACAAGTTATCCCTGGAAGCTCTTAAGTTTTTGTTTTATTACTGCAAACTCCAAATGCCAACTGGTTGATGGCTTTAGTAAAACACATATATGTTAGCATATAAATTTCACTTAAAAACTTGCATTAGAAGTCGAATGGTCGTAATATGCTTGCGGCCATGTACACTGAAAGTTAGAAACCTCTTGAGTTAACTAAAAACAAATAAACAAATGTTGTCAAACTAATTTAGGAATATAGGAAAGCCCAGCGTAACAGCCTTAACAAGTTTAATATAAAGATGGATATAAACTCTGAATTAGGGAATTAAAAATAAAGTAAGCTTAACACCACTTTCCATATTAACTTTTGCTCCACACAAAGCACCACAATGTTGAAGGCAGAACTGTAAATGAAGAAAAAAAAAACAACAAGCCATAGCCAATTGTTAAATAAGCAACTGCAACTTCCTGTGACAAAAAAAAAATGTTATTTATTTCTTTATACAATTTAATATGATCACATGGCAATGTGAAGAACATAAATGATTAAAAACCAAACAATAATAGAACAATCAGATAATAATAATCCATACAACCAAGGTCCAGGATCAAGAAAAACAACCCAGTTTGCCAAAATTCCAACAAGAAGAGATTATAATAATGTTAGGCCACAGGAACAGAATAATCAGTAATCTGAAGTATGTATGTACTGTATATATATGTCTGTGTGTGCATGTGTGCACATATACATACAGAGAGAGTATGACTTTGTGTGTTAGCTCTGTAAAAAAATAATTACATACAGCTAAGCATCTTCTCCAACTAAGTGGATTACAAAGGTAGCACCATCTAGTTTCTTTTCTAATTCAACTCAGAGACATGCAGTTTGTATCTTAATTATCAAAATGTTCTGAAAAACCCTGGGATTCTACAAGAACTTTTTGAAAGGCTATGGTTAATCTATGAGGCCAAAGCAGATGAATAGGGAAAATATATCTTTGTATCATTGTTCTGTCCAGATGATTTTTGTTAAGTTATTGTAAACCACTTGTTATGATGTGGAAGAACAGATAAAAGTGGTGGATTCAATAAAAGCAAATTAAATTATGGTAGTCATATAACTGAGTTTCCCAGGAGAAAAATGTCCCGGCTACCCTGAGGAAAGTATGATGTATACTGCAATGAAGAAAAAAAAAAAGCAGACCTCAAAACTGAAGGCAAAAGGAAAAAAATGCCCTTCTCTTACCCTTTTCTGCCTTCTTCTGAAGTGGTGGAAGATATAAAAGCTAGAAGCAGGAAGAGGGTAGATTCAGTTGGGTAACATTTAACAAATGTTCAGGTGAATTAGCTTCAGATAAATTAACATGAGGAACTAAAGTATAGCTCACATCACTAGGAACTAGAACAGCAGGTAGCTTCAATAAGGATACATAATTTGGCTAATACAGCATGAGATTGCTTGAACAGAAGTTGGTCAGTCTTAACTACCTCATGACACAACTATACTTTCAACGTATGGTTTGGCTGAATTTGAAACAACTGGATTATTTGCTTTCTAGGCAACTTTCTTTTTCTTGTGGCAAGCTGTTGCTCGAGTGGTATCATTGGGTCTGTACAGGGTAGTACATAAACAGCTCTGGCTTTGAAGCGACAGATGGAAGAAATTGAACGTGGAAACTCTTTATAACACTGAAGAGAGGGGGAAACTGTATGCTTAAATCTTTCTGCATTCAGAAAACTAGTACGCGGGAAGGCTAGAATCCTTTCTGTCAACCTTGTTTTCCCCCAGTAGGGCTTTCTCATACCTCTACCTCTAAAAGATGCCATGGGAAACAATGAATATTTGTTGATTATCTCACCACCAGGTTGCTAGCTTTTCAAAGCAGTAATAATGCTACAGTCTCAATGGATAGGTCAGATTATGTAATGGTCTGTGGGAATGATGTTGGGAGAGAGGAGGAAGAGCAGTCCAGACCACCATCACACAAAGGTATCTCAGTCCACAGGATTGTGAGAAGCATCTCAGAAGGTACCATCCAAGTCCTTTGGCCTTTTAAAGTTTATTGCTTATCAAAGACGGTCAGTGCCTTATTGTATCTTGATGACTTAAGACAAGATGGGGATTCCTTTTTTTTTCACTGCTTTCCTACTAAATAGTAGGACATTTTAACCTACTTTTATTACAGCAAAAACAGCAATGATGGTAAATTGGGTCTTATTGAAACATTTCTTTCTCTGGTGCTTCAGCATTCTGAATAAGCTGTTATAACACTGATTTGTAGGGTGACTCTTAAAGCTAATTTGGGTGAATAAATTCTAACATCCTTCCTGAAGTGGTCATTAGGAAGAGAGCTCACTCTTGGAGTGATTGATCCAAGGTATGGGCCAGTCCATTGATGTTATGAACAAGTAGGTATCCAGTAAGTCTTTAAAAGGACAGAAAAGGAAGGACAAATTAATGCATGCTTCTTTCAGGATTAACATTTTGTTGGTGAGTCATTCTATCATTCCTTAGATTTACTACTGAGGAGCTCAGGAGCAGAACTTTGAAAACAGAAGCCTATTAATTCAAGCTTAATTTGTTGATTACAGAGGTGTTATACTATCAAAAGGATCACTTTTACAATATTATAGTCATTGTGGCAAAGAAATGATTTGATGACACATCAGTGGTCCAATACTCAAATACTCTAATACTACTCTAATACTCTAATACTACTCTTCCCCAATCAACAGCTTCATTGCTAGATGTGGGCAGATGTAGTAGATCCTACCTACTGCAACTTGTTTGGCAGTATGTTTTTTAAAAAGTCAATTTATTTTCAGTATCTTCTTCTCACCTCTCTTTCCTTTCCATCTCTTAATGTACCCTGCATGAGTCACTCCAAGTGAGCTCTCCTACAAATGACCACCTCAGGAAGGATGTTAAGAAACTCCCAAACTATGCTTCGTGTTTTTTGGAAGTTATGAGCAGTTTCACTATCAAAGCATTCAGGTTTCATGAGTAATATTTATGATGGAAATAAAACTGACAGCTTTTAATTTGTTTTTTGTTTTTTTAAAAAACACATAATTATGGAAGCCAAACTGCTTTCCTTTTCTCACTCAGAGCATCTGTGGACAAATCAAAGTTCTTACGAGCAATAAAGCAACTTGTTAAATTCCTACCCACCCACCTTTTCTTTCATTCATTTGGAAAGAAGGTAAGTTATAAATGAGGGTCACTCTGACAAATGACTAGGCCTGTCAACATAATAAATCCTTTAAAAGCCATTTGTTTCTTTTCACTAAATTAGCATGAGCATCCCATCCTTAAATAGGGGAAACTTCAGCTCATTTTCAAAAAGAGGAACAAAGCAGATATAGAGTACAAACCACAATTAAGGACTGCTTTAGGAAGGTAAGTCCTCAGACAACATTAAGCAAACATTTTAGTCAGGCATCACACAGGAAAACAAACAGTAGCAGAGGAAATGTGAAAGTCATTATTCCTTGGTCTACCTTCCTGGAAAGCAGGTGATAAAATATGTTTCCAGGGCTAAGGAAATGTTCTTTGAAAATATGTATTATGGAATATAATTTCTTACCTCAATTACAAATGGGCATTTAACATCTTTGCATGGGCCTAACCACGGAGACTCTACCAAGAGAGGGTAACTTTGTTTTCATTTAGGCAATCTAACGTATAGACCCTGGAAAAAGCCTTGGAGAAGATGACTATGATTGCTTATATATTTTCTCTCTAAGTTTAGGTGTGGCTTGGAAGAAAGATAAATAAGACTGTGCTGCAGTATTTTAAAACTGCGCACATTAACAACAGGATATTTACATGGAAAACAGACAGTATGACAAAATAACATAGATATTTCTGTACCTCCTTCTTTGACCTATAGAAAAGGTCCTTCTTTGACCTCCTAGTTTGACCTATAGAAGCACTGAGTTGGAATAGCATCTGCCAAGCAAACTCAAGAAATAGGTTAGAAACCTTGAAGTACAGGTTCAACACTATTAAGCCCAATTAATCAGCGATGGTCTGCCCTGAACCAGGTCAATCCAAATACAATTTGGCCTAGCATGATGGGCAAATGTGCATTAAAATATGCAGTGAAGATGTGGTAAGGCAGTTGAATGAGTGGCTATAAATGCAGGAAGTTATAATTTTGATCATATAACTGTGGGTGCATTGCAATGGCTGTAACTTCAAGGTTCAGTTGTAACTAGCACTTGTTCAGTGCCACCGTAACTTGGAATGGTCATTGAACGAGGATTACCGGTAATCTCTTGTATTATTTTGCTTGCAGTGAGATGCAGCCTGTAATTGGATTTAAAACCATGAACCTGGAATGGATCTTATAAAGCACTTGTAATTCAGGAAGAGATAAGGAAATGAAAATGTCACTAATCTGTGATTCTTAATATAGAATCATCAGAGTAGATCTGATAGAAATCAGCAGAAGGAATTTCAAATTAGAAAAATTGAGTTAAGGATCAGGTTATTTGCATTTCATAATATGGAATGTTTAATTAACTCTGGCTCCATGGTCCAGTTTCTCTCTGTGATGTTCTAATGTCTCCAAAATTATTTATCAATGCTTTCATAAAAATAAGCTTCTGTGATATGCAGAAAATTAACAGAAAGTTAAGATGATGCATGAGAGATCTGTACATAAATCCCACAGAGGAATATATTGGATTATGACTAATACTAACAGAAAAATCACTGGACAATTTTGCAGAGAGTTGAATTAATATGTGTACGAAAGAACAGATAGATTTCAAATTGTAAATTAAAAAAAAACATTTTTATTATCAATTTAACTAATCAATAATGGTAGCAATAATAATGCCATTGTATGATTATTCTTTTTACTTTATCTTTAAAAATATGATCAGAAATAGTATGTCAACTTAAAAATAGTAAGTTAATTGATTAATTAAATATTGCTTGGGTGCTCACTCTGGCTAAAACTAGAACTAGATATATTTTACACTCAGAATTGTTTCATTCTACCCAGCATCCGAAATAAATAATTCCAATTCATATCATTCAAACAGTATCTACATAAGATTGATGAATCACTCATTCAACTGCCTTACCACATCTTCACTGCATATTTTAATGCACATTTGCCCATCATGCTAGGCCAAATTGTATTTGGATTGACCTGGTTCAGGGCAGACCATCGCTGATTAATTGGGCTTAATAGTGTTGAACCTGTACTTCAAGGTTTTCTAACTTATTTCTCGAGTTTGCTTGGCAGATGCTATTCCAACTCAGTGCTTCTATAGGTCAAACTAGAAGAGAGGAACAGCTTTAATTTATGTACTGCAAATAAAGTAATAATTTATGTACATATAAACGAAAAGGGTTTCCCCCCTCTTCTCCAACTTTTTAATGATTGTGATGACTTCTACATATTTCTTCTTTCTATTTCATATATAATTTTCAATCTCTATGGTCATTTTTTTAATACTCAGTTTTCTATACCTAGTTAACTCACTTGTGCTCAGCCATGGAAAGCTTTTGTGAAAAATACAGTTGTGGCATTTATCATTCAATCTTTTCAGAAATCTTTTCATCCAGAGGACTTAAAATACCACACGTATATGGGTAGTCTTTGCTTAGCAATCTCAGTTGGGGCCAGCAATTCCATCACTAAGTGATGTGGTTACTAAGTGAAACATCACATGACCACAACAGGCTTATGACATCACTTCCGCTATAGTCATTAAGTAAATCATCAGGGGTAGTTAAGTGAGACATCACGTGGCAGTGACTTGCAATTTTACTGCCAATTTCTCCACTGATTCTGCTTGTCAGAAGCCGTAGAGAAGTGTTCAAATGACAATCATGTGACCGTGGAGTGCTGCCATGCATGGTTGTACAGTTACTTTCTCAATGCTGCCATAACTTTGAAGGGTTGTTAAACAGGGCTGTTGGCCTAACTGGGATCTGTACTGTTACACAATTCAACACAGTTATTGCATCTCCTTCCATTCTTCTAATATTAAGCATAATTTAGCTCAAAGCTATGTAACTACATCATGGAGAAAAATCTATCCAGGTGATCACCAAGAATCAACAATGACATGAGGACACATTATCAATCCAAAAATATAATTACAAGCCCTGACTCCTGTCTAAATAGAGGACACTTATTTATTTAATTTCGATAGCCATTCATTTGAAGTGGTTCTGGGAGGCTAACAACCGTAAAATTAAATTAAAAATAATTACAATATAGTACAACAATAAATATGTAAGGCAGCTGAGGAAAAACCCCATCATTGACACCCCATCATGTCAATATCAGCAGGAAATGGGACTCTTCACACACTCGGGGTCCCAAGTCTAGGCACAAAGCTTACCCTGGTGCCAGAAACAACTTTCTATGTGCAGTTTGCCTGCTCCATCCACGCATTCCATATAATGAATGAAAGGAATTTGATCAACTTTTGTATAACTTATTTGAAAGCATGACAAACATGTAGGTTGCATTCAAGCTTTCTAACCTCTCTAGTTCACCGAAACATTGATTCTCAGGCTCACTCATGGAAGTGAAAAGGGCAGGAGGGGAGGGGAGGGGAGGGGAGGAGAGGAAAGGAGAAAGAAAAGAAAAATATAAAGGTCTTAGTTTCTCCTTCCTGCTCATTATCCACTTATTCAGCCCCCTGACTGCCAACTATTAAATATGGTTTGTATCCAATTATGCTCATTTTGATATAAAATGGGAAGAATATAGTTTTCCATTTCATTTTTAATAACAATTTCAAATGCTGTTTTCCCAAGATAAGGACTCCCCTCCCCCCATCTCTTCCATCACTGCCAAATATTATAAAATAAACCATCTTTAGTACTCTTCTGGTCAGTAAACAGATTTTAAAAAAAACAAAAACCCAAGGAAATTCCTCCAGAGAAGCAACAGATTTAAGATTGCAAGGAAGGACTGCATGTAAGGAGGGGGTTTGGGGGGTTTACTGGCCTTATCTGTATCTTTGCTGTCATCCAGACGTTAACCTTTGACCCAGAAGCCTGCCTCTCTCAAAAAGGCTTGCAATGTTTGCCCATTATGTAATGTCTGTACTTTTGTGGAAATTTTACAGAAACAAACGGAGGAAGTTTGCCAGTCAAGCTAGTGTATAATAAATCCTGTGCGTTATAGATACAGACCTGTCTGCCCTCACCTTAAATCAGCTACTTACATACTCAATGGAAAATATTTTTCAGGCAGTAAGTTGTTAAAAGTAAAGGGGAAAAAAAAGTTCCCCGCTCCCCCCAAAAAACCCATATTGCATTCATAATATAACCTATAAAGAAAGCATATTTCACTCCCTCCCCCTTTTTTTGGGCAACCCTTCATTTGCTAGCAGTTTAATATGCTTAATACGTGGAAGAAGATGATTTCTGTTTGGGAGGTGGTTAAGCATCTTTATTTTTCAAAAGGGGAAAACCTTTGGGGAATAATAAAATGTAACAAAGTGGATGAACGTGTAAAACTATTCTGAGGTAGCCATTTCGTCGTCTTGTGTTTCTTTTTTATTTGTCTAACTAGCACCTTTGTGAGGACCTTAAGGATTGTGCTGTCACTGTTAAGAACAGTGTATGTCAGGGGTGTCAAACTCGATTTCATTGAGGGCTGCATCAGGGTTGTGTTTGACTTCAGGGGCCAGGGTGGGCTTGGTCAGCTCGACGTGATTCATGATGGGGTGCCTCTGGTGGCTCGAGCGCTCTGCCAGCAAAAACGGGCTCCCAAACTCCATTTTCAGCTGCAACGGCCTCCTGCAACCCTCTGCCAGTGAAAACAGAGCTCCATTTTCGCTGGCAGAGGCACTGTGGGCCGGTCCTTCGCTGTTTACAGGGCCAGATCTAAGCACCCCTGTGTAAAATAACACTTTACACTGTTATACAAGCTGTATACTCACTACTTTACATTGTATCCAAGTGTCATTTCTTCAGTGTTGTCATATGAGAAGATATACTTAAATATTTACAAAATGTGACGGGGTGTACTCACTTCTCTGACATACTGTATATCTAGTTTCAACAAATGCACATGTGCATGCAGACACACACATACAACCACATATATATAATTTCTTATTTCAATGTATACCTATTTTTATACCCATAAGGCTCTCAAAATAATTAAACATATAAAGCTAAAAGAAAAAGGGTTAAAATAGTCTTAGCTTATTTCCTGAAAGCAGAGAAGCAGCTAAACATGACTTCTGAGAGGGTATGCCCAATTATTTGAGAGCAAGGTAGCAGAATCCCTATTTTAATATCCCCAATCTATTGTAATATCAATGCTGATTTCTACATATTGCACATATAATGTAATAGGTCAGTGGCCCCCCAATCTTTTGAGCACCAGGGACCAGTTCTACGGAGAGAGGTTTTTCTGTGGATTAGAGGGGCTGTGGTTTCACAGGCTGCCTGCATCCTCCAGATGGGGCTTCACTTGTTTGCGCAGCCCAGTTTCTGGCATGCTGCGGATTGGTGCTGGTCCACAGACCGGGGGTTGGGGACCTCTGTAATAGGGCAACATTAGAGAACAGTATCTGCCCAATAGGTTTTGAAAATGCAATATTTGAATAAAGAATATGACTAGGCAAAAAAAAAAAAAAAAAAATCCTAAGAAAATTCTAATAAGCTATGTTGTTATTGAGACAGCTTACTTATTTAGTATTTAGCTGATTTATTTATTAATATTTAGTCCTCTATTCATAAGTCCACACAGAACCATTTTAAGGTCTTTTAGCTAAACACTGAATGGTATAATGTTGACCACCATGCTTTCTTTCTTGATTGCTGAAACTTCCTATGTACTTTGAAGCTTATGTTTTATTCTGCTGAAATTCTCCCATTAACAACAACATAACCAAGACTTTGCTTGAGGCCACACTCCTTCTAAATGGTGTTTTACTTTTTGAGTTTGATGGAAGGCGGGCTAGGCTCTTAGTCTTGTTATAATTAGATTTTCTAAATCTCATTTCCTTTTTAGAGGAGAGAAAACATATTGTTGTGAGTAAGGTCCGGACGTGGTAATGAGTCCCTGGCAGGTTAGTTTGTGCTAGGAAACACATCATTTTAAAGGAAACGTTTACCTTCTCTTCTCATCATGGATTTTATTGCAATTACAGCAATGAGACAGAAACTAATGCCAAAGGTAACACATACACACACATACACTTTTAATGAGTTAGTTAACACAAACCTCCTGGAGAGGAGGAATAAATTCATTTGCTGAACATTTCTGAACTATACCTAATGGGTTATTGAAGGGCAAATGGATATAATGTTTGTTCCAATTTTATTTCACTGCACACTCACAGGTTGGTAAAGCCAAGTTAAAATAGCCACGATTGCTGACCAAGATATAGTCAGTTACTGCTAATCTAAAGCAGATGGTACAGGACATGCCACTTCCTAGATTACTTACCTATACAGGAAGCCTAGGAGTTTGTTACTATATACAACCCCTTTACTCTCACAGTCTTAATGTTTGTGGGCATTTCCTTTCAACTCAGCCAACCACAATGATTCATTTCCAAGGAAGGCGACTCATTGAAATCAACGAATATTTAATTTTATTTAAAGGCTGCTAGTAAAGTGCAGCCAAATAAAACCAGTCATTCCCAAAAGGGTTTAATTACATAAAAAAATGGGAAGTTGCCAGAGGACCAAATCCCCAAGAGCTCATTCTCTGATCATTGCATGATCAATGTTTTCTGTGCTTCCTTCCAGACAGGAGTCTGGCAATGGCCCATTTAGCTGTGAAAAAACAAACATGACAGACCCACCATACTAAGTTTCAAAATTATAATCCTTACAAAACTGATACCATATTGTCCAAAGGAATGAGGTATGGAATGCAAGATGGAAAGCCTCCCACTCTTTCACCTATTAAAGATGAAATGGGACAAACCTGTTTGCCTCCATTATGTTGCCAATATTTCTCGTCCATGGTTTTATCCATGCAGACCTTGCTGCTCAGAATCTCAATTCTGTAGTTGACTAAACTGATACATACAATTAGATATATCGTTCACTAAAATGTTGGGGATTTCTATCTGGCTAAAGAACCTATTTGTAATGAATTCTTTGAAGAATTCTTCAGAAAGCACTGAGATGAATAGCAAAATAACAGAGCTGGAAGTGACCTTGGAGATCTTCTAGTCCAACTCCCTGTTCAAGCAGGAGACACTTTACCAATCTGGACAAATGGCTGTCCAATAACTTCTTTAAAACTTCCAGTGATAGATCACCTACAATTTTTGGAGATAAGTCGTTCCAGTAATTAATTGTGTTCATTGACAGGAAACTTCTCCCTAGTTCTAGGTTAGATCTCTCCTTGTTAAATTTCCATTTGTCAAAGATGCAAAACAGTCGTAGTTACATCATACAATCGGTGGGAATGGGATTTCCCATTTTTTTCTGGTGTTTTCTTTTGAAGGAGATGGTTACAGTTAAGCATTATTTTAAGGCTTACCACTCAATTATCATATCTTTCCACTTCAAAATAGTGGGAACAGCACCAAATATTTTCAGGAAGTGCACCTCTGAAATATAGCAGAGGAAGGATTGGCTCTAAAATTATAAAAAAAGGGGCAAAAAGGTTTAAGATTTTAAAACAGAATGGGACAACAAGCACTATTAAGGAAACATGGAATACATCTAAAAAAAAACTGTTTGGAGATGTTTGTTTGTTTTTGTAAATGTTCTGAGTTGCACTTCTGATTAATTTCCTGTTGATGATGGAAGGCCCCGATTCAGAAGATATTTTTAATCAGCAGAATTGAGAAAGAGATGCTTTTCGGCAATGCCATTCTACTTTTTTCTAAACCTAGCCATTACTCCCTCTTAACTTGTCCTATAAGGACATGGGAGCCTTGGCAACACACACACACACACTCCCTCTTTCCCCAAAAATAAGACATCCCCTGATAATAAGCCCAATCGGGCTTTTGAGCTCATGGCAATAAGGCCAAGTGCTTTTTTTGTTGGGGGGAAAAGGCATTTTTACTTTGGCTTTTGCCATATTGCTAGAAACCCAAGAGCCAAATTTACCATTACCACTCAAACCCCTGCTGGGTGAAATCCAGCAGGTTCTGACAGGTTCTGGAGAACCAGTAGCAGAAATTTTGAGTAGTTCGGAGAACCGGCAAATACTATCTCTGGCTGGCCCCAGAATGGGGTGGGAATGGAGATTTTGCAATATCCTTCCCCCAGGAGTGGGGAGGGAATGGGGATTTTGCAGTATCCTTCCCCTGCCACACCCACCAAGCCACACCATACCCACCAAGCCACACCATGCCCACCAAGCCACGCCCACAGAACCGGTAGTAAAAAAAATTGGATTTCACCACTGACTCAAACTTTTAAAATATTTTCCCCAAATTGTTACTGAATACATTAATTTTTTTTTTTTAATGATAGAATAATTTAGAAGAAAGAGCAAGCCTCATGTGCTGGTCCTACTCACCAATACAATCCATGTTAAGCATGTCCACCACTGTCGTTACTGCAGTTTCATCATTCAGTGCAAAGGGGACCAAGAAGCTTTTGACTCTTTCTGGTAAAAGGGTGAACAAATATATAGGTATGTATAAAATATAACGGAGATGACAGAACAGGGGAGTCAGGAGCTTGCCATGTGGGGATTGTGCCATGCGTTCTATCGTAGGGAAGAGCAGGATGCTGCGGAGAATCTGAAAAGGCAGAAAAATAAAAAAGACTTGAACATAGTATGGGAGAGAAAACTTTACATGCAATACAAAATATGGACAACTGGAGTAGTTCTCCTTTTTCTACCCAGCATAATTCCGCTAAAATTAGCTGATATGTACAGTATGAATCCTATGACCTCTATCCTTAGAACTGTATCCTTAATTGGGAGAAAACGCCACTGAATTCAGTAGGATTTTTATCTTAGTAGAAGTGGACAAAGCTAATCAACCTCTGGCTCCTCACTGGCTGGTAACAAAGGATGTAATTTTGAATATGGTACACTCTTAAGATTCAATGGATCAATTTTTTTTTAGATTTTTTGGGTCAAACCATTCTTTAAAAAGGAATTTGCTATCCTATTCTTCAGAGAAAAATGAAATGTGTACACATCATTTCTATTATTAAAATGCAGTACAACGCTATATATACATTCTCCAATGTAATGTCTAATTTTTTTAAAAAAAAAAGCTTTAGTGCAAAAGTCTATTTATGCTATGCCTTCTTTTGCATCAGTACAGATTATGGTGCAGTCAGTCTGACATACACAAATGTGCAGATATGTCTGCAGAAATAAGGACATGTCTATTCTATTGAACAATTTCTTTCCTGTCTCTGACCTAATAACTCAGATCTCAAATTCTGGTCCTTTAATTGCTCATTTACAGAAGAAGCCTGCAAAATGTTTTCTTTTTTTAAAGTAGTATTTTCAATAAGCTTTCCATTAAGGACTTGTATCTCAAAATGGGAACATAAGGAAAACGTTGCTAGGATTCCTGCCAATTCCACTGGTAGGCAAAAACTTCCAAATTATTTAGAAGGAAATGAAAAATAGTACCACTTCCATTATTGTTCAACTTTCTGAGAGGCCAAGGCTGTGGGAGAATACCTCATCTAATATAATTACTTAAGAGCCAAATTACATAGGTTTCTCTAAAGATGATTGCGCACAGGATGTTCAACTGATGGCTTGGGTTAGATTTTATGCCTCATAGGTCCACACATTAGTTCATGAAAATTAATCAGCTCTTTTTTTGTTATATTTATACAATGTTCTAATTATAGACTGGTTTAATCTACGTCTTATATATGCTTTCTCTTGGGATTAAGCGAAAAATTATGGCTGGAATCTAAGGACATGTACCTATGTTCAAATTGTTATGAAAAGGAAGAAATCTGGATCCGTTCCAGTCGGGCTTCAGGCCCGGGTACAGCACGGAAACGGCATTGGTCGCGTTGGTTGATGATCTCTGGAGGGCTCGGGACAGGGGGTGCTCCTCTGTCCTGGTCCTGTTAGATCTCTCAGCGGCTTTTGATACCATCGACCATGGTATCATGCTGCACCGGTTGGAAGAGTTGGGGGTGGGAGGCACTGTGTTGCGGTGGTTCTCCTCCTTTCTCTCTGACCGGTCGCAGTCTGTGTTGACAGGGGGACAGAGGTCGACCCCGAGGCCCCTCATATGTGGGGTGCCGCAAGGGTCGGTCCTCTCGCCTCTCCTGTTCAACATTTATGTGAAGCCGCTGGGCGAGATCATCCGTGGTTTCGGGGTGGAGTACCATCAGTACGCTGACGACACCCAGCTGTACATCTCCACCCCGGATCACCCCAACGATGCCCTTGAAGTGATGTCCCGGTGCCTGGAGGCCGTACGGATCTGGATGGGGAGGAACAGGCTCAGGCTCAACCCATCCAAGACTGAGTGGCTGTGGTTTCCGACGTCCCGATATAGTCAGTTGACGCCATCACTGACTATTGGGGGCGAATCATTGGCCCCCACGGAGAGGGCTCGCAACTTGGGCGTCCTCCTGGACTCACGGCTGTCTTTAGAAGAGCACTTGACGGCCGTGACCGGGAGGATTTTTCATCAGGTTCGCCTGATTCGCCAGTTGCGTCCCTTTCTGGATCGGGACTCTTTACGCACGGTCACTCATGCCCTTGTCACCTCCCGCCTGGACTATTGCAACGCTCTCTACATGGGGCTCCCCTTGAGGAGCACCCGGAGGCTCCAACTGGCGCAGAGTGCGGCCGCGCGGGTGGTAATGGGAGCGACATGGCGTTCCCATGTAACACCTCTCCTGCGCGAGCTGCACTGGCTCCCGGTGGTCTTCCGGGTGCGCTTCAAGGTTTTGGTTACCACCTTTAAAGCGCTCCATGGCTTAGGACCCGGGTACTTGCGGGACCGCCTACTACCACCAATAGCCTCCCACCGACCGGTACGCTCCCATAGAGAGGGGCTCCTCCGGGTGCCGTCAGCCAAACAATGCTGACTGGCGGCCCCCAGGGGGAGAGCCTTCTCTGTGGGGGCACCTACTATCTGGAACGAGCTCCCCCCAGAGATACGGAGGATCCCGGATCTGCGCACCTTCCGCCGCGCCTTAAAGACCTTACTATTTCACCAGGCCGGCCTGGCCTAATTTTCCCCCTCTTTTATAAAAGATTTTTAAAATTTTAAATATTTTTTAGTATTTATATATTCAATTTTAAATTGGTTTTAAAAGTTTGGGGTTTTAAATTTGTCGGGGCCAAAATTATTTAATTTGATTTTATTCTATCTTTTAAATTTTGTATTGTATGTGTTTTTATTGTTTGGCTGTGCACCGCCCTGAGTCCTTCGGGAGTAGGGCGGTATAGAAATCTAATAAATAAATAAATAAATAAATAAATAAATCAAAATAGGACTCTGGTCTCCAAACATGCCTGCTAAGTATCAGATTGGGAAAGGATGGTCTAGACCAGGGCTGTTAAATTCGCGGACTGCAGGCCGGATGCATCATGCACTGGCCACGCCCATGCCCAGTTTAACGAAGAGGAAAAAAGTCGTGATATGTCACACGACGACGCTGTGATGACGCGAGTTTGATGCCCCTGGTCTAGACCATAAATATTGCTATTCATTAAGGAAATGATGTTCAGAATGTTGTTTTCACTTACAAAATCATGGACCTTATCACTCAGTCTATGGTCCCTTAGGAAAAATGTGATTTATGCCAGAAAGTTACCTACAATAATCTAGTTTCCTTCCCCATTCTCCAAGGTGATTTTTCTCCATGTGGATCAGCAATAGGAGACTTTAAATCATAGGGTTTAAGTCAAATGTGAAGAAATCTGCTCCACATTTTCTTGGCTTCAACACTTAGAATATTTCATGGTGTGCATGTATCTTTCATCTCAAGAATTTTAAGGCAATTTATGGGACTGATGATGTAAGTTTAAAAAAATGGAATTCAGACCTTAATGATAGAGGAATAAATGAAACATATTGGAAAAAGCTGGTAAGATTTATATGTACCTAAAGCTACATGAGATATTGTGGTAATAGTGTATATATTCATATCCAAGATATGACTTTTATCAGTGTGAAAATTCATGTCTTTTTGTAAACTAAACCTAATCTCAGGATAGATTTTTTTTGGAGAAATGTTTATAATTTTAAGATATTGCACAGAAAATTATTCTTATTTTGCCTGTCCTCTTAAAGGGAAAGCTGATAGGCAATACCAAGGATAAGTATGTTGAATTGTATTTCCAAATTCTAGCATTTTCAAAAAAAACCTATAGAATAATATCTGAAGACTTTCTTTTGAGAATCCAGATATTATAGAAATACACCTTGCCTAGCAATAGCAATAGCAATTAGACGTATATACCGCTTCATAGTGCTTTACAGCCCTCTCTAAGTGGTTTACAGAGTCAGCATATTGCCCCCAACAATTTGGGTTCTCATTTTACCCACCTAGGAAGGATGGAAGCAGTGGTGGGTTGCTCCCGGTTCTGTCCGGTCCTTGCGAACCGGTAATAAAAGCGGTGGGAGGCTCCGCCCACCCACCTGGAGGTCATAATTGACAATCTGTGCTCCTGTTGTGAACCGGTAGTAAAGGTAAGTGGAACCCATCCCTGGATGGAAGGCTGAGTCAATCTTGAGCCTGGTGAGATTTGAACTGCCAAATTGCTGGCAGCCAGCAGTCAGCAGTACTAGCTTGCAGGACTGCACTTTAACCACTGTGCCACCATGGCCTAAATTTATTTCTTTATTTTTCTCATTTTTGAACTGCCCAACTCCCCCAGAGATTTCACAGTGCCTTGAAATATTGCAATAAAGGACTGATCCTACTTAGCCCAACCCTGTCTGTATCACCAACTAATGCTACATTAGTTTGAGATTCCTATCTGAATATCTGTTAGTGAGAAAAGTTATACTCATTTAGAATATCATTCAACAGGGAATATGTCAATTTGTACATAATTGGAATCCATCTGAAAATACGGTAAGAAGAATCCTGGAACTATTGTTATTGTGCAATGAGCTGCTTTGAAGACAATCATTCAGGATATATATTACCCTGTCATATATAATAAAAAACTTTTCTTTTTTTATAAGAAATCTAAGATTAGGGTCAAAATGGCCTCAGGAGTTTCCAATGATCTAATGAGGAGGATTTTCTGACAGGAATTCAGAATGATGTTCCAAAACTCCTGTTCTTTTGAATATTGCTTGAATATTTCCACCAAAGTTAAATGTATAGAGCAAACTGAGCATTTATCTTCCAACAAACTGGACTAGAGGTTGATTGAATGTTTAAACTGAGGTCTTGCAAGAGGAACATATCACTTACTGAGAAGAGTTTATTGTACTTCCTTTATGTTATCATTAATTGACAAATGTGGAGCATTTGGGATTCAGAAATTATAAACAAAGTTAAACTGCAGGATGCACGCATTATTAAATTTAGTATGCTAATAGTTGCCATTGCCTTAAAATTCAGCAAACAAAAGTAAACATTCCCTGAAGATGAATGCCATTTCTGAATTTCCATGCAAGTTTGTTTTAGGCTTTGTGCTCCAACATCTAACTAAACCTGGCTGATCTCAAAAACTAAACAGAGTTGAATCTCATTAATATTTCAGTGGAGACCATCAAGAAGTACCATGGTTGTAGGTCAACTAAACTAGAAATTGGAAAAAGGATACTGAAAGAAAGTAATGACAAATCTCTTCCATGGTGTTGTCAAGAGTACTGCCAGGAACAATATCAATTTGGACAATTGGCAAAGTTTATGGGAAAAAATGTAAAAATCACACTAGCAACTTCCTATAAGGAAAACCTCTATAAAATATTCTATAGGTGGCACTTCCCCCCCACAAGATTAGCATGAATGAATAAGGGGAAATCCTCAATATGCTGGAAGTGTGGAGAGACCATTGGGAATTACTGCCACATATAGTGGGAATGCCCAAAGGTGCAAAAATTTTGGAATTTACTAAAGAACTGGCTGGAAGAAATTTTGTCAACAAATATAGAAGTCAAACCAGAATTTTTCTTACTGGGAATTATAGAAAGAAAATATAAGAAAGATACAAATTATTTATTACTGCATATACTCACAGTGGCACGAATAGCCTTCGCTCAAAAATGGAAAGAGAAAGATATTCCAACTGAAGAGGAAATATTACTAAAAATCTGTATGCGCAGAAATGTACAGACTTACTTTGGAACTCAAGGATAAAAGCGAAACTAAGTACTACAAAATCTGGGAACAATTTTATGATTGGATAGATAACAAGAGGGTAGCCAAGACAAATGTATAGTGTTAGAACAAAAATATAGATATTATAGATAAATGACAAAGAGCCTTGGTGGCGCAGCAGACTAAAGCACTGTTAAATAACACCAGCTGCCTGCAATTATTCCAAGTTCAAATCTCACCAGGCTCAAGGTTGACTCAGCCTTCCATCCTTTCAAGGTAGGTAAAATGAGGACCCGGTTTCTGGGACCAATAAGCTGACTTTGTATAAAAAAGAACACTGCTTTGGGGGGTGGGGAAGCCCTACTAAGCAGGTATATACAAAAGTATGAACGCTATTGCTTAACACATTGTAAGCCTCCCTGAATCTCCGGAAAAGGGCGGCATATAAATCAAACCAATAAATAAATAAATAAATGTATGTTTAAGAGATAAATATATAAAAATAAAGGAAAAAGTATTAATATAATGTTATATTATGTTTAAATAATGAACAAAGCTTAAGAACTATATGTTTATATGAGTACTAATATTATTGTAAAGTGACGGAAGAGGTTTGGAACCAGTGATGTCATATCTATGTCCAATGTTTTTTTAAATTTTATATTATTAATAAAAAACTTTTTATATATATACAAAAAAGAGTACTGCCAGGAAGGATCCTGAAGTCACTGGGAGCCATATTTGACTCGAATCAAACTTTATCTTTGCCTGCCCAAGACATGGATTTCAACCACCGCTTTAGAAAGAATGATCCTATTCAAGCACTGTTCTACATCTATTTTGGGAGGGCATTCATCTAACATATATCAAAGACTTTGACAGTTTGATCCTTCAGCTTCTTAAATTAATATTTTTTATTACATCAATTATGCTATCAAGGTCCCAAGGACATTTCAAAATTATTTTTCAGGCGTCATTCTTGAGGTTGGCAGGAGGCTTCGAGACATTAATAACCAGTAGATACGTTGCTCCAGTGGTTCAGTTTTCAAGCATCTGCTCTTGTGTATGGGAGTAAAATGTCCGTAGGCCATGCCATATCATAGTTTAGGCAAGACATATTTTTGAAAGTATTTCTTCTATTAGTGTAAAGGAAAAGGAGAATTATATCTGGAGAGCTCTGTAAACCATCCAACATACACTGTGTTGGTTCTGGGTGAAGGAAAAGGCATTCTATGCAAAAAAAAAAAAAAAAAGCCATTACAATCCTCTTTTTTCTTTTAAAATGTCATACAGCTGAAGTAGAGGAATGCAATACTGATAACAGATTATGTGGCAGCTTCATGTCATTATATTAAACCAGTTCACTATCAAACATATAATTGTTTCACTTTTAGAGATCTTGATAACCAACATTCTGGACCATCTTTGTATCAAATTTATTATTATTATTATTATTATTATTATTATTATTATTATTATTATTATTATTATTATTATTATTACTATATCTAAGGAGTTTGGCTACATGCATGAATCAGGACTTTCTATGTGTCCATGGAGGTTCTCAATCATCCAGGTCATGGTTGTCCCAATGTGCTTTTTCCAAAAGGTAACTGGACCTTCTTGGTTTTTTTTCTTTTGAAAACGTTTTGTTTCTCTTCCAAGTTTGATGAGAAGCAAAATGTCTTCAAAAAACAACAACAACCAAGAAAGTTCAGTTGCCTTTTGGAAAAAGCACCTTTGGAATAGGACTCCCTACATCTTTATATTTTTGTTAACAAATATTTATTAATTTTCATTTCATTATATATAAAACTCATTACTCATGAGCTGGAAACTATAACAACAGAGCATGTACACTGAAACCACAACAATCTATTTTATGGTTGCATAAATAATGTATTTCTAGAGTTCTACCCAGTCTTATAATAGTTGTGTGCATAGCTATAGCTGAGTTACTTGCCACATGTAATTCCCCCAAACCATCATTTATATAATTGCTTTCCAGGTCAGAATTATTTTTCATAAGCTCATGAGAAGAGATATGAAAACTATCCAAACAAATTACATTTGATAGTGTGTTGAAGAAGCAAACTGGCCATTTGCGATATCTGCCTGCCTGCCTGCCTCCATAATTTTATATACCAAGGTATCACACTGACATCTTGCTCAGTTCTACTGCACATTTTTATCAGTTACGCTCTCTCTTAGAAAATTTCCCTATTATATAGGGATAGAACCCCTATATAATAATATTTCCATGTCAGAAGCACCAAAGTGTTTCCATAGGGAAAGGATTTGCTAGTATCATCATTGTTGCCTGGAGGACGCCCAGTTGGAGGCTCGTTTTGTGCCCTCATGAAGTTGTACACCAAAGTTGTATCCATTTAGCTACTCATGGTCACCCACTTTCAAACTGCTGGGTCGGCAGGAGATGGAGTAGTGGCTCTTGAATGCAAACCTGCCCATCATCAGCCCAGTGTTCTAACCTTGTGACCCACTATGCTCCAGAGCTCCCATAATCACAACTATTGGTTTAAAGATACATGTCCTGAAACACAGAGCTGGCAAAACCACTCCTTACATTGTCATAAACTGCAGACAACTTAGTTTGCTGGCCCACACAATGGCGCTAACAGACTTGCCAGTGGTTGAGGGTCACTTCCATGCCTGAGGAAGAAATTATCTTGGAGCTTGTTTGCTTTTTGAAGAATAACTTGCTCTGAATTATTTGGGGATGTATGCAAAACAGTTAATGTAATCACCCTCAACTAAAAAGAATGCATGACTTGGATTCCATGCTCATTATGTAACTTGAAGTTTCCAATAAACTTCAGGCCCTGATCAGATCAGCCAGCAAAAACAGGAAGCAATCCATTATTTTGATAACTGATCCACTATGATGACCCCTAGAAAGAAAAGCTTCCTCCAACTCCAATTCTTATAGCTGCAGAGCACTGATCCATATTAAAAAAAGTGTGCATGTAAAATTAAGATAATTTAAAGTCAGATAGCTTTGAGGAAGCAAAATAAGGGAGTTTTATAAGCAATCACAATAGTTCACTATGGACTGCCAACTTTTGAAGAAGAAATCTATGGAAGTCAAAACTGTGACAAGCGTAACAGCTATTGTTCACATGTTGCACTCAATCTTTATGCATCACAAGCTTGGAAAGAGAAACTTTTATCAGGCAAGTGAAATCCACTGTTATTTTAAAGGATAATGATGCATTTAATCATAATGTGCAATTTGCATTAATGTATTGTATTAATTACCTGTTTGTTTAAAGCCAGAGTGGGAAATTTATATGAGTTCAGGGCCATATTACCGTATGGAAGGCCTTTTACTGCTGGCAGAAGATGGAGCCAAAGCCAAGAGAAGATTGAAAACCACTTTTCTTTTTTTAATTTTTTCTTTCTCTCTACTGAGGCTCTGCAAATCATACAGTAGCAGCTAATAGCCACATGTGGCCTGTAAGTTGCTCATCTATGGTTTAAAGCATGCAGGAATATATAAGACATATAATAATGGGGTTGGAAGGGACCCTGGAGGCCTTCTAGTCCAACCCTCTGCTGAAGCAGGAGTCCTTATCATTCCGGACAAACGGCTGTCCAGTTTCTTCTTGAAAACCTCCAGTGATGGAGCACTCATAAGTTCCGCAGGCAAAGCATTCCACCGATTAATTCTTTTCACTATCATGAAATTTCTCTTTACTTCTAAGTTGCATCTTTCTTCAATTATCTTCCACCTGTTATTTATCGTCCTGTCCTTAGGTGCTTTAGAGAGTAAGTCTACCCCTCCTCTTCTCTGTGACAGCCCCTCAAGTACTGGAAGACTGCTATTATATCACCCTTAGTCCTTGAGCATATCACCCCTAGTGCTTGAACAGGGGGTTGGACTAGAAGACTTCCAAAGTCCCTTCCAACCCTATTATTCTCTCTTCTATCTTCCATATATACCTGCAGACTTTAAACCATATATGCAAAATGCATTTTATTTCTTATGAGATGAACTTTATACCACCTAGTGATATTCAACAAAAAGGGCCGCCTGTCAGTCAGGAGATTCAGTTGATTGGAGCTGCCCACAGTTCGACATAAAATGGGTGGCTCTATAAATATTACAAACAAACAAACAAAACAAGTTTAGAAATGGTCTACTCAGATCCAAGCCAACCTACAAATCCTATTTGATGTATCGGGATTCTAGTGCAAAACTGTGCCTCTAAGAGGCAAAACTTTGTTCTGTTTTAGTCTTGCACAGAAGCAACATACCCAGCATATTTTCCAGAAGAACACAATGAAATTTACAGGAACACTAGACTAGAGTTTTATGAGGAGACTTTTCTGAAGAGAGAAAGCCTTCTAAAATCCACAGAAACTGTTCAGCTTTAGTATTTTATCATCTGATCTTAAAACAGTGCCTGCAGCTTTGTTTATCTAATGTGATGACATCTGCAGTAATAAATTCCAGCATATCTATGTCAAATTCTAGGCAGATAGGAAAGGAAACGTTGTTCAAAGGGAACATGTATTTACAGTATAAGAATAATGATCCCCCTTCCTGAATATGTTGAAACAGAATTTCACAGGGCAATATTGAAGTACACAGATTAATTTGATAACCTTTTTCACAAATCCATTTAAATTGCTTAAACCAATTCAAAAATTGGAGAAACAATACATAGAAAAATTATTGATCACAAACTGTTAAGCAAGGTTAGCTAGTGAAACTTAAAAACCACTGTGAGCCACTCAAAATGAGGCACTGGTGACATTAAGACATAGATCTTTGCAGAATTGGTAAATAATCACTCCACACCAATTGCCCAAATCTTTTCAGCCCTCAAGATCCTGGAAATGGATGTCCTAATTGCTAGGATCACTCTAATTTGAAAACAGACCTATCAGTCACGGAAACCCAATATCCTCCCTTCCCCCCAAATGTAATTTAATGACAGCTTTTTGTAAAAAAAAGAAAAAAAAGAAAGAGGTCTGCATCATTTCTTATAATGGAAACAAAACATGTTTCAAAATAGCTGTTCTTAGTGTTCTAAGACTGAAACAATTTTTTTGTTGTTCCAGGTTTTGTTTTGGCTTGAAATGATGTCCAACTTGTATTCAAAACAAAATTCAGCTACTTTCAGTGGCACTTTTGGCGAATGTTGTGATAGTACTAATTGGGCATTTATATTATGGCTTTTGATTGGGCTAGTTTATAACAACTTACCTAATACAGCAGTAGATGGGATCATGAAGTCCCTACTTCTATCAGTCTGGAGAGGGTAAAAAGTGGAACGCTGTGGCAAAATACTAATTAGTTAAACTCATGGTTTAGAACTGAGGAGAGCCATTGCTCTGCTACTAGAGACAGGCCTGGATTGCTACAACTAATCAAACAGCTACTAATTCTTCTGAATGGCAAATATAAAGACTACTATTTGTTCTACGTTAGGACCATTTGAATTGCTCTGATGAGTTTTAGTGTGAACTTTTTTTTAACCATCTTGATGTTGAGTACCCCAATGCAATTGCAAAGCTTTTCTGTTGTACAAAATTGGAATACGAGTATACTTTTGTTGCCATTGTAGTCATGTTAATGATATTATTTGTGAAATTTAGAGCTCTAGAGAAGTCCAGCAAAGAACTTAGCAGATGAGATGGTAGTTTATACTAACTGCTACCTGTGATCTGAAAAATAAAAATATCAGGTAAAGGGATTACTTTTATTATTTTTTTACTTACAAAACCATAATCCCCACATAGGATTACTTACTCTTATGGCCTGGAGTGAAAAAAAAAAATTGGAAAAGTCTTGTCCCATGTTCCCCTTATTTTCCAAAGCTGGAACATTCAAAATTTTTTGAGTTTGTTCAGATGGAACAAATTTGAGCAATTTCAAATTATATTCTCTTGAAATAGAGCCAATACAGTATTTTCCAGCAGCATTTTTCAGTAAAATTAATCTATTTCAAGCTTGAAGTAAAACATGTTTCCTGCTTTGCTCATGCTGCTAATCTTTTGCCTAGGGTTCTTGATATTAGGGTGAGGTCCTTTGGAATTACCATAATAATCACTTGCTGTCCATCCTGCCTTCAAATATTCTTTGATCTAAATCCAGATCTGTATCAGGCCAAGATTACCATGGGCTAAAATCAGATTAAAATCACATGCACTAGTTATTTGCGTCTACACCCATGCTAATTACAATCCAATTACCTAATCCAACCAGTCACTAATTTCACAAAGAACCAAACTCAAACTAAAATGCCCCACAGTCATTACCACATAGCTCACACTCCCTAGATTCACAAAACAATAGGAATACAACTGATAAAGATTATTCAGGTACAAGCAGATGTGGGGAATGACAATTCACTTGGGGGTTTGTTTCATCTACTATTAACCAACCAACTGAGGGCAATAGATAAACTATAACTCCAAGGATACCTTATCTATACATAGTTCACACCAAGTAATTATTTTCTCCATGAAAAAGAAGAGACAATATTTTATGTATTTCTCAGTGGATTTTACCCACTTGAAGATATAATACGAATTAGATTTTGACCAAATGCATTCCTGCAGAACCATCAGTTTTTGTACAAAGTAGAGAGTACTTGAATTAGATTGAATACAGGTTCAGTTCTTTTTTAATTGTTCTGGGACTAACAGTATTCTTCCCTCTGAGGTACTTGTCTTGAGCAACAGCATAGCATAAGAATTAAAATTTTCAATACGAAATGAGATGTCTTAAAATATATCTCCATTTACATTCTTAATTTTTTGAAATTAATAATGCTAAAGAAGCAATATGATTGATATTCATATTATTCAGATTTTTGTTTTAAAAAAATGTCCTTCCACATCCAGGATTTAATAGTTTAAAATAGCAGTATACAAATTGTGTGGGAATTTTTTTAACATAATGCTCAGGTATAATTTATATTCTAAATGTGCATGGAGCCAAAAGCTTTGTTCGTATCTCAGTTCCCATAATATATTCTGTACTTGCCCGAGTATGCATCAAGACATTTACTTATATACATACATTACTAAGGTCATGAGCAAATCTGCTATATTTTTTCTTATTAAAGTTGACACGAAGCATGTTCATTTTCTCACTGGGGCCCATATATTATAATTATAATTCTTTCTACTAGGTGGTTTCATTTTGATGTGTGATGAGAGAAACTAACAGAATGATTTTATGTACCTTAACTACACTTTTTCAGTCCAGTTGTATTGAAAAGTTATATTTTCATCTGGGTTCATGCACTAGGCTTTCAAGACATGTTTATAAACAGCAAGTCATCCAAACATTACTTTGCCAACGAGTGATCCAAAAGTTAATATCTTCAAAACATATTCACCCAGTTGAAGAAATGTTGTTTGTTTTTCAAAAGCAATCGTGAAATTTTCCATTAAAATGCAAAACACTTACTACTGCGAAGACAATCCAGGCCACTTTTTTAAAAATGCAATTCTTAGCCATTCTCAATCATCTACCCAATTGTTCCTCCTATGTCTGTGTTTCTAGAAGGTACAGCATTTTTACTGTCTTTGAATTCTAAACCCTGCATAAAATACAGCCTTAGATTAGCTCTCCTGGGATACTTTTAGGACACTCCTATGATTCAGAAGAGCTTTAATCATTCCTTTGCTAATTTGTGCAACTATACTTGAAAGAAAAATATTTAGCAGAAAAGCAATTTTCTAATACAACCGAAACAGAAATCTTTCAATTTCAGTATTAGTTTTAAAAATGACCGTGATTTATTTTACACAAAAAGTAACCCATTTGTTTAAACTTCCAGGGAAAAAAATAGTGAACTAAAGACAGTTCCGCTAAAAGCAAGATCATATGTTGTATTTTAAGAGAACGTATGTTACAAGTCATAGTTACTTATAAGTTGTAGTTACAAGTTGTATTGCTATTAATTGTTGTGATGAAGCGAGAAATCATTTTTTATCTATTTCTTTTTCTTTATTGTAATTTTTCTTTCTTTTCTATTTTTTTGGCCTTTTCATTTTTTAATTTGTTTTTAGTTTGTATTAGATTTTTACTGTTCTACATATTGATTTTAATAAAAGTACTATAAAAATAACAACCCACTTGTTTGAAATGTATCCTTAATTATTAATACGTTTTCTACCTAACTTGAAGATATGCTATATTTTCAATTTTGACATGTTATTCATTACCTTCTTTTACTAGTAAGTTATCTGTGATATACAAACAATACACATGCACATTAGTGGAACAGAGGTAGGTAGTAAGGTTAGCAGTGAGTACTGCCCGAGTAAGACAGGCGGGGTACCTTTTTCCTTCTTATACTCATTTCATTTCTCCTTAAATTCTGTAGTCAGCCACATTCTACAAATCAAGGTACAAGGCCAACTTGCTCCACATTCTTTATCATCCCTTTTAAAAGAGAGATAAAACATAGTGTAACTGGGAAAGAGACAGAAAATAGGCATCTTGCCCAGAAGACTGCTGCATCAGTGTATAAACATCATGCTATCAACCTGCACCCAAAGGTATCCTTTTTCCATTGACAAAGAATAATCTGCCAAGGGAAGGAAATCCTTCTCTACTCTTGAAACATCCTCAAATCTCTTCTGGAGGATTGGAGTTTCTCTAAAAGAAAACTGGGAACACACATGGAATGATGCTGGTGGAATAGAGGGAAAAATCCCATTGCTTAAGTAAAAGCAGTCACTGGTGATGAATGTACATCCAATTATAGCATATATCCAAAGACCTGACGTACTGCTGCATTATTAAATTATCTTGCACTACTTTACCGGCAGATGTGCTAGTGGAATCTCTTAAAATGGGAATATCAACTGCTTATGCTCTTTGAACGCTATCTGAATCCCTTAATGTTAAAAGTCATTCTACTAAATACTTTCAAGAGCACAGATCAATTCATGCATAACTGAGATATATTCCAGGCAGGCAAAGCAACTGTGTTTATTTAAAGCATTTCTGAGTAGCCTTTGGAACTAGAAAAGGCCCACGGGTAAATTACATCTTTAAAACTTAAAAGCATACTTAGCAAAATTAAGATCAGGAAAAACCCAGTCCTTTACAAACCAGAGCTCAGAAGAAATATATTGAAAAATTACTTAAAAGCCTTGTGAAACAAATAAGTTTTTACAGTCTGCCTTAAACTAAACAAAGAAACCCACTGTCATCAGATGAAGATCCAGGGCATCTCAGAATCAAGAAACATTCTCAAGTTAAGACCATGATCTTTCAGAAGGAATACACCCTTTTCATAAATAAGTAGAATCCGGTCTTCAAGCTGAACTTTCTGATGATCAGCGGAATGTCCCTAAGTCTGTCTTTTTTCCTGCCCACCCAATAAAACGAGCTTATTATCAAACTCTGTCAACTACTTTTGTGGAATTGAATATAAACTGCAGTACTGTTCAAGTGGCATCGGCATGTTGAAGACAAGTCATTCAGCGCTCCAAATGGTTCCTCTCCAGTGCTTCAGGACAGTAACAAAACTACAAAAGATAGATAAATGGAACCTTATGGGGCACTGCCTACAAAACAATGACATTGAACAGCAGTCTCCCAGCACCACCTTCTGGAGACAACATGTCATAAATGATAAGAGTCATTCCTACCTAAAGATCCTTGGGTAGGAGAATCAAGAGTTCCACATGGCTTACCAGCCGGTATTACCCTGTCCCAGAATAGATCACTCATCCAGATGAGTCTAGTCTTTTAGTCCCATATTCTACCCAGAAGCATCCCAAGGATGCTTTTCCAAAAGCATGTAAGAAGAACTGAAGAAGCTTCTTGGATGAGAAGCAAAATGTTTTCAAAGGACTTGGGTTGGGTGACCTAAGATCTCCACATAAATAAATACAAAAATGCAGAAATGCATACATACATACACATACATCAGATTAAAAGATCCATGTAATCTGTGTTGTTCAAGTATGTCTGGAATTATGAAGTAATGCCCTTTCAATCAATGGATAAAATGTATGTATTTAAGACTGCCCTAACTTTGCATTAAATATTGAGCCACAGGAAAATTCCTGTATTAAGTCCCTTTAAAGAAGATAAAGTTCTACTTTCACAAAAAATTATTGTTTCTTATCCAGAACATTGAGCATTTTCATATCATTAATGTACAACTGAATATTGAATGTACAACTGAATATTGAAAATCTTGGATGAAATATTTGTCTGACATAGTATATAGGATCTTCTCCTTGAGCAAGGGGCTGGACTAGAAGATCTCCAAGTCCCTTCCAACTCTGTTATTCTGTTAATTCCATTATGAGTGTCCTTGCTTCTTAGGCATACTGCAGTGGACATCACCAGTTTCATTTTTCTGGGCTATCAAAAAATGTACCCATGAGTGTCATTCGCCAAATTGTGATGAAAAGAGAGAGAGGGGGAGAGGGAGGGAAGGAGAGAGAGAGAGAGAGAGAGAGAGAGAGAGAGAGTGCTTTATCACTGCTTTAGTTGATACTCAGAAATATTGTTCTGCATTTGGTCAATGTTTCCAGATATGGTCTATAACCTAAAGATTTTCCTAAGAAAATCCTACACTTCTACCACTAAATTCCCTTTTTCCCCTCTGCAATAAAATTTTACCTTTCAATGAATACAGTGCTTCAGTAAATGCCAAAGCAACTTTTGAAGATTCCAACTTAAGCACCTGTAAGAAGCCTTTTAATGCTCTTTGCCATTGCTTAATGGAAAGGCAAACATACTTTCATTAACATGAAGGCAAATACAATGATCTTATAGATTTCCACACGTAGGAGAAGGGAATACTGTAGGATGTCTAAACTAATACACCCTGACCTAGCTTAGATGATTTCCATTTAAAATTAGATGTTAGAATTAAAGTCCTGGAATGCCCAACCCAGATCTGAGTGATAATTCTGGAAGGGATCAGATTATTATTCTCATTAGCTCTATTTGCTGCCTATCTCGTCATAGGGCTACTCTAGGTAGATACAGATATATGGAAGGGAACGGCTGCTTTAGAACTTCAACAGAACTATTTAAAGACTGGGTATCAGTCCAGTTGATAAAACTGACTTGATGTAGACTTCTTGTAACCCCTAAAATGTTTAAATGGCACATTATTTGCAAAGAAAATACAAATTTGGTTCATGTGATAAAAATACTGAAAAACTAAACTAAAACAGATTAAATTGGCAAAGTAGATAAAATTAGCTGCTTTGCTTTTCAAATTTATACTTAAAACATTTGATAATACAGGTCAGTATCCCTATAGTAACAGGATGAAAATATTACTCCATTCACTTAATTTCAGGTAGCAAATGCAACTGGCTGCTACTTTTATCCATTATATATGAATCAATAATCTTCAAGTGAAGAAACTACAGTCATTGCAGTATGAACAATTCAGCTACGTCAAGGCAGTGTTTGCCCCGTTTCTCTGAATTGGCTCATTGCGTTGGGTTCCTGCAAAAGTAATTTTCTTTTCTTTTTTGAAGATTTCAGGATTTCTAGGTCAAGTGAACTCTGCCATTCAGAACAATAATGCAAACATCTCAGATTTCTCTATCACTTTATAAACTTGACAGAAGACCATGATGTAGTCATGGTACACATACAGTAACATACTGCCATACTTCCTATCACTCCTGACCACTCCTGCAAATTTCTGTATGCCTTTCAGTGAGATCAATGCAGTGGTGGGTTGCTGCCGGTTCGCCCTGGATCGGGTGAACCAGTAGCGGCAGCGGCAGGCTCCGCCCACCCATCTGGACATCTCTATACATGCGCAGATGCGGTGCCCACACGCCCACAAGCAAACCAGTAGCAGCCAAAATTGAAACCCACTACTTGACCAATGTGCTTCTTACAAGCATGAAGTTGGTACAATGACGACCTTCACAAACCTTCACTTGTTTGACATTACCGTTACCTGAGGACAGCAAACCATAGATAACTCGATTGGAATGGAAGGAATGGGAGGGTTAGGCAGTGTTCAAATGCAGACCACTTAAATTGCTTCTCTAGAGATTTTTTTTTTAAAAAAAGGCAATGTAGTATGTGTGATCTGTTTTAAAACCACCAACAACACCCCACCCCCCAATCATTCTTTGCTATTGTGCACAGCATACATAATTGAAATTCCCAGCCAATTTATGAGACAATGGCTGTTTTCAGTTTGTGGGCTGTCGAGTGGCAGAAACAGGAGGGAGCTACTGGTCTGTTTTGCTCAATAATGTAACAGAATTCCTAATCTGGACCCCCGGTTTCTTCAGCTAACAAAATCAATGACCGCGCTGATAAAAGAGAATTCTAATGATGATGCTGTTATGGATGAGGGGTGCCTAATGTATTTTATTAGAAGAAAGAGTTCCATCTGATTTGGAGCCTTAAAAAGCATTCATAAATGTGTAAGTCAGGCATACATTTAGTCCATGTTTAACACTGAGGCATATAGGTCTATGGAGATTCTCAGGCATCCAGGTCATGGTTGTCTCAAAGGTGCTTTTTCAAAAGGCAACAGGACTATGTTTTTTCCTTGAGAAAGACGCTTCTTCAGTTCTGACTACCACCCCTCCGCCCCCCACCATCCAGTCAGAATTTAAGAAGCTTCTTGGATGAGAAGCAAAACACCGTCTTCCTCAATGAAAAAACATAGTCCAGTTGCCTCTTGAAAAAGCTCTTTCTGAGGCATATCATGTTCTGAAAGCTTTGCTCTGAATTCATGTTGATTTGTTCCATACAGCGGAACCATTTGTACAGCAGCACTATTCCAAGTATTACACACTCCACAACTGGACTTGCGTTTATGTATTAGATTTGGTTCCCATCTTTTCTTTCAGGAATTCAAGGTGGCATAGATAATAGTACTTTCCTTCTGTGGTCGTCACAGCAAATCGGTGAGAGGAGTTGAGCTGAGATTGAACATTATAATGCTATTGTTTAAATATGCACAAAGAGAGGAAAAGGCTTAGTTTTTAATTTTATAGTCTTTTTAGTACATTAAGCCAAGTTATTCTGCAGTCCTTAATATCATTTGCTGGTTTATCAATTGATCTTACTTTGTTTCTGCCAAACCTAGACAGCTAAATCAAATTTGGTGTGCATAACCATCACACTTTAATTGATCCCTTATGAAACCTTTAGAGTTTTAAAGAATCCACCTGACAACATAAAAATAAATAGCATCCCATTATTTTTTTTTAAAAAAAAGTTACGGTCTTAATTTCTTGGGAGATCATGGGATGAATTTTACTATTATATTGCAACTGGACAACATAAAAAAGATCTTCATTTTATAGATCTTCACTGTGCTTAGACAGGATGCAGCACTATATGCTTCTATTAGCCTTGAAAATAGCTGGACATATATGGCAATAACAAATACATACCGGTAGGTATTGTTTTCAGACACTCAATTAATTTTCTCTTGTCAAATTATTAGAATGTTTCATAAATGAGTAGTTTCTAATTTATTTGAAGTATTTATATGTAACTGTCTAGCTTGATTAACAGGATTCTGGGGGGGGGGTGTACAAGAAATCATCAAGCAATTGGATTTATAAAAGTGATCTGAAGAATTTTGTGAGAAGGGATAAAGAAAAGAATGAGAAAAAAAAAGCAGATTTCATAACTTATTTGAAGGGGAAGGAATATTTAAAAACCCCAATATTGTTAAAAGTAAATAAAGGAATACAGAGTTGGTTTATTTGATCAAGGTTAAAATAGATACATTGCTATCTCTGGTCATCCTTAATGGTATTCTGCTGACCAGAACTGAACAACAGAGATTTAAGGTTATAGACAAGAGATGAGATATGGGAAGATGACAAATTATTAAAATTGTTTATATTTGTTGTTATGTAGGGGAAGTCATTTCTTTATACAGGTAATCCTTGACTTACAACAGTTCATTTACTGACCATCCAAAGTTACAACAGGACTGAAAAAAGGGACTTACGATTATTTTTTACATTTATGACTGTTGCAGTATCTTCATGGTCATGTGATCAAAATTTGGACACTTGGCAACTAACTCATGTTTATGACGGTTGCAGTATTCCAGGGTCATGTGAATGCCTTTTGCGACCTTCTGACAAGCAAAGTTGATGGGGCTCAATTGTGGTCATAAATCGAGGACTACCTGTAATCAGAAGGAGCCTGATAGCACCTTTTCTGACTAATAAATTTTATCAAGAGATTTAAGTTTCCTGAGTTGCAGCAGCTCACTTCATCTGATGCATCAAATGACTAAACTGATCTAAATTGCCTGAGAGACAGATTACAACTACCTTATCAATTAAAATAAACGTATCAAAAAGCCGTAATATTTGCTGAGGCCTTCTACACATAACAGCCAGTTCTCTTTCTCTCCTTATATTCACACTGATATTCTTGCAATGAGGGCAGAACTTGTTCAGTTTGATATGAAGGTAAATATCTTTGTGCTGCTTTGAGAAGGATTAGAATCAACTGACATTCTTACTCTAACTCTTTGCACTACGTATATTTCTTAAAACTAATGATCCACCCGACAGCACAAAAATATGAAAAAACCTTCCAAGCTACTTTATTTATATATTAAGAATCAAACATTTGTACTGATCTCTAGTATTTTTTCCTTTTATTGTAATGCTATAAATTATGACATGATTTATTTATCATGATAGACAAAAATATTCCATGATAGATAAAACTCTTATGTTTATGTCCTTTACCTATTAGTAAAAGTCATCCACTGTAATTGTTGAGCACTTTTAAGTTCTTACTGAAACTCTTACACATCTTGTTCTATTAAACAGGATTGCTTAATTGAATTTTTTTGTTTTGAAACCTTGTCCTCAAAGACTGAGTGCTAATTCATTTAGCTACTTTTACTATTAGCAAATTTCCTTTGCTTGTCCTAGTTAAAGTTGCCAGGTGTCCACTATTTGAGCGGACAGTCCGCTTTTTTTCACATTATGTTCACTATTTTTTTTCACAAAATAGTGGACATTTTTTTTATTCAAAAGCTTTATGATTGTATATTTTTTAATATTTCTCAATGTTGTACTGAAATTAAAGAATTATTCCTTAAACACAAAGAATTGATCAAAGCTGCGCAGTCAATAAAAAATACACACGACAGCAAAGTAAAATGTAATTTAATATTTTACATATTATTATATTTGATGTTTTGAATTTTAAGTAAAGTTTTGAAGTGATTATTTTAATACGTGTTAAAATGTTTGTAAGAAAATATATAATTTAATTGTAATTTTTTTTATTTTTTTACTACTTAACACCCCCCCCCATTGTCCACTATTTTTTGGAAGCAGACCTGGCAACCCTAGCTCCTAGTCTCCTATAATTAAAGAAAACCCAGATGGAATTTTAATAGGCCTTTTGGAGTGTTTTACAGAGAAGAGGATAGGAAATATTTGATATAAGAAAAGCCATTAATTCATTCTTCTACCTACATTCTTTTTAAAGTTATACCAGAAGCATTTATCCATCATACTATATAACACTGGTGCTTTTTCCCCGTGCAGTTTAGTGTATAGTATATATCATTGAATAGAAAACAAATTTGAAAATTTTTAGTTTGCCTGTCCCATATATATATTAGAAAATCTAAGATTTTCAACTAGCGGCTAGAAATTTCTATGGAATCTTTGCTCTAAGAAGAAAATAGCATGGATATTGTTGAGGGTAAAACTGCCCTCTGCAAAGTGGTGCCACGGACCAGACAGCGAATAGATACGTTGCTTAGCAAAACACACAGATACTCACAGATTCTGAATGTTTAAAGAAAAATAAACAGTCTTTACTTGTAGTAAAAAAACAAACTTGGCTTCTCAAAACAAAGATAACACTTCTTCAAATAATCACGGTTCAACACAAAACATAGTTTGCTTACAATTCCAGTTCTCTTCAGTAACACAGACACAGTTCCTTTCAGCAGTTCAACCTTCTAATAGCAGGAGCAGAAGTGAATGAACTTCCTTCCTTCTTTTATGTCTGCTTAGCACAGCCAATTAGTCATCTTGTAGCAGTTAAAGTTACAGAACATAGTTTTCTATATATTACCTACCCAACCGTAGGATAAGCATCCAACAGAAGAATGTAACTCTCCTAACCCTAAGTTTCCCATTAAGAAAGAAGAAACAGACATTTTAAAAATGAAAAAATTCAGCTAGGAATCTCAAGAAACAAATGTTCTCTGAACGAGCCATCTTTGACATAGATTGAGGAAGCAAAATGTGGAGAAGGGCAGGCTGAGCTGGAATGTGGAGTTAAATGTGTCATTAGTTTAGAATCATTGCATTGCCACAAGAGACCCAAGCGCAGCCCCTCCATGAATTTTGTTGACCCTTATCTGGCTCCAGTTAAGCTTTGACCATTAAGTGACTAGATTCTTGTGTATGGGTACCAATAATAAACTTTTCTGTGCTTTGAACTCAAAGAATGTTCTTGCTTATTTGTGCCTAACAAAATGAAATTACCCACAAAGTGAAGTTCACAATGACATTGATCAATTTGATCCCAGGTCAGTTTTCATTAAATCAAATTAGTAGAACTTCAGTTCAAGTAGATAAAATGTTTTATTTGTTTTATTAAAATTTAAACTGCTCAATAGTTGAAGCATATTACATAATATGCTTTTTAAAAAAGCAGACTATCCAACACCATTTATGGTTTTTAAATTTCATTGCAAATTCAAAAGCTCAAAATAAGCCAAGAAAATCATTCCAGAATTTGTCCAACCTTCTTCTTTCAATGACCCACTCCTGTAAACAGGAGAATCTGAGTTGTAACTTTTCAATGGCAGCCTCAGGTTGATAACTGCCTGTCGTAATACAGTCTGGAAAGAATGAATTGCTATGAATAAATTAGCCTTAGTCATGAAAGTTTAAAGTTGAGGCAGTAATTTCATCTGGTGAAGTGTGTTCCAGATGCATGTGACTTTACTTGTAGCCTGTGCCTTGTCTCTCTGTTTTGGCCATTTGAAGTCATCTCCTTGCATGCCTTTTAATAGTTCTGCTTAGGACACATCTGAATCTGGATGGTGTTAGCAAAATATGTTGCAGGGCTGCTGAATTCTGTTGAATGTAATGCATATGCATGAAGAAACAGCAGCCAGAGTTCCAGTCCAGACACATTGAATTTTTAGTTCAGGGACAACTAAGGACCCAACCTAGCACTTTAAAGAGGTCAACTGATTCTTAACCATAAGAAGAAGAAAAAAAGATAATCAGGAAGAAGATTGTAAACTGGTGCCAAATGGGGGGGAATAATCTTGTTCTTGGGATGGCCTCTTATTCAAATGTAAGATTTTATTTCCCTGCTCCAGGCTAAAATGGCTAGTTTGGAAAGTATTTTCTCTGAATGAAAAACAGCTTCCTTATGTGCCTGATTCAACTTAATCTCCACTTATCCTTCTGCTCTTCTGTGCCATGGGTTAAAATGATTTTATTTCTTTGACTACAGCAAAGTACTATTGTATAGTTTGCACAGTATGCCGTGTTTTCTTTTCTAATCCTTCTAGGATAATTTAGAACTTTTTTTTCTTTTTGCCTAATTAATTGTGATTTCCTTGTTTTATTTGCTGGTCTATGATCAAATAAAAATGATTGACTGATGGATAAGCATATTGGTGGCAAATGAATAAAAAAAATATACAAACAATTTAATTGGCTGTTCTGCAGAGTCATATGCAAGGTATAATTGAAGCCTAAAGAAATTAAGCAAATGAATTAATTTTCTTCACCATGGCCCTAATACTTTACTGCCAAATTATTTCCTAGGGACTATAATATTTGCTATTAACAGAATAAGAGAGTTGGAAAAGATCTTGGAATCTTCTAATCCACCCCACCCCCGCTTATACCATTCAGATTATTTCTTTTAAAGCCTCAATTTACCCAAGATACATTTTATGTAAGGAATATATTACACTGCCTAATTATACACCAATACCTTTTTTAACCAAAGTAGAAGTAGCATACCACTATCTAAAGCAGCTGGCATGCCCTGAAAATATTTCATGGTATTCATCAAAGTACTACACCATTATCAGAAATCTTACAGAAGAAGTCAGATAATTCTGTATTCAATGTCTTTCTGTACCTCAACCCATTCTCCGCCCATTAACTTTTCCATCCTTGTACTTCATCAAACATTTGTGCTCCTCTTCAGCTTCACCCTTGCTATTTCTTTAAAATGAATCCCTGGATCTCACTCTATGCCAGTCCCAGTAGGTAGGCGGTGAAATGAAATAAAACTTTTTTACTGTTTACACTCTGTCTTCTCTTCAGAGAAGGCTGTCTGGCTCCAGCTCTTATCCTTTCATTACTAAGTGAAGCTTTTTTTGTGGCTGACCTCTGAGCTGTTTTTTAAATTTACTTAGCAGCGCATAGATTGGATTGTTGTTAGTTGTGAAGTCGTGTTCGACCCATCACGACTCCATGGACAATGTTTCTCCAGGCCTTCCTGTCTTCTACCATCCTCTGGAGTCCATTTAAGCTCACGCCTACTGCTTCAGTGACTCCATCCAGCCACCTCATTCTCTGTCGTCCCCTTCTTCTTTTTGCCTGTTTTTCCCAGCATTAGGCTCTTCTCCAGTGAGTCCTTCCTTCTCATTAGGTGGCCAAAGTATTTGAGTTTCATCTTCAGGATCTGGCCTTCTAAAGAGCAGTCAGAGTTGATCTCCTCTAGGACTGACCGGTTTGATCGCCTTGCAGTCCAAGGGACTCGTAGGAGTCTTCTCCAGCACCATAGTTCAAAGGCCCCAATTCTTTGGCGCTCAGCCTTTCTTATGGTCCAACTTTCCCAGCCATACATTGCAACTGGGAAAACCATTGCCTTTACACACTTTTCTTGGCAGGGTGATGTCTCTGCTTTTTAGTATGCTATCTAGATTTGCCATAGCTTTCCTCCCCAGGAGCAAGCGTCTTTTAATTTCTTGGCTGCATATATTATAGATATATAATCTTCAATCTGCATAGATTGGATGTATGTCCCCAAATCATAAAGAGAGGCTTTCCCTTAAAAAAAATTGCCACTGAACTTAATTTTTTTTAATGTGACAGAGAAAAAGTATTGAACACACAAGGAATAATTCTATCAATTGCATTGACATTACACTTAAATTAAATCAGACTGAGTATTTGTCTAAGTCCTCTCATATTTTGGTTTGTGGTTCCCAATAAACCACTCAAAAGCAGCCCTCAACATGCAAAAGCATGAGCTCTCTCATCTTAGAGGTCTGAGACTTTGTTAGCATCGCTAGTAAGAGCAGAATCTGGTGGACATTTTTATTTTACAAGAACCTTTTAATTTTAACGGTTAAAACCAAGTTCTGAAAATGTTCTTAGAGTTGAAAAGGATTGTACAAGTGTTTTCCTCCCAAAATAACTAACTAAATAATAAAAAAGTAATGTGATCAATATAAATGCATGGTACAGAAAAGGCAGCTTCTGTAGAACTATAGGATGTGGTGGCTTAGTGGCTAAGACGCTGAGCTTGTCGATTGAAAGGTTGGCAATTCAGCAGTTCGAATCCCTAGTGCCGTGTAACGGGGTGAGCTTCTGTTACTTGTCCCAACTTCTGCCAACCTAGTTCAAAAGCACATAAAAAATGCAAGTAGAAAAATAGGGACCACTTTTGGTGGAAAGGTAACAGCGTTCCATGCCAGCCAGATGACCACGGAGACGTCTTCGGACAGCGCTGGCTCTTCAGCTTTTAAACAGAATGAGCACCACCCCCTAGAGTTGGAATGACTAGCACATATGTGCAAGGGAAACCTTTACCTTTACAGAATTACAGCCAAGAGGTCCTGACCCCTATTCTCACTCAAATTTCTCTTTTCTCCCTCTTACCATGACAGACTTTAGCATTCTAACATTAAAAACCATATTTCTGCACACAATCCAAAGAAGAATTAGGAAAAATACTGAGAAACTTTCCAATGTTGTCAATAATGAAGTACATCTTGATTACAGAATATCACTTTTTTAATGCCAATCTCAAAAATCAATGATTTTCCTCCAAAGATCTATTCCATGGCCAGTTCAATGTGGTTCATAATATCACAATGACAAAATATGGTTCAATATAAAGATTCACTCCTTTAGCTGATTGCTCCTATATGTATCTTAACACTTTCTAGTCCACTTTTATTTTTGAAGGGTCTTTCTGGTAATGTGAATTAGGTGTGAGTAGAGGGTCTTATGTAGTAGTTCAATGCTTGTGAATAACCCTTCCCAGAGAATGGGAGCATTGCTGATCATTTGTAAATAGATCCGAAGGAATTAGATTTCTACTCTGATTTTATGTAAATGGATCATTCACTTCTTTTTGCTAATGTTGCTGAGATGCTTCATGTCCTCAGTTTAGATAATTTCTCTCTCATAGTGTAAATACAGAATTATGTAAATCAATTTTGAAGAGGCTTTTCTGAAAAAGGCAACATGTTTTGTTAAGGATTGCTAAAGGGATTAAAATGTTTTATCATTTACCATTAATTTCTTTTCATGGCTTGTCCAGTTATACTAGTATTGGTCAGTAAGTAAAATATTTAGATGTTCTCCTATAGAAAGCAATGACTAACAAACATTCTTGCCATTGTTTTCTGGTGACTTTTCTTCCCAGAAATTTTATTGAGAACCTGAAAGTTGAGCTGTTGTATTTTTTCCAGTTTTGCTGGCAAATATCTCTTATTATTTAACAAGATGTATTTTTTTCATCTGCCTACTTACTAATAATGCAATAAAAACACAGATTCAATTGTTGATAGATGTAACTGCTCCTATTATCTTAGGAGACTCTCAATTCGGCCAGTCAAATGCTTCTTCACACAAATTTTGTAACAGATATTGATATAACTGCAAATTTATATATAGCAACTCAGAAAAAGGTGCACTCCTACAGCTGTGTTGAAACCCTTAATTGCTTAACTGTTCTATAATCCAATCTATGTGTCAGCTGCTACTGAGCTCAACAGGATCTTGTCTAAAATAAGCACATACAGAATCACTTGATCACTTAAGACAGGCACTCTAATCCTTTAAAATAGGAATTAAACTGCCATTGAATCACGAAACTAAATAAATAACTTCCAGCTATAACTTCTTGTCATTGAACCAAATCTCATTTGCACAAATTCCCATGGACTAAATACAGGTAGCCCCTGACTTACAACCACAATTGAGCCCAAAATTTCCATTGCTAAGCAAGGCAGTTTTTTAAAGTTTTTGCCCCATTTTATGACTTTTGCCACAATTAAACGAAACACTGCAGTTGTTAAGGGAACCACAAAGTGATTAAGCAAATCTGGCTTCCCTCATTGACTTTGCTTGTCGGAAACCAGCTGGGACGGTTACAAATTGTGATCACATGACCCTGGGACCATGCAACCGTCCTAAATATATGCCAGATATCGAGTGTCCAAATTTTGATGATGTGACCATGGGGATGCTGCATTGGTCTTAAGTGTGAAAATTGGTCGTAAGTCACTTTCTTCACTGCCACTGCAACTTTGGTCATAAACAAATGCTTGTACGGAGGCTGTAATGTGCCAACTTGAACTTGCTTAAGAAAAGATGAAATGTCCATTTAATAAATTTAATGAATAAAAATAAGATCTAGTTTGCTGTTTTTTACTCTTAACTTTTGTAGAAGTGAATTTGACTCTTTTTAGACCTACATCTTGTAAGCTCAGATGTCTTAATAGTACAGACAAAATGTTACCACAAATTGCTTTCTTGTGTAATATTATTCGAGCTGTTGCGGTCATCTCAGTGGGACTGAACACAAGAGTTAAGACTGGTACTGAAGTCCATTTAATATTATTTATTCTACCGGTCATTCAGATCTTAATTCTCCATTTCCTCTTTCCTTGCACTACAGCACTTGGGCTTATTGTACTTGGACTACAGCAGCGGAATAACAGACTTATACTCTATTTCGGGATGGCTTGCTATTTTAATGCTAGGTAACTTCCTAGAAAAACTGTTTTAAGTGGCTTTTTTAAATAACATAATTCTCACTCTTCATCTGTTTCAAAGGAAGCCAGATGAAACATGAGGAAGATTGCACCGAGGAGAACTTGAGAGCTTCCACCATCTCCATGTAAAGAACATTTAAATACACCCGTCTTATTTGTAATAATACAACTTTCTTACTCTTTTTTTGTAATTACTTTAAAAAAGAGTGACCTTAAATAGTGATATGAGCAGCATATAAATTTAATAAAAATAAATAAATAGAAATCAATACCTCACAAATGAAGACGAATGTACGTGTCTCAGGATAATGTTGCAGGATCCAATCTGTATAGGTCGCTGGTGCTAAAGCCCATTTTCAGGGAACATCTCTCTAGCTAGAGAAGTTCCCTGAAGATGGATTCTAGCACAAATCCGAAAGCTCGATCCATACCTGTCTTTTTTTAAAAAAATAATGTTTTTATCTTGTATACAATTGCTGTATTTATTAAGTACACTTTACTAAAATTTTAATAGGTGCACTTCGAATGAAAACAAATAATAGGGAACTACAAAAATAACAACCAAATAGTTCAAAGCAAGAACCCATTGCACTGAAAAATCATCTAGAAAGCTGTACATTTTAAAACCCAAAACCAGAATCCCATAGCAAATACAGAAAGTAGTCATAAACACACACGGATAAACAGCCAGCTACTAAACCACTTGTGGACTTGAATGCTCCTGAGAATTAAATATTCCAATAAAAACAAGAGAAGAGATGGAAACACAAGTTTCTTATTATCACACTTCATATCATAAAATATAGAGGTTAACTTACTTTGGGCAGAAGTTGTGCAACAAACTGGGTTATACAAATATTTTCTATTGTTGCACTGTCTTAAATTCAGCTTGTCATAGTTTAACTTCAAGCACATTGTGCTCTCAAATCATCCTAAGCATATCTATAGTTTCAACCCACTGACAAATCATTACTGTGCCAGCAACATCTTTGAGGCCATGTGAAGGGGGAAAGCAATTCAACAAATCAAATATAATTGAAACCAGGTAACTATTAGAGTAAAATAAGCTGTTTTTCCCTAGATCCCTTAGTATTAGAATTACATAAATTACAAATACAATACAGTGTATTATCTCTCTCCTGGAAAATAAATAAAAAGTGAGACGTTTGTATCTGAACTTGATGTTAGCCATGTTAATTCCTGGGTGTGAAGTATAGGCTAATGTGTGTTCTGTGGATTTGTAGTTTCAGTTTAAAAAAAGGAAGCTTTCAGTCAAAGGAGAACAATTTACAGGAATAAATTTACACTTAGCAATAGCATTTAGACTTATATACTACTTCACAGTGCTTTACAGCCCTCTCTAAGCTGTTTACAGAGTCAGCATATAATCCCCAACAATCTGGGTTCTCATTTTACCCACCTCGGAAGGATTTTATACTGTTTGTACAATTAGTAAAGTATATGCTAAAACCAACAGAAAAAATAAGATGGTACTGTTTTAATGAATGATCATGAACCATAAACAGAATAAATGTATGACTAATATCTGCACTATATCCTTTCTTCTCGAGTTATTTATATTCCACCTTGCCTCCACTCTAGTTCTATCTGTTTTGCAAATGAATTTGTAAAAGCTCTTCCTGGGAGACCTGTGTTGTACAATAAGTAAAACCTTGGTACTACAGTGGTTTAAAGCACCCTGTTATTAACACAGCTGCCTGCAATTTACTGCTGGTTCGAATCTCTCCAAGGCTCAAGGTTGACTCAGCCTTCCATCCTTTCTAAGGTAGGTTAAATGAGGACCCAGTTTGTGGGGGCAATAAGCTGACTTTGTATAAATATACAAAAGTATGAAGGCTATTGCTGAACGCATTGTAAGCCGCCCTGAGTCTCCGGAGAAGGGCGGCATATAAATCAAATTAAAAAAAAAACAAAAAACAAAAAAAAAAACACATAGATTGGAAATAAAGAATATCCTAACAAAAAATTAGAATCAAATTGGAAAGAAGCTTGGAAATCTTCAAGCCCAATCCCCTGTCTAGCACTGGAATCTTCCTACCATCTCTGACTAATAGCTGTCCATTTTTTTTCCTCCTTTATTCCAGTACAGGAGCACCTACAGCTTGAGGAGGCATGCTGTTGCATTGCAGTTAGGAAATTCCCCCTTAATTCAAGCATGGATTACTCACTGTAAACCTTCTATCCTTGATTTTTGTCTTAGCTACTTTCAGTACACTGGAAAATAAATCAATACCCTCTTCCTTGTGGTATCCCTTCATGTATTGGAATATTGCTATCATACCACCCTTTAGCCTTCTCTTCTTTAGACTAACCACACCAAGTTCCTTTACCCACTCATAAGATTTGGCTTCCAAGCCTCTCACCATCTTTTTTTTTTTTTTGCTGTTCTCTGTTCTCTTTCTTGTTTCTCAGTGTCTTTTCTTATTATGGTCTCCAGAACAGGACACAGTTTTTTAAGTGTGATCTGACCAGTGCAGCATAGACTGGGACTATCCCTTCCCATGATCTTGAAATTCTATCTCCATTCCAGGTAGTAGTCCTCCTCTGTAATAGGCAGAGGGAATGGCCTAAACTTAACTTACCGTATTTTTCAGAGTATAAGACGCACCAGAGTATAAGACGCACCTTAGTTTTTGGGAAGGAAAATAAGAAAAAAGCTGATTGGCAGGTGGATCAGCCTCCCGGAATACCCCCAGTCAGCTGTTCCAGAGGTGAATTTTAGCAACAGGTTCCTTGGTTGTGAGCTCTGTGCCTTGCTTTTTTTTTTCTGCCTCTGAAACTTCTGAAACTCTGTTTCAGAAAAAACTTTTTTTCCTGCCTCTGAAAGCCTCCGAAACAGAGGTTCAGAAAAAAAGCCTCTGAAGCTCTGTTTGGGGGCTTCTTTTCTGAAGCTTCTTTTCTGATGCTTTTTTCAGCCTCTGAAACCTCTGTTAGAGAAGCTGGGCAGGGCTACATTTGGAGTATAAGACGCACTCAGATTTTCACCCTCTTTTTTGGGGGAAAAAGGTGCATCTTATACTCCAAAAAATACGATAACTTAAACTTAACTTAAACATTTGCTCTCAGGACCCCTTCCCACTTTTAAAAATCACAGACAATTCCAAAGGTGCTTTTGTTTGTATGGATTATATTTACTCATATTTACCACATTAAAAATTAAAATCGATGCATTCGCTGCTGCTTTTCATGATTGTTTGATTGGATTTTAATACTGCATTATTTTTCAACATAGACTGGGAAATAATTTGATTTTGTGGACCCCCGGACAGATACTTTAAGAAGCATTGGCCTAGAAGAACAGGAGGAAAAGCTGCTACCAAGACAATGGTCAGATAAAAGAAACCTGAATCTGGGAGTGGAACCTGAAAAATGTAATCTGAAAAAATGTCTTAAGACATGATCTTCCCTAGGTCTTACAAACTCTGTGTGTGTGTGTGTGTGTGTGTGTGTGTGTGTGTGTGTGTGTGCGCGCGCGCGCGCGCATGTGTGTGTAACTACCTAGTGGCGATAAAAGCGGCGAAATCTAGCTATTTTGCCGCTCTTATCGCGTCATCAGATAACCGCCCAGCCACCCTGTTTAGGGTGACCCGCTCCCTCCTCCATCTGGGAGCGCGGGAGGACCCCTTGCAGGGCCGAGCTGAGGATTTTGTACAGTATCTGGATGATAAAATAACTCAGATTCGGGAAGACTTGGCCGCCGACTGGGTTAGTTCAGACGAGATGACTGAGGCAGGCCTTGAGAATGTTATCTGGGAGGAGTTCGATCCTGTGGCTCCCGAGGACATGGACAGGATCTTGGGACGGCTGAACGCAACCACATGTTTATTGGACCCGTGTCCCTCCTGGTTGGTGCTGGCTTCCCGGGAGGTTACACGAGGCTGGCTCCAGGGGATTATTAACGCTTCTTTGAGCGAGGGTGTCCTGCCGGCCGCCTTGAAAGAGGCGGTGGTGAGGCCTCTCCTCAAGAAGCCATCCCTGGATCCGGCTATTTTGGCTAACTATCGTCCAGTCTCCAACCTTCGCTTTATTGCGAAGGTTGTTGAGAGTGTGGTGGCGCGACAGCTTCCCCAGTACCTGGATGAAGCTGTCTATCTGGATCCGCTCCAGTCCGGCTTCAGACCTGGGTACAGCACGGAAACGGCATTGGTCGCGTTGGTGGATGATCTCTGGAGGGCCCGGGATAGGGGTTATTCCTCTATCCTGGTCCTATTAGACCTCTCAGCGGCTTTTGATACCATCGACCATGGTATCATGTTGCGCCGGCTGGAGGGACTGGGAGTGGGGGGCACTGTTTTGCGGTGGTTCTCCTCCTATCTCTCCGACCGGTCGCAATCTGTGTTGACAGGGGGGCAGCGGTCGACCCCAAGGCGCCTTGTTTGTGGGGTGCCGCAAGGGTCGGTCCTCTCGCCCCTCCTGTTCAACATTTATGTGAAGCCGCTGGGTGAGATCATCCGTGGTTTTGGGGTGGAGTTCCATCAGTACGCTGATGACACTCAGCTGTACATTTCCACCCCAGACCATCCCAATGATGCCTTGGAAGTGATGTCCCAGTGCCTGGAGGCCGTGCGGGTCTGGATGGGGAGAAACAGGCTTCGACTCAACCCTTCCAAGACCGAGTGGCTGTGGCTGCCGGCGTCCCGGTATAGCCAGCTGACGCCATCGCTGGTTATTGGGGGCGAATCATTGGCCCCCACAGAGAGGGTCCGCAACTTGGGTGTCCTCCTGGATGCGCGGCTGTCCTTAGAAGGGCATATGACAGCCGTGGCCAGGAGGGCTTTTTGTCAGGTTCGCCTGATACGCCAGTTGCGTCCCTTTCTGGACCGGGACTCCCTACGCACGGTCACTCAAGCACTCGTCACTTCTCGTCTGGACTATTGTAACGCTCTCTACATGGGGCTCCCCTTGGGGTGCACCCGGAGGCTCCAACTGGTGCAGAATGCGGCTGCGCGGGGGATTATGGGAGCGACGGGGCGCTCCCATGTGACTCCTCTCCTGCGCGAGCTGCATTGGCTTCCGGTGGACTTCCGGGTGCGCTTCAAGGTGTTGGTGATTACCTTTAAAGCGCTCCATGGCTTAGGGCCAGGGTACTTACGGGACCGCCTTCTGCCACCAATAGCCTCCCACCGGCCGGTTCGCTCCCACAGAGAGGGTCTCCTCAGGGTGCCGTCGGCCAGACAATGCCGGCTGACGACCCCCAGGAGGAGAGCCTTCTCTGTGGTGGCACCTACCCTATGGAACAATCTACCCCCAGAGATACGAGTGATTTCCGACCTCCGGATTTTTCGTCGGGCCCTAAAAACTCATTTTTTTCAACTAGCTGGTCTGTCCTGATTTTAGGGTTAGTTTTAAAATTTTTAAAATTTTAATATTTATTTTAATTGACAAATTTTAAATTATGAGCCAAATTTATAAATTATCTTAATCTTATTTTAATTGTGATGTTTGTTATAGATGTTTTTTATCCGGCTGTTCACCGCCCTGAGTCCGAAAGGAGAAGGGCGGTATAGAAATGCGAATAAATAAATAAATAAATAAATAAATAATGCATTAAGGTTTTCATGATTCTATTTCTGTATCTTTATAATAAAAAGTAGTGTTAACCTGCCTGACTTTGATTTCCTAGTCTGGTCTATATTGAAAGGATGACATTGTCCCCATTCAAATTTAGTTTAAAGCTCTCCAGATAACCTCAGCAAGATATCTTCCAGTTTGGAAGTATGTATGAAAACACTACCTGTGCCCCAAGTTACTTTGCTCATAGACTCATAGACTTGAAAGACACATAATTTTTCAGTATTCTTCCCAAGCTCTCTCTGGCAGTGTCACTTATTTCAGCATGAAATAATGGTTAATAGATTTGATTATTTAGGTCTCATCTTGTATCTTCATCCCTAGGGAACAACATACTGTTTTGATAGGATGTCTGATCTGCAGGCTGTTTATTCTTCTTCTCAATAGGGAGTCACCCATCACCACCACCCATCTCTTACTCTTTGGGGAAGCCACTAGATTTCTTGTCTCTGTGATAGTATGACTTTCTTTCGTGATGCTGTGATGCTTGGTGAAATCTCTTCTCTACAATCTGTGAGTCTTCCTTCAGGTGGAGGAAGTTGGAATATTCTAGTTTCCCTATTCTACATCAACTTGCCAAGTTCCAGTCCTATCAGAAGGGTTAGTTAAAAAGCAATACATATTCAAAAGTTTAATTATGTTTTGAACCGATTTTGGTGAAGGAATCATGGTCTCCAGGACTGCAGATGATTATATCCTCTATAGCATGGATACAAAGAAAGTTTTTTTTAAAAAAGATGATTGGAATTTCCCAGGAAAATAAAATAATGAAATAAAATAAAATAAAATCATAAATAAAATAAAATAAAATAAAATAAAATAAAATAAAATAAAATAATAAGCACGGCAGATATCACGGTTATTGAGGGCCGAACTGTACAGTTTATTGATATTGCTGTAGCAGGAAACGCCAGAGACGAAGAAAAAGAACTGGAAAAAATCACGAAATATCATGACCTGGCCACTGAAACTACACGGTTAGGGATGAAACATGTAACAGTGATACCCATTGTCATTGGGGCACTTGGTACCCTATCCAAGAATTTTACAAAACACATCAAGAAATTGCAGCTTCCTGCAATAACACCAGCGGAACTGCAAAAACCTGCACTACTCAGAACATTGTATATTTTAAGATGATACTTGGTTGATATCTAGGATGCTAGCAGCAACCCGTATCAGCCATTAGCACCAGTCAATGGTATTTGTGACACATTTTTAAATGCCCAGTTGACTGAGTTTCATGTTTAATGATTAAAAGAGATAATAATAAAATTCTTATTATTTGCCAAGTGTATTATCCCTTTCCTGTTAGGGCCATCTTCTGTGACTGAGAATTAAGATTATTGTTATACAAACATGATCAGTTTAGAAAGGGGAGAATTGGAGAAAGAAAAAGTTGAATAAGTTTATATATCTCTGACATACCTCCAGTTCTGGTGACTGCTTCATAATTTTAAGAGCAATATAACTGCCAATTGAGTGTCCAATAAGTATGAGCTTGACATCTTTTGGCACATACTTTCGGAGGAATTTCAACTTGTGTTCAACTTGTCCTTGAAGCCCAAAAACATCATCGGTGTCATTCGAAACCATCTCTATAAACAACCAAAAAATAATAATAAAATTATATCCTTTGCTTTGAAGATGATTCATCACATTCACTGTAGCTTTTTAAAACTGCTTTCAAAAATAATCCAGAAATTACCAAGAATACTCATAGACCTTCTTTTAGTGATAATTATTAAATGTTGTTCAATTACTTGTAATAAATAGAACATTATCAATAAAATAGTAACACTAATTAAAACTTATTTAAATGCACAAAATAAAATTAACCAAAAATAATATAAAAGCTTTTAAATTTTTCCAGAGAGTTAGCAGAAGGGAACATTCTGAATTCTTGGAGGAGGACAAAAGAAACATGTAGAATTGCCATAAAGAACACTCTGTTGTGATATCCCCAATTTCTATTTTTCCTGTAGGAACAGAAAACAAGCCATGGATGCTGATCTTAAAGACTAGAAAAGCCCACAAAATGGCAGCATCTTAAACTGAATCTTGAAACCAAAAGGCAGGTGAATTATTTTTTCGGGTAACAGTGAGCAAGAATTATGTTGCTGGACTACCTTCACAATGACGACTCTTAACCATTTGCATCTTAAATCCCATTCTATTAAGGGCTTGGAACCCCACAATTTTAGAAATTTTATTTTATTCAGAGAATTTGTATGTTTCAAATTCAAATGTTCCCTCCAAAGTTTGGAAAATGTTGATATTATTCAGCACCTTAAATGATTCTCAACCTTTTGCACTTTATGTCCAACTCCAATACTTCACTAAATAACTTTCTTTTATATCAAACAAGATAGGGACTTTTTTGGGGAGGGGGAGGAGTCATAAACATGTTTATAATCATTCCATTATTATGTTTATAACTTACAGTACATTTTAAACACCTAAAAATTTAAGTGACTGACTTAGTCTACATCTGAATGCCATCTGTGATAGATATGCACTTAATTGAGAACTATCTGTTTTTAAAGAAAGGATGGCCAATTTTCTCATGCTCAGAATCTACATTTTTTGTTTTTCGAAAAAATGTTCAGCCTCCAGGAGATGCAGGGTACATGCCCAGGGTTGCAATGTGTCACCATCACAGACAAAGACAAAAGGTGAGATGGGCAGCTATATAAATCTAATAAATAGCATAAAATACTCATAGTCTTGGAGACATTCACTGGGTAATATAATTTCAAATGCATTCCTCCACTCTGCTTCATTTTATGAAATAAAAGCTTATTAGAAGAAAAAAATGCTTGTGAAAATCTCATTCAAATATTCTCTTCTATGGCAAACCTTCATTCCACTTTAACAGACTACATCTGGTATGGTATAAATAGCAGAAAGTCAAACTAAGATCCAGGTTCAAATCCAGTCAACAATGAGAGGGGGAGAGAAAAAACAAAGAAGAGAACCTGTTTCTGTTTAGTATTCCTCTTCCTAGGTTGCTCAGATGAGACAGTCAAGGCGAGATGACATTCACTATTTAAGAGTTTCTTGCACAGGGCTGTCTATGGTAACGTGTTTGGCATCATGCTGAGGACATGAAGAACCACTTATTGAGTGTGCTCTCATAGGGTCCCCGCGTAATTAGTTGTTTTTTTAAAATGCCACAAAAAAGTAATTGTTGGGTATAAAATGATAATTGCTTCAAGAAAACAGGATCTTCTACTGTTTATTGTTTAGTGTTCAATGTTTAGCCTTTTGTTCAAATCTTAAACAAATTAAACCAGGGATGGCCACAGAAAAAGCTCTGAGAAAGCCAATTAATACTGCGGGTAAACTGTCCTTAGAAACATCCTGCCATGATTTATGCTATTGAATTAAAAATGGAAGAGGCGGAAAGGAGAATGAGAGACAGAAATAAACGGTATGTCCCCTCCTCTTTACCTCCTCAAAATAAAAAAAAGACGAAAACAATCTTTTGCCCATAAAAGTTTTAATTTTTTTTCACTTATTATACAGGTAATGGAAAATAAAAAGTTTTGTAGCAAAGGCCTTAGGCCAAAGCACTGTTTTCAGACGAAGGCCTATTTTTAGGCCAAGTTGCTCCAGTTATTTTTTCATCCAGTCCGTAGCCAAGTATTGTGTTGTAAATTGAATATCTAATTCATCCTATGAGAAGTATTGTCTTGAATTATATGAAACTCTCAAGTAACACAAGCTTAAGGTATTTTGGGGTATGATCATTTCTCATGTCTTTCCTTTCTCTTATTCATTCAACAATTAAATGAAATGGTTCAAATAAAGGTATAGAGAGTAGTATCTTCATGTACCCAGAGTTATGTATATTGGTTTTTCTGCCCTGGTTTTAAAAAATCATTTAGTTAAAATAAAATGAATGTTTCTCAATTTTTTATAGAAGCAGAAACTAAACTCAGAAAAGGAACAGATAAGGACAGCTAAGATCACATTTCAAATATCCGATGGACAACAGAAGAGGAAAAAGAATTGATTTTTATTTTTATTTGTTTGCTTTCCTGTGCATAATAAGACCTTTAATCGACTACAAGAAATTGTGGATAGTCTTTAAAAAATATTGACATAGCAGACCACCCCATCTTCAAATAATGTGTTCAAAATCAAAAAAAGATTATGTCATGGTTGTATACTGTCAACCTACTTATTTAATTTATGTGCTGAATAAAATGGAACTCACAAAATATTTGTTATGTTGGAGAACTTCTAAAATAGAGGAAATGTACTGGGGGAAAAAAGCCACAAGGATGCATTCTAAAGGAAAGGCTAAAAGTATAATGGTGAAACTGAACTAATTTAATTACATTTAAATCACAAGTGAAAAGATATCAATGTGTTTCTACACCTAGAGCAAGAAAAGAGATCACACAAGGTGTTGTAGTTTGGATCTTATCCAGTTTTAATTTTCTGTAAAGATTAGCGCAAATGCATAAGAAAGAGTTTGTTTTGAATTCTTCAGCACATGTGCGGCAGCCAATAATGTCCAGAATATCAAATTAGTTGAAGCCCTCTTCTCGTATTCATTTAGCATCTTGCTGACATCTTACATACCCTTCAAATCCCACAAATGAACTATGAGTTGGGACATGATTTGTCTTCAAGAGATTTCTCCCCAAGCACAGTGCCTTTTCAAATCTCTAGCTGGCTGTTTTAGAGGTAATGCACATTGTTATTTCTCAAGGAGGGAGTTAAGAATATAAATCGAAAACCACAGTATTGCTCATCTCAGTGAACTGTGACATAACTCCCTGAAACTGGGACACCAGAAAATATAAATGTTTCTTTTCCACAAGTTTCAAATTTATAAAGAAATATCTTTCAGCCCTCCCCTACTTAGAATATCATCTGCATCCAATTATAGAATGGGTGATGGTATCAGCTAGAGAACAACTTATGTCATGGAGTGAAAGGCTGAAAATATCCATAGACAATATGCGCACGCGCGCCCTTCCCCCCCCGACTCTAACAGGAATGTGGACAATGAAAGGCCTCAGTAATATAAGATTTGAAAAAAAGAAAAAAAAGTGTTCCAATCCATATCCTTGCTCAAAAAAATGGCGCGTTTGTGGGGAACGGAGAGAAGAAATATTACTTTTAAAGTAGAATCGGCAAACTTGTTTTTACAAATTAAATTACATAAAGTAAACTGGTAAACACAATGTCCTGTTTAATATAGAGAATGTGATTTTTAAATAGAAACACATCAAAATGAACATTATAGTTATAGTAGCATAAAGTAAGGGGGCAAAAAAGTGTACTTGATATATTTGCACCAGGGGTGGGTTCTACTTATCTTTACTACCGGTTTGCAGCGGAGCCGCACGTGTGGGCTAGCGCAGAACCATTTTGATGACATCGGGGTCAGTGGGCGGAGCCTCCCGCCAGTTTTACTACCGATTCTATAGAACTGGTGCGAAGCGGGGGCAACCCACCACTGATTTGCACACAAGTATTTAGAGGGATAATAGGAGCTGGGTGACCTTGGGCCAGTTACTCCTCAGCCCAACTCACTTCACAGAGTTGTTTTATTTATTTATTTATTGATTATCAAATTTATATACCGCCCTTCTCCCAAAGGACTCAGGGCGGTGTACAGCCAAAGTAAAAAACATAGATACAAACATTAAAATACAGTTAAAAAGATATATATGCGTTTGGCCCCATAATTAAAAGAACAATAACAGACCTATTAAAAACATTTTAAAAAGTGTTAAGCCAGTCTGGCTTGCTGAAAAAGAAAGGTCTTCAGGGCACGGCGGAAGGCACCGAGGTCATGAATTCTTAGTATCTCTGGGAGCAGTTGATTCCAGAGGGCAGGTGCCCCCACAGAGAAGACCCTCCCCCTGGGGGCCACCAGTCTACATTGCTTGGCTGATGGCACCCTGAGGAGGCCCTCTCTGTGGGAGCGCACAGTCGGTGGGAGGCCATTGGTAGCAGCAGCCAGTCTCGAAGATATCCAAGTCCTATGCCATGGAACGCTTTAAAGGTGATAACCAACACCTTGAAGCGCACCCGGAAGACCACTGGGAGCCAGTGCAGCTCACGCAGGAGAGGTGTTATACGGGAGCGCCATGCAGCTCCCGTAACTACCTGCGCGGCCGCATTCTGGACCAGTTGGAGTCTCCGGGTGCTCTTCAAGGGGAGCCCCATATAGAGAGCATTACCGTAGTCCAGGCGAGAGGTGACGAGGGCATGAGCGACTGTGCACAAGGAATCCCGATCTAGGAAGGGCCGCAACTGGCGGATCAGACAAACCTGATAAAAGGTCCGCCTGGCTACAGCCGTCAGATGTTCCTCCAAGGACAGCTGCGTATCCAGGAGGATGCCCAAATTGTGAGCCCTCTCCATGGGGGCCAAGGACTCGCCCCCAATAGTCAGTGATGGAGTCAACTGACTATATCAGGATGCCGGAAACCACAGCCACTCAGTCTTGGATGGGTTGAGCCTGAGCCTGTTCCTCCCCATCCAGATCCACACAGCCTCCAGGCACCGGACATCACTTCAAGGGCATCATTGGGGTGGCCCGGGGTGGAAATGTACCGCTGGGTGTCATCAGCGTACTGGTGGTACTTCACCCCGAAGCTACAGATGATCTCACCCAGCAGCTTCACATAGATGTTGAACAAAAGGGGCAAGAGAACCGACCCCTGGGGCACCCCACATATGAGGCATCTCGAGGTCAACCTCTGCCCCCCTGCCAACACAAACTGCGACCGGTCCGAGAGAAAGGAGGAGAACCACCGTAACACGGTGCCCCGCATCCCCAACTCTTCCAACCGGTGTAGCATGATACCATGGTCGATGGTATCAAAAGCCGCTGAGAGGTCTAACAGGACCAGAACAGAGGAGCAACCCCTGTCCCGAGCCCTCCAGAGATCATCTACCAATGCGACCAATGCCGTTTCCGTGCTGTACCCGGGCCTGAAGCCCGACTGGAATGGATCTAGATAAGACGTTTCCTCCAGGTATTGTGGAAACTGTCGTGTGACCACACTCTCAACAACCTTTGCCACAAAGCGAAGGTTGGAGACGGGACAGTAGTTGGCTAATACTGCCGGGTCCAGAGAAGGCTTCTTGAGGAGAGGCCTCACCACCGCCTCTTTCAAGGCTGTGGGGAGGTAACCCTCGCTCAGTGAAGCGTTGATAATTCCCTGGAGCCAGCTTTGTGTAACCTCCCGGGAAGCCATACTAACCAGGAGGGATACGGGTCCAGCAAACATGTGGCCGCACTAAGTTTCCCCAAAATCCTGTCCACGTCATCAGGGGTCACAGAGTCAAACTCTTCCCAGATAACATTCTCAAGACTATTCGTCGCCACCCTGCCCGAATCTACCCAGTCAGAGTCCAAATCCCCCCGAATCTGTGCGATTTTGTCATACAGATATTGTCCGAATTCCTCGGCCCTGCCTTCCAGGGGGTCCTCCCGCACTCCCGGATGTAGCAGGGAGCGGGTCACCCTGAACAGGGCGGCCGGATGATTATCTGATGACACAATAAGAGCGGAAAAGTAATTAAACTTTGCCGCCTTTATCACCACTAGGTAGGTCTTAATATGCGACCTTACCAGTGTTCGGTCAGATTCAGTGAGACTGGCCCTCCAACTGCTCTCTAGGTGTCTTTTCCGGCACTTCATCTCCCTCAGCTCCTCGGTAAAGCATGGAGCCCCACAGGATCGGCACCGAGTCAGAGGCTGCAAAGGCACGTTGTAGGGAAAATAGGAGGAGGAAGGTGTATTGATATGTTTGCTGCCTCGAGTTACTTGTGAAAATAATAAAGGCAGGATACAAATGAATGAAAAGTAAAAAGGTAAAGGTTTCCCCCTGTCCAGTCATATCCGACTCTAGGGGACGGAGCTCATTGCTATTTCCCAGGAGGGGAAGCCAGCCAGTGGCGGGATTCAAATAATTTAACAACCAATTCTCTGCCCTAATGACTGGCTGGGTAGGCGTGGCCGGGTGGTCATGTGACTGGGTGGGTGTGGCCAACTCGACATCACTCATCACACCCAGCCCCACCTCCTGGCCATTCGCCTCAAAGGCAAAGGTGGGATTCAGCCGGTTCGGACCGGTTCGGACTAATCCCACCACTGTATGGCCTCACCCCTACCCATTTTGTGGCCTGTTTTGAAGTCCACAAGTCTTAAAGTTGCCAAGGTTGGATACCCCTAAGCTAGATGTTCTGATAAATCAGTGTTTTTCAAATTTGGCAACTTTTAAGATGTGTAGACGTCAACTTCCAGAATGCTGCCTGGGCAATTCTGGAAGTCCACACATCTTAGAATTTTTTTTTTTTTTTTGCTTTAATTTATATGCCGCCCTTCTCCGGAGACTCAGGGCGTCTTACAATGCGTTAAGCAATAGCCTTCATACTTTTGTATATTTATACAAAGTCAGTTTATTGCCCCCACAATCTGGGTCCTCATTTCACCTACCTTTGAAAGGATGGAAGGCTGAGTCAACCTTGAGCCTGGTGGGATTTGAACTTGCAGTAATTGCAAGCAGCAGATGTTAATCTGTTAACAACAGTGCTTTAGTTTGAAAAACCCTGTCAAAAATGGGCAAATTAAGGTCCTTTTTAGGGATTTGTGCTTTATTACAGATTATCCTGAGCAGCATATCTATGAAGGAAGACTCTAATAGAAACATGCTATATGCATAAAAATATAGAAAGGCATCTAAGGATCACTAATTTCCCCATCTTCATGGACCATAATTTATGAGAAGTTCGCAATGATCTCAACAGAAGTTTTCCTCAGTTCTGCTTTGCCTGAATATGCAATATCTATGCTCTGTCATTGAGCTGTGATAATTCTGGCCCTAAAAATAGACACAAAGTTCTCTCAATCACAAGAATTGTCCTCCTCTGTCTTTATTTATATTCTGGAATAGTCAGATAATGAGGAAAAGCTGAGCAGGAGAGATACACGGACAGACATTATTATTGATCTGATTTATCCTAGAACTGTTATCACTGGAAATAAGGGGCTTTTACACTGAGATTCCTTCCCTATCCCACCCCATTACTGATGTAGTGATATGAGGAAAAGGTCCAAGTTGGTGGAAGGATTTTTGACCCACTTTCAAGCTTATTTTCTCAGAATTGGTTCTAAAACTAGATGTAAAGTTTATTAGTACAGAAATTGTAATTGGAGCAAAGAAGGAAGCAGGGGACTTTAGGAAGACAACATTATGGCAATTGAAGTTTTTGATGAAGTTTTCTTGTTTTCTTTATTTTCATATCTTGGCTTTAAATCAACCCAAAGACATTACATTTATTCAACATAATCTATATATGGGCTATGGAAACTTATATCAATTTTTTTCACAAAGTTTTGCTATAGTCTAGACTCTAGGTGTTACTGTGCTTAATAGTGTGATTTTATATTATTTCATATGGTTGTGTAATAATCCAAATTCAGAAGGGGGAATATGCTTTGGGGTGAAGGCTCACTTTGTGTTTGCCAGCAAATGTTTAAAAGATTTATGCAGCGGGGCAAGAAAAAGCACAATGGATGTGAGGTATTGAGAGGTCTGAAGTGTATGCCCACAGAAGCTATGAATTCTTTTTCCCCTTTCAAAACCAGATTGTTGTACAGTAGGGGTGTCAAACTTGCAGTGTCACATGATGTATCAGGAGTTTTTTTCGACTTCGCTAAACTGGGTGGGGGCAGGGCCAGCACGTGACACATCTGGCCTGCGGGCTGCAGATTTGACACCCCTGTTGTACAGCTTCAAGAGAGGTAATTGAAGATTTTCAATCTTCATTTTTCAGCCTGTTTTTCGGCCATTTTCAGGCCGGTTTCTGGGCCATTTTTTTGGACCATTTTTGGGCATTTTCAGGCTGTTTTTTATTTTCAGTAGTAGTAAATAAATAGAGAGGGAAATTGTACTTTGTTGAGGCCTTTGACTCAATTTCCCTCTCTATTTATTTACTACCACTGAACATAGGAGTTGAAATTCAGTAACTTTTGTAGGACCAAAATTTGTCATATATAGAATAAAAATACAACAAATAGACATTTGCTTCTTTCACCTGCATTTATTTGTTATTGTTGCTTTTGTCAGAGCCAAATCAGATGCAATAATAATCATGAGGTTGCAATCAAGTCCTGAAAAACTGATATTTGAGAGGTCACCAACTCAACAGTCAGTAAAACATGTGTTTGTGTGCCTGTGGGTATATGAAAGATTACAAACAAACACAAAGCAAATCAAAAGAGAAAAAGAGCAGCTGAAAATCCAATGCTTTCCCCCTATGGTATACTTTTACATATTCCATATTAACTTTTGGCACAAAATGTTTGTCCATTTCCAATCCATTAATGAATTATTATGGGTGTTTATGCTTTCAGAAGTCCTTTAAAGTTCCTGAAGAGTCAAACTGAGCAGCAAAGGCTGAACCATTAAGATGAGCACTACTACCATGCTGAGGCAGTTCCTGAAACATTAAATGAAAACAACCAGTCCTTTCTCACACATTGATGTGGTAATATTTCACTGTTGATGAATAGCCCGCAGAACTTTGAAAGTGAATCGTCACATATATTAAACAGTCCTATAAACAGGAAGCTCCTGCTCTATACTGAAACACTAGACATATTCTGCAGTAAAAACATTTGTGACACTACAAAAGAGTAAATAATTCATTTCTTATTATATAATACTTGCTAGTTAGCATTACGTAGACCTCATGAAAATTCATGAGGGTTATGAAATAGAGACATGTTAAGCAAACTATTTGCTAAAACATTGTAAGAAATTACATGGTAACCATGTAATTTCATTAACACACCCACTGCTTCTTTCACCTGTGTTTATTTGTTATTGTTGCTTTTGTCAGAGCCAAATCAGGTGCAATAATAATCATGAGGTTGCAATCAAATCCTGAAAAACTGGTATTTGAGAGGTCACCAACTCAACAGTCAGTAAAACAAAATGGGAGAGAGAACTGCTAAATGGGGGAGCATTCCAGTTATAAATAGGGCAGTATTCTATCTAAGCAGTCCTCCTAACCTGTAAGGATATGTGGGAAAGATTTGGGGAGACAAGGCAAAGAAGGAACAATCAGATAAGAGCCAAAATAGCCAGCAGTTGGATAATGGGCGGAGCAAGAGGCTCAGAAGAGACTCTTCCTACATTCTCAGGTTGTAAAGGAGATGGGAGGGGAAGAGAGGACTGTACTTTTAGGCTTGTAAGATTCTGTTAATGTAACTTTACAAAAAAAGTGAAAATCAGTTTATCTGGTTGTGATTCCTATCTCATTTACTCCTTAAGACCGACACAAACTTATTAGTTGTCTATGGAGATTCTCAGTCATCCAGCCCATGGTTGTCAGAACTGAAGATGCTTCTTGGATGAGAAGAGAAAGATCTTCAAGGAAAAACAAGTCTATTTGACTTTTGAAAAAGCATCTTTGGGACAAGCTGAATGCATGGTTGCTTTCCATGTCTTGGATCTTGGATATTACACAAAAGTCCAAAGAAAAAGCGAAAACAAATGCACATTTTCAGTGTTCATACTCTTTCAAATGGCTCTCCCGTATCCTCAAGGACACAACTTTCCACTCAATAGTTATATTTTATGGACACATGCATGATAGTTGAGCTGAATTAAGGCTAAATATGATTTTATCCTATCCTCCAAACAATTTAATAGCTGCACATTAAGAATATTGGACAGGGATAGGGAATTTATAGGCTTTCAAGTGTAGCTGATCAGCCACTGCATTTACAACATGCTAAATTACAATGGTATCTTAATGGAAGAAACAAACCTCTTTAGCTAAACTACTTATTACTTCTCTCCTACTGCAATGTGTGTGTGTGTGTGGGGGGGGGGGAATTATTGTCCAGAGCATAATCAGATCATAATCATGATCATGATTAATCCCTTTTGGGAAGTAGCCCAGTATAAGAACTTTCCCAAGCCACAGTGATATTTACCTCAGCATTTGACTGGTAAAGTTGCTCAAGTTTGCTTGAGTCGTAACCCCACTTGGGCAGAATCTCAAGCAATGCTCAGGACAATTATTATCTAGGATTCATTTTGGCCTATGACGTATGAGTAATTGGATAGGGTATTTTCTAAAACGTCCCAGCCACTTTGAGCAACTGGCACAGTTCTCTGCATCCACTAGATTGTTAGTATTTCTTTAAAGAAGGAAATATTTTCAATAGCCTTGAAGGAAGCTGACATACTTTCTCCTTAAGAGTCCCTGCTTGGACCCAGATAAGAATTAGATGACTATCACCCAGTTGTCTAACCATCATTTTTGGATGCATGTTCAGAGAAAAACTGAATGAAGCAGTTATCTGGATCCTAGTCAGTCAAGGTTCAACATTTTTGAGGTATCCAATACAAAAGCTCTCTGAAAAATTAAATTCATTTCTATGTAATAAATTTGAAATATTCAAAATTGCAGATTATAATTCCTCATTCCATATTTAAACATATAACCAATAAAGACAATATTGTATATCAACATTATCCTTGTATTCTGTATCCAGAAAAGAAAGTAAAAACTCTATTTTAGATACTCACATACAGTTCAGGTATAGACAGAATCCCATTGGTTACATGAATTGTAGAAGATGCACAGGCTTTCCCAACCGAGTAATAATTTGAGTTATAATAATTTGAATTATAATAAATAACTTGAGTTATTTGAGTTATAATAAAAAAACCTTTGGTAGATGCCAACCTACAGAAGACTGCTTTAGAGTAACACATTCATTCCACATTCTTCAAATAATTGACTAGGTAGGTATGCAAGCATCAAAGTCTAGCGTTTGATCATTTTCAATTTTAAAAATCTTTTTAAAAATCATCATCATCATCATCATCCATGACTTCCCACATTAGTTACTGCTTACCATAGTTTTGTCTTGCCTTTTCATTAGGAAATGTGTTCAAGGTGGCTTGTAACAACAATGTTGAGGTTCAGCCAACATTTTAAATGTGAGGCTACGAATGGCATGTAAAGTGTTAATGTAACTAATTTTAAAGATTCTAATGCAATTTCCACATGATATGATAAACCCAGTATATTATGTTTAAACCAATATATATATATATATATATATATATACAGTGTATATAATTCAATAAAAGATCAATTGTTTAATCTCTAGTTGAACATGATCTTATTGACAGCCGCATATGATCAGTAGCTTCTGTTTTGAAAGCCAGCACTCTTTTTAAAAGCCTCTGAGAGGAAGCACTAACATGCCATTTAAATAAACTTTCCAATTCTATGTTTTCAAGCTTAAGAGTAAGAAAGTAAATTACTTCACTACTACACCACTCAAACAAAATGTAACTGAAACTCTCAAACCAAATTAAATAAAAGCTGTTCCAATTTTTTTTTAAAGAGATACGTTAAGGGAAACCTTATAATCTTGCAAAAATAAATGCACTGTGGGCAAGCTTCAGTTGCTTATTTTAAGAAAGGAACAAGGATCGCTGTGCTTTGATTACAATGAAATCCAAGGAGGCATTTTAATATTACCCCTCTCCTTGTTTTTTAAGCTTGACATTTTAGATCCAAATATGCCATTAGCATCCTCTAGCTCTTTAACCATATAAAACAGAGACACAAACAAAAATAATAATATGCAAGTTGTAATGGACAAAACTACGGGATATAAATAAGTAGTCGGTGTTTATGAGGTTATAAAAGGAGCTGTTCATAAGTAGCCTCTGCAGTCAAGCAAACTAACCCTTAGGAAAATGTAATGAGTCAAAGTGTCAATACTGGGCAGTGCAGAGGAAAAAGCAACATTTAATGATTCTGCTAATGTTTATTCAGCATGTATAGATCGTTCTTAAGCAGAATGCCATGTTAAACCCTTCAGTATATTACAGTTTTAAAGGTAGGTACCATGTTTCTCCAAAAAGGCCGGGTCTTATTTTCTTTTGACCCCCGAAAAAACGGCTAGGCCTTCTTTTTGGAGGGTTCTAATTATTGACTCATTTTGCGGCGGTGGCACCGACAGCCCCACCCAGCAGGAGCCTGCTGCTGGCCCACTTCTTCTGTGGCCGCTGGCTGCCACTTATACGCATCGCCCTGGCCTCTGTTATTGGCTGCAGATGCCTTCTAGCAGGCATCTGAGGAGCGCCAGGGCGATTTGTGCGAGTGGCCGCAAGCAGCCGCAGAAGAAGAGGCCGCAGAAGGCGAGGCAGGTGTCGGGGTGTGCGAGGCCTGTTAAGTAGGGCAGCTCCAGCCCCCCCATCCCCACCCTAGCTTATTTTTTACCTGTGTGCCTAGCACCATCCCCTGCATCCTGTGGTGGGCATGGCTTAATTTTGTGGGTGGGGCTTAATTTGATTGCATGCGCACAAAAACGTGATAGGGCTTCTTTTCAAGGTGGGATATCTTTTTGGAGAAACACGGTAGCTAGATAAATATAAAGAGATCTCAAATTTATAGTTAACTGTTACTGTACTAATTGCTAACATTCCATATATATATCAATATATCAGTATAAAATGACATTATCTTTTGCAATAGGAATTGACCAAAAAATTAGCACTAGCAAATTTATCTGTACCACCTTTCCCAAAAGGGCCACTGGCAATTGGGCCCTTCTAAACCTTTCCCAGGTGACCAGCTCAACCTGGCTCAGGCACACACACATACCCTGGAGGGAATTACTGGCTTTAATTAAAAATAATGGCCGTTAAGATACGAATCAAATTAAGCAACACAACAATATAAAACATTAAAACTTATGACAAACAATGTTGCTCAAATTATCTCCAAGATGCTTTTTCAAAAGGTTACTGGACTTCGTTTTTTCCTTGAGGAAGCTGATTGAAATTTCAGTCAGAACTGAAGAAGCTTCTTGGACGAGAAGCGAAATGTCTTCCTCAAGGAAAAAACAAAGTCTAGTTGCCTTTTGAAAAAGCACCCTTGAGATAACTATGACCTGGATGACTGAGAATCTCCATAGACAAATGTTGCTTTTGGTCCTTTTTGGCCAAATGACCCCTCACCAATCCTGTTGACTCATAAATATGTCCTTAGTCCCCAGCCCCAGTAAAATGCCTATCGAGTCCACCTCTTGTGACAGCCAGGATACAATCTCCAGATTGAGATATCACCATGGCTCTTCCTTGGGGTGGAAATCTCTCTCTCTTTTCAATGGAGTTCAGCCTCTTTTCCTCATTCTTTTTGCTCCCTCTAGGTCCTTTCTTCTGAGCTGCTCAAATCTGTCATCCTAATTCCCACCACTGCAATTTAACTTCGTTCGCAGGAGACTAGATTTCCTAGAAATCTCCTCCGGGGCCTTTTGCTGTCCCAATTCCAGGAGCAAGGCCCCAACCAGCCAGCCAACCAGCCAGATATTGCTGCTAATAGAGCAGGGTACACATCTATCTATCCATTCATCTTCCTATCAATCTACCTACAATCTATCTTTTTATCTATCTTTTTTTTCTCTCTCTCTCCCTCCCTCCCTCTCTCCCTCCCTCCCTCCCTCTTCAAGACAGGGTATACAAAAGATAGGTCTTATAGCCTAAGTTAGACTGATTAGATTGTGGGGCTGAATTTGATGTCAATTTCATGTCTGAAGGAGCTGCCCTCTTTTTATTAACTCCCTTGCTTTTCTATTATCCTGCTTTTCTTTATGTTCTAGTAATCCCTTGCCTGATGGAAGAGTTTTTGAAACTTTCTTTGAAGAAAGCTCTTTTATGATATTTACTCGACCTTAATAGAAAATTATCACTCAGTTACAGATACTGCATCTCCTAGGGGGCCTTACATTGTGCTGCTCATAATTTTAATTTTGAAAAATCAAACTAAAGTAACTAATAATAAATCAATTTGATTACAACTTGATTTTTTAAGAAACCCAAATAATTTATAATTTCTAATATTCATCTACCAAAGGGTTTCCCCCCCTCCTGGCTCTGTACTGGAGATCAATTTGATAAACGATCATGCTCTAAGTTTTCTGGCAACTGCACTAAAAGTTCAATGTAAAATCTAAGCTCGGATAACTTCAAGCTATCAATCAACAACGGACTTGCCAGCAAATGCTAATTCTCAAGTTCTACCATCAATCTAAAAGCTGAGAAATACTTTTTTCCCTTGCAGTGCCAAATTGTTATTGTTTGCTTTAGAATCTGACATTTGACCACAATGATTAGCAGCAATTTAAACAAAATACCATGCTATCTCAGATTTCACTTTCAGCTATAGAAGTACAGGAGGAAGAATGTTGCATAAGGCTTAGAATCCAAATGAGAAGTTAGTGATAATAAAAAGTTAAATATAATTGTTCCTGTTCTATAATTGGAAGTGCCAAATGCTTTGTTATTTGTTACAAATATTATTTAAACATTTGTCTATTAAAATTTCTAGATATTATTTATAGATACTGAAGAAAAGTACAAAAACCATTATTTCACATTAAATAAAACTGATCCATAAAACTACATAACATAACACACTGGACATTTTTGTTGGAACTGCGGTAATGTGCTTAACTTCAGAGTGAATATACTTCATCTCAGAAGCATCCACTAAAGATGTTTTTGTTCACTTCCAAAGTTTCTACCATATTCCCATTTACATCTGATGTTATTAACTACATGAGAAAACTGAATTGGACAGTTACTAGAGTTGAAACTGCAGGAAAGAGCAGATTTCTCTGTGGCCAACATAGCCATAATCATGCACTGTCATGTAGGATATAAGCCATTTTTTATTTATTTTTTTGCTGAAGTCATCATTTTGCTCATTGATAGATCCCTATTTAACCAGGAAGCTGTCTCGGCTCAGTAGTATAGACATCAAACTTTGGGAGAAATTGTAACAATAGAATATTCTCTAGAACTATAGAGGGTAGAGGAATAGCCCTGAAGAATAGGACAAAGAGCCACAGACAAGTTGGGCTTCAATCCATTCCAAGAAATGTTTGAGAAAACAAGTGATTGGCTCTTTTCCTAGTTTCCACAGAAATAAAGGGAAGGAGGGGGGAGCACATTCAGACTCCCAAGATTCTATTACTATAACCATTACAATAAAAATAGCCCTGACATGTATGGCATTGGTTTCTTAGGTTTATTTTATAGCAGTGGTTTCTGTCACCAGGGATCAGTTTTGTGGAAAACTTGTCACAAGATGGGTGGGGTGGGGTGGGGTGCGCACAACCTAGATCCCACGCCTGCATAGATGAAGCTTCATTCACTTGCCTGTCGCTTGCACAGCCCGTTTCCTAACATGGACCGATACTGGTCTAAGGCCCAGAGGTTGGGGACCCCTGCTTTAAAGGGTTGACAAAGGCAAACCACTAAGTCATTATCACACACGGAAGTGACTATTGTTAATCTTGATTTTATAGAAAGAGGCCCTAGACACTGCCCTACTGAGTATACCAAGTCAATTACAAATTGAGATAACCTCATTGCTACTAAATGTAGTCCCAAACAATCCCACTAAACATGAGCAGGCAATCTCACTGTGTTAAATTTCAACTCCCTGGCTAAATAGTCATATATACTTCAAATATACTACAAGTATCAATCCAGAAATATACATAAAAATCATGTTGCCCTACAGCTGTGACGGCAAACCTATGGCACTCTCTGGGCATGTCAACCATTGCCCGCTGCTCTTCCAGGTTCCAGTGCGCACATGTGTGCTACCAGCTAGTCTTCACATGGGCGGGAGTGCTGGAAACTGGACGAGTAGCTCCCTGGCAGGCATGCGCACGCCAGGAAGCTGAGCTTCCACTTTCCGGTGCGCAGCTGATCTTCGCACACACGAGTGCCAGAAATCAGACGACCAGGTGACCGGTACGCATGCGCATGCCGGAAAACGGAAGCTCAGCTTCCTGGTGCACGCATGCCCGCCAGGGAGCTGCTCTTACGGTTTCTGGCACCCCTGCGCATGCGCACCGGGGAACTGCTCTTATGGTTTCCAGCGCTCCCGCGCACTCCCGTTTCAGCACTCGGTGCCGAAAAGGTTCGCCAACACTGCCCTACATAATTCCTTTGTGCATTTTTAAAAATGATACAAGGTAAATCTTTAACAATAAGGCACTCTGCAACTTCAGTAGCAAAAATATCTAGTTACATTGTGCAGATGTTTTTAAAACTCGACACCAAAATAAAATGAGCTGCAATGTCATAAGCACTAACCTTTTACCAAAGGGTGTGTTAGTATAATAGGACAAACACAGACACTTAACGCATACACACAGAATGCACCAAAAGTCAGCCTCTACAGGCTAATCACAATATGATATGTTTGTTTGTTTGTTTGTTTGTTTGTTTGTTTTATTAGATTTATATACCGCCCTACTCCCGAAGGACTCAGGGTGGTGAACAGCCACAAAGTAAAACACATAAATACAAAATTTAAAAGCAGAATAAAACCGAATTAAACAATTTGGCCCAAGACAAATTTAAAACATCCCAATAATTTAAAAACAGATTAAAACATATATTATAAAAAGAACAAAGGAAAAAGAGGAAAAATTAGGCCAGGCCAGTTTGGTGGAATAAAAAGGACTTGAGAGCGCAACGGAAAGTGCGTAGATCCGGGATCCTTCGTCTCTCCGGGGGGAGCTCGTTCCAGATAGTAGGTGCCCCCACAGAGAAGGTCTTCCCCCTAGGGGCCGCCAGTCGACACTGTTTGGCCGATGGCACCCAGAGGAGCCCCCCTCTATGAGAGTGTACCGGCCGGTGGGAGGCTGTTTGTGGTAGCAGGCGGTCTTGTAAGTAACCAAGTCCCGAGCCATGGAGCGCTCTAAAGGTGGTGACCAAAACCTTGAAGCGGACCCGGAAGACCACTGGGAGCCAGTGCAGCTCGCGCAGGAGAGGTGTTACATGGGAGTGCCATGTCGCTCCCATCACCACCCGCGCGGCCGCACTCTGCACCAGTTGGAGCCTCCGAGTGCCCCTCAAGGGGAGCCCCATGTAGAGAGCATTACAATAGTCCAGGCGGGAAGTGACGAGGGCATGAGTGACTGTGTGTAAGGAGTCCCGATCCAGAAAGGGACGCAACTGGCAAATCAGGCGAACCTGATAGAAAATCCTCCCGGTCATGGCTGTCAAATGCTCTTCTAAAGACAGCCGTGAATCCAGGAGGACACCCAAGTTGCGAGCCCTCTCTGTGGGGGCCAACAACTCGCCCCCAATAGTCAGTGATGGCATCAACTGACTATATCGGCACGTCAGAAACCACAGCCACTCGGTCTTGGATTGGTTGAGTCTGAGCCTGTTTCTCCCCATCCAGATCCGCACGGCCTCCAGGCATCAGGACATCATTTCAAAGGCATCGTTGGGGTCGTCCGGGGTAGAAATGTACAGCTGAGTGTCGTCAGCGTACTGGTGGTATTTCACCCCGAAACCACCGATGATCTCGCCCAGTGGTTTTACATAAATGTTGAACAAAAGGGGCGAGAGGACCAACCCTTGTGGCACCCCACATATGAGGGGCCTCAGGGTCGACCTCTGCCCCCCTGCCAACATAGGCTGCAACCAGTTGGAGAGAAAGGAGGAGAATCACCGCAACACAGTGCCCCCCACCCCTAACTCTTCCAACTGGTGCAGCATGATACCATGGTCAATGGTATCAAAAGCCGCTGAGAGATCTAATAGGACCAGGACAGAGGAACAACCCCTGTCCAGAGCCCTCCAGAGATCATCAACCAACACGACCAATGCCGTTTCTGTGCTATACTCAGGCCTGAAGCCCGACTGGAACGGATCCAGATATGCCGTTTCATCCAGGTACTGGGGGAACTGTCGTGCAACCACACTCTCGACAACCTTCGCCACAAAGCGAAGGTTGGAGACCGGACGATAATTAGACAACACTGCTGGGTCCAGGGAAGGCTTCTTGAGGAGAGGCCTCACTACCGCCTCTTTCAAGGTGGCGGGGAAGTCACCCTCACCCAATGAAGCATTTATAATCCCCTGGAGCCAGCCTTGCATAACCTCCTGGGAAGCCAGCACTAACCAGGAGGGACATGGGTCCAACAAACATGCGGTCGCATTCAGTCTACGCAGAATCCTGTCCACATCATCAGGAGTCACAGGATCAAACTCATCCCAGATAACCTTCTGAAGACCAGCCTTAGTCATCCCCCCTGGAACTACCCAGTCAGAGTCCAGGTCTTCCCGAATCTGAGTGATTTTGTCATGCAGATACTGAACAAAGTCCTCGGCTCTAGCCTCCAAGGGGTCCTCCCGCGCTTCCTGGTGGAGCAGGGAGCGGGTCACCCTCAACAGGGCAGCCGGGCAGTTATCTGATGATGCAACAAGAGCAGCAAAATAAACACGTTTTGCTGCTTTTATTGCCACTAGGTAATTCTTAATATAAGATCTTACTAGTGTCCGGTCGGATTCAGAAAGACTGGCCCTCCAACTACTCTCTAGGCGTCTTTTCCGGCACTTCATCTCCCTTAGGTTCTCAGTGAACCAAGGAGCCAGGTGAGATCGGCGCCGGGTCAGAGGCCGCAAAGGCACGACCTGATCCAGAGCCCCAGCAGCCGCCTTATCCCAGGCAGCCACTAGGTCTCCGGTCGAGGCGTGTGCCAGAGCCTCAGGGAATGGCCCAAGCTCCATCTGGAACCTATCAGGCTCCATCAGGCGCCTGGGGCGGAACCATCTTACCACTCCGCCTCCCTGCGGCGGGGTGTAGCAGTTCGAAGGTCAAGACAAAGGAGAGAGTGATCCAACCATGACAAGGGCTCGATGACTATATCCCCTATCTCAAGATCACTCAACCACTGTCCAGAGACAAAAACCAGATCCAGCGTGTTTCCCCCCGTGTGGGTAGGGCCATGAATTAACTCAGTCAGGTCCATAGCTGTCATGGAAGCCATGAACTCCTGAGCCACCTCAGACGTCTCACCCACGGACGGCAGGTTGAAATCCCCCATGACCATAAGTCTGGGGGTGTCAACCGCCACCGCGGCAATGACGTTGAGTAGCTCGGGCAGGGCTGCTGCCACGTGGCAGGGAGCCAGGTACGTGATCAGCAAACCCATCTGTATGTTAATATGTTTTCCAATAGTCTTATTTACCATATACTTAGGAATGTTCAAAGGTCATCCATCAAATGAGTAATGAAATTTTTGGTAGAAAATGACAATTAATTTGAACATTTAATGTGATTTATATAATAAACTGTCTATGGAGCCTGATTTTTGGTACACCAATGTGTGTGTTTGTGTGTGTATATCCCCACTGTGTAAAATATAGAGCATGAATTTAAATTCATCAAGACTAAAGTGTTGTGATACACAGAATAAAAACAATCGGTCACAGTGGAATTTTCCTGAAAATTCTAGAATGCTCTGTTCTTTCTCAGGCCATGTCATTCCGGCTGTTCCTGGGATGGACAAGTGATTTTCTGGAAATTAATTCTCCAAACTGGAGGTGGTTCCAAAGTGTTCAGGGCATGGTGTGTGAAGGAAATAGGACTTGACTAGGTCTAGAAGTGCTTCTAGTTCAGAAAACTAATTCCTGAGAAACCACTAACCCCTTCTAAAATAATTGGAAAGCAGGCTGAAAATCAGTAGAGAAATTTTGGGGGGCGGGGACAGCCTGTAATTTTGGGTTATTCTGACATTCTTCCATTCAAGTACATACCAATTGGCAAGAAAAAAAACTCTGCCTTTTACATGCAGGACCTCTAGCTATGAGATGGCATTTAATTATACAGTTTAATCATGCTGCTTATGGTGATAACCAAAGGAAGCAATACTTATTGTTCCAGGATCTTCTGCTCCAAAATAAATAACCACCTACCTGTGGACATATTCAAGTAGCAAATATTTTGTATAAGACAGGCACAACAGCTGCTTTCAGGTCAAGCCTTTGTTTACTTTTTTTTTGTCCTTAAAAATGCTTTATATCCCAGAGGTTGATCCAAGATAAGCCAATTCTATAATGATAATTTGAGGTTTTGGAACACTATTCATCTTTTTAAGTGTCTTGGAAGATATTTCCTAATCTTTAAGTTTCTTATTATTGGCTGCCCTTTGGAATGATCTTTCCCCAGATGTACCCCTGTTAGGAAAATGGTTAACACCTGGATCTCCCACTAAGGTTTGTGACTAGGTTGACGCGAGTACCCCTGGGTAGGTTGTTGGCATTTTCAGTGTTCAATATTTAAGGTTTAGTATGTTTTATATTTTTTAAAATTGGGGTGTCTTTTGTACACTGCCTAGCCTCAGAGAGTTTGAATGGAATAGCCTTATAAGCACCTAAATAAATATAAAAAACTAGTCTAGACATATAAAAAACTAGACATATAAATGAAAGCATCAGTAAAATCCATGGCACCATTTTCATACAATTTAGTACAAAAGATGCTGTCAGCTGATTTATATAGGCTAAGCATTCATCAATGATAAATAATCTAATAGAAGAAAGATGTTAAAACTACCTTCCTTTCTTTTGATTTCATGAGGAATTTTACAGTGTCCACCATGGCTTACGATCCATACAGGATACTGCTGATTCAGGTTAAAATATAAAGCCTCAATGAATGTCCGGTAAAAGCCAGGTAATCCTGGATTACCTAAAAAAGACAAAAGTATAGTAAAAGTATAGGCCACAAATAAAACACAATTCATTGAAAAGACTGAAATATTAAGTAATCTATCTTGTATCTTGTGCAAATTATATTTATCAAATATTTTTCACTGTATGGTCCATTTATATATCATACTTGAACATGGAATGAAAATAGATTGTATGGGATTTCTCATTCTTTGTCTAAAAAATAATTTTGCAACTCAGCAGGCAACTTTCACCTTACCAAAGATTTACCCCACATGAATGAGTTTTCAGGGGGGAAAAAAGTAGAACTTAATTCCTCCATTGCATTTGCTTTACTATAGAAACGTATGACCTCTCCAGCAATGTAGTCTTCAAATATAGTGTATTATTCACATTTTTCAAGTTCCTGAAATGTTTAGTTCCTGTTTCTCCCAAATGAGAGCAGTTTACTTATTTTGGGGGAGTTTGTCACCCTAAAACTATTAATCAAAATGTGTTTTAAAAGGTATTGTTTTTTAAATTCACATAATATGCATGCATTTTCTGTAACTTGAAAGGGAAGAATTTATTTAAAAGAACTGAGTTAAGTAAATGCTCTTTGAGTAACATGTTTTACAATCTTGTCTTTTTAAAAAACTGATATTGTTTGGAAGAGCCACCAAAGGTAAAACAAAGATTTTATGCTTTAACTCCTTCACAGATTTTCATTCTTCCCCATTCATTCCACTGGGGGGTACAGAATATTTGTCTCATTCCTATGAGCAGCACAGTATCATTTTATAATCAATGACTTGGGAAGAAATCAACTTTTGTTAAGCTTTGTAGTCAATTCTTCAGTGTAGATTTTAATATCTGTGATTAATCTTTTTTTTTCCCTGACAGGGAAGATTTCTATCTTCTGATAAACTGTGTCACTACCTGAATTTTTTTCTTTAGAAAGGAAATAGAAAAGATCACAGACAAAATAAGGAATAGAGAGGAGGAGGAAAAAAGCAATTATAAAAGTTAATCATATAGATCACCTATTACAATAGCTACTGACACTGAAAAATACCTTTAAAGGGTAGAAATAAGAGCCACAAATGTGAATACAATTTTTAATGAAGACAATAAAAATGCTGTCAAAAAGAGCACTCAGTACCTTACATTCTTGTTCCACCTACTCCACTGAACTCTGAGAAAATCATTATACAGATCCTTTAATTAGTTCGGTGCCAATGTTCTAACAGTTTGACTTAATGTAGAATAGGTAGAGAGACTTCTGAACTTTTCTCATTATTGTTTTGGCATTGTGTATTGTTCGGGGTAATGAAATAATTCCACATCCATATGCAATGGTTTGAAGAACAGACGGCTAAATCAATTTTGGAAGTGGCAGTCTTCAGTCTTTTGTCACTGGGATTACTTGTTGGGAAAAATCTAATCATGGGAAACAACCAATGACCCAGAAACTAGCTTCAGACACATCAAATGTTATTTGACTGTGAAGGAGTATATCATATACATGGCAACTTAAATATCTGGAAGAATGCAGTGAGACCAGCTATTTGGAACCCCCAACTTTATTGGAAAATCAAGTTCTCCATACCAAAAAAACCTGTAAAAAAACTGTACTTATCTTTAAAACAGCACCATCTTCTGGCACATTTGTTTCTACATTGTGGTCAGAAAGCACAATTGTTTTATTTAGTAATAAATAAATGCCTATTCAGCAGTTCCTAACAGTCAGACATAATGTAGAATAGGCTACATTACCTGTTGAGCAAGAACTGCTTTGAACAAATATATCTGATCCCAACATTAAGAGAGACTCCACTGAAATGTTCAAACAAAATGAGGCAAATTAGTATTGCAAAAGCTTTAAGAACATCTCTGGCTTTTAGCCACCTCACTGTATTTTTTATTTCTTCACAAGTCATTTACTATAAAATGATACTGTGATATGAGAGAAGAGAATTCTTGTAGCTCAGTATTGAACTGATGCTCTCTGAGCCTGGTTGTTTTCTTGCAGACATTTCATTACCAAACTTGGTAACGTCATCAAACTCTACTTCCATCATTTTTAAGATCAAATGCTTCAAATTTCATTTAAGTGCAAACCAAAGTGCAAAAGAGAGCTTTAGAACTCCTTGCTGTTGTGCTAAAGGAAAACATGAGAATATGCAAGCTTAGGAAATGCTAGTCTTCTTCTCATCACATTCAAATAAAGCCGATGAATATACTTATATAGGAGAAAGGACCAAACGCCTTTCCTTTGAAATGTCAGATAGAGCACCAAAAACTCCCAAGTGCAAATGTGGTTGTTCAAAGATTGTACAACTCTTTCTAGGACTAACAGTTTCTCCAGCTGATATTGTTTCAGACTCAATTTCCAAAATGACATTTTAGTTTGGCACATATTGCAGCCATGTCTTACTATTATAACACACAGAAATTAGGGAAAGAAGGATGCCATGTAGAATGTGGCTACAATTTGTTCATGCAGTGTACATCATTACAATATATCTGGATAATTTTTCTTTTATGCATGCTTTGTTGAATGGTTTCGTATCCTAGAACAACAGCCTAAGAGACTTAATAAAGTATCAGATATTCTTTGGCAACAGACATCATTTTCATTCATTTGATAATTTCACATGATTTCTCACAAATCTTCCAAGTTCTCCCAAAGGTGCTTTTTCAGGAGGCAACTGGATTTTTTTTGTTTTTCTTTGAAGACTGATGGCCTGGTGGCTCTGCAGACTAAAAGCATTGTGATTAACACCAGCTGTCTGCAATTACTGTAAATTCAAATCTCACCAGGCTCAAGGTTGACTCAGCCTTCCATCCTTTCTAAGGTAGGTTAAATGAGGACCCAGTTTGTGGGGGCAATAAACTGATTTGTATAAAATATACAAAAGTATGAAGGCTATTGCTTAATGCATTGTCAGCCGCCCTGAGTCTCCGGGGAAGGGAGGCATATAAATCAAATTAAAAAAAAAAAAGACATTTCACTTCTCATCCAAGAAGCTTCTTCAGCTCTGACTGGATGGTGGGGAATGGAAAATTGAACTATCGACTTTGGGAGGAACACCCTTCGAATGGTGTGGGAGTATGAATGGATTTCCAGAAAAACTGCAAACTAGAGGAACCATCTGTGCTTCAGTTTGAGATGCAGACAACACAGATTCATTCCCAACAGCCTGTGCCTGTCTTCAACAATGAAGGGACCCAGGACAGAAAATATCCTGCAGCCAAGAAGGCTTCACAAACATTTGCATTACTCAGGTGACCCTGAGGACACAGACAAACCTCCAAGTGGCCTCAAGGACTCTCTAAAAGAATGCAAATGAATATTGGACAAAAATACACACATGGTTAGAAAAAATGATAAAGCAACATATAGATTTGAAACCAGAAATATTTTTGTTGGGTATCCTACCAGAAAAATATAATAAAGGGAATACATATTTAATTTTACACGTGTTAACAGCAGCTAGAATTGTGTTTGCACAACAATGGATAAATGGAGATCTCCCTACAGATGAGAACGTAATAAAAAAAATTAGAATGTGCAGAAATGGATAGATTAACACTCAAAATTAAGGAAAAGGAAGAAACTGAATATTTTTTAACATGGATCTGTTTCATCAATGGCTAACTAGCAGAAACAGAAAGAAATCTCAAAGTATAAGAGACTGATTAATTACATAAGGAAGGTTCACTAAAATGGATAAGCAAATGCTATTATTACTACCGGTATGTGATTATTATTGTTATGAATATTATTACTATTATTTATCAAAATTAACTGTACCCAGACAACAGAGTTTATGTAGACATTGAATTTTTTATGTTTCATATTATATATATATATATATATATATATATATATATATATATATATATATATATATATATATATATATATATATATATATATATAATTTATTTATTTATTTTTATTATATTTCCAATTTATATACCACCCTTCTCCCTGAGGACTTAGGGCGGTGTACAGCCAGAATTAAGAATATGAAATACAAATATTAAAAAAGAATTAAAATATATATAAATTTGGCCCAAAAATTAAAAATCACAAACCAATTAAAACATTTAAAAATTTCTTCTTAAGCCAGCCCGGCTTGCTGGAAAAACTGGGTTTTAAGGGCACGGCGGAAGGCACTGAGGTCTTGGATTCTCCTTATCTCTGGGGGCAACTGATTCCAGAGAGTAGGTGTCCCCACGGAGAAGGCCCTCCCCCTGGGGGTCACCAGCCTACATTGTTTGGCTGATGGCACCCTGAGGAAGCCCTCTCAGTGGGAGCGCACGGGTCAATGGGAGGTCGTCGGTAGCAGCAGGTGGTCTCGAAGATAGCTAGGCCCTATGCCATGGAGCGCTTTAAAGGTGATGACCAACACCTTGAAGCGCACCCGGAAGACCACCGGGAGCCAGTGCAGCTCGTGCAGGAGTGGTGTTACATGGGAGCGCCATGCTGCTCCCGTCACTACCCGCGCTGCTGCATTCTGGACCAGTTGGAGCCTCCGGGTGCTCTTCAAGGGGAGCCCCATGTAGAGAGCGTTGCAATAGTCAAGGCGAGAGGTGACGAAGGTGTGAGTGACTGTGCACAGGGAATCCCGATCAAGAAAGGGCCGCAACTGGCGAATCAGGCGAACCTGACAAAAGGTCCCCCTGGTTACAGCCGTCAGATGTTCCTCCAAGGACAGCTGCATATCCAGGAGGACTCCCAGATTGTGAACCCTTTCTGTGGGGGCCAAAGACTCGCCCCCAATAGTCAGTGATGGAGTCAACTGACTATATCGGGATGCCGGGAGCCACAGCCACTCAGTCTTGGAAGGGTTGAGCTTGAGCCTGTTCCTCCCCATCCAGATCCACACAGCCTCCAGGCACTGGGACATCACTTCAAGGGCATCGTTGGGGTATATATATATATGCAAATGACCAGCTGTCTGCAAGGAATATAAACCTTTCCTTTCCCCACCATCCAGTCAGAGCTGAAGAAGCTTCTTGGATGAAAAGCAAAACATCTTCAAAGAAAAAACAAGAAAGTCCAGTTGCCTCCTGAAAAAACACCTTTGGGACAGCCATGACTGGCTGATTGAGTATCTCCATAGACACTTCCCATGTTCTCAAATACAAATTTTGGAAGCTGCCCTGTGACAGGTTAGACTACTGAACCATTGGAGTGCTTCCCACTTTTATTTGAGAGAACCCAGAGAATTAAACCTGGGACTTGATTGGGATTCTATCTCTGAACTACAGGCTTCATGTTCCTTTCAGAGATACTGCTGACCATTCTGTAGAAATCAGAAATAGTAGTTGGGAATAAATGAATGTATTTATTTAAAATTCTATTCTACCTTTCATTTTGGAGCAGAAAGTGGCATGCATGGTGTTTCTTCCTCCTTGTTCTTTCCGAAAACAGCAACCCTGTGAGGTTGGTTGGGTTGAGTGAGAGACTGACTCAAAGTCACCCAATGAAGTTCCATGGTTGAGGGTGGACCTGAACCTTGCTCCTTCTACGATCTTAATCACTGTTACCTCACTCTCTTTGGTCTTTTGCAGTGTCAGTAGGGAGAAATTGACATATATGGTGAAGATTTGGAACTCACTTTACTGTCACTTATAGGTCGTGCTTGACTATCATAATTGAGTCTGGGATTAGGTTGTAAATCTTTGTGGATGTAAGTCAAGGCATCACATAACCAGATTTAAGTTACAACCACTTATGACAATCGTTAAGCAAATGATGCTGTCGTTAAATGAATATGGTGGTCATTAAATGAATCTATTTCCCCAATGGGTGGGTTTTGTTGGAAAGCAAAAGTAAACGCCAGAAACTGGCAAAAATATCACAAATTGCGGTTATGTGATCATGGAACACTGCAAACTGCCACAAAGATGAGCTAACTGCCAAGCCTCCAAAATACAACCACATGATGCAGGGGGTTGCAACTATTGTAACTCCATGCAGAGATTGTAAGTAGCTCTGGGAGATCCATTGCAACTTTGAATGGTCATTAATTAACTGCTCATATGTTAATGATTTATGTTGTTTCAAGTATATGTTGCATGAATACTTCTGAAGCAACATGTTTGTTCCCGGATCTGCATGTTTTGTGCCTGCTTGCTTCATAATGTCATGGTATCCATTTTTAAAGCCTTAGTAACTCTTTAGTCTGAATAGCTCACTCATCAATACAGAGATGCTTAAACTTGAGAAAATAGGTTTATCCTTTTTTTCAATGACAAAACTAGGAATCTAGGCAATATCTGTCCACCTATGGCCACAATATTCAATCACCAAAACCGAAAGAAGCTTTTCTACTCCAAAACCAGTATCTGACAATAATCATGAACAATTCCGGCAGAAAGAAAAAGATAAATATTTCCATCCTCCAGTCTCATTTCTCTGCTATTTCCTTTTTTAAAAAAGGATGACTTGACTGGCCTTTTCTTATTCTGCAGAATTGTCACTTTAGAACCGATTTGATCAAGGGAACGTACGTATCAAACCATCACCATATAAAACTTACCAGGGATAATGAGAAATAGAAGTCTGGGTGCACTTTTATCATTCCAGAGATCTTCCCAAGGGCCACACTTGAGAATCTGTGTTGGGACTCCAGAAATGTAAGTGAACTCTTCATGTATCAAATCTTGCTCTTTAGAATCTGAGTTCATGCTTGCTGCTGAAGAGAAAATAAAGAGAGTTTAAAGGTAGCTAATTAGCTATCAATAATCATTCCATACTTGTTTGGCTTTATAAAGAAATGAACTGCCAGCAATTTCCTGGCCAAACAAGATAGAGGGGTTTTGTCAACTTCTACATGATGTTTTCAGAAATTCTCATGTAGGGAACAAGTAAAGTTAACAGCAGCTTCCTATGTTATTAAATGCTTGCAGAAGAGGCACTGATTCTTATCAGAATTGCAACTTGTAATTTACAAAATGAAAAGCACACAATGTTCACATTACGTAAAATAAAGCCTAACCACATCGTCAAATCAAGCGGCTGATGTTTGTTGCATATGAATTGGAAAAAATAAATACGTAAATGAGCAGGATAACAATTCAAGGCTTTCATTCCTAGTACATTCATGTCTTGAAAAAATGCTTAAGCAAATTACTGTAATGAAAAAAACAAAAACCAGGCTTATTTTAAACTTTGTCAAGGAAAATAAATTCTCAGATTCAATTTGCCATATTCAAACTCTTCAGTGCCAATTTTTTTTTATTAAAAAGAAATACTTCAATCAATGGGATTAGATCAGGCCTGGAGGGAATCCACTCCATTTGCTCCCTGCTGCATTCTGAGACTAACAATGTACAGTATTGCTTTGGAGGAGTGCTCCCCCTGCTCCTTGCAAATGACATGGGGGTGGGGAGGTGTTTTCTTAAGATTACCAAGAAAGAGGAAGGGTTAACATTTCTTTTAGAACTCTGACACTCTTATCAGTCTTCACGAATTAATGCCTTTTAGTAATAAAATCAGAAAATATCGTGGCATTATTTGACCCTGAGTATAGTTTGCTGCTTATGCAATAGTGTGTCTCATCCCTGCCACAGGAGAAATCAAACAGGAAATTATTTCCAGCTCCATCCTGAGGGAACAAGGTACAAAATTTCTCTTCAGAACAATCGGGATGATGCAGCCACATGTCGATCCAAAGTCTGATGTTGTTTATTCTTACAGAAGATTTAACAATCATCACATTATTTTACTGTAACCCCGGGGCCAGGTGATAATCCCCCCCCCCAAAAAAATCAACATCACAAGCCTACTTTTGCCTCTCTGCAAATTATTTATTGTTAACAGCTGAAAGAACTGTCCAGAAATTAGTAACAAATTTCCTTTTTTCCTGCTTGAGGGCAGGATGAGAACAACAACAAACCCTTCTTCTGTGGTATTTTTTGACCTGAGTTATAACATATATAGAAAAACCCAAGGGAGGAAACCAGGCACCTCCCCGGAGGGACTATGCCCACCCGGTGGCCAAAAGTTAGGGTTAGGCTAATGATCGTAGGAACAGTAGCCAAAACAAAACAGCTATTCCAAAAATGCAGGCCAGTGGGTGTGAAACAGATTTAACAGATAAGCAGATTTGGAAGGGACCTTGCAGGTCATCTAGTCCAACCCCCTGCCCAAGCAGGAGATGGAACTGTTTGCACTTAGTGCAAAGACGATCCTGAGCAAGACATTCCTTTGTTAACTCTTCTTTTCCGCACCAGATTGCCTCGCTTTTTAGTTTGCTCCATCAGCCTGAGTCCCATCGTTAGCCTACCTTCACTGCAGTGCAATTATGACCCCTTGACGGCTGTTGGCCAATAACTCCAGAAAAGAAGCAGAGCGCGATGGCTTCTCTGCCATCATCATCACCCTGGAGAAAGGAGGTGGGAAAGGGAGGGATTAATATGGGGGGGGGGCTGCAGAAGAGGAGCACCGGAGAAGGGCGAGGAAAAAACCAAACGAGGCAATCCCTTGGCCAAAGCACGTACCTTCCCCATTCAGCGGTTCTCGACCGGCTCTCAGCATCTCTCAGGCAGGGAGAAGCAGCAACAGCGGCTTCTGTTCCTCCCACGTACTGCCGGGCGGAAGTAAAAACAGTAGCGAGAGCTCCCGCGGCTCTTCCGCCCGGCTGAGACGTAACGGGGCGTCGAGAGTCGAATCGTTCTAAAGGTTCCGCCCCCCCCCCTCCCGCCTGCCGCTGCTGAACACAGGAGGCCGTTGGAAAAATGGAAACGTGGAGGTCGGTTAATTCGGTTATTCAGAAGCCTTCGCTTCTGATGCACGCATGCGCACTCCTCACTCTGTTCCTTAGTCGGGGCTTTCCTCGCATTCTTGTACTTGCACTAAGTTAGAAGATTTGAGTGTTCTGTGTCTGTCAGTCATCTCGTCTGTCATCTCATCCCTTCCTTCCTTCCTTCCTTCCTTCCTTCCTTCCTTCCTTCCTTCCTTCCATGTAGCCACCTATCTTAAACCAATTGAGTGGCTTACAACCAACGAATAAGATATTTATAATGAAAACATTTAAACCAAAAACATTAAAACCAATAGACTTTTTTTTCATCACGGTTAAGTTTCCCGTGCAGCCTGAAACAAATTCATTTTGCCAATCTCACCCTTTCCCAGCACTTGGAGGCAAAAGGCAGGTCTTGAGTGCTTTTTTAGAAAGTTAAAAGTAGACTCCCGCTCCAGCCCGTTTGCAGTGTAGAACAGCACTTTAATGCCCTGGGAGCCCCAGTGTTTTCTCCCGAGACTCAGGATGCTGCCTCCTCTCACTTCTAATCCTGAACTGAAATTGTGCCCTACTTTGGTATTCTTCCTAGATTCCTGGATAGACATATGGCAGTTTCCAGCATCCTAGATTTCGTTTGTGTTTATGGTCGCCTCTAATACATTTGCTACAGAATAGTACACATTTATGTATTAAGTCAGTATTATTTACTATCTTCCTGTTTTCTTAAAAGGGTGTTACAGTAAATAGCCAGCCAGGCTGCCCAAGTATAGGAACTGGGCTTATGTATATTCCCTTGCGCCAGAGGTCGTGTCATATATAGGTAATCCTCGATTTACGGCCAAAATTGGGACCAGAATATCTGTTATTAAAAAGGTTGTTAAGTGAGTCATGCCTGATTGTATTATTCTTTTTTTGCAAAGGTTTGTTAATTGAATTTCACTGCAGATAAGTGAATCACACAGTTGTTAAGCAAATCCCACTTTCCGCATTGACTTTGCTTGCTGGCTGGATAGGCTGAAATTGACACTCACACGACCCTGGGACACTGCAATCCTTGTAACAATGCACCAATTACTAAGTGCCTGAATGTTGATCATATGACTGTGAGGATGCTGCAATGGTTGTAGGTATGAGTACCCATTGTAAATCACGTTTTTCAGTGCCGTTGTAGAAATGGTTGCTCAACAAATGGTTGTAAGTCAAGAACTACCTGCAAAAGGGAAAGGAACAAGTCAGTTTGTGTCCTAATCTACAATGGAGGTACTAATACCACTCTATAAAGCCTTAGTAAGACCACACCTAGAATCCTGCATCCTGTTTTGGTCACCACACTATAAAAAAAGATGTTGAGATTCTAGAAAGAGTGCAGAGAAGAGCAACCAGGATGATTAGAGGACTGGAGACTAAAACATATAAAGAATGGTTACAGGAATGGGCATGGCTAGTCTAGTGAAGAGAAGGACCAGGGAAGACAGGATAGCAGTGTTCCAATATTTGAGGGGTTGTCATAGAGAGGAGGGGGGGGGGCAACCTGTTTTCCAAAGCACCTGAAGGCCAGATAAAGAATAATGGATGGAAATTGATCAATGAGGGATTCAACCTAGAAATAAGGCGAAATTTTCTGACCAAGAGAACAATCAACCAATGGAACAGCTTGCCTTCAGAAGTTGTGGGAGCTTCATCACTGGAAGCTTTCAAGAAGAGACTGGACTGCCATCTGTCGGAAATGGTGTAGGGTCTCCTGCTTGGGTGGATAGTTGGACTAGATGACCTACAAGGTCCCTTCCAACTCTGTTATTTTGTTACTTTGTTCTGAGGAAAGTAGGGCACTTCTCCACCTTGTGAACTTAAAAGCCTGCTTTGAGAAGACTGGAGCAATGTTAGAAGCCACTTGCTGAAGTTTATCAAAAGAATCAGTGGTGGGTTTCAATTTTTTTAACTACCGGTTCTGTGGGTGTGGCTTAGTGGGCGTGGCATGGCTTGGTAGGCATGGCTTGGTGGGCGTGGCAGGGGAAGGATACTGTAAAATCTCCATTCCCACCCTGCTCCAGGGGAAGAATACTGTAAAATCTCCATTCCTTCCCCACTCCAGGGGAAGGTTACTGCAAAATCCCCATTTCCTCCCAATCAGCTGGGACTTGGGAGGCAGAAAATAGATGTGGGCGGGGCCAGTCAGAATTTTTATTAACGGTTCTCTGAACTACTCAAAATTTCCACTACCAGTTCTCCAGAACTGGTCAGAACCTGCTGAAACCCACCTCTGAAAAGAATCTTTCAGAGTTTCCTGTTTCCTGCAGTGGCCATCAGGATGCCCTGGTAAGTGGGATAACAAGACATGTACAAAGAGCACCCACTTACTCGTGTTCCACAGCTGTTTCCATTTACCCATAAAGATACATCCCATCTTTTTGTTGTGTATAAAGCCAGCCAGGCTGCCCAAGTATAGGATCTGGGCAGTGTTATAAAGCAGTCTTATAGTACATAACACTGCTGCCTCCTTTTCACCACCACAACCTGTAAAGTGGGCTAGGCTACAGGAAAAGGACCAGCCCAATATTATCCAGCTGGTTTTCACAGTTAAGGGAGGATTAGAATTCACAGTCTCCCAGTTCCTAATATATCACACCAAACTTCCAAACCACTATACTAGTAAGATTGTATGTCAATTCCATATACACATACAAAGACAAAACAGTTTATTCCTTTCCTTTTCCAAGCATAGATTTTTATAGATAATTCTGAATGATAATAAACAACAATATACTGTACAACATAACAATTTGACACTAAATTCCAAAGTAAATTCAAAGATTGAGTAAAGCTGTCCATGGACCTATTTGACAAAAGAGAAGTTATTGGCAAAACTTGCAGATACAAATATGAATAATTGCTTTTTTATTCTCTTGTACCTTCTGCATGAAAGATCAATATTTAAGTGAAATTTTCACCAGCTGCACATATTTTCTTGAATAATATAGTAGAATACCAAGAATGCCTTGGAAAGATATTCAAATCCTATAGTCTATATCTAGAAAAATCAGAATTGTGCAAGTCAGAGTATTCCCTGTGACACTCAAGAAGTGAAAGTTGGGTTTTGATGAAGGAGTGGAAGAGTACTGATGCCTCTGAACTTTGATGTTAGGAAGGACTCTTGAAAATACCATAGACAGCCTAGAAAACAAACTGGTGGATTGTGAGCAAATCAACCCAGAGTTTTCATTTCAGGCACAAATGACTAGGCTCAAATTATCATACTTCAAACACATTATGTGAAGACCTGATTCTTTGGAGAAGACTATAATGTTGGGAAAGATAAAAGAAAAGAGAAGAGGACAACCAACAACAAGGTGGATGTCAGCTCCGGCGGGCCAGCCGGCCCAGAGCTGCCATTCAGAGGGAGTCATGCATCCAACGTCCAGCACAGTCACCATCCCAGCAAGCCCAGCTGAAACGTTGTCACGACATCGAGAGATGTAAGCTCTGTGGCCACGCTGAACCTCACCTGTGCCAGAAGCAACCAGAATGTGACCGGTCCGAGAAACCTTGCTGAACTGCCAGGATGCCACATGGCTGCCAAACAGCTGAGGGGCATGGTGATGACATCACCCAGGATGGCAGAGTGGGCCGAAAGAGGCCTAAAAGGCAGTGGGTGGGGCTGGAGGAGGAAGAACCCAGCCGATTAGGTAGGAGGTTTTGGCAAGCAGGCAAGCTGGGGGTGTAACTATATGCTGGCTTAAAGTTGAGAGCAATTACTCTGGGACACGTGGGAGGAAAGACCCAAGTGATTGGATGATGGGAGGGTTGGTGTTTATTGTATAAAAGGTAGCAGGGAGCATGGGCATGTAGCCCTAACAAAAGATTCAATAGAGATTGTCAGTACATGCCAGGAAGTTAATAAAAGAAGGCAGCAACAGACCAGGTTTGTGTCCTTTCTTTTGCATTCTGTTTGGAACCTGACAGAATCATTAGGGCTAGGGATATTGAGAAGAATCTCAAGAGGGACTTCATCCAGCCTGCTAGGTCCAGGGTAGTTATTTAGGGAGGAAAAAGATGGTGGGTTATGTCTATGTGTGGATTTTAAGGGAATCAATGCGGTTTGCATAGAGCATCAATACCCCCTCCCCTTCCTAAAAGACATGATGGCTCGATTGTCAGAAGGTTGTTAATTCATGAAGTTAGATCTCTGTGAAGCCTATTACAGGGTCAGGATTAAGGCTGGGGATGAATGGAAAACGGCTTTTAACTGTCCCCTGGGGAGTTATTAGTATAGAGTGATGCCATTTGGACTCCAAGGCGCACCGGCAGTGTTCATGCAGTTCATCAATGAGGTGCTGCATGAACACTTGTATAAGGGGGTGCTCGTCTATTTGGACGACATCCTCATATACACCCAGTCTATGAAAGAACATGCCCAGTTGGTACGGCAAGTGCTATGTAAACTGTTGAACGCTCACTTATATGTTAAACTCTCCAACTGTGAGTTCCACAAGACATCCCTGGACTATCTCGGCTTCAGAATATCACCAAAAGGTGTGGAGATGGACCCAAATAAGGTCAAGGCGGTTTAGATTGACAAGACCCTAAAACCAGAAAACAATTACAAAGTTTTTTGGGGTTTCCTAACTTCTACCATCAATTTATACCATCATTTGCCCAGGTAGCACTTCCATTCATGGATCTATTGCAGACTAAACACCTGACTAAAACCCCATATCCAAGTTACCTTGTCACGTGGACAACCACTTGACAAGAGGCATTCAAACACTTGAAAGACTTGTTCCCTAGGGAACCAATCTTATGGCATCCAGACCCATCCAAACCATTCGTGGTACAGGTGGATGCCAGCGAGGTGGCAGTAGGGGCAGTACTTCTCCAGGCCAATGAGGAGGGAACCCTCCAACCGTGTGTGTACATGTCACGGAAGTTGAACAACACTGAACGCAATTAGCCAATTTGGGAGAAAGAGGCTTTTGTGGTTTGGTGGGTGTTGATGATGTGGCGCCACTTATTGGAGGGGGGAGTGTCCCCTTTGAAGTATGGACGGACCATAAGAACTTGGAGGCTCTGCAATCCCCATGGAAACTATCCCCAAAACAGGTCCGCTGGGCACTGTATTTCCATAGATTTAAATTCAACCTGAAATACATCCCAGAGGGAGGAATTTCCTAGCGGATGCCTTATCCAGAAAACCACAATACGATAGTACTAGGGAGGTAGTCGTACAGGCAATATTGCCGGTACGATTGATCCAAGCAAACACAGCTCCAACCACTATAGCAGCTTCGCAGAGTTGCAGTGGCGAGGACATATCCCATGTTATTCAAGAAGCCTTCACCACCAACCCTTGGTTCAAGGAGACCCAAACATGGCTGATGAAAAGGGAGGGATTTGCATGGAAGGGGTCCAAGCTATATGTCCCCAAAACTGTACAATTAACAGTTTTACAGCGCTGCCACAATGTGCAGGCAGCCGGACATTTCGGCTTCCTAAAAACATTACATTTAATGAACTGGCAGTTTTGGTGGCCTCAGATGCGAAGGGATATAGAAGAATACGTACGGAGTTGTGTTATTTGTAGTACTATGAAAATCAAGCTGGGGAAACCTCCAGGGCTATTACAACCGTTGGCCAATCCAACTCAACCATGGCAACAAATAGCCATGGATTTTATAGTCGATTTGCCAGAAAGTCAGGGAAACACCATTATATGGACGGTCATCGACTTATTCTTGAAGCAAGCACATTTTGTTGCCTGCTCCAGATTACCTTCAGCGAAGACACTAGCAAGGTTATTTATTGTACATATTTATCGGTTCCATGGCATTCCACAGAGGATTATATCGGACAGGGGGGTACAGTTTACTGCAAGGTTCTGGCGGAAGTTCCTAGAACAAGTGGGTAGCAAACAGGGTCTCAGTTCAGCCTTTCATCCCGCCACGAATGGGGCAATAGAAAGAGCAAATGCCATGGTTGAACGGTATCTGCGTTGTTATGTGAACCATCAGCAAAACAAGTGGGCCGAACTACTCCCTTATGCGGAAGTAGCATATAACAACGCAGTACACAACAGTACCAGATTCACTCCATTCAGAGTAGCTACGGGGTGAGATTTCATACCTATACCCGAGTGTCCCTCAACTGTTACAGAGGACACAGATGTGCAGGAATGGATGGCCATTCACTCTGTCCATATGACAATAACTTCATGGAAGATACACCATACTATCTGAATCAGTATACATTTTAGATATAGCTCTTAAGGGGTAAGTTAATTCATTTTCTTTTTTTGCTTTAGTTCCAGCTAGAGGATAATTGTATTGGCAGTATCTGGTTTCACCCTATACAATTCTGAAGCCTGGTTTTAAATGTTATCCTTCCATTGGTTTAATTAATATACCAGAAGTATCACTATTATGCCAATTATATTTCTGTTTAGGACATCATTGACTCTTTTTTGGAACCTCTTTCTCCCTATTTCTGTTGAAAGTTTTAGCTGAAATAATAAGATTTGACTGACCAACCAACTGATTGTTTCCATCCCCTAATTACTCTGAAAGGAGAACCATTATATTTATTTTTACTAGCTAACCTGCTTGTCTGTAGAAGCTGGAATATGCAGATAATGAGCAAATGTGATTCACATGTATCTTGTATTATTCAATTTATCCCCACTTTTTTAAAGAGGCGGTGGTTCGACCCCTCCTTAAGAAGCCTAACCTGGATCCTGACGTACTTAACAACTACCGTCCAGTCTCCAACCTTCGCTTTTTAGCGAAGGTTGTTGAGTGCGTGGTGGCACAGCAATTCCCTCAATTCCTGGAGGAAACTGACTACCTGGATCCTTACCAATCTGGTTTCAGGCGTGGCCACAGCACGGAAATGGCATTGGTCACCCTAGTAAATGATCTCTGGCGGGCCAGGGATGGGGATTGCTCCTCCATCCTGGTCCTTCTTGACCTCTCAGCGGCGTTCGATACCATCGACCATGGTATCCTGCTGCAGCGGCTCAGGGGGATAGGGTTAGGAGGCACTGTTTTACAGTGGTTCTCCTCCTATCTCTCGGGCTGTCTGCAGTCTGTTTGGGCGGGGGGTCAGGGATCCTCCCAGAGGCCTCTCACTTGTGGGGAGCCTCAGGGCTCGGTTCTCTCTCCTCTGCTCTTTAATATCTATATGAAACCGCTGGGTGAGATCATCCGTGGTTTTGGGGTGAGGTATCATCAATATGCTGATGATACCCAGCTTTACATTTCCACCCCTGACCACCCTAGGGATGCCCTTTCCATGATGTCCCACTGCCTGGAAGCGGTGCGGGTTTGGATGGAGAGGAACAGGCTTAGACTCAACCCTTCCAAGACTGAGTGGCTGTGGATGCCGGCATCCCGGGATCTGGAGGTTCCATCCTTAATGATCGGAGGTGAAACCCTTGCTCCCTCCGATAGGGTCCGCAACTTGGGTGTCCTCCTGGATTCTCGGCTGTCTTTAGATGACCATCTGACGGCCGTAACCAGGGGGGCCTTCGCACAGGTCCGTCTTGTGCACCAGCTGCACCCGTTCCTAGACCGGGATGCCCTCGCCACGGTTACTCATGCCCTTGTTACCTCTAGGTTGGACTACTGTAACACCCTCTACATGGGGCTGCCCTTGGGGTGTGTCCGGAGGCTTCAGCTAGTCCAAAATGCAGCCGTGTGGGTAGTTACGGGGGCGTCTAGATACTCCCGTGTAACACCTCTCCTGCGTGAGCTGCACTGGCTACCGGTGGCACTCCGGATACGTTTCAAGGTGCTGGTGCTCACCCTTCATGGCTTAGGCCCGGGGTACTTGCAGGACCATCTCCAGCCGTTCTCCCATCGTCCTGTGCGCTCTCACAGAGTCGGCCTCCTCAGGGTGCCGTCGGCCAAACAATGTCGGCTGACGACCCCCAGGGGGAGGGCATTCTCTGTGGGAGCCCCGACCCTCTGGAATGGATTGCCCACTGAGCTCAGGACAGCCCCCGACCTTCTTTCCTTCCGTCGTGAGCTGAAGACATGGCTCTTCCGCCAATTAAACTGATCCGTTTGGGGGTACACTGGTATAATTTTAAATCGTTTTTTAATTGGGTTACTGATTTTAATTTGGTATTGTATTGTGATTTGTATTGAAGTTGTCATTTTGTAAGCCGCCTTGAGTCCCTAGGGAGAAAGGCGGCATATAAATCGCAATAAATAAATAAATAAATAAACTTTTCAATTTATATCATCCCAAATAATGATGTCAAAGCAGCACAGCTTGTGGTTCCCAGAACCTCTTCAAATATTGCCCCTGAATTTTAATTTTTAGCATGATTGAAGGGAAACACATGAAGAATTAACTACATTGTGTTACCTCAAATTGAATTGTTTCTGTCAATTATTTATTTTTCCTGGCCCTTATCTCTACTTCACCATGTTCCCATCCATTTACTAAATGCCTTGGTTCTGATTGGAGCATCAGGTCACAAGTAGCTTTCGGAGCAGCTACACAGCCTGGAAAAAGATCCTGTAAAATGCGAGGACAGTCGTAAGTTCGAGGAGTGGTCAAAAGTGCGAGGACCAGTCAAAAATAACTTTTTCAGCCTTCTGACTAGTCCCTATGCACATAGGGACTATTCAGAGGGCTGAAAAAGTGATTTCTGACAGGTCTTCGCACTTTTGACCGGTCCTCACCCTTATGACTGGTCATCATTTATGCCCATTGTAACATTCTTAACAACCGTGTCACTCATTTCACAACTGCTTCTCTTCACCATGGTGACAAGATAGGGCGAAAAACGTAAAATGTGAGGACAGTCGTAAGTTCGAGGAGTGGTCAAAAGTGCAAGGACCAGTCAAAAATAACTTTTTCAGCCCTCTGAGTAATCCAGAAAGAAGAAGAGACAGGAAAGGAAGAGAAGGGAGGAAGGGAAGGGAAATTAGAGTAGGAGTGAGGGTAAGAGAGGAAGGAAGAGAGGAGGAGAAGAAGAGGGGGGGAAGAGAAAGTAAGAAGGAAAGAAAAGAGAGAGGTGGTAGGTTTGAGGAGAAAGATTGCTGTACAGTAAAAAAAGATGAAATGGAAGAAAGGCAACCCCAAACAAATATAAAGATATTAAGATAAAGAATGAATTGTTAAACTTTAAAGAATAAAAGAGAATAAAAATGAATAAATAGCAGTAATTAGAAACACACATACAAACATACAATGTATTTTCTTTGAACAGAGTATTTGGCCAGTTCACAAATTTAAACAGTGTTTAGTCATTTCAATTAAATTTACAGTTTCTATATTTCCTTTTTGCCATATTTATTCCTTATCTATTTTTTTAAAAAAAATATTACCCTTCATCCTCATCTCTAATCTTAATCAAATTCAATTTTTCCCTTTTATTCTATATTATACCCCTTCTCATTGTCATCCATTTTTATATCCATCCTCACATTGGTTAATTATGTAATATTACAGTTGTTTAATATAAATTCAACGTTTTAATATAAATCAATTAGTTATATAACTATCTTTTTTGTATATTAATCAATATGAACATGAATATTCCAATTATTTCCATGCAATCCAATTTCTTACAAATCAATTAATTATATTTACCAATAATAATAAACCAAATAATTTCCCCCATATATTCCTCCAAACCACAATTTAACCATTTCTGCTTTCAACACAATATACAATTAATAGTTTCTCAATTATTACAATTCCCTATTTAAATAGAGCTTTTTTTCTTTTGTGTTTTAAAATCTTGAACTCTCCTCTTTTTCCCTAAAGAGGAACTACCTCTTTAGGGAAAACTACCTTTCCACTAAAGGTAGTTTGCACCTACCTTTTTTGGTGAGGAAAAAGAACATAAATTTGCCTGCCTAATTTTCCAACGTTGCAGCAACAGCAAAGCCAACAGCCTGCTTTACTTTCAGTTTCATTTTTCAGCATAGATAGGGGGAAAAAAATCTGCACTCTTTGCAAGCAAGCAGCAGAGCCCTGAGCAAAACAGCTGAGAGCAAATCAGCTGAGAGTCGGGAGGCCGATAGAATCAAGGGGCTAATTAGCCTATGCTGAAGCTCCGCGGGCCAATAAAATTACAAAAAAACACCGAACCGTTTGTTAAATTGCTGGCTCGCCCGCCCCTCGCCCACCACTATTTATTGGCAATAAATAGTGGTGCGGAGGGGTGGGGCAAGGGGCAGGGTGAGCCAGCAATTTAACAAAGGGTTCGGCCGAACCCCCTAGAGCCGGCAGAATCCCACCACTGGTTACAACTATCAAAACTAGAGAGGCACCAGGAATTTTCTTATAAGTCTAAAACATATGTGAAACGGCTCTTTAGTGCTATTTTTGTGTACATGTCCAGCTTTAACCCCTGTTAAAGCTGAACAAAAGAGAGATATTTTAATTGTCTGTGTATTCTAGCCAAGGCATGTATTTTACTGGCGTTACAAATGCAGAAAATCAGTATATGTAATTTAAGTATCATGTACCAAAACACTCACACTATTCCTAGGGTAAGACCCCATCCTTTGCTTATTCATAGTTGCAAGTAATATTTCAGCTTTTCTGCAGTTCTAGGTTTTTTTCATGTGTTATGGTCTGTTGAATCAAAGAGACTTGTTTTGAGACTCTTCAGCTGGTCAAATGCCACAAAAGCTGGCCCCTTGTACTTTCATGAAAACTCATTTTCAGGAGAAATGGTGCCCTTTGGTGCTATAGCACAGTGACAAGGAAGTATAAATGAACAGGTCAGGATAGGATAGCCAGCTTACCTGGTACCAGGTCCTTGACATATTCATTTTCAACTGTTTTCACTCTATGGCTTGGTTTTCCAGGCACGACCCTGAATCAGATCATTGCAACAGACCAGATCAAAAATGTGCCTTCCCACAAGCTAGTACCTCATGATTTTCCCTCCATTTTTATCCTCTGAAGGAAGTTGCACCAAGGAGGTTGAGCTTCTATAATTTAGGGAATCTCTTTAATTTAAATCTGTTAGGATATTAAATTTAGTAGCTGGAACAGTAAAGAGTACAATAGGCCAGAACACACAATTGTAGGCTGTATGTATAAAGGAGAATTTCCCCCTTTTTCCCTTCTTTTTCTTCTGTGTGTTCTGTATGCTGTTTAATTTACCTCATGATGTTCCCGTGTTCTTGACTATCTTGTGTTTATTCTTTCTGGATGATGACAAACCCTGTCTTATATTTTTTTTTGAACCCTAAAATAAGCACTTGGCCTTATTGCCATGTGCTCAAAAGCCCAATTGGGCTTATTATCAGGGGATGTCTTATTTTGGGCAGAACAGGGCGCGGGTGCATGCACACGCACACACACATACACACACACACTACAATTTTGTATCAGTGTATCAGACTTCATCTGGACAGCTGCTGCGTAATTCTGTCACATAACCCATCACCTTAGCCGTTGGGCAAGAAAAGGCCCAACAGCTGGGAGTTGAACTCAACTGAACCAGCAAGTTTTCCATCCCATTGCTTCCTTCCAGCTCACCCAAATGATTTTGGACAGGTGCACATTTACTTTTACTTTTTAGAGGAGGAATTTAGGGATAGAGTTAGCCAGATTGTGGATACAACCATCCATTGCTTGTTGTGGTTTACCTATTTGGCAGAAGAAAAAGTACTCATTGAGATGGGGGTTTCAAAGATGAATTTTTACCATCATCCATGGAGATGCCAGGAACTGAACTTGGGATCTTTGGCCTGCAAAACAAATGCTCTGCTATCCATTTATGACCATTCTCTTTCTCTCAGACTAGTCCACATCAATTCTCAGTGTACAATGTGGCATTGGAAGGCAAGGAACCAAGACCACCCTTACCTTCTTAAGCAGTAGATCCTGTTACATCCTCCCAGTGGGGGTTCTGCATGAGTTCAGAGCCAGCAAAATTTAGTGTGAACACTTTCAGTGCTTGGCTACCAGAGAAGGCAAAGGAAACATCAATGTCCTAACATATTGGCTTGAGGTATTTTCCTTGGCAAACAACTGCAGGTCCAGTGGCATACAGAAGAGTTTCAGAAGTTTGTGGTAGCATCTCAAAGCATCTAATCTATAGGAGATGGGTTATTCTGGCCAAGGTTCCTAAAGTCATAGGATCTATGTGTTGGCAGTTTAGTTGATGTAAATAATGCATTAATTGCCATGACCTATGGATTTTACTCCATTTTTGCAGATCAGCTTGAAATACCTCTTCCAAAGAAAGCACCAGCAGTATCCAAGCAAAATACAAAATTCCTGTTACACGTCAACCGTTGTGACAGCAAACGCCATCTAGGCACTGATGGTACCTCCTATGTTAATCTTGCCCTGTGAATGTATGGAAAATAAGTTTAAAAAGCAACCTGGGCAGGGAAAGAATCAAACATGTGGTAAAAAAACATGGAGCATGAACTGGAACTGAACAAATACATAATAAAATAGCAGTAAAGAGAAGCTTCAAAGCATCCAACAGTATAACAAGTTAGGTGGAGATGAATGTTTGATTAACACAGCTGTATGTGTTGGAATAACTCTTCCTGTATTTCTACCCAAGAGGTCATGAATTAAAATAAAACATTGCATGCTCTAGAAACAACACAATGCTTCCAGCAGTCTTCACTAGTCTCTCTGGCCACCTTGATTCTCTGAGCGAAATATTTCTGCATATTTTTATGACTGAAACATAAATGGGGGAAAGTGCTGAAGAAGAAACTAATAAAGCTTTGTGTTATGGATGAAAGATATTCAGTGGGTTCTCATCTATTTTCGTGATTATAAGTATACTTCATGTACCTAGTATAAGGACATTAAAAGGAATCCTTCCTAATCTATTCATGACCTAAAGTTAGCAAGATAATGAAATTCAGATTGACTGTACAGAAAAAGTAGAGATGTCATCAAAACTGCTTGCATTTTACATGGTAACATTCCGGCTTTCAGCACATCTGTATTACAGAAGAAATATAACATTTGATTTTTGGAAAATATCCCTTTCTACTCCTATTACTTTTTCTTGGGTTTGATTTAATGCAGTTTGTTGTTTCTGGCACATATGCCATGGCAGATCAGCTTCGTACATATTACTTTGAGTTTGAGGAGGTCTACATGTATAAAGTGTGGAAGATTTTTGCCAGGCACCTCAAATATGCCTCATCTGACTTGCAGGAGAATCCTTTTGGTAGTCATAGTATTTGGTAAACTTCCTAAGAGGAGCAATTTGAAAACAAGTTGGATCCAGACATGCCTCCTTGCAAATGTAAAGGAAAAAAATTAGCAAAGCCTTCCGTTAGAAGGATGGGATAGGGGGTGATGGTTCCTACTTGCAGTTTTAGTTCCTTCTCCCCTATTATTCTGGAAGGTGCCCAAACCAAAAGATAATACATACAGTAGAAGAGACATTAGATCAAGAAAGAGGCAGGTAATGTTGAGAAGGAGCAATCTTGATGTCAGCATTACCAGGTAGCCTAGACAAGAAATATAACCATATAAGTTTATTCAACTTTATTGTAAGGCTACATTAACAGAATCTTGCGAGGCTAAAAGTACAGTTCTCCTTTACAGCCTGAGAAACTAGAGTCTCTTGCCTCACCTACTAACCAGCTGTGGATTGTGTTGTCTCTTATCTAACTGTTCCCTTGGCAGCATCTTTTCATCTTCGTTATTCTGTTATCTCGTTTCCCAAGGTCTTTCCCACATACCCTTACTCCTAATACATTGCTACCAGTTAGTGAATGCTAGGTACAGGGAGCCTGTGTGTACCATCGAGATATAAGCAGATTCTTGGTCTATAAGTGCATCCTTATGTAAAGGCAGAGAGTGGGTTGCTTGATTTGGATTAAGGCTGGAGAAGAAAACTAATGTATCAAAGTTCACATTTGCAAACCAACATACATACTGAAACGATTATTCAAAATCTGGACTTTCACCTTTGCAAGGCAGTACCTTGATGTTTTGAAAAAGATGCTCACTAGAGAGAAGACCATTCAAAAACATGTCATCATCGTATTAAGAAAAACTGCAAAAGAAAAAAAAATACAGCAGGCAAATTTCTAAGCAAATGCCTATGGTTAGAGGTATACAGTACATGCAAAATTCAGTCTGAAGTGGTGGGGTTTTTTTTTCTGTATGTGAAAGTTGGATAAATTGAATCTCACCAATTTGTAAAAATGGGAAACAGAAGGAAGCCATAATGGATATACTAGTCATCCCTAGCTTGGACCCTATGAGAAATTAAATTAAGAGCTTAGGGGATGGAAAATTTCCCACCCCTCCTTCCTACCACAAACTTCAAAAAGCCTCTCGGAAAGGTTGAGAGGCCCTCCTGAGAGATGTATGAGGAGCGTGGGGGAAGGAAGAAACTTTTCCTCCCATAAACATTCTAAAGTAATTTTATATAACAATCCTAGCCAAATTTTGGGAAGTTTACTCTCTCACAACAGTCTTCTGCTTTGTTCATCAATGCCCTTTCACCCTCCAGTGCGGGGAGAGACACAGGTTAAGGCATGGGTAATAGGAAACTTTATTCCATTTATTTGAATGTTCAAATCATGTGCCGCAGCTGGAAAGTGTCAAGCAACCTCACTGTTTTCCAATGGATCTGCAACTATTGCTGACATGTCACATTGACGGACATAAATGTATAGCAAGGAATACCTGGGATCATCTGTGTGAAGTAGGAGAAAAAATAATTTTTATACAATTTTTTTCTGCCTTTTTTTAATATACATAACTCAAGGCAACAAAGATAAATAATACTCCTTTCAAAGTGCAGTCCTAACTTGAACTTGTAATACTAGAGATTCTTGTAAGTAGGCAATATCTTTCAGGATATATTGGATGTTGACATCTCTGCTGCACAGTATTTCAATTTACTTCTTCCTTCTTTGGCCTTTGAATTGGTTACTGTCTGTCCATTGGCATCCTTTAGCATAGCTGATTTGAGTTTCTCCTTCTGAGTTTAGACATCTTTTTGAGACCTTTTCTAGTTTTTTCATGTGAGTTTCCATCTTCGGTGTCTTTACATATGTTGTTAGAATACCGCTTCTTGTCTTTTTAACAATTCTCTGAAACTTTTTATTAAATTCCTTTCTCAGATTTTGTCTTGCTTGGCTTTGGCTTCGCTTCTTTTCTTGGACATTTCCATGATACGTTCTGACATCCAGTTTGCTTTCTTCTTTTTCTTCATTTTTAGCAGACTGTTTTCACATTCTTCTTTAACCATTTCTTTAAGGTCATCCGACAGCTCCTCTGGTTCTCTATCAATAAGGTTGAGGACTTCAAGGCAATTCCTGATGTTCTCCTTGAAAATGGCTGGTATATGCTCAAGATCATATTGTGGAATCTGGTTAGTGTTCCTCTTCTTTAGCACAATTTGGAACTTGCACATGAGCAGTTCATGATCTGTTCCACTCTCAGCGTCTGGCCATGTCTTTGATGTTATAATTTGCTCCTTTTGGCAATAATATGGTCAATGTGATTTCTATGTACTCCATCTGGTGATGTCCCTGTATACAGAAGTTCCTTTGGTTGTTTGGAGACATAGTATTAGCTATGAAAACATACTTTGAGTAGCAGAAGTTGATAAGTCATTCTCCTCTTAATTTCATTTCCTAAGACATCCAATCCAATTTCATTTTCCTCCTTAATATTTCCAACATTGGCATTCCAGTTTCCAGTCACAAGCAGTGCATCTTGCTATACGCTTCCTAACAAAAAAAAAAAAAAGCAATAGGTTTTTACTTTGTTTTTCATGTCCTAAGCATTAAAAATATGATATTCTGACTCAAAGGGTTCAATGCAATCCCAATCCATTTCAATTTGCTCATGCATTATATATCAGTTTATGGTAATTTCATTTCATTTTTCACTATGTTGAGGTTTCTTGTATTCATACGCTTTAAGTTTCATGTCCCAACATAACTCTGTCGGCAGCTTTGAGTTGCCTTTCTGTCCTGCTTGCCCGGCCGTGCCGTGCCGTGCCATGCCGTGCCGTGCCCCGCCCTGTCCTGCCCTGCTCTGCCCTACCCTACCCTAGTCTACCCTACCCTACCCTACCCTACCCTACCCTACCCTATCCTACCCTATCCTATTCTATCCTTTCTGAACTCCCCTCTTTGGTAAGATAGCCAATAGTTTAAACATCTAAACATAATTAGGCTAAAATAGTAAACAAATAATGACTATTTCATTGGGAAATAGTAGGATAATGGCATTCAGGGAGTATAGAATCTAAATAGCTTTCTACTTTTCAATTTAACTGACATTTGCTCTCTACATTCAGGTTCTGTATTTTTTTTTTAAAAAAAATCATGCCTCCATTGGTTTTGTAATTGACTATGAACAGATTATTATTTCCTTCCATGCTCAGTTGTATTGCTCAATGATAGACAGATTCCATAGGAAGAAAGTGGTCTTTTAAATATTCTGGTCCCAATCCATAATGACTTTTAGGTGAAAGCCAATACCTTGAATTGTGACTTGAAACAGAACCCAGAGTATTTGGTGTAATGCAACCTTCCTTAGCCAGGGCAATCTCCAGATGCTTAGTCTTCAACCTACAGAATTCCTCAGCTACCATTGTCCTAGCTTAATATTCTGAGAGTTGAAGGGTACTTTCATGCATCCAAACAATATGCTCAGTTTAGGAAGCCAATCTCAACATAAGCAAACTGAGGCTGAGTCAACCAGAAATCTTTCCACTGGCCAACAAAGATATGTGGCACCTTCTTTTTGATCTGGTTATTGCCTTTGCTGTATTTATTTTCATAAAACAAAAGGGTGTGGGCTTTTTTAAAAAGACCACTGCTAGCTGCAAATCTGCCCTTACAGATAAAGGATATGAGAGTTTTATATCAGCTGTAAGGAAATAGTAGATGTAAGAGTCTATGAGGTGGAGTTTGGCAGGAGTTTCTACCTACAGGAAGAAACTCCTCCCCTAAGCCACCATGGAATTGCAGTGTTGCAATTATTACAGTATAAAGTTAGAGGAAGGTGAATTGAGCTGCTCGGTGCCCATAATATGATCTCACAGAGACACAGGGTCCATCTGTTAACAATATATGGCCCTAAATCAACCCATCTTCATGAGTCTACGACCGGCTGGAATTTCTAAGTGCTTTTCTACAGGGGTGAAATCCAGCAGGTTCTGACAGGTTCTGGAGAACCTGTAGTGGAAATTTTGAGTAGTTTGGAGAACCAGCAAATACCACCTCTGGCTGGCCCCCGAGTGGGGTGGGAATGGAGATTTTGCAGTATCCTTCCCCTGCCATGCCCATCAAGCCACACCATGCCCACCAAGCCATGCCCACAGAATCAGTAGTAAAAAAATTTGAATTTCACCACTGCTTTTCAAGGGTACCTCATGTACTGTAGGACGTATAATAGTAATCTAATCAAATGGGCCAGCAGAATTAAAACTAGAATTCTGAACTATCCTGTGATTTCTACTTAGCTAACAAAAAAAAAAAAAAAAAAAGGTTTCCACTCCTCAAACACCCCTTTCCTTGACAATATCCTGGAGTGGCTTTGTTTGGGGATAGGAGAGATTGTTTCTCTGTCGTAGTAATAAAATAAAAATCTGTTTTATCCCTGTTTATCTTAGGAAATCTAATGAGACCTCAGCACATTAAATATGACTACAGAGTAACAGCTGTATAAAAGGAAGAACTGTCCAACGTCATGATCTGAGCACAAACTCCGCCACATATGTTAAACAGTTATTGTGTACGACGGAATGAGCTTAATTGTATTTAGCCATGCTGTAATTTGCAAAAGGATTGTTCAACATGCTGCAAGATGTCAAACTCGTATTTTTAATATGCTGGGCAAGTCATCAAATAGTCAGTGTTCCTTGCTTCATCCTTTTTTGATTAGTAGCCTTGCAGACAGATTTGGAAAGGTATATGGAAACAATGTGGAGCTGAACAACGAAGGCAAAGGAGTGATAATCTGAGAGAAAAGCTGGGAATTGGTTAACTGGATGTGGAGGGGGAGGGATTGTGACATGGGACATGGTGTGTTTTAAGAAAAGTATTTGTTGGTCTATATCAGTGTTCCCAAGTTTGGCAGCTTAAAGATGTGTGGAATTCCCCAGCCTGGTATGTTCTAGAGCAGTGATGGCTAACCTTTTCTGGCCTGAGTGCCCAAAGCATGCTCGAACCCCCAAAATGCAATGTGAGTGTGGCCCCCGTGCATGCACCCCACCCAGTGGTGGGTTCCTCCCGGTTTGGCCTGGTTCGGCCATGCCGGTAGTGGTGATAATATGATGTCACCGAACTGGTTCTCTTTGTTCAGGAGCTGGGCCTTCCTGCCCCCCCCCACATGTTATTCTTACCTTTTATTTGGCCCCACCCCAATTTTTCACTGCCTCCCGAGTCCCAGCTGATTGGCTGGAAGGAAAAAACTGTTTAAACTCTTGCCGCGGGGCTTCAAAGGGCCACCCTACAGCTGATCAGTGTTAAAAGGCAGTGTGGTGGTAGACCAGTGCGCTCCAAAAACAAATGGGTAGACCAGGATGCTCAAAAAACAAATGGATAGACCGGGATGCTCCAAAAACAAATGGATAGACCAGGATGCTCCAAGAACAAATGGGTAGCTCTACAAGCAGTTAAAAGCCTGGTAGACCAGTACCTCTGCTAAATCCTAAAGAATTGTCACATGACCATCAAACCACACCCATAAAATAAGCCACGCCCAAAGAACCGGTAGTAAAAAAGTTTAGAACCCACCCCTGGCCCCACCCCTGCATGCACCCCGCCCCCGCTCATCTGTGCATGGCCCCCCACACACGCTCCAACCCCTGTGCATGCACAACAGAGACCCAAAGACCAGCTGGCTGGCAGGAGGTACGCGCACATGTGCGGCGAAGCTGAACTGGGGTGACAGCTTGTATGCCCACAGAGAGGGTGCTGCATGCCACCTCTGGCACGCATGCCATAGGTTCACCATCACGGCTCTAGAGTCTGAAATAGAATCTACAATTTTATTTCAATGAAAGGACATTTTATGGGAAATGTTAAACTGTGCATTTATTTCAAATTATAAGGAATATTTCACACATTGAGAGAAGCAGTTTCCCATTCCATAAGTAGTGGCAATCATCTATGACATATCTGTTATATTACCATAACTTTTTAATGTGAATGAACAATAAATGTGATCAGTGGTGGGTTTAAAATATTTTTACTACCAGTTCTGTGGGTGTGGTTTGGTGGGCATGGCATGGCTTGGTGGGCATGATAGGGAAAGGATACTGTAAAATCTCCATTCCCACCCCGCTCCAGGGGAAGGATACTGTAAAATCTCCATTCCCTCCCCAATCCAGGGGGAGGTTACTGCAAAATCCCCATTTCCAGCTGGGACTTGGAAGGCAGAGAATAGATGGGGGCGGGGCCAGTCAGAACATTTACTACCAGTTCTCCGAACTACTCAAAATTTCTGCCACCGGTTCTCCAGAACTGGTCAGAACCTGCTGAAACCCACCTCTGAATGTGATACAAGTTTAATATACAACTGAAACCAGTGCTTTTCCTCTTGTAACTGATGGATAAACAATTGAAAAAAGAGTCATGAAAAATATATTTATATATGATAATCATGGCAAAATTATTGTACACATAAAGATGGAAAGGTTTGGCAATACATTATACACAGATACACACACACACACACACATACACACATACATATACACACACTGGAGGGATGGTTGGTGAAGATGAATCAACTTGTTGAGATAGACAAGCTGACTAATTTGATTACAGAAAAGACAGTATTTACATTCCAGTATCTACTGGAAACCCATAAGGGACTTTTTCCATAAAACAGTAAAAATGAATTTATGATCTATTGATTTGATGGATAGGATAGATTATAGAAAGAAGGGAGTCATTGTGAAACTTTAAAAAAAAGAAGATAAATCTACAATTAAACTCAAAACTGCTCTAAAAAAGATTGGAAGCTACTTCTTTATATTTTTTTCTTTTTTCTACTTTTTAATTATTTTTCCTTTCTTTTTTCTCTTTCCACTTTAGCTTTTGTCTATTTCTTCCTTTTTTTTTTTTAATTTGATTTATATGCCGCCCTTCTCCGGAGACTCAGGGCGGCTTACAATGCGCTCACAATGCACTAAGCATCCTTTTTCCTTTTTACTCCAGTGCATTAATTTTACTCATTTTTAAAGTTTTCAATAATTTTATATTAAAAAATACAAGATCTTTTGTATAGTAAATTAAAAGATCCATCTATTTACCAATCTTTCTATGATATCCGCATAAATTAGCTACCAAGTCTGATTTGTAAAAATTTGGGTGACCAATAGGTAGCAACAAGGAGATACAATCAACTTTCACTCTTTGCTGCCATCTAGTGACTGTATAATTTTTGCAGCCTCATTTGAAGCTGTCCAAAATAGGACAGAGAAAAGCCTGTAGATTTTTAAGGTTTTCTAAGGTCACCCATTTGTAAGGATGATATAACACCAAAATGGAGATTTCTGTAAATGGAGATTTCTATAAATGTAACCCTTCCTTCCTTCCTTCCTTCCTTCCTTCCTTCCTTCCTTCCTTCCTTCCTTCCTTCCTTCCTTCCTTCCTTCCTTCCTCCCTCCCTCCCTCCCTCCCTCCCTCCCTCCCTTTTCCATACAATATGAGAAGAGCTATATACTTCACAGGTTTTAACAAACACAACAGCAAGAGAAGAGACTGGGAGGGCTACAAAGCTGCACCAGCTAAAAATTGAATCTTTCACAACTGATTGGTTAATTAAAACCTTGATGCCACTCCGCAGCCACAGCAATAGCAGTTTGCCCTTTGCTGACATTTTTTATAGCCTTTTCATGAAGCAACCTTTAAGGATGGTGGGAAAGAGAGATAATGGTTGAGGGGAGGACGGTTGGCCCTTCATCACAGAAAAAGAAGAGGTTTTTTTATATATGGCTGCATTCAATTTGCCACATGAAAATAAACCGGTGGCCTAAAAATAAACTTCAATGAGCATTTATTATATTTGAAAGCCACAAGAAAAACAAAATGCAAAGCACTGAGGACAAGACCAGATTGATTACAGAAAGACACTCTTGGAGATAAGGGAAGACAGCTGGCTGGGTTGTGGAACAGAAAGGAAAACGGGGGGCATGTTTCTGAACGGCACATGGCTGGAGCCCATGAACCGAGCGAATGCTGTTTTATTACAAGGATCTCATGGAATGAGTTGTCTATATATCAGATTTTCCCAATCTTGAGCTATCCAGATGTTTTGGGACAGAGCTCAGCATTCTAGGTATTGATCACAACACACCCAGAGGATGTTAAGGAGGGGAAGGTTGAGGCATACATGTGGTTAAAACCATAGAGGTGATAATTTAATATGAAGCTGCCCTGTCTCACCCATGTGGTCAAGGAAAGTTCAGAATGGCAATTTCAGGAAACAAATTATTTATGCATGACTTTGAAAACTTGTTTTTCCACCAATCAATGGGCACCCTGCGTGAGATAGCATTTCTCTAAACATATCTCTGTTGACTAAGAATTGGGATAAGAGAACTCCCACCAGCTTTTAACATGTTCCATGGTTTTCCTCCACCCATATATGTGTGTGTATGTATGTGTGTGTACATATATGTGTGTGTGTGTGTGTGTGTGTGTATATATATATATATATATCATATATATACACACACACATATATATATACACACACACATACACACACACACACACACACACACACACACACACACACACACTAGTGGGTTTTGCTTACCTTCGCTACCGGTTCGGAACATTGAGCCCGCATGTGCGTGTGCTTGCTTCTCTCTTGCATGGCACTTCTGCGCATGTGCAGAACCTTCTGTGCATGCACAGAGCATCCATGATGATGTCCGGGCATGTGGGCGGAGCCTCCACCGCCGCTGCTACCGGTTCGCCTGAACTGAGGTGAACCAGTAGAAACCCACCACTGATACACACACATCTACAGAAACTAAAACTTGGAATGAATATACTTTGCACTTTAGTGGGTAGTTTTGAAAACTAAAGGGATTATTAGAGTGGGCAACATACAGTCCTCCTGATATTGCTAAACCTCAGTCCAGGAGCCCACTGGCTGAACAGTTTGGGGAGTCTGGGAATCTGCTATGTGATGATTTCTCAGCTGAACATCACCTGGAACAAGAAATTTGCTGGGGTTTTTTTCTTAGCAAAAGGGTAACTTAAGACATCAATATCAGTTTAAAAAAATAAATAAACTCAAAATTCACTTCCATGATTTGTGTTCCTTGATTCCCATTGGTTTCACAGGTTCTTAATGATAGCAGATACTTCTATTGTATGACCTGCAACTTTGCCGTTGAAAAGAGTTTCTAGCATTCTGTCTGTCAGAGTGTTTACAGCGTGGCTACTATTTTGAGACCACCCAGGAGCAAAATGCAGGATACAGAGGCTTGTCTTACAAACAGTGGTTTATAGAGAAGACTTCTATTTACAGGCATAGAAGTGGTAGGCACATACCAGACAAGCAATCATTCTTCAATCCTACACGGAGAACTACAATGCAGATACATGAGGAGATACACATGGAGAGAGAGAGAGAGAGAGACGCCCTCTAATGGCCTTTCTTATATAGACAGCTTCTTAAAGTGGCAGTAACCCTGCTGACTCATTCTCATTTCAACATCTCGATTTACAGCCTTACAGCAGCTGGTCAGTTTTAAATCTGCATTACACTGACACTGTTGATGAAAAATCTCAGTCATCCAGGCACAGGTGTCTGAAGGTTGAATCGTGACAAGTGGACAAATTTTTGTAAGCTTGAGAGATTTCACTGCTCATCCAAGCAGCTTCATCATTCAGAGCAAGTCAGTTTTGCAGAGAGTCGTTGGAATGTACCAACTCCTGCCACACCAACCTCAGGAGTTTCCTCCCCAAAGTGTCCGGTTGCAATATTTCTAGCAATCTCTTTAGCACAATAGCTTTCCATGTATAGAGCTTTTGTTGTATCAAAGAGTAAGACTTTGAAACCTCTCCTTGCTTTTATTCTAAGATATAAATTAGCTCACAATTTGGATAAATTACAAAATTGTGTCAATCACCATCTAACCTAGTATTGTCTTAGCTGACAATAGCAATGCAATGAAGCTCATCACATCCAAAAATGATGACCATAACCACCGTCCATCCCCCCCTCATGAAGCTAAAACTGAACTGAAAATAGGACTTTTAAAATGATGATTACAGGAATATTCAGTGAGTGAACAATAAAAAGGTGCTTTAAGAAAGATGTCTGGAACTGTGTGGATTAAAAATGATGCTGAGAAGCTGAGCAAAACGGGATGCCAAAACGAAACAAAAATAAATCAGCCCTAGGCTACTCATGTTTTAAAGTGATGGTGCATGTGTGGTCCTCCAGATGTTGAGGACAGCTATCAAAGTCAACATGGAAAATGCAAAAAAAAGAAAAAGAAAAAAGATGGACACGAGATCTTCTGCATTGGCTTTGAAAGAAACTTGAGCGCTCTTTGAGTCATATGTTCATGTTTCCTTATGGTTTGCTTCAGGTTCCCAGTTAACCCAATCTGGGGGGAAGAATGTAACTTCTGATAAATTCCAAAAATAGGGATTCTTACACATTATGAAGAACTTTGGCTTTATCAGACCTGAGGCTCAGCTAAGAAAAGTATCCTATGTGGTTGATGTATAGCCTAGATTTAATAACATGTTAAAAGGCTAAGATGCTATATATTAATATGTAAATTACGATGTAAAAAAAGATGTTGAGACTCTAGAAAGAGTGCAGAGAAGAGCAACAAAGATGATTAGGGACTGGAGACTAAAACATATGAAGAACGGTTGCAGGAACTGGGTATGTTTAGAAGAGAAGGACTAGGGGAGACATGATAGCAGTGTTCCAATATCTCAGGGGCTGACACAAAGAAGAGGGAGTCAAACTATTCTTCAAAGCACCTGAGGGTAGAACAAGAAGGAATGGGTGGAAACTAATCAAGGAGAGAAACAATTTAGAACTAAGGAGAAATTTCCTGACAGTTAGAACAATTAATAAGTGGAACAACTTGCCTGCAGAAGTTGTGAATGCCCCAACACTGGAAATTTTTAAGAAGATGTTGGATAACCATTTGTCTGAAGTGGTGTAGGGTTTCCTGCCTGGGCAGGGGGTTGGACTAGAAGACCACCAAGGTCGCTTCCAACTCTGTTATTCTATTCTATTCTATTCTATTCTATTCTATTCTATTCTATTCTATTCTATTCTATTCTATTCTATTCTATTCTATTCTATTCTATTCTATTCTAATATTGTTCATTAGAATTCATAATATGAACTACCTTTTTTCCTTTTTTTTCAGAATATTATTATATGGAAAATGTATTTTCACTCAAGTTGTTTTATTTCTGCCTGTTAATTTTGCTTATAAGATTCAGAGAAGGTTGGAGAAGTCAGTTTCCAGCCAACTTATTTTTTAGCTGTGTTAATGTTAACACATTGGAGCAAACAGGTTTAGCTACTGATGTGGCCATTTTTATCCTCTCTTCCCCTAGGAGTGTGTAAGTTTGTTTTTTATGCTACTTTTTTTATAACTGTTGTTTTTACATTTGTTGTTTTTATCTAGTTATGGTGCGCTGCCCAGAATCTCTTTTGGTGAGATGGGCAACTCTACTAATTTGATTAATAAACTGGGTTCCGGTGAGTTCTTTAAAAACAACAGGGAGGCACTGGAATCAATCTCTCGTATGAGAGAGATTTTTCCAGATGTGTAAATAAGTTTATCAAAATCTTATTTGCATAAGCAATTTGAAGCAGCTGACAGCCGTTCTGAAATATGTAAATAGCATAGTTCCTATGGCTGACCATAATGGCATATGGAGGAATTCTGTTGGTTTCATTGAAATGTTGACGCTCAGAAATCTATGCTATTTTTGGTTCTTACATACATGTAATTGTGAGGTGTTGCTTAAAATTTTTCGCTTCTCAACAAGTATAAAAATGGAAAATTAGGCAAAAGCTGGATCCCAAGAAAATGACATGAATGCGAGCGCCATTCCACATGGAAAATTGGGGAGAAGCATGCATGCATTATGGAAATGTGTCTGCTAATGATCTCACTGTTTATTGTTTCCATATGCTTATTTCTAAACAGCATAATTCAAGGAATATGTATCGTTGACCTTTTTGCAGATGGGAATGAAATATAAAGGGGATACACCTACAGTTCTAATTTTGTTTATTCTGTTGTTTTAAAACTATTTGCGAGGATCCTATAGAAAGAGAGATAAAAGTCAGTTCCTGGGTTCTCCTTTTTCATCTTTGTGCATGTCTATGGAGATTCTCAGTCATCCAGGTCATGATTGTCCCAAAGGTGCTTTTTTCAAGAGGCAACTGGACTTTCTGGTTTTTCTTTGAAGATGTTTCGCTTCTCATCCAAGAAGCTTCTTCAGCTCTGGAAAAAAAAAACCAGAAAGTCCAGTTGCCTCTTGAAAAAAGCACCTTTGGGACATCTTTGTGCATGTTCTAAACCTGGAAGCATGGATGAAGTTACGAAGATGAAGAGTTTTATAAATAAGATTGGACTTTCATTTGTAGAAACTGGGAACATACAGGTAGCGCTCAAAGTACAACAGTTCGTTTAGTGACTGTTGGAAGTTATACCACCACTGAAAAAATGACCCATGACCATTTTCACACTTACAACCGTTGCAGCATCCCCATGGTCACGTGATCAAAGGACACTTGGCAACTGACACATATTTATGACGATTGTAGTGTCCCGGGGTCATGTGATCACCTTTTGTGACCTTCTGACAAGCAAAGTCAATGGGGAAACCAGATTCACTTTACAACTGGGTTACTAACTTAACAACTGCAGTGATTCATGTAACAACTTGGGCAAGAAAGGTCATAAAATGGGGCAAAATTCAGTTAATGTCTCGCTTAGTAACAAAAATTTTGAGCTAATCTGTGGTTATAAGATGAGGACTATCTTTACTGGTTTGTAGATCACTGATTTTATTAATCGTGCATCCAGCAATGAATGCTCCCAAGTCGTACATTTTGAAATCTAGCAGGTTCCACATTATGCAACATTCTCTCCCTCCCCCCCCCTTTCTCTCCGTATGTGTGCCTGTATATAAAACAGTTTGCAATAACAATTACCTAATATATTTTTCAATTATTAAATGCTGGTCATTCCTGGCTTTTGAAGACATTCTTTCAAGAGAAATTACATAAATTTCACCTAATTTATGCCTCTTTCCCTTTGGCTTTGAAAGACTGCTGAAATCTCTGGCAGAACATTTTTTTAAAAAAATTGTGCCAAAGCATTTTTAGAAAACCTTGTCTCTGTTAGAAGAACCAAATATGACATTTGGTTTCTAAATGTTCCAGAGAATGATTGTCCAGGAAGATAATGCAAGGGTGACTTCAAACAGAATGTAAGACTGGGAAGGCATTGGGTGGTAAAATGAAAGAATGGTGAATGGACATAAGGAAACAATGAGACACTCAACACAGAATCTGGTTCTAAAGGAGGCAGTGCTCATTTTCAGAAAAAAGCTCTTCTTGTTGTTTACTCATCCTCAGGAGAAACATTAGTGGTTACTATATGCTTATTTACTCCTCTTTTTATAATCCTAACAAATTGTTTTGGCTGAGTCTAAGAAATCTGAAGAACAAACTGCACAATAAAAATAATTAGGATAGATGCAGAGATCAAACTGATAGAAAGCTTTAGGCCCGAGTGTAAAGCTTTCCTCTCAGAACCTGCGGTTTGGACAACATTGTGGCTTCATCTATCATGTCTTTAAAAAATAAATGCTGGAATATATTTATTTGCTTGGCAAGAAGATGGTGCGGTTGTGAGTTTAAATCATTGCATTTCACATGCACTTCAAGACAGATGAAATGTGTAATCAGCCTTTTTTTTTTTTTTTTAATGAGCTGTTGGTACCCTGGAAGGTAGATTTCCCCAAGGCTCAGTGCAAAATCAATGCTGGAATACATTCTTAGATCCCATGCTCACATTACTCTATCACATAGACATCAATCTCCCTGAAGCTATAAATGGTTCATTTGCATGCCTTGAATGTAGATGGCCAAACATTCCACCCTCAGAATCAGAATTTTCAATTGTACATAGTGAAAAGATTCTGTATTGGGTGTATGAGCCACGGTGGCACAGTGGTTAGTACTGCTGGCTGCCTGCAATTTGGCAGTTCGAGTCTCACCAGGCTCAAGGTTGACTCAGCCTTCCATCTTTCTGAGGTTGGTAAAACGAGGACCCAAATTGTTGGGGGAAATATGCTGACTCTGTAAACAGCTTGGAGAGAGCTGTAAAGCACTGTAAAGCGGTATATAAGTCTAAGTGCTATTGCTATTGCTATATACATGCAGAGCCTACATTATGGACTCCAGCCCAGGGGTGAAATCCAGCAGGTTCTGACAGGTTCTGGAGAACCAGTAATGGAAACTTTGAGTAATTCAGAGAACCGGCAAATACCACCTCTGGCTGGCCCCAGAGTGGGGTGGGAATGGAGATTTTGCAGTATCCTTCCCCTGCCACATCCATCAAGCCACACCCACCAAGCCACACCACGTCCTCCAAGCCACGCCCACAGAACCAGTAGTAAAAAAATTTGAATTTCACCACTGCTCCAGCAGTGATTGAATGCAACTCATGAACCCAGTAGCTGATTGAACTAACCTGAACGTCTTCCAGCATTCATCTTCATCATCGTCATGGTTGGGAATGTTGGGAGCTGTAGCTGTGCTGTACCAAGACCACAGGTTTCCCACTATCAACAGGATCAGTTGACTAGGGACTAGGGAAGCTCTCATGTGAAAGACAACTTGCTGGGTACATCCTTGCCAGAAAGTACTTTCTGACTACACGTCAAGGTCTATCTCCTTCCCTCGTGTTTCTCATCGCTACTCTTGTCCCATCAGAATGTTCTACTTTCAGCATTCGCCTGTCCTTTGCACATGTACAAACCTCCTTTTTTAGACTGAGGGTCTTAAAAAAAAACCCAGACATGGCGAATTTGAGAAAGTTATTTAAAATTCACCCTTGCATACCTCAAGGACAATCTGCTGAAGCTGCTCCTATCCTATGCTCATGCCAGCTTAACTTTACACAGGTTTATAAAATCTGGACAGCATTGAAACTGGTTGACCACTCCCAGTAATGTATTCAGTCTGGACTATAACTGTTTTTAAAGTCATGTCCTTCCATGGTAGAATTTCTTCTGCTGCTGTGCCTTCCTGTTCCTGAAACAACTGGTTTCCTTCCTGCGGGCAGGTCTTCCTAGTGTATATACTTCTCTCTCTCTCTCTTACTCTTACTCATAATATTGGAACCAGCAGGCATCCAGTTCAACTAAATGGTGGGAAGGGTGGGACCATTAGAATAATCCTTTCCTGGAGGTTAATGGATTCCAAAAAGTTCATGGAGATTTTCTAGCTCATATTGCAGATGTACTCTAAGTCTTGGTCTTTGTGAAATACAAAGAATTCAAAGGTGAATGGGGAATTTGGCCAAGCAGGGAATCACCTAGAAGTTGCAGAACTTTTTTTATTGACTTTGATTACAAAATCATCATACTCATAATTTAGACAATTCTCCTCCCTTTGAGTTCTCCAGGTATTCAAATAAATGCCTGAAGCAATTTAATGGAAATATCTGACTGTGGTACAGTAATAGCTTAGATCAGGGCCAACAAACTGCAGTTTAATCCATACAAGGCAGAGAAACTATTCTGGATGTTCAAGAGAATAGTGTTCAACTTTTCTGGAAGGGATTGAATTCTCATAAAGTAGGGGTGTCAAACTCAATCATCACGGTGGCGTCACATGACGTATTGGGACTTTTCCCTCTTCACTGAATTGGGCATGGGCGTGGCCAGTGTGTGAATAGAAAAATATTCCTGTAATACAAAGCACCTTTTAACTAAAAAAGATAAGTTCTCATATACACTTATATGAGATGTATGTAATGTGCTACACAATGTGCTAAACATTCAGATTCTTGAATGTGGCCTGGAAATACCAATCAGTATAAACTATGCCAGAACAATACTGGAAATTACATTCACTTCATAGCAATTTAGCTGATCTTTGCTAGCTCCCCAATTGTTTCCTGTCTCATTTCAAAAAGCTGGTATTAAGCACTTTTAATTTGGGATCTCAGTAATACCTTCTCATACATTCCTGTCATATCCAAATTCCAAAGATAAATTTCCAAAGCCCATAAACATCCTTGTATCCTGAAAAGTAGTGAACAACTACTGGGAACAATCCTTTTCAGTGAAAGCTCTTCTAGTCCAAATGATGTCCCCAGTGAGATGCACCTGGAAGCAGTCATTTGCATAAACCGCTACTAGTGATAACAGTTATCTATTCTACGGAATCGAGACCAGCATGCCTCTTCTTACCCAGTGTTTAAGATCAGGAGTACAATGATGCCACAGCACTGTCATTTCCTCCTTTTGGTCTTCCATGGCCATCTTGTGGTCACTGTGGGAACAGAATTGAAAACTAGATGGACTTGGTTGGTTCCATGAGGGGGGTCTTCTTCTGTTTCTTTAAAAAGCTGTGTCTAGATAGTCTCCCCCAAATAACCCTTTTCAGATCTAACCATTCCTTCAAGGCCCCAATGGCCTCTTTTTCTTTTCAAAATGATTCTGACAGATGAAAGATATGAGAAAGCTATTATTTTAATGTTTATTCAATGTAGCACTATGTTATGTTGCCAGATATCTGCCAACATAACATTTACTTAAGGAGAAATGAAATTTGGAACCTGGATAATGAAACACAAGCTAGAACACAGCTGAGATCATGTTACTTGAATTTCCTGGTTTAGCTGAAGCACAAGAAGAAATTGATTGTAGGATATGTTTTAATAGCTCTAGCATCGAGGCAAGTCGAGCCCTTTGAGTTCAGAACTGTTGCACCTTCCTTCAAACTTTATAAACGATCTTATTTTCATTAAAAGAAAAAAGATGTGGGGAAGGCAAACCAAATGCTGTTTCTGCTCCATCAGCCATTGGGTAGTTGTTTGGTGTTTCATTTGCTAATGAAATATTTATGAAGATATTTGTTTAGAACTTTAATTGGGACTGTGAATGACTTTCATATGTTTATAGTGATTTGCAGCCCATCATAAATGCCATATGATGCTTTATCATTCTGTCGGGAATAGTCACTATGCATTTCACCATCCCAACTGTTACATAACAATAAGCAGAAAGGACAAAGGATAACTTAATCTGAAACAGGCCCTATACATATTTATTTTGTTGGTAATACAGATCCTATCTGAAGTAAAATGTGCTTCCAATCAGGTAAACGTGGACAGTTATCTTAATATTTTCCATATTTAAAGTTTTGATGAATACCACCATGATAAAATGCAGTAAGACATCCAAACCTGTGGGCTGAGGTTGGAGCTTAATCAGTGGTGGGATTCAAGTAATTTAACAACCGGTTCTCTGCCCTAATGATTTCTTCCAACAAACAGTTTGCCAAACTGCTCAGAAAGTTAACAATTGGTTCTCCCGAAGTGGTGCAAACTGGCTGAATCCCACCACTGAGCTTAATTCAAGGTGGGTTTTATTTAGGAAGGCCAAAGTCCCCTTTGTCCCACCTTTGCTAATTGTGTAGATTAAACTTTCTTGCTCTAACAATACTACCAAAGAACATTTGAAGGCAGATCCATAAAAATGAATAACTGCATGGAATGGGGATCAATTGGATATTTCTATTTATGACTGAATGACAAATGGATCTAATTGAACCAAAAAAAGCTTATTACCATTATTAACACAGATCTGACTAAATCAACTCACTGATTAAAGTTCCAATCCTAGGCATATCTGGGAGAAAGATTATTAAATTCAGCATGAACTTCTATAGCAAATATAGATGTTCTTATGATATTTCTTCTCTTTACAGCCATTGTATGTAGTAGGTGTAAGTTTTTACATTGTCCTGTCTTGTATTATATAGGTAATCACAACTCTATGATGTTGGGTAGAGTGAACAAGAGCCACAGAGCTATGCAACTGGAGATATTCACCAGCCTTGAGAGATGTATGTGGAAGGAAGGATCAAAAGGGCAGCCATGATCACTGCATCAAAAGCCCACTCTTTTTTCACATACACTGCATGCAGATGCTCCTGCCAATCCCCAAGGGACTCCCCCTCCCAATGCACAATCTATCCAAGGGTAGGCAACCTGAGCCACTCCCCATTGCTGAACTATTAAGTCAACTACAGCTACAACCCTTACAGTTACTGCTAAAGCATTGTGAGTCACTTTTTTCCAAAGGGTAGGCAACTACCCTGTTTTCCCTAAAATAAGATATTACCTGATAATAAGCCCAATTGGGCTTTTGAGCACATGGGCTAAAATAAGCTCCCCCCCAAATAAACCCTCCCCAAAAATAGTTAAACACATGCTCAGCAGGTCCCCGCCATTTTCTCTGGTTGGGGTTAGGGAGACAGAGCTGGAAATCAGGTAAGATGGCAAGAGGAGCCCCTTCTTGTTCCACGCGCCCCAAAATAATAAGACATCCCCGAAAATAAGGCCAAGCACTTATTTCGGGGTTCAAAAAAAATATAAGACAGGATCTTATTTTCGGGAAAACACGGTATTTGACCCAGTTTGATAAAATATCTATGAAAAACAATTCAGATGTGTTCCAACCAGATCATAGTCTTGATATACCGTAGGAAATAAGAGAAAAATGTAGTCCTGAATACTTTAAATGTGGGCTAAAACAACATTTCGTCTGGTCATCTCAGTTGTAAAAAGCAAGACTTCCCTGTTGTGTTTCTGACAGTAACCTGATTGGAAAATTCATCCTCAGGAGCATCCTGGTTAAGATTTGTTGATGCAGAATGGATTGGATCATATATCCTTCCTTCCCTTGATACCGCTCTGCTTCAAGGGGCTTTGGAGTGTAGGAAGTTAGCACTTACCCCTCTCCTAGAAAAATGAAATATTTTAGGATATACTAAAAAGGCAGAATATTTTCCTTAAAAGAGAAGTAGAAACTCAGAGAAGCAGAAACTCACCCCCCCACACACCTTTGTTAATGGACCGTTAAGGCCTGAGCCAGTCTATTCTACATAACAAAGATCTACATCCTTCAGGCAGAGCCATTTAATTGCCCTTTATTGCACCACCCACCAAGTTTCAACCAAACTTGGCACACAGACAACCTAAAAGGCTAGCTATGACCTCTGGCAGCAGCCAATCAGGATACTCTTCCTGGGCCCCAGGAAGTTCAAAGCCAGAGAGGGCATAAAACCCAGGGACTCTCAGCATCTCTGCCCTTTTCTGTTCAGGAACTCAAACCATGTGATCCTGTCCACCATTAAACCATCTTTCCAAGCAGTCTCCATGCTTCCAGTGTCTTTTTCCCCATTTGGAACTGAACCCAGAAGGATATTTCTTCCAACAGGAATACACATGGGCTCATACATATCATTGGTCCACAATTCTTGAAACCAAACAGTTTTTCCCTGTATTGCGTTGCAGGTGGGAAGAACAGCCGCACAACCCTGGGGCAAGACACAACTGCTTTAACAAAGCAAAAAAAAAAAAAAAATAATCCTAGACCGGCGCTTAATCTTATGATTAACATTACAAAGCCAGGTGCTTTTTCCCTGTTAGAACAAGTATTCTGTCTCTGGATGATCCCAGCTAGATGATTATTCAGAAATGTGCTTTTTTTTTTTTGGTTTTTTGTTTACTCTTATCTTCCAGCAATTTGCGTCCCCAAGGTATTAAAGCCTCTTTGTTTTCCAAGCAGAAATGCTGTGCCTTGACATTTCACATGTAGGTATTTCCAGCAGTGGGTTCTTATCTCAAGGAACCTAGGATATTCTCTTGTATAATCTACATTTGAAAGTGTTAACTTAAGTGCCATTCCTGAGGCTGGGTTGGTCAAGCAGAGCTTCTCCTGCTATTTCTGAAGCCTCCAAGCAATGCATACAACTTTGAAATAGCAGTTTCCTCTTCTCTCTCACTCCTCCCATTCCACTGTTTTCCAATGTCCCATTAATACAGCTGACATCACCCCAGCTGGAATTTTGGCAGAGGGGGGGAATTGAAATGTTGGTTGCACCTGTACCAAATGAGCACTTTGATGGTTGCTGTATTTGGGGGGTTTTTTCCTTTCCCCAAGCCGGGAGGGGAAAAAAAAAATCCCAAACCCCAGCCCTTGAAGTGATTCCGCACAGCTCTGTTCAATTTATTTTTAAAACAAATTGCGGTTACATTTGCTTTTCAAAGTTGACTTTTTAATGGTGTGTGAGTGCAGTGCTGTTGAAGCTTCCCTTTTCGCAATTGACTTGGACCCAAATTTCAAGCCACCAAAACCAAAACGGCAAGGCCTGACTGAGCTCAGAGGAAATTGATGGGGAAAGATCTGTGACTTAGGGAGAACATTGTGCCTAATGGAAATGAAAGCGTTCAGAAGGGAGCCTACAGAGCCAAGGATTTAAATAGATGAGGTTTTTATGTAACAAGAATCTGAAGAAAACAAAACCTCTCGATCCCCTTTTTCAGAATCTTAATGAGAACTTCAGCAAACGCAGAAAGGGCATTGCTCTATTGTTGCTACCTGCAATCAGCATCTTTCAGTCTGACCTAAGCATAGTACATAAAATTATCTGCCACAATGTCCTTCCTGTCAATGACTACTTCAGCTTCAACCACAACAATACACGAGCAAATAATAGATACAAACTCAAGGTAAATCGCTCCAAACTCAATTGCAGAAAATATGAGTTCAGTAACAGAACGGTCAATGCCTGGAATGCACTATCTGACTCTGTAGTTTCTTCCCCAAGCCTCCAAAACTTTAACCTTAAACTGTCTACTGTTGACCTCACCCCATTCCTAAGAGGTCTGTAAGGGGCGTGCATAACTGCACCAGTGTGCCTACCGTCCCTGTCTTAATATTCCTTTTTACTTACTCTTTTCATGTATCCAAATTATGTTTATACTTTTACCTGTTATCTTATATATGCTTGACAAATAAACTTATGATTATGATTCAGTCCCTTAGACTCTGGGAGATGCAGTTCCAAGAATTCCAAACACCCTATGTTGAGGCCATGTTCTGATCTGCGCATTTTTCTTTTTTTCTTTTTTTCTTTTTTTTTTTTGTTGATCCTGGTATAAGAAAGTATTGATTAGTGTTGCACTTTTTAAAAGTTATCAGAAATACTCTTATGACATTATGGACAATGACTGGTTAACTCCTACAGACACAATGTCTTTCAATTACCCTTTCCCATGGAAAACTTCATTATTCTTTATTGGACAAGTGTGATTGGATACACAAGGAATTTGTCTTTGTTGCATGTGCTCTCGGTGTACATAAAAAAATACATTCATCAAGAATCATAAGATACAACATTTAGTGATAGTCATAGGTTACTAAATAAGCAATCAAATCATACTAGGAAACCAAATAAAACAATATAAATCAAGAAGTAAAGAAGTAAAGAATCAAGCAACAAGGTGATATAAGATATATGAGAGGAGAGGAGATAGGTAATAGGAAAGGTGAGGAGAATAATAGTAATACAGACTTAGTAAATAGTTTGGGAGTGTTATGGGAATTAGTTGTTTGGCAGATCGATGGCATTCAGGAAAAAGCTGTCCTTGTGTCTAGTTGTTCTGGTGTGCAGTGCCCTATAGCATCGTTTTGAGGGTAGGAGTTGAAACAGTTTATGTCTAGGATGCGAGGGGTCTGTAGATATTTTCACAGTCCTCTTTTTGACTCGTGCAGTATACAGATCCTCAATGGAAGGCAGGTTGGTAGCAATTGTTATGTTTGGTTGTCCAGTCTTCCAGATGTTTGGACTGGATTTGGCATTTATATCCACCTTCCCAAGAACCTGAGATATGCAAATGTTGTTCTTTGATGGTGTGACAGGTATCATCTCAGGATGTAAGCTGTTCCAAGTAAAGCTGCCTTTTGCAATTGACTAATTGAATGGAGATTTTTGTCAATGCCAATGATTTTTAAGGAGTGCTCCAGGTGTTTTGGGATTAAACCCAAAGGCTTCTATTACTATCTGTACTATCATTGCTAATCTATTCAAGCAAGAACTTTCAAGAGGAAAATGTGGGAAGGAGATGAGAAGTCAGACCATACACATTCATGTAGAGACTGGTAGTTTGGCTTTATCTCAGCAAATTAGAAGGCATTCCCTATACCGTCATCTGATTAATAAAGATTATCCTTCTGATCCATGTATTTTAAAAAAAACCATTTACAATGGTGTTCAGTCAAATGATTGAGTGTAATTATTCTCAATGACTTCTATGTCAAAATTGAATTGAAATTGAATTGACTTCTATGTCATTTGTTCAACATCAAAAACTGTTTGCATTACTTTTCTCTGCATAGATTTCTTACTGAATTTCCATTTTCTCAAATTACATGAAAAGGTTGTCTCTCTTTTGAGAAAAATTACTCCGAGGACCACTGCATATAATTAGCAGGCTCCTTCCTACACGACACCTTTTATCAGAAATCTTTTAGTTATCAATAGATGGTTTCGAGTTAGAAATCTTGCCTCCATCCTTCCTCCAATTTCTTATGCATGAAAAACCATTGTACTAGGCTATGCCTACTCCTTTCAAGTTGAGGTGCTTTTTTTCTTTTTTATTACAAATGGCAAGATCTTCAAATATGCAAACATTCCTTTTACCCCATCTCTTTGCAGCTTGGGGGAATGCAGTTCCAGAAAACTTGAGGAAGCTATCTGTTCTAGTCCTTTTTTTTTTTTTTTTTGGCATGTTTTTGCCCCAAATTCCTGTCTGTTACCATATTAATCTAACCTTAAAAATAATTTCAAGCATCTTTAAGTGTGTGTAAGTGATCCATTGTGTATTGAACCAAATGAAACCCTTGGTGGAATGCTCATTTCCAATTCACACAAGAATCCAGAAACGCAGAATTGATAATTTCATTCTGGAATCTGCTAATATCAAATTGCTCAGGCATCCTTTTCTCCAGGAAAACTACGTTAACTGTTTGCTTTGGCAGTCATAAAAATAAAGCTAGACAAGATGACCTAGTTGTTTGGTCAGAGGCATCTGTCCACAAATTGTTTCAACATAACTAAGAACCTTGTTGGAAACAGACAGAGCTTTCTTTCTTTCTTTCTTTCTTTCTTTCTTTCTTTCTTTCTTTCTTTCTTTCTTTCTTTCTTTCTTCCTTCCTTTCTTTCTTTCTTTCTTTTCCCTTCCTTCCTTCCTTTTTCTATCTATCTATCTATCTATCTATCTATCTATCTATCTATCTATCTATCTATCTATCTATCTTCTATTTATCTAATTTCCTTCCTTCCTTCCTTCCTTCCTTCCTTCCTTCCTTCCTTCCTTCCTTCCTTCCTTCCTTCCTTCCTTCTTTCCTTCCTAGAACTCCACCCGCCACAATTAAGAGTTAAATGAGAGCTTCCCTACATTTACAACAGATTATCAGGAATGGGTTTTACTTACCTTTACTACCAGTTCGCAACGGGGCCGTGCTGATGACATCAGGGTCGGTGGGCGGATCCTCCTGCCGGTTTTACTACCGGTTCTATAGAACCGGTTTGGACAACCCACCACTGCTACAGTTAGATTTCACAACTCTTTCACTCCCCTCTTTGGAGACTTTCCAAAATTGAAGTTTGACATTTGCTCTGAAAGTCTGGTAAGGTCTGAAAGCTGGTAAAAAGGAGAATGGCAATCTGATGTGGCATTTCCCATTCTGAGATTGTTAGCTCCCCTCCAGTCTTTGGAGAGAGAAGTCAACATATTCAGTACCACTAGGAATTTTAGACAGAGACCATGCTCTAAAGTATTTCTCAACAAGATTTTTTTCATTTGTGCAATAAATAAAACAATCACAACTAATTCAACAATGAGAAGGATTTGGTACACATGCATTACTCCATTGTAGAAAAATGTTGGCAGTACAGTGGCCTAACAGCATGCACAAACCTCAGCTCATAATATTAACATATAATCTTGTGTTATGAGTTCTTCATCCCTTACGGTACTAAAGAGTACCATAAATATTTGTAGACATCATTCTATATTTGTATTATTAAGCAACTTGTAATACCTATTTGAAAAAGAAGTGGCAATAATTCATTAATAATTGGGGGAGGGTCATCTATGATGGGACGGAAGAGGCAATGCTGGCTACCAAAGTGACATGAAATGTGGCTTACATTTTCATCAGTTTGAAAATGAAATAAAGATGGAATATTTGGTGCACCTGTAAAAACACATTTGCTCATAACAGTAAGTACAACATTCTTCATATTGGGTTCACATTTCCTTCAGTTTTCTTCAAGCAAGAAAAATGATGATAACATGGAGTATTTCCTGAGTTTATTTTGATGGATTGCAGCAAAAGTATCTTTTCCTTATTAAAAAAATACAGATTGGTATAATTTAATAGAGGAGTATAATACACAGATGTCCAAGGCTGTTGGAGTTAGGTGCTTATTAATCACACTATTTCATTTATATGTATAAAGATATATGCAGGAGCCAAATTTTTATTAGACCTGCATGCTACAGACCAGTATCGGATATCAAGTGCCTTATTTGAATTATGTCTGTAGATCAAAGTAGCTTTTGATTCATGTGTCTATAAACCTCCCACTCCTTATGCTGCTCTTATTCTTCCTTCTTGCTACCAATCCTGCAGTACAGTATCCAGCAAGAGATTTTCTGGTGTCACTGATGTTCTTTCTGAAATCTATTATTTCTTGAGATCCTAACACCGTATGAACTATTTGAAGTTAGTTATGCTTCAGTTTTCAATTCAGGTGAGGTTGTCTTTTCCAGGGTGCGTAGGGATATACTGTTGTGGCCCGTCAGCGGCCTGTGCAGCTTGTAGCTGATTCCGACAGCGAGGAGGCTGGTGTGGTGCTGCCCCAGCAGCCTGTGCAGTTGGCACTTGAGTCAGAAATGAGGAGGCTGGAGAAGATGTGGTGCCAGAGGCGGGGATTCAGCCAGGGCCTTCAGAACCTCCAGAAGCTCCCATAAGTGAAGAGGAAGAAGAGGAGGAGCCTCTTCTCGATGCACGGGTGCGCAAAAGGCAGTGGCTCCTTAGGAGGAGGTCTCCTTGAGAGTAAGACTTGGGGCTAATTGGCCACTCCCTATTTAAAGAAGGACGACGACTGCGCAATTTGCAGGGAACAACTTGGTTCACTCTCCTTCGTGTTCTGATCTTAGTTCTCTTATCAGTTTCCTGCAAATTGCTTCTGGTCTTTCTGCCAACCATAGTAAGATTATGATTATTTATTCTTTGGATTCTTGTAGGCTGTTACGAAAGTTAATTAACAGCCTTTATTTGAAAAAGACTGATTTAATTTAGTAAACTAAGGATTGTACAGACTTTGTGTGTGCTGCGTTCTTTGGGGTCTGTAGCTGGGGCAGAACATATACAAATACAGCATTCCAGAAATGGTCCAGATATGGAAAAATGGATGGATCTAGGACAAAACTTAGTTTGCTTTAATTTAAATTAAACCCAATTAAAATTAAAGCCTTACAGTATACAGGTAGTCCTTGACGTATGACCACAATTGAGTTCAAAATTTACATGGCTAAGCAAGATAGTTGTTAAGTGAATTTTGCCCCATTGTACAACTTTTCTTGCCATTGTACTTAAGTGAATCACTGCAGCTGTTAGGTTAATAACACCAGGGGTGAAATCCAAATTTTTTCCCTACCGGTTCTGTGGGTGGGGCTTGGTGGGTGTGGCAGGGGAAGGATATTGCAAAATCTCCATTCTCACCCCACTCCAGGGGAAGGATACTGCAAAATCTCCATTCCCTTCCCTCCTGGGGGAAGGATATTGCAAAATCTCCATTCCCACCCCATTCTGGGGCCAGCCAGAGGTGGTATTTGCCGGTTCTCCAAACTGTTCAAAATTTCTGCTACCAGTTCTCCAGAACCTGTTAGAACCTCCTGGATTTCACCCCTGAGTAACATGCTTGTTAAGTGAATCTGGCTTCCGCATTGACTTTGCTTGTCAGAAAATTGCAAAAGCTGATCACATGACCCTGGGACACTGCAACCATCATAAATACGAGTCAACTGTCAAGCATCTGAATTTTGATCATGTGGCCAAGTCAAATTCGCCATCAGTCAATTGGAAAAGGTGGCTTTACTTGGAACAGCTGCTTCCATCCTGTGACGATATCTGTAACATCATCAAACATCCATATCTGTCTATCCCAGGTGTTTGGAAAGGAGTCAATAGGTAGACAAAAAAGCCCAGCCCAGTCTGAACATCTGGATGACTTGTACGATGACAATCATTGTCATTATCATCTTCATCTTCATCACCATCATCAATATAATTCCAGGACAGGAACTGAAGAGGGAAATATATGACTTTGCCAAGGGAGGGGGAGCGAGACAGAACGAGAGGCAGAGCACTAGAATACAAGGCCTCTGAATGTGTCTTTTTTTCTTTCCTTCAGAAAGTTCAGGGCTTGTAAATTCTTAATCAAGATTGTCAGACATTTCCTGCTCCTTTACAGCCACCATCGGCCGGCATAGGTAACTCCCTCCTAGCTGCCGAGACCCAGCAGGCTGTGTGATCTGCTGCCCACTGAGCCACCTGCAACTTGTTTTGCTACAGCTGTGGTAGATCTTATGCAAAAAAAAAAAAAAAAAGTGGGCTAAAAAGAGCTGGCTTCTGGCCAGAGACACTGTTAGGGGATTGTAGCTTAAAGCTTTGGGTTGACCTCTTCCGGAGAGCCATCATTCATTCAGTGCAATGTCATTAGAGGCCACTGAGATTAGAAACAGAAGAAGACACTGCAGTTTTTGTAACAGAGTGATCACCAAGAAGTTCTGTCGTGCACCCCAAGTGTTGTTGGAGACCCAAAGGGATAAATATATGATTTTGCTCCTTCTATTATGGGGCATGCAAGGTGCCCCAGGATTGTCAATCCTGATTGACTGTCAGTTGATGGCCAAGAGGCATTGACAATGGTAATCTATACCATTTTTTAAAAAAAATATTTTTTATTAAAGTTTTTTTTAAACAAAAAAACAATTTTTTACAATTTTCTTATTTTCAACATTTTCGCATCAGTAAACATTTCTTACATATCCATTTTCCTCCCTTACTTCAATTTACCATTTATACATATGATTCTAATATTTATATTATACATAAAGATAACAATGTACTCAATTTCAATCATACATTCTATGTCCGTTCCATTTCCACTTGTTTGTTACTACATTTCAACTCCTATATCTTCCTCATTTACTCTTTCCTTGCCCTTTATACCTCTCCTCTAACCGTTCATACCATTATAATCTATACCATTTTTTAATGATTCAACTTGTCAAAAATAAAAAATATTTTAAGGAATAGTGATGTTTATTTAAAGAATCATCTATCCGGTGGGGAATATTTTCAGTTCCTGGGGAATATTATCAATTCCTAATCTACTCTACCAGTCATGAATAAGTATCGCTGATTTTTTTATTTAAACCAAGCCTGTTTCTACTCGTCACGTTTGAGTAGAATATTGGAAATCTGCTTCTGAATTAGATTCTACAATGGCAGCCCCATATAAAATATCTGGCAGTTATCCAATTGGGAGAAAAGAGGTAGCTGTGGTCAGAACATCCTTTTTAAAGAACGAGGGGAAAAAGCTGAATGAATCAGTTATGTAAACCTTCAAGACACATCAGTCCAGTGGTGAAATCTAAAATTTGTTACTACAGGTTCTGTGGGCGTGGCTTGGGGGGTGTAATGTGACTGGGTGGGCATGGCCAATTTTTATTTTTTACTTTTAAAACCATTTTTTTTACAACCTCTTCAGTGAAGAGGTTGTAAAAAAAAAAATGTTTTCAAAAGGCTCTGACGATCCCAGCAGAGTTGCCTGATTGGCAGAGGCTTTTTTTCTTTTAAATGCCTCTGCCGATCAGGCAACTCAGCTTGGATCGTCAGAGGCATTTGAAAGAAAAAAAGCCTCTGATGATCGTGTGGCTCAGCTGGGCATGGGGGGGGGCAGGGATTTTTGCTACCGGTTCTCCGAACCACCCGCCTCCATCGCTACCGGATCGGATGATCCGGTCCGAACCAGAAGCATTTCACCCCTGCATCAGTCTCTTGTGGCTTCTAGAAGTGAAGGGCATTTGGTCTTTGGATACAAAACTTGTGCATTAATTAAATCACTCTTCCCCAAGGTGGTGCCTTCTGGCTAACTTGGTTCTACCAATTCCAGAATTTCCAAAACTATACTAGGAGTAGAACTGGGAAGTTGTGGTTCCAGCAGAACTGGAAGGTTATAGCTTTGGAAAAAGGTGAATTAAAGGACTAAGAGGGACTAACACTGCCTTGTTTCCCCCCTCGGTTCAATATTAAAAGCAGGCTCAGCAAGTTTCAGGAAACTACACATTTAACATTTCATTTCTCGATGAACGCTGAGTATCTTCATTAAAATGATAAGTCTCTCTAAAACCGATGGCTGACATATGACCTTTGTATACTATGTGGCCCTGCTTAGCCTGCACGAAAAGATTAAATGTCAGGACATTTGATTCCAAAGATTTGATATTTATGAAGGTCAGCAAACGTTTGAGTAATGTAAGACAGTCTGCAATTTAAAGTAAGATTTGTGTTCATAGAATATATATATATATATATATATATATATATATATATATATATATATATATATATATATATATATTTAAAAAAATCTTGCGCATGTACAAAAACACAGTTGCAACGAATTTATTTGATTTAAGGCATGTAGACTCTCAATCCACGTAATGTTAAAAACCCAACATTGTCTTTCCTTTTAAAGCTAAAACATTAAATCTTGCCAGCATTCACAAGGAAGGCATTAAAAAGGGAATGTGTGAATATATTTTAGGAGGCATTGTAACTGCCTGAGAATGAGACAAATACATATCTTGGTGTTGTATTCCAAATATGTTTGACTGCCTTCCCCAGGAGAGGAGCTTATGGTGCTCTGATGAGGTTGTACCATTCAAAGGGTGTTCATCCAAAGTGCAGAGCTAAATATCTATGGAGATTCTCAGTCACTCAGATCATGGTTGTCCCAAATGGTATGGGAGTATGAATAGATTTCCAGAAAAATTGCAGACTACAGGAACCATTTGCGCTTCAATTTCAGATGCAGACAAGCACAGACTCATCCTCAACAACTTGTGCCTGTGTTCAACAGTGAAGGGACACAGGGCAGAAAACATCCTGCAGAAAGCACAGCTCCACAGCACAGTCCTTTCAGCAGTTCCAAGAAGGCTCCACACCGATTTGCACTACTCAGGTGACCCTGAAGACACAGATAAACCTTCAAGCATCCTCAACAACTCTCTTTTGTTGTTAGTTGCGAAGTCGTGTCCAACCCATCGCAACCCCATGTACAACATTCCTCCAGGCCTTCTTGTTCTCTACCATCCTCTGAAGTCCATTTAAGCTCACGCTTACTGCTTCAGTGACTCCATCCAGCCACCTCGTCCTCTGTCGTCCCCTTCTTCTTTTGCCCTCAATCTTTCCCAGCATTAGGCTCTTCTCCAGGGAGTCCTTCCTTCTCATTGGGTGGCCAAGGTATTTGAGTTTCATCTTCAGGATCTGGCCTTCTAAAGAGCAGTCAGGAGTGATCTCCTCTAGGACTGACTGGTTTGATCGCCTTGCAGTCCAGGAGTTTTCTCCAGCACCATAGTTCAAAGGCTTCAATCCTTTGGCGCTCAATCTTTTTTATGGTCCAACTTTCACAGCCATACATTCTAAAAGGATGCAAATGACCAGCTGTCTGCAAGGAATATAAATCCTTCCATTCCCCACCATCCAGTCAGAGCTGAAGAAGCTTCTTGGATGAGAAACAAAACAATTTCAAAGGAAAAAACAAGGGAGTCCAGTTGCCTCCTGAAAAAGCACCTTTGGGACAGTCATGACCTGGAATGATTGAGTATCTCCATAGACACTCTGATGAGATTGATAGTTATATTGGTGGTAATGTACTGTTTGGTGTATTCACCCATGCCAGACAGCTCTTAGCCAAAGAACCAGACCAAGGGTATTCACCAACCCATTTAATATGCAAAAACAGAAAAATAATACTATACTGGATCAGTCGTTGCCGAGGTCAACAAGGATCACATTTGATGTTGGAGTATGCAGGCATCTGTTGACAAGTGGGCAACGGGACTCGGGAGCTATGTCAGGGCAACCAGGGCCTAATCCTGTAGGATTATTGGAAGAATCACCACCAAAAGTTATACTGTGTTGGAAAATTGCACCATTATGTCCTGCTGTTATAAATTGGAATCAACAAAGTCGGGCTACTTAAAGTGAATATTTGCACACTGGAAAAGAATTTATGGAAACTGAAATACCTCTCAACCACAATTAGCAGATCAAAGGAGATTCATTACTAGAAATAAAATACTCTAAGATGCAGAAGTCAAAGAAGTTCAGAAAATGGTAGACCCTAAGCCAGTTGTCGACAATTAATTTTCCCAAGGGGCCACATGAGAAAATGGGACTGTTATGGAGGGCTGCTGATGTCCTGCCCAATGCCACTGCCTTGCTCCAGAGGTGGGTTTCATCAGGTTCTGACCAATTCTGGAGAACCGGTAGTGGAAATTTTGAGTAGTTCGGAGAACCGGTAAATACCACCTCTGACTGGCCCTGCCCCCTTCTATTCTCTGCCTCCTGAGTCCCAGCTGATTGGGAAGAAATGGGGATTTTGCAGTAACCTTCCCCTGCCAAGTCCACCAAGCCATGCCCACCAAGCCATGCCACGCCCACCAAACCACACTCACAGAACCGGTATTAAAAAATTTTGAAACTCACCACTGTCGCTGCCCCACCTCCTGCTGCCCTTCCCCTACTGCCACCTCACTGCCACCACTATTGTCACCTCACCTCCTGCCGCCACCACAAATTGGACTGGGATTGTCCTCAGGCTGGATGTGGCCTTCAGGCAATAAAATGCCCAGGTCTCCCCTAAACAATAATAGAAGAGACTCTACTATGACAATTCACTATGCATAACATTCCCATACTGACATTGCTAGATTGCACCCGCCCTACAGAAATGGAGGCAAAGGTTTACTTTAAGTCAAACAAACTTTCAAGAAGAAAAATGTGCGTTGGCTGATTACATGAAAGACATTCAAGAACAGGCATTGTTGCAAGTTAAAAGTTGGAATTTACTGTGCAAGAAACAAACCATGAATATTGAAATAATGTAATAAAAACAAGGAAGGAAAGGAAAAGCATTACATGGTCAATTTCTACAAAAGATTGAGGGGAAAGTATGCAAAGAACAAAGCTGGCAATGGCTTACAACTGAACATTTAAAAAAAGAAACTTGAAGGCTTGATTTTGACTGCACAAGAGAAACCTATTTGAACTAATACAATCAAGGTGAGAATTGAAAAAAACCCCAATCAAATGATTCAATGTACAAATTGTGCAAAGAAGCAGAAGAATCACTAGATCATATACTCAGATGGTACAAGAAGATTACACAAACTATTTATAAAAAATTACATAAAACAGTCCAACACGATTCACTGGAACATCTGTACAAATTATCATGTACAGTAATGAAAAACTGGTGGGAACATAGAGTTGAGAACATAGTTGAAACTGAGCAGGTGAAAATATTTATTAATAGTTATTTTTTTCTCCCTAATTTTTCCATTATAAACAGGGTGAATAATCAAATTACAAAATTTCATTCAAATATTTTTGAACAAAGTTACAGCTCTAACCCCTCCTCCATCCACCCATCCTTCCCTTGGTATGTTGCTCCCTTTCTTCTGTGATTTTGAAGCAACAGCATCCCCTAATAGCTGAGCCAAAATTTATCAGATGGAGTTTTGTTTTTCATCCTTGTCTAGATGTTGAAAAAAAATTACATCTTGTGATCATCCTTCCTGGAATTTCATTGTCCAAAGAGAAAATGTCAATGGCTTAGTGTCCATTTTTTACAGGTAGCTGGCTGAGACGTGCACTAAGAAAACATTGAGAGTGTTGTAGAATTTAATGTTAGGAGCCCTTGCTTAGTAGATGGAAGTTGCAAAGCCACTGCTTGAGATAAATGTCAAATATGAATGCTTTCCCCTGTATTTTCCATCCAATATTCCCCCTCCGCTAGATCTGTTGTCTTCTTTTCCATCAACATTTTTTCAGGAGAACAGTATGTGTTTATATTGAATCCAAGAATTCCTTGGAGCAGTCGTGTGACATCTCTAAGCAGACTGATATGAAAGGTGCTGGAGGAGGGGAAGAGAAAAAGTGATGTGAAGAACAATGCTAGTACTACTACAATACATGTAGTCCTCGACTTACAACAGTTCATTTAGTGACTGTTCAGAGTTACAATGGCACTGAAAAAGAGACTTACGACCGTTTTTCACAGTTATGACCTTTGCAGCATCCCCATGACCATGTGATCAGAATTCAGATGCTCGGCAACTGGTTTATATTTATGACTATTGCGGTGTTCCAAGGTCATGTGATCACCTTTTGCAACCTTCTGATGAGCAAAGTCAACCAGATTCACTTAACAACTGGGATACTAACTTATCAACTGCATTGATTCACTTAACAACTGTGGCAAGAAAGGTCGTAAAATAGGGCAAATGTCACTTATTTATTTATTTATTTATTTATTTATTTATTTATTTATTTGTTCAATTTATATGCCGCCCTTCTCCGGAAACTCAGGGCAGCTTACAATGCACGTATAGCAATAGCCTTCATTCTTTTTGTATATACCTGCTTATTAGGGCTTTTGGCCCCCCATAAGCAGTTTCTACAAAGTCAGCTTATTGCCCCCACAATCCGGGTCCTCAATTTACCTACCTCGGAAGGATGGAAGGCTGAGTCAACCTTGAGCCTGGTGAGATTTGAACTCGCACTAATTTCAGGCAGCTGGCAGCTAAGTGCTACATAACAGCATTTAGTCCGCTGCACCACCAAGGCTCTTAACAAATATCTCACTTAACCATAGAAACACATTGATTTTAAACCAAAGATATTTTTATTAGGGATTTTACCAGAGACATATAATAGAGAACTGAAATACTTAATTGTGAATGTTTTAACAGCGGCTAGAATTGTATTTACTAAAAATTGGAAAGGAGTGAAGATACCTACAAATGATGAAATTATTAAGAAAATTTTGGAATGTGATGAAATGAGCAAATTGATATTTGAAATTAGAGAACAGGAAGACAAACAATATTTCTTGATATGGGATTTATTCTATCAATGGCTAGATAATAAAGCATGGAAATGAAATATGAAACATGAAATAAATGTAATAATAAAATATATGAAGCGGTTTTTTACGGGAGATAAGCCATTGTTAAATAATTGGTAAATGAGAATAATAATACAAAGGGATATAATAAATTTCAAATAAGAGAATTTTGGATATGGGATTAAGCACAAAAGATTTGTAGCCAATTGATACACTTTTTGTAATTGTAATGGATGATGGTTGTTTTATGTTTTGTTTAAAAATAAACAAAAATTTCAAAAAAAACCCCCAACAATAGAAATGTTGAGCTCAATTGTTGCTGTAAATTGAGGACTACCTGTATAATCTGATTTGCTAAAATGCCAAGATGGAAAGGTTTGGTTTTGAAACTAGAAAGCAAATAAGCAAACCTCCTTAGGTAAAATGCTGCAGCAACTTGAGATATACCTAACCGGTTATCTGGTAGGCATTCATTGATATACAATCAATGGAAACAGTCTTCTGCTACAGTACAAAGCAATAACAGGGTTGGTGTAAATCATTTTGCCATGATGATGTCACCGACTCCATTTGGTCCCTTCTCTGAATATGCCCATGGTTTCACTTTGTCTTTGTTTCCTACCGGTATATAAATCTCTCTCTCTCTGTGTCTCTGTGTCTCTCTTTCTCTCTCTTTTACAACGGCGCTGACTTAAGACCGTTTTTCATACTTACGACCATCCCCATGGTCACATGATCGAAATTCATGGCTTGGCAACCGGCTCTAATTTTTAAAGGTTGCAGTGTCCCTGGGTCATGTGACCATCTTTTGCAAACTTCTGACAAAGTCAACGGGGAAGCCAGATTCACTTTACAACCATGTTACTAACTTAACAACTGCAGTGATTCACTTAACAACGGTGGCAAGAAAGGTCGTAAAATGGAGCAAATCTCACTTAACAAATGTCTCACTTAGCAACCAAAAATATGGGCTCAGTTGTGGTCAGAAGTTGAGGATTACCTGTAACATACAATAGCTTGGTCTAAGTCAGAGGTCTTCAAACTTGGCAGCTTTAAGACTTGTGGACTTCAACTCCCAGAATTCTCCGGAGAATTCTGGGAGTTGAAGTCCACAAGTCTTAAAGCTGCCAAGTTTGAAGACCTCTGGTCTAAGTGGTTTAATAGCCTTCAAAGACAGCCTTGTATATGACACTTTAAAATAATCTATCATAGAGAAAAGGTTGGGAACTCTTGGACCCAGGACAAATGTAGTTGTCTGACTAATTTCAGGAAGACCTTCTAACCACTTTAAACTTGACTTTAGTGAATTTTGGCTTCATCAGTTTTGGTTCTGGTCATATCTATGTCTTGTATATTTACCCTGTCAGATTTTAATTGACAAAATAAAGGCTTCCTATCTCGGTACTCCAAAGCATGGATTAGCATAGCAAAATTGGCAGTAACTACCCAGTTATGCAGGTTGTGTATTCCCACAAGCCATCCTAGACCCAAGGCAATTAGAAGATTAGTCAGCAATCAGTTGCTGGATCAGAGGATAGACGCTGTCTGAACAGAATAAGCAAATATATTACCAGGATGATATCAGTGAAGGAGGGGTTGCAGAAGTGCTGTATACATTCCTTGATTAGCATTCCAATGTATTCCATAAATTGTTTTCAAAATGCATATTTTGAATGCCCATGAGTGCATTCCAAAAAGCCAAGTACCAAGGGAAAAATGGCTTTTCTCTTTTTTAATCCCCACCCCACCCTGGAAACAGGACACAGGAAGTATGAGTGCCTTCTGTCTTGTGTATCAGTGACACTGGTCATAGACTTATTCCTGGCGGTGATGAGCTTACTATTGTTTTATTAGTAAGCACTTTCCTGGAGTTCTACCAGCTGCCCTTGTATCCATGCAAGCATAATTTAAGTACGTTTTTCTAAAGAGATCAAATGAAACATTAAAACGGGGTTGGGGAACACCCCTCCTGTTCACTTCTGTTTTAAAAGCTTGTAGCAAGCACACAAGACTTTCCCTGCAGTTAGCTTTAAAAAAAAAACCCAGCTGAAAGGATCTCTAACCTCTGTAGTCATGCTATGATGCGTGGGAGATACAGGGGAGGTAAGACTTTTCCTGCAAGAACCATCTGCAATCTTTCAAACAAAGGTAGAGAGCTATTCTTTTGGTAGCTATGTGCTCTTCCCCCTGCCCCACTCCATTTTGAGCAAGCTTTGTGCTTTTTTCAGAACAATTGCTTTGGCTTTTTTGAGTCAGGAAGATCTTCTTCTCTTCCAGCCTCCATGAAAATCACACATCCCATACCGTTCCAGTTCTTTTGCCTAGCTCCCAGTTCATTTCAACAGGTCTTGGACGGGAGCACCTGCTTGTACCCAGGGGTGAAATCCAGCAAGTTCTGACAGGTTCTGGAGAACCGGCAGCGGAAATGTTGAGCAGTTCGGAGAACCGGCAAATACCACCTCTGGCTGGCCCCAGAGTGGGGTGGGAATGGAGATTTTGCAATATCCTTCCCCCAGGAGTGGGGAGGGAATGGGGATTTTTCAGTACCCTTCCCCTGCCATGCCCGCCATGCCCGCCATGCCACACCACACCATGCCCACCACACCACACCATGCCCACCAAGCCACCCCCACAGAACGGGTAGTAAAAAATTTGGATTTCACCACTGCTTGTACCTAAAAACCTCTAAGGGTTCAAGGACAAATAATTGCCATTGGATGCAAATGCATCAAATATGAAATGGTTAATATATATTTCCACCATTTTTTTCTGTCGGGCAACAATTGTATAACTGAAAGAAATCCAGCAGATAAAAAAGAACTTTTTTAAAAAACTACCAGCACGGTAACTTGAGTTCAAAAAGTTCACATGCCAAAAATGCATAACTCAGTCATGGCCAGCATACTTTTGCAAGTGTTTCATGGTATTATTGACAGGAGGATTGCTTTGGTCCAAGACAGATGTAAAATACTTCATTTAACAAATATTTACTCCACAATTATCTGTAAACCTAGAATGTACAACTTGACATAGTCAAATATCTTAATAACCTATTTAAGAAATATCCCTGCCTAATTGTTCAAAAGTATGCTTTGAGGGAGCTTGAACATTAACAATAGACCATCGTGCTTCACACCTCCAGAATGGTTATTTGAATTTATGCATTTATTTTTTATTTTTTACTTTCTGCACACCCCTGCTTGGGTGTGTTCTGGTAGAGAACAATGATGGTTGCTCAGTCATGTGCGACTCCACAAAAGTAGCAGGAATTAGTTTCAGTTACAATACATAAAACTGATTTACATTTAATCTTTTTAATCAAGGCACCGCTGGAATTTAGTGAAATAATTCTTACACATTATGTAACATAACTCAGAATTTACATACTTTTAAAGAAGAAAGCAAACATTTAAAGATGAACTTAATTCTAAAAAGAAACTTAACATGCAATAATCATTTGGGGATACAGTATGTGAGTCTTCAAATATTTAATACAAGCATGCTCTTTCTGATTTGGGCAAATTAATCCTATGTATACTGCTCAAAAAAATAAAAGGAACACAAGCAGAAGACATCCGAGATCTGAATGAATGAAATAGCCTCATTAAATACTTTGTTCTTTACATACAGTAGTTTATACACTGCTCAAACAACTAAAGGGAACACAAAACTACTGTATGTAACGAACAAAGTATTTAATAAGGCTATTTCATTCATTCAGATCTGCTTGCGTTCCCTTTATTTTTTTGAGCAGTGTATATTCATGAAAGTACATGTTGCGTTCAATTGGTTGCCAAATAAGGCGGTGCCCTCTATGTAGTCTTTAAAGACCTGACACTGGCCTTCGATTCTATCCCATTAGCCACTAAAGCATAGACCAGGGGTGAAATCCAGCAGGTTCTGACAGGTTCTGGAGAACTGGTAGCGGAAATTTTGAGTAGTTTGGAGAACCAGCAAATACTGCCCCCAAAGTGGGGTGGGAATGGGGATTTTGCAATATCCTTCCTCTGGAGTGGGTTGGGAATGGAGATTTTGCAGTATCCTTCCCCTGCCACGCCCACCAAGCCACGCCCCCAAGCCACGCCCACAGAACCGGTAGTAAAAAAATTTGGATTTCACCACTGGCATAGATTATCATTTTCTAGGGTGCTGGGCTTGTCCCAACTTGGCCATTCATAAAAGAAGACCCTTTGACCACATTTATAATGAAAGGAATATTTTTAATAAGCCAAGTGGTTATAAAGCAGAGAAAACCAGATCTGAGGTTTGCATGCAAAAGCTGCCTACTTACTTTCCCCTTTCCCAGGTTAAATGTCTATGGCGATTCTCAGTCATCCAGGTCATGGGTGTTCCAAAGGTGTTTTTTCAAGAGGCAACTGGACTTTCTTGACCAGTTGTCTGCAAGGAATATCAATCCTTCCATTCCCCACCATTCAGTCAGAGCTGAAGAAGCTTCTTGGGTGAAAAGCGAAATGTCTTCAAAGCAAATCCAGAAAGTCCAGTTGCCTCTTTTTTTTTTTGTTCCAAAGTTGTTTTTTTTTCAAACAAAAAACAACATAAAAGCATCATCCTTTAAAACAATTACAGACAGTGTTTCGGTCGGTTAAAATCTTTTCGTGCTCACAAACTCTTCAAAATATCTATATATGACACATGTTTCTTTTCCACTAAGAAAAAAACACATTTTTACACATTTTATCTTAAATTCATTTCATATATCATACTTCATCTCCATGTTTTATTATCTATCCATTGATAAAATAAATCCCATATCAAATAATATTGTTTATCTTCCTGTTCTCTTATTTCAAATGTCAATTTACTCATTTCAGCACAATTCAGCACAATTTTCTTAATAATTTCTTCATCAATAGGTATCTTCTCTCCTTTCCAATTTTTGGCAAATACAATTCTAGCTGCTCTTAAAACATTCACAATTAAATATTGCAAATCTTTATTAAATGTCTCTGGTAAGATCCCTAATAAAAATGTCTCTGGTTTAAAGTCAATATGTCTCTTTGTCATTTGGAAATGTCATCAGACCCCAGGATCATATTACCATATGTGGTGGACATGCGTAGAAGCAAGGAGATATTGGACTAAGATACACACATGGTTGGAAAGAAAGTCCAGTTGCCTCTTGAAAAAGCACTTTTGAGACCTTTCCCAGGTACTTTCCCCCATTATCTAGTGTCCAATTCAATTCAAACGTATTGTTTTGGTAACCATTCTGTTGTTTGTGCCTTTGTCGATGGTTCACATTCCATTCTCAAGCCTACGGTGTTGGGGTCAGTCAGCGGATGTCTCTTCCCAGCACTCAAAATGGTTTCTGTTTCTTGCCTTTCCACCTCCCACCTTGGCAGTTCCCTCCCCTCACGATTCATGGCAGACTGGCATCAGCAAAGCAGTGATGCTACGAAGCAGGATAGCAGCCCCGACATAGGCCAATAGTGCTGTAACACTACAGCACAATCAGTGGTGGGATTCAAGTAATTTAACAACCGGTTCTCTGCCCTAATGATTTCTTTCAACAACCAGTTTGCCAAACTGCTCAGAAAGTTAACAACCGGTTCTCCCGAAGTGGTGCGAACTGGCTGAATCCCACCACTGAGCACAACCACTGAAACTGAAGGTAATATCCTCGGTGATCTAACCGAACCTATTTTTCTTTACCAGCAAAGGCGTTAAACAAGAGTGTATCCTCACTTCACAATTATTCAACTTTTCATGAACAATATGGTTGACATGCTTGCTAAACCAGAATTCCGCCCTTCTTCCCACCAGCCCATCTCTATTCTCCTTTATGCTGAGGGTGTAGCCATGCTGTCTACAACACAAGCAGGCCTCCAAAGATGCCTTAAGCTTATCATTTCACTATTCTACAAAACATTTCAAAATAAATCGTACTAAAACAGAAGTATTGGTATTCTTTAAGGCCACAATTACAGCAGGTGATCAATCAAATGGCCAACTCAAATGGCCAAGAGCCTTGGTACTACAGTGGTTTAAAGCACCCTGTTATTAACACAGCTGCCTGCAATTTACTGCTGGTTCGAATCTCTCCAAGGCTCAAGGTTGACTCAGCCTTCCATCCTTTCTAAGGTAGGTTAAATGAGGACCCAGTTTGTGGGGGCAATAAGCTGACTTTGTATAAATATACAAAAGTATGAAGGCTATTGCTGAACGCACTGTAAGCCACCCCGAGTCTCCGGAGAAGGGCGGCATATAAATCAAATTAAAAAAAAAAAAAAAAAAACCTCATCAAGCAGATAAAATCCTTTAAATAACTAGATGTGTATGTACTCTTAACCTGCTATCTGCTGGTCTATTCAAACAAAAGATTTTGTAGTAAAATTCCCAAAAGCATTCCTTGTAATCATTACATTTGCAGGTCAGTTTGATAACAATTATGTCCCAGATGAAAGCCATATGATTATTAATAATATGGAAAGATCTACGGTCTGTAAAACACATGTGCATTTATAGCCTACAGTCAAGGGAAGAAAAGGGAGAACAGAACGCCTGTGCATAGCTTGAAATAAGCCAGGTTTTTGGGGGTTTTTTGCTTTAATTTATATGCCGCTCTTCTCTGGAGACTCAGGGTGGCTTACAGTGCGTTCAGCAATAGCCTTCATACTTTTGTATATTTATACAAAGTCAGTTTATTGCCCCCACAATCTGGGTCCTCATTTCACCTACCTTTGAAAGGATGGAAGGCTGAGTCAACCTTGAGCCTGGTGAGATTTGAACTTGCAGTAATTGCAAGCAGCAGATGTTAATCTGTTAATAATAGTGCTTTAGTCCACTTACTACAGGCTCTTTCCGAACAGTATGTCTGATACAGTAACATTAAAGGAGAAATTGAGGCAATAAATGAATGTTTAACATTAAAAAAAGAGCAAGGCGGGGAAAGTCAACCAAACATGGACCTTCTTAATAATGTCTCCACTCTGACCTGGAAAGGAGGAATGTTTAAAAATGAAGTGGTTAGCAATATTGCAAGCCAATACCCAACTGTTTTCCCATAGGCATGCAGCAGGATATTCCCCCCTCCCCCCAGGTTTTATTTCTGTCCAGTGATTAACTAGCTCTAGTCTAAATTCAGCTTTCATATGGGAGTCATATACATGGCCCAGTTGTTGCCCTAATACTGGGGTGGGCAAATGTGGCTCTTTTACAACCTGTAAACAAGCTGGCTCAGGAATTCTGGGAGTTGAAGTCCACAGGTTGTAAAAGAGCCACATTTGCCCATCCCTGCCCTAATAGGTAGCATCTCTGTTCAGGTCAAAGTAAATAGTCTCCTCTGTGGAGCAAACGGGATGTTAAATGAATAACTAATCCTGGAAGGAGGAGAGATTTTCCTATAAAAGGAGAGGACAATTTGGATTGCATCATTTTTGAAAAATCTAGATCCCAAATCCTTCTGCTTTAGTTTAGCCAGGATTTTGTCTAGTCCCAAAGCAAAGACTGTTGACAAGGCAGTGTGCCAGATCATCTCTGATTTATCTTCTCAGGGTGGAAGAGAACCCATCTAGCAATGTGAGATGGACTAAGGAAGTCCCCCCCCCATAGATTTGCTTCAAACAGAATTTAAGATGACAAAATCTTAATTGGGCCCCAAGGGAAACGCAGCCTAATTCAAATTCAGGGTAGAATGTTGGGAGTTGAATAAGAAACTCATAATAGGCTTTTCAAGAATTTTGACTGAATTGCCTTTAAACGAGTCCTTATAAATACAGTACATAGCTGAGCACCATATACATAGGATGAAACCTGGAACATTTGACTTTAAACAATTATGGGACATTTGTTGTTGTTGTTAGTTGCAAAGTCATGTCCAACCCATTGCGACCCCATGGACAACATTCCCCCAGGCCTTCCTGTCTTCTACCATCCTCTGGAGTCCATTTAAGCTCACGCCTACTGCTTCAGTGACTCCATCCATTATGGGACATAATTGTTATCAAATTGACCTGCAAATGTAATGATTACAAGGGATGCTTTTGGGGATTTTACTATAAAATCTTTTGTTTGAATAGACCAATAGGTAGATGGTTAAGAGAAGACACCTAGTTATTTAAATAATTTTATCTACTTGATGAGTTGGCCATTGATCAACCAACCACCTGCTGTAATTGTGGCCTTAAAGAATACCAATACTTCTCTTTTAGAATGATTTATTTTGAAATGTAATATAGAAAGGTAATCTTTTAAAGGATGCACGTTCTTTTTTTCTATCCAATAAAGTATAAGGATGTAAAGATGTATGCTAAAGCACATCGATCTCTTGGTGTTCTCTATGGCTGGTCATGATATTGAAAAATAATCTTGTGCAATCTAGAATGTTGCATTTGCAATATGTTTTTATTAGTGCAGACAGTGCTTGTCATACTATGACATATTCATAGTATTTATATGACATAGGAACAGTAACATCACATCAAACATATAAGATCAAAGAATAATCAGCTACCTATTGATTATTGATTCCAGACTGATATCAGATACTTTCATTATTGAGCTTCAGGTACCAGTTTCAAATTATTTTTGATAAAAGCAGAGGAGCAGATTGTGTAATGCTCAGCTGGAGAGTCAAAATTCATCATTCTGCCTTTTCCTAGCTTTGCTGACTCTATTAAATGTCTTTTGAGGTTCCAGCATTCAATATACAAACGATCATGATTATAACTAATAAAATTGTGATCTGTTTTCTTCACTTTCATAGCATGTTTTTTCAGCAATAAGTAGAGACACCCCTTCGTGTACCTTCGTATACTGTACTAAACTACAGGTAGTCCTCGACTTACAACAGTTCATTTAGTGACCGTTTAAAGTTACAACGGCACTGAAAAAAGTGACATGGCCGTTTTTCGCAGTTACATCCTTTGCAGCACCCCCATGATAAAAATTCAGACACTTGGCAACTGACCCATATTTATGATGGTTGCAGAGTCCCAGATGAGGTGATCACCTTTTGCACCCTTCTGACAAGCAAAGTCAATGGAGAAGCCAGATTCACTTAACAACCAGTGTTACTAACTGAACAACTGCAGCAGTGGTGAAATCCAAATTTTTTTACTACCGGTTCTGTTGGTGTGGCTTGGTGGGCGTGGTGTGGCTTGGTGGGCATGGCTTGGTGGGCATGGCAGGGGAAGGATACTGCAAAATCTCCATTCCCACCCCACTCCTGGGGGAAGGATATTGCAAAATCTCCATTCCCACCCCACTCTGGGGCCAGCCAGAGGTGGTATTTGCAGGTTCTCCGAACTGCTCAAAATTTCCACTACTGGTTCTCCAGAACCTGTCAGAACCTGCTGGATTTCACCCCTGAACTGCAGTGATTCACTTAACAACCGTGGCAAGAAAGGTCATAAAATGGGACAAAATTCACTTAATGATTGTCTTGTTTAACAATAGAAATTTTGGGCTCAATTGTGATTGTAAGTCGAGGACTACCTGTATAGGAATTTTTGAAGGTTAAAATTAGGAAGTATTATGGACACTCAAAAACCTAGCGTAGCATAGTTTAGTCAACTACCATGCAATCTTATCCACAGCCATAGAATCAGTGGTGGGATTCAAGTAATTTAACAACCGGTTCTCTGCCCTAAATATTTCTTCCAACAACCACTTTGCCAAGCTGCTCAGAAAGTTAACAACCGGTTCTCCTGAAGTGGTGCGAACTGGCTGAATTCCACCACTGCATAGAATGGTTCTTGTGTAGAAGGCTCAGGAACACAATACCCAAGAATTTAATTTGCAAGCATGGCATGGGATGATCTAAGATTATAAATTCCTAATGAAAGCACACAGTCATAGGACAAATCTGACTTCATCAAATTACAAGTACAGTATGTCCACCGTGCCACTATTGAGGAAAACTAGAGAACTGTATTATTTACAATCATTTTGGCCAATTTTTCTGTAGGCGTTGACAGCCCACTTAGCAAGATCAAACATCAATATCGTCATCGTCATTTTTCTTCCTCTTTTTTGTCTTCTCTTCCTTCTCTTTCTCCTAACTCAGTTTGTGCTTAGGATAGTTGCTGGTACAAACAAACAAACAACAGAAGGAGCACTAGGGCTTCTTATTTGCACAAATAAGAAAAATCAGAAGCAGGAACAGAATGCACAACAAATCACTGCAGGCCACCATTTAAAAATACTCACTGAAATTTAACATCAGCAAGATGAGCAGTTGTAAAAATTTCTGGAGGGCAGTCTGCAAATATTTCTACAGACCAATCAATGAATTCACAGAATGCACATAGATGACAAAGCTTAGCAAACTAGTCAAAATTGTACTGATATCTCTAGATGTCACCAAACTTAGGACCATTAGCAACACTTGCATATGAATTGGTTAATATAGGCATACAAGTATCTTTGTGTTTACCTGCCTGCCAATAAATAAAGTGCAGTACAACAAAAGTAAAACAGTTCCATCTACCCATTTTTTTTCTATTTTGAACAGTAATGTACCAGGCAAGGTGATTGAAAGTCAGCTGCAAGCACTCTTCTATCTAGCTAAATGCTTAATTGCTTATTTTCTTTCAGTTGTTCCACTTCCATTGCACGCCATCTAGTTTAGATCAATAACTGCAGGAAGAAAGCTGAACTTTTTAATGCTTTTTAATGACTTGTTTGGAAATGGTTGCAAATAGACAACCTAATTACAAGCCATAAAAGAACAGCTGAGTTAGCGTGCTTGGAATGGTCTAAATGCTCAAAATGACACTTCCGAAAACAGCCAAGTTTGTTTCACCCTGAGAGCAAAATAGCATACTTTGTTAAAATCTCAAAAGAGTAACATTTGTTTCATGCTCAGAAAGACACAGAACAGGAAGTCAGATCAACTTATCAGCACGCAGAATTTACACCTCCACACAAGGCGCAGTTGGGATTTGGGAGGTGTGGGGGTCAGCTTTCTGCAGCCATCTGCAACCTACACTTACCCATCAACCCAAGAGTGAAATCCAGCAGGTTCTGACAGGTTCTGGAGAAGCAATAATGGAAATTTTGAGTAGTTTGGAGAACTGGCAAATACCACCTCTGACTGGCCCCAGAGTGGGGTGGGAATGGGGATTTTGCAGTATCCTTCCCTTGCCATGGCCACCAAGCCATACCCACCAAGCCACGCCCAAAGAACCAGTAGTAAAAAAAAATTGGACTTCACCACTGCATCAACCCCTTCATAGTGTAGATATATGGCGACCCCTACCTGTTGTTGCAGCAATTCTAAATCTAGCTGCCGTTTCCACTGAAGTCCTAACCTGGCCTGACTCCGCTTAGATTAGCTTAATTTATCTTACCGAGGATTGGCCAAGTACTGCCAACTACTATGGAAAAGGTTCAGAGACAATTGCTTACCATTATTAGTTTACTCACTGAGTAGCCTTTGAGAGGATGCCAGGTCTATGTGGTTGCTGAGAGCATATTATTTTCTCCTAGTCTTACATAATAGAAAGTCCATGGTAAAAATGAGACCGGTGCAAGATACGTCAACTGATTTTTATTAATAAAGTATGCTAGAACATCCTGAAATAATAACAACGACTTGCAAATAATTCTGCCTTTGCCATAAGGAAAGTGCAGCACTGTTCAGTAAGATACAGTATTATCCCAAATGAATGGAAAGATGGATCTATAAACCTGTGCTGTTCTATAGCATCAGAGATTATTTTGTCAATAGAATTTTTATTTGCTTTTCTGTGCGGAAAAGGGGAGGGTGACAAATATCAGGGAAAGATGAAAAACAGACTGGAGTCTACTTGAATCCAAAAATAGTTATATCCACAGAACTTACAAAAACATTCCGAAGTAATGTAGTGTGATGACCTGTATTCACAATCACAGCAACTCTATCCAACTTTTTGATTTTTTTTAATAACCCTCTCATTAATCTTTGTTGGAAATAATAGAGATTTTATGAAGAAAGTTCACTAAAGAACTTGGAAAACTTACAAGACATTTAACAGCTGAACAGTGTATCTTTCAAATAGTCTTTAAAGGTGCACTTTCAAAATAAAGCCTTTTTGATCTGGTTTTATAGTCAGAATTTGCTTTGGTCTAAAATCTCATCCATCCTTTCCAACTAATAAGAAAATCATCCCGCAGTGCAATACTCCCAAGATATACAGAAGAGCAGTTCCTATACCCATTTATATTATTATTATTGCATTTATTGTGGGATTGCTCAGTTCCTAGGAGATATCATGTTTTTTTTACAAACTTCTTTTCTTTTCTTTTCTTTTCTTTTCTTTTCTTTTCTTCTCTTCTCTTCTCTTCTCTTCTCTTCTCTTCTCTTCTCTTAAAATGAATTTATGAGATTAAGCTGGCTTGTTTCTGCATAGATCCTTTATGCAAAGAAACACACACATATACAGACATGCATATAAGAACTTTTAAAGATATGGACAATGTTTCTGCCTATTGCTTTAATTTGGATCTCTGTTCTGATAAAGAACTGCTTGTTTGAAGATCCACCCTTCAGTTTTATGAGGATATATTTCAGACATCCCATTTGTAAAGCAAACTTGAAGCCAAGCCAGCTGTACTTACAAACAAACTTCACAGGCACAATTAATCTGCTTAAAGGTTTTATGAGGGGAAACATAAAAAACTCAAATAAAAGCTAATTGGGAGTATTTAAAAAATGTCTGAGCTAGTAACAATCCATGATGCTCAGCAGTCAATGAATGTTTAGAAAACAAAATGGAACTTAAGAACGCATCCTGATTTTAATCCATTAAAATTTCTTACCTCTCATCCTAAACTGTACACATCGTGTTTAAGGAAGTTTTGTGAGGCTGTTAATAGTTTTTTTTGGCACTTGACAGTCTGATTCTCTAAAAAGAGGGACATATAAAAGTTGAAACCTTGATAGATGCTGGCTTTCTACATTCACCGCTTCTGTTTTTGTAAGAAATATTAGTTCTTCTCCTTCCTCCTTTCTCAAAAAGATAACACAGGTTTCATGATGTGCCATTAAAGTATGCAACTTGAAAACAGTGAAGCAGGGGATTGGATGATTGGACTGATCTGACCATATTTGTATTCTTTTAAAATGGAAAAAGAGGAAAACAAAATAAAAATAAGGCACAAAGTGGATGATCAGGGAATTTACAAGCAGATTAGAATTAGGTTAAACTTTCTAAATTTTCACTAGTTTTTTTTTTAAGTAACTGAATAACTGCAGCATTTTCAAAACCCCAAAACATTGTTAACATCCCAGCAAACCAAGAGCAGTGATCAGCACAATGTAAATTGCAAAATGAGATTAAGAATTATACTCCTTTGTATCCAAGCAGTTATGTTTATGTAAAGAGGAACCTAAATTTTGGATGTCGGATGGGGAAGGATTTCAATGACATTTCATTCCCATGATATTAATTATTGCATTCAATTAAGGTGGCTTTTGTGCATTAAAACAGTGTATTAAAAGCATCAGGTTAAGAAACCCAGAAATAAACATTAGTTCTGCTCCATTAAAAAAACTACAAGGAGGAAAGATGGGCAGAGTGACACTACTGATAGCTGTCTTTTTTAGGGTAGAGTTTTGCATATGACTGTAAGTCTGCTTGGTTAATTTTTCTAGCAGTCTCTTGCTTCTTTGGTCCTTTTCAAAATCCAGCTTCAGAATCTTGGTCTGCAATGCCCCCTAATTGCTCAAGGCTCATTGATACATTCAGTGTAATTAAGTAATAAATCTTGCTCTAGACAAGACTCCCATCAGAGGATTCTATGCAGTTTGATTTTTTTCCCCTGGCTCATCTGCAATCTATTTGCAATAACTGGCCTTGGAAAAATGTTGCAGTTCATGCAGGGAATTTATAAGCAAGCAATGCCATCCCTGCCAGAATCCCTGCCCTTACATATCCGTGATTCTTAGACTTTAGGCCTTTCAAACAGAACAGTGGCTTGATAGTCTTGTCACCTCTCCTTCCTAGAAACCAACGGGATTTTTAAGTGGGGCCCTGGAATCAGACAAATTGTTTCTTTTTTTTTTATATTTTGCATGGAATTGGGAAGTTGTGAGTTTTGATACTGCAGGATCTACAACAAGTCAAGGCAGAGCAAGGATTTTATTCCCTTCCCCCAAGTGGTGAAATCCAATTTTTTTTACTACCGGTTCTGTGGGCGTGGCTTGGTGGGCATGGTGTGGCTTGGTGGGCGTGGCAGGGGAAGGATACTGCAAAATCCCCATTCCCACCCCACTCTGGGGCCAGCCAGAGGTGGTGTTTGCTGGTTCTCCAAAGTACTCAAAATTTCCGCTACCGGTTCTCCGAACTGTTCAAAATTTCCGCTACCATTTCGCCAGAACCTGTCAGAACCTGCTGGATTTCACCCCTGCTCCCCCCAATCCGGGCTGGTGTTTTGAAGATGATGGCAGATTGCTTTTGAACATTTGGGAAGTAGAAGCAGTGGCAGCATGGACATGCCAGATATGATTTTTAGCTGTCTTTAGGGTTGTTTAAATATATTTATAGAAATGAACCTCCCTATGTGCAGAACAAATTGTGTATCAGCTCCGAAGTTGCAGCATAATCTTCTTTCTACCATTCTATTTTTCTACGTGTATTGTATCTTTTCGCATTGAATAGCATTTATATCTGAGTTTGTCAAAAGCTTGAGGTTTTTCTACTCAGATCAACTTTCTGTAAAAAAAACAGACACTTGGAAGCAGTTCAGGTTTTTTAATGAATTACTATAAAACAAGGGAATCTGTAAAATATTTTATAATGTGGAATGGTCTTATTTAGGGATCCAGCCAACCATTCAGGGAAAGCTTTTCATCTGACTCCTTTCTCCATCCCAAAATTCTCCATTTCTCTCTCTCAACCTTAATGTTTGGTTGAAGTTAGAGCCAGTGCATGCCCACGCTCAGAATTTCACATAGAAGCTACTTAAAAGATCCAGAATAGGTATTTTGTAATCCAAAATAATAACACTTCTTTCCTTTCCGTTGGATGATCCTGGAGGATTGTATGGTTTAATGAGGAGCTAGGAGAGACAAAGCAGCTGAAATGAAGCCTAAAGAGCTGGTGGAGGAAAATGGAATATTAATTTAACCAATCATGAAGAGGAGAGCAGGTTTATAGCATGCTAATTAAGGGAAACGAAGCCTTAGTTCTCTAGGCAACTTTTGGAATTATTGTTTGTTTGTTTGTTTGTTTATTTCCTGCCTTTATTATTTTTACAAATAATTCAAGGCGGCAAAAATATCCAATATATTCTTCCTCCTATTTTCCCCACAATAACAAGAGAGATAATGACTGGCGCAAGCTGGCTTTCATAGCTAAGGCAGGACTTGAATTCACAGTCTCTTACTTTTTAGCCTGGTGCCATTTTCCCCCACTTATGACCATTGCAGCATCCTCATGGTCATGAGATTTACATTTGGATGCTTGACAACTGACTCACCTTTATGACGGTTGCAGTGTCCCGGGATCATGTGATCATTCACCTATTGAGACCAGTGGTGGGTTTCAAAATTTTTTACTACTGGTTCTGTGGGTGTGGCTTGGTGGGTGTGGTGTGGCTTGGTGGGCGTGGCAGGGAAGGATACTGTAAAATCCCCATTTCCTCCTGATCCAGGAGCCTGGATAGCTCAGCAGACTAATGCATTGTAATTTAACTCCAGCTGTCTGCAATTAGTAAGTTCGAATCTTGCCAGGCTCAAGGTTGACTCAGCCTTCCATCCTTTCTAAGGTAGGTAAATTGAGGACCCAGTTTGTGGGGGCAATAAGCTGACTTTGTACAAATATACAAAAGTATGAAGGCTATTGCTTAATGCATTGTAAGCCACCCTGAGTCTCCGGAGAAGGGCGGCATATAAATCAAATTAAAAAAAAAAAATCATCTGGGACTCCGGAAGCAGAGAATAGATGGGGGGTGGGGCCAGTCAGAATTTTTACTACCGGTTCTCCGAACTACTCAAAATTTCCGCTACTGGTTCTCTGGAACTGGTCAGAACCTGCTGAAACCCACCTCTGATTGGGACCTTCTGACAAGCAAAGTCAAAGGAGAAACCAGATTCACTTAACAAGCATGTTACTAATTTAACAACTGCAGTGATTCACTTAACAAATGTGGCAAGAAAAGTAGTAAAACGGGGAAATTCAGTTAATAAATGTCTCACTTAGCAACATAAATTTTGGGTATTACAACTGTGGTCGTAAGTTGAGCCCAAACCTTATACAGGTATAAACTATTGAAGCCTTGAAACGATTACTGCATTGTTTCCTTGTTGCTGTTGCTATCTTTTTTCCTGAGTCTATGTGCTTTGACAAGAGCAAGTATTATGCAGCCTTTCTTGCTATGCAACAAAGGGATAAGGGGGCCTCAGCTAAGAATGCCAAAGGTTTCATTACAAAAAACAAAAACAAAAAAAAATCCTCAACCAGACATTCAGTGCTAATAGATTGAAACAACCCGGCTAGATGCAGCAGATAAATTAGAATGTAAATATAAACTGTTTGGAGATGTGGACATCCAGGCCAATCTGAAAAGTGTGGTTCATTTCCCAAACCTGTCTCTGGTGTAATCCCCCATAATTTATAGCCCCGCTCTAAACAGCAAGTTCTCCTTTGTGTGGTGCTCATTTGTTTGAAATATTAATCAGTTCCATGAAAGGAGTTGCATTTATGAACATTTCCTTCTGATAAATGGAGAATTCTGAGGCTGTTTTCTCTTTGCTGTGGTTTTCTCAAAGGATGATAGCTCCACATTCAGGCATTAACAGGATGAAAGGTTTTCTCAACACCTGCTACTGCAGTTCCAGAACAAAAAGCCAGGACACCATCTGCTTAGGGAATATTTTTGCTGGCACACCCAAAAGGTTTAGGAGAGAGAAAATAACCCTTGCATTGAGGCCATCAGGACTGGACTTGGGTCAGGGTTTCGGGACCTTATGAAGAAGAATAAAAGCCTTACTTATTTGAAGTAATTGAAGTAATACTCATTACTATTTGAAGAATCTCCCCTCTCAAAGATAACGTGAAGACAGAATTGTGTTGCCATCTTATAAGGTCTTCCACACACAAATCCACAATCTGCAGAAATTATGGCTAGCTCACTAAGCCACCTAATTCTCTGGAAATCTTTTGTGTTTAAAGGTGATACTGCAACTGGAATGTCTCAAAAGTACCGTAAGTAAGAATTGGATATCCTCATCAGTCTATTTTTTTTCTTCTCCATATGACTATTTTCAGAAAAGCTTTTCTGCTTCTCTAGACCCTAGGTAGTTACTGTATATTCACCAAATTAGGCCAGCCCAAACTTGTAATTCTGTTTGTGATCCACAATTTTCCATTTTATTTATTTAAATATACAGCAGCAAACATATCCAGTAACAGTAACAGAGTTGGAAGGGACCTTGGAGGTCATCTAGTCCACCCCCCTGCTCACACAGGAGACCTATACTAGGGATTCGAACCGCTAAACTGTTGACCTTTCTCATCGACAAGCTCAGCGTCTTAGCCACTGAGCCACGTAGCCAGACTTACCATTCAACAAACCTTCCTCCTCCTATTTTCCCCACAACAACAACAACCCTGTGAGGTGGGTTGGGATGAAAGACTATCTGGCCCAAAGTCCACCAGCTAGCTATCATGGCTAAGGCAGGACTTGAACTCACTGTCTCCTGCTTTCTAGCCTAATGCAAGGTTCCAAGTAATAACTCCATAGTTATTAGCCTTTGGTTAATAGCGTTAACCATTGGACCAAACTTTGGTTAATAGTGTTAACCATTGGACCAAACTGTCCTTTCCCAACCTCTCTTATATCTTTACCATCTTGATTATAAATAAAGACAAAAAAAAAATCTTGCTATCTGGGAAGTATGTTTCAGGGGTAAATACAATACAACATAAGAAAACACAATGAATATTACTCAAGAGTAATACCAATGATAGTATGCCAAAACATGAGTCCAATTACTGAAATATATAACTTGTCAGTGCTGAAGTAATTCCTACTGTTTAGGAGTATGGAATAATATAGCAATAATAAGAGGACAGGGAATGGGGAAAAATGGTAAGTAGGATTGAGTTCATTAAGGGGACAGAGTACTGGGTACATTGATAGACCAAGACATGGAAATGACTAGATGATTTTGGCCTAGTCATGAACTGTCAGACTGGTCTACCCCAGAGGATTCTCATGGAGGAAAAAAAATGGAAGAGAAAGTGGTAAAGACACTGGAGGTTAATATGAAGGTGATTATTAGACATCAGCAATGAGATTTTAAGCAATTACTAACTCGTTGCTGCTATCTACTGGTCTTTTGGATTTTGCAGCCCTAATTCAACATCATCTTGTTTGGTTTTCCAGAAAGGAGGCATTTAATAGGCAGGCAAGGGTATTTTATCCTTCTAAAGGATTCTTTAAATGTTAAGGAAGGAAAGAAAGGGTAAAAAGTACAGAACATGTTTTCCTTCTGGCAAAATTCTCCTTCCTTTGCAATTAAGAAAATCTTTTTTGTTTATCTCAACACAGGTCCATGTTTTTAAGCCAAAAATGGTGCAGTTGATCACCAAGTGCTACTAGAAAAAATACCTTTTTTACCATTAGGCTTCACTATAATGCCTATGTTTGCTTAGCTAATCCCATGCAGAGGTTGCTCAGCCTTCTGGCCAATCGTAAGAGTGTCTCCAAATTCTAAATCTTCCTTCTTCTGGAGTCTTAAGTAGATGTGACTCCATGTGAAACCTTTATAAAGAATTTGATTACAGAACATTACTATCATTTCAATTGGAGTATATACTATTAATACCCATCACTTAGATTGAATCCCATGCTAAGAGGAATGTCTGAACACGATAGTTTGAGAATCTTTTTATAGCCTTTTCACCTACTGTGAGTATGATCCCAGCGGGTACACATGGAAAGAGCCTGAATGATGGGACTGACAATATATTTTTAAAAAAAGTGAAAAAAGTGGGGAAAAGGAGAAACATCTGGCTTATAAATTGTCCTTTTATACATTATTCCAGGGTGATTTACTTCTTTAATAAGAAGGGAATGACCGAAAAAAATCCATCCTATATGTTGGCACTTGGCACACGTTCTACTGTTAGCTCTTATTAATTTCAGACCTTGTAAAAATTATTTGGGGTATATTTGGTGTATATTCAAATGGCTTCTGGAAATCTAGGAAGTTTTATTCCTTCAGCAGTTTAGCAGTTCTTTCTTAAAAATATAAAATTTCCTTTGAGTCAACCTAATTTGTAGGGAACCTATTCGTACAGTTTTAGCAGCAAAAATACAGAAATGTTTTTCTGTTGTTTCTGCTAAGATGTTATTTCAAGTTCCTGCTCTAGCCTGCAACCTGATATTTTCTGATGATGTCCCATTCAAGGACTAACAAGGTGTGACCATGATTTTCTTTTGGGAATCAACAAGCCTGTCTTACACTGACATTTATGTATTCATGTGCTTATTTACAGTTTTACTTAGGTTCATGTGGTCATGTAATTAAAGAGTGGGGTGGGGGGAAAGGACAAAAGAATGTTGAAAAGATTATTTTTCTCTATCTAAATCTGAATTTCTGGACAGTCTATGGCAAAAATGATCCCATGCTGGTTGAGGGGCAGAAGCTAAGAAAGACTTTGCTATTGTTTGCACAGATTATGATCATGCTTGAAATCTGCAATTATTTAACCAAAAATCAAAGATCTTTTTCAGGCTGACAGATCTGCTGGGAATAAGATAAGAGAGGGAAGAGTCTAACCCTTGGGTATTTTGGTTCCATTTGTTGAGCAGGATGAACTACAATTGCTTGCTCAGGTTTGGGCAGAGGTAAATTATTAACTGCCAATGGATCGGTACCAGTCCTGGGTGCATTTTAAATGTTTGCATTACTACACGTCCTCTCATCAGTCATTAATGGTTCAAAGCTATAGATTCTGAATTTTAATTACATATGACTATATTAGGTAAGTACACAAAGATGCCATGGTTAGCAGAATCCATTTGATTTGCAGGGAAAGGGATATAATATGGTACAGTTGAGAATTAAGATGTTGCTGGTCTTAACGGGGGCCATTCCATTTTTGATTGCATTCTTCATTGAAAGGGCTTTGATTTTAATTGGATCATTGTGTGCACATATGGATTTTCCTGGTGGCTGAACATTTCTCTCATTAAGAGAAATGATGGGCTTTTACTTTAAGCAAACATCTGTTTTTACTTGAAACAAGATGACTTTGCCATTGCAGAAATATACCAAATTCAGATTTTCATCTTAAATATCTGTTTTCTCTGTTCAAACAGTATGCTAATATAAACACGATATATACAGTAACTGACAATCCAAATTTTTAAAAAAGAGTTGGTGCTCTGGGCATTAGTGAGACCACAAAAATTGTTACATTTTTTATTTGATCTTTGTAAATCAGTTTCAACAATCACTGATTTGGACAATTGTTCTGATTTACATTCCAAGAGCTATAATTTGTAGAAAATGTAACCAACATTTCTCTCTCTATATAAAATAGTTGGCAATCTAGCTTGTTATGATGTCATGACTTTTGATTTAATGGAAATATTGAAGGAACAGGAGAAAAAGAAATACTTTGAAAGATATTTCCCAAAATCTTTGTTTACTTCAGGTTTTGCCTTCATTCATACATTGGAAATTGAGGTCAGTGTGAATTTCCTAAGCTCTACCTCTTTGTGTCTGCTGCAATGTCAGCTGGTTCATACCAGTTCAGGCGAACCTGTAGCAGCGACTCCACGGTGAAATGCCGTCTTCTTTAGCCACGTTTTCAAGGCTGGGCGCATGTGCAGAACAGGCGTGTGTGAGCAAAGCGCATGCGCGGAAAGCCAGGCACATGCGCAGAACCCACCGCTGTCTTGTAGGACTTGTAGGACAAATCTATAATGGTTATCATGTATGAAGTGCCACTATAATTAGACCAAGTTGGTGGCTGGTTTTGGAAAATGCTAAAAGACAATAAATGTCAGATTGAATGAGGGTTCTGTGTCAACTGCTACATTGTGAACTGTATTGGCTTAAAAATAAATATGAAAAAAAAATTAGGTTGGATTCAAATTTAGTAATTCCTTGCAATGACCAACAGGACTTAAATTAGTCATGAGATTCAGAATTCAGTGGATGTAGTCTAAGCAAATTAAGATTGTATCTAATGAATGGAAGCCAATGAATGTAGTGTAAATATGAATAAATATAAATGAATAAATATAAAATGGTAGTAAAAGGTTTTTAAAGTTTTTTTGGGATGTTTTATATTTTTTATTTTTATTAGAATGGTATTCTAGATTGGTATATTTTTATTACAATAGTATTTTTATTAGAAAAGAATATTTCTGTCATTTATTATCTTTATATTTGCAAAGCTGGGTTTTCAGTTATATGGGCACTCCATTCAGACGGAGAAATCTGGTGTAGAATATCATTACTTTTCATTTATCAACACCAGGCACCAGAAAATAATTTTCATCATTGGGACATAGTCTAATCTGCTTTTTAATGAGACCTAATGGGGACAAATGTGCTTTATTAAACTGCTAGATTTCATACATTTCATCACACCTGTTTTCTGAAAAAAATAAAATTAAAAATAAAACAAAATAATTGGAAGATTAACAGAAGTCATTTAATGTAGAAAAATAACATTCATTACTGCTGTGTATAACAGTAAAGGCTGAGCGCCAAAGAATTGAGGCCTTTGAACTATGGTGCTGGAGAAGACTCCTGTGAGTCCCTTGGACTGCAAGATGAAGAAACAAGTCAGTCCTAGAGATCAACTCTGACTGCTGTTTAGAAGGCCAGATCCTGAAGATGAAACTCAAATACTTAGCCACCTAATGAGAAGGAAGGACTCACTGGAGAAGAGCCTAATGGGAGCGCGATTGAGGTCAAAAGAAGACGGGGACGGCAGAGAATGAGGTGGCTGGATGGAGTCACTGAAGCAGTAGGCGTGAGCTTAAATGGACTCCGGGGGATGGTAGAGGACAGGAAGGCCTGGAGGAACTTTGTCCATTGGGTAGCGATGGGTCAGACACGACTTCTCAACTAACAACAACAACAACATAACAGTAAAAATAGTGAAGAAAATCTATTCTATATAGAAGCCATTCATCTGGGTATATCTAAATTGTAGGAATTTCCAGAACATTTGCAAAAAATGTTCCTAGTATAAGACATTAAAAATACAATTTGGAAATTCAAAATACTATCTTAAGTCTTACAGAAACAGAGGAGAGGTAGACAGAAATATACATCTATGTTGGAAATATGCACTTCACTATTATATTGGATTTTTGAAAAAATATGTATGTAGAATGTTTTATTTTAAATGTCATATTTTCAGTTGCTATTAATGAATGCTAAATCAGTTTTCTTGTATTGTCTCTTCCAAATTAATTTTCTAAGATCCAAGTAATCCCAATACCAAAACTTTGCTTGGTGTGAAAAATACGATTATGCCAATATTTTTATTACTATCAGCGGATATTTCAATGGATGCAGCTTCAGAAATGTGATTCTAGAATGCAACACCACTTGGTTGCTCAGACATAATATTTCAGTAAAGCCAATATTAATACATGGTAGACTGTTTTTGTGGCACAGGGATCCATTTTTTCTCTTTTTAAAAAATGTATTTATTTTATATGATGCGAATAATCACCCATTATGAAGAATTGTTTGCACAAAATGATAGTGTACCAGTAATACAGTATCTGTAAGAGAAGAACAGGCAGAGCCTGGGGGCAGAGTCAAACAAGTAATTAGCCTAGATACATTCCTAAAAACAGTTTAAGTTCAATTCCTCTTGAATTCCTTTGATTCTTAATTGCGCAAATTTAGTGCTGATCATTAGTTGAGTAGATTCTTGTGTAGAGGCATGAGCAATACATCATATTAATTGGATTTTTATATGGGGCCCAATTTTTGCATCTGACAGTATCCAAATACATCATCATGCAAATACCAAAGCTCAGAAAATGTCCTTCCAAATGCCCAATATTGGGGTTTACATGTCTGAATATATATACTGTATAATGACACTAGTCAACTGTTTTTCATTTCCATTAAACAGCTGCAAATCTAGTTGGATTGGAGTTTCATGCATCATTTGACTCAATTTCAATTACTCTTCTAATATTTTATATTTTTCTCCTTGTTCTTACATTTAAAATATAAAAACTCTGAACTGGCAACAGTTTCAGGTACACCTGCACAAAAAAAATAAAGTAGCTTACATTAGACATGACCTCAACTCTTGTTACTGATTATGTACTTCCAGCTGTAGTTAATGTTTTATTCATCTCCACTGTTGCACCCTAATTTTGACTCACTTGTTAACATTTTATCTCCAAATGTCGATCACAATTTAGGACCCACGGGGAAGGCAGGAGAAAATGTTCAATAAATAAAATGTAGAACTCCATTGCTTTTGTAGCTGAGACGGTAAGGAGACTGAAATGAAGCCTTTCCTTTGGGACATCTGTAAGTGACAAGTGATTTGAAGCCTAGGATTTAAGCTGAATCAGTCTTACCACTATGTCTGTGGGTCCAAGGACTTTGCAGGTGGGCTTTTTAGACTGGAGTTCACAAAGTCAATCTGTGTGCAACTGAGAACAAACAAGAATGTACAAACCTCTCTCTCTCTCTCTCTCTCTCTCTCTCTCTCTCTCTCTGTGTGTGTGTGTGAAGGTGGCAGATAGGTTAATGGAGTACAATAAAGCTTTCATACATAGAAATCAGTGCTGAAACGACGTGGAGTAGCTTAGAAAAGCATTAGCAAGTATATGGAAGCAGTTTGTCAAAATTACATCTGATTAAAAGAGTAAAAACAGGCCTGCTCTGTTCTTCTAATTTATAGAACTCAAGGTCAGCGATATCTGCTGAAGGCAGCGGTGGCTTTGTTAATTTCTGTCTTGCAATTTACATCAAGCGTTGAAAGCAGAGAAAACTGGAAAGAAAGAAAAAACTTATATAGACTTACAGCTGGTCTGCATATTTAGAAAAATCTTGTGAGGCAAGGCAGACCTTGTAACACTGTACCCGATGAAAAAGCATACGTGATTAATATGATGGATCAGTGTAAAAAACTGATGCCAGTGCCACTTCATTTGGGGTTATATTATCTGGGCTTGTAAAAAGGAAAGCATACCTTACAGACAAAATACATATGAGGCATGTTTCCATCTATCAAAGAAATTGTGTACATCTTGCAAAAATTGGAAACAATTTTGAGTTTAGCAGCTGGATTTTGTATTTCCAAAAATGGGAGGTCCATAATTATTTGTTTCTTCTTCCCCCCAAAAAAATTGGGATAGTGTTTGGTGCAACCTAATGCCACTTTTGCATCTGATAGGATCCCATTTACATGTCTGCAATAGGAGGGTAACGAAGGATTGTGTGACATTGTAAACAAGTCCACTCCCTTTGTATGTACAGAAAAGTCACATGCCCATATGAAAGGACCAGAACTTGTGCTGTAACATTATGTTTAGAATATAAAAAAAACCCAACTCTGCCTGTCTGCAGACTTCACATGGAATTTATTTGGGACTGTCATTTAATACAAGCAGGGTGCCAACAGTCTGAAAAAACCTGGGCTACTCTCATATTATGCTAACTCACAAAATAGTTTTTTTTGGTTTGCTTTAACATCTAGTGTGAAGCCAGATATTGTAGTTTATAAACCATGATGTTGGGCTATAACATTTCTGAAAGCCAGAATGAACAGCAGAGAATAGCAAAGAAATATAGAAAGATATAAGTTTGCTGCCATTGACAGGTCATCAGGATTCTTGCCAAGTCAGGTATGTTAGTGCTCCTTCACTAAGGCAGAACTGCAGCCCATGTAAACAGTGTAGGTAGCTTCCATAGTGCAGAGATCTCCCAAATCTGACTGATTTGTACCATTAAGCCATTGTTGTCTCTTAGCAACCACATAAATAGATTTTCTCTATAATTATTTGTTTTGAATTTAGTCCTTCAGCTATTCCAGTGATGTATAACTGAGTCCATTCACCTTCCTGCTGGTTGTAGTTCTTCCTTTCCCAACATTCAGAGCCTTCTCCAGAGAGCTAGTTCTTCGCATGATGTTTCTGAAGCAGGATAATTGAAGTCTGATTGTTTGTGCCTCAAGTGAGAACTCTGGATTTGTTTGATGATTCTTTCTCCAACATAAAATTCAGACGTGTCAATACCCTTACCTTGCTTCAAAAATATACCTCAAAATATAACTTTCGCTTCCATAGTATCACAGGGAAATCATGGCTTGTATGATTCTGATTGGTGGGTATAGATACATCACAGAAATTGAACATCATTTCCAAGACTTTCTCTGCTTTCTCTACCAAATGCCACTCTGCAGGGAATTTGTTTGACTGCTTATTCCTTTACTGTTGATGGTTGATCCTAAAAGGCAGAAATCCACTACTTTGATATATCATTATCGGGGTGGGCTGCTGGGGGTTCGGGAGAATCTCTAGCTAAGATTCTGTGCAGTTCAGAGAACTCTCCAAATCCCAGTCCTCGCTGGCCCCGCCCACCCCTCCCCTCCCCGGAGTCCACATGCGGCCCATTTTGGATGCAGGTAAGTGCAGGGTGCACGCAGAGGCTTGGGGAGGGTGAAAAACAGGCCTACAGGAAGTTCAGGAAGGCCAGAAAGAGGGCCTCCAGAGCCTGGAGAGGCCGTTTTTGCCTGCCTGGAGGCTCAAAGAAAGCCTCCGGAGCCCGGGGAGGGCAAAAGTACCCCACCCCAGCATGGTGCAGGAGGCAGACTAGGTAACGCTCACCCAGCAACCGGGCAGAGAACCACTTGCTAAAATTTTTGAAGCCCAAAGATGTATATGTATCAAAAAAGTGGTAGTAAATGTTGAATATGATGACACAAAATTTTGTACTCAGATGACACACTGATTGAATAATGATGTATCGCTTGTTTAAAAATAAAAATAAAAAACTTTTTATAAAAAAAAGAAAAAAAAAGCCCTGAAACCAAGAAAAAAAGAAACGTAATAGAAAAAGTGGCTGCCCTTCTATTTAGAGGCATATAAGAGAGTTCCGCCTCACTATTCATTTTCTAGTTCCCAGCAAAATGTGGATAAATATAAACTCAGTGGTTCTCAAAAGAACACTCCCTCAGCGAGGGAGATGGGCAGTTCCAAAATTGGATAAACAAACAAATGATACATAAAGACAGCCTAAGTGGATGAGAATTTGGAGCAGGAAAAAAAGAAGAAGAAGAAGGGAAGCCTTGGGGGTCCATGCCAAGCCCTCCTTGTGCCAACAGAAAAAAGCGGGAACCTAAGATGCAAGGTGGCTCTGACAGTGATTCACATGCTTGTTGGGTGAGCCCTGGGTGAGCACCCACCTTTACTGCAGCTGCTTCCAGCTGGCAACATGAATAGGAGTTCCTTGTTCTTTTGCAACCACAAAGACAAGGTGACGTCAAGCAACTTATTCCCCCCTTGGCGATAGACTATTCAGACATCGTACCTGACGGCTCTCCTCATTCTTCTTCTCAAGAATAGCGCTTGTATTTGTGGGCGGCCTTCTTGGAGTGGCTGGCCCTTGCTGAGGTAGTGTGTGGGATCTAGGTCCTCTCTTTCATAGTGTAACCTCACCTTCTCCTTCTTCTGAAGGTTGCTCTTCCCGGCCGTACAATGAAACAAAAAGGGAGGGGGCGAAGAAAAAGGCCAATGTATATTTTACCTGTGCTGTTTGTGCGCAGAGCGCTTTTTTCAATATGTTATCCGCTTTTGTCTTGATTTCATTTGTTTGGATACGATGAAGATTTTGTCTGGATGTATGACCGTGATCCCTATTATATATAATTTTTCAGACAAGTTGCAAATGTTTCTTGGGGCTCCACGATTTGTCTGCCAGAAATGTGAAAAGTAAAAGCAGCTGGGTAGGCAGTGAGCAGTGGAGGGCTGGGGGGCTGGGGGTGGGGGCGGGAAAATACTATTTAATCCCTATTGAAGCAATATCCCAACTTTGAACATTCTCGAGTTTTTAATACTATGTAAACCAAGAACAAAATAGAAGGTGCTTAAGGCAAATCTGCACCAGATTACAATAGAGAGAGATAGAAGAAGGAGGAGGGAGATTGAAGGAAGGGTGAAGGAGAGAGAGGAGCAGAAGAAAGAGAAGAGGAGAGGAAGACAGGAAGACAGGAAAGGGAAATAAGAGTAGGAGAGAAGGTTAGATAGAGGGAAGGAAGGGAGGAGGAGGAGAAAGGAAAGGGAAGTAGAGAAGGAATAGCTGAGGAGGGAAGAAGAAGGTAGAAAGGATGAAAGAAGGGAGGGAGAGGAAGAGGAAGAGAAGAAAGATTGCTTTAACACAAAAAAGAGGAAATGGAGGAAAGGCATCCCCGAAAACATTTAAATATATCAAGATAAAGAATGAACTATTGAAAAAAAATTAAAGGAGAATTTAAAATGATTAAGAATGGAAAAATAGAATTTGAGGGTGAAGAAGATACTGTTTATAGAAATAAAGAAAAGAAAAATTAAAAGTTGATTAATAAATATGGAAAAAGAACACTTTGGCAGAAACGGTAACAAAGTAAAATATATTTGAATATGATGGATTCCCTGTTTTTGAGGCTTCAGAGACAGAAGATGTTTGGGGAAGGAAGGGAAGGTAAAGTACATTAAAAATGCATTACAACCAGATGCTATGAGTGCACAGGACTTGCCTAATGGCAGCAACTGAGACTGCCACAGCTGCTGCTGCGAGTAGGCATGATCCCATGATGTTGCTAGTCCCAATGAACTTTGTTAAGTGAGGATTGTCTGTAACTTGAATCTCTGTAGTCCATGATTAACACTTTAACCACAGTACTACATACACTTTTTTGCCTGTCACTTTTTCTCCAGAGTTTCAGATGCATGTCTTCCGGTGGGTTTTTACCGGTTTGCCCCGGTTCGGGCAAACCGGCAGTGGCAGTGGCGGGAGGCTCTGCCCACCCACCTGGACGTCATCATGGATGCTCTGCGCATGCACACAGTTCCAAACCGGTAGTGAAGATAAGTGGAACCCATTACTGATGTCTTCAACATCTCCTCTTTAATCATTTTTTGAAACTGGAATGGAAATTGTAAAACTGGAGTGGAAACTGTAAAATAACAGCAACAACAATCCTGTACCTGAAGGCACAAGATATAGAACTCTTCTTGAAGTTAATCGAGTGTGGCTTTGATTGGCATCTGTATGTAAAACCTTTTAGGAACCCTCTGTATATGCTACCTTGAATTATGTGAAAGAAGGGCATTATATAAATGATACCAATGCAACTGGGAATCCTGCTGACATTTGTGATTTGACCTATCATAAAGCCTATAAATTATCCATCTGTACATTCTTTCCAAAAATGCTTTCAAAATTATGGAATAAAAATGTACATATTCCAAAGTCGAAATAAATATCTAGGGAACAATAGACAAATCCCAAAGCAGAAGGTAGTGATCATAGGTAAATATTTACCCAAAATATATTTGATGTCTATATATTTTACAAATGTGACCACAAAGTATTTTATAAAACAATGGTTATCTCTTCAGCAAAGTCCAGTCTGTCAAAGAATATTATTTTTTCCTAGCCTGTCAAATTTGCCATGTAATGGATTCCAAGTCTGTATATTTTTCTGTGGTGGCAGTTAGGTAATATATATGGATATTCTGGCATATTTGTTTGCTTGTGGAATGGAAAAGATCCACATCATTTAATGATTTAAGCACTGGTTTCAGTGTAATCAAAAACCTCAAGCAAGGCTATTCATTTTTAGCAATGGCAGTAGCTCCTGTTGACTTAAGATTTGATCATCTTACTCTAAAATCAAAGACAAGTTTCTCTGCTGGTAATAATCGGATTGTAGATGCTGAAATCTGTCACAATACATAAATGTAATGAAAGTAATACTGTTACTCTGAACTTTATGAAATGTACTTAGAGACATTGAACATATCTGCATGACATATTAATCCCTGTGGTAATTAGACAATATGTTAAATTGTTACTAAAGAGGAGTATTTAATCAGGGTTTGAAAGTATAATTTTTTATTAATCACATACCTAAAATGTACTCCAGAGAGTTGAACCGTTGTTAATTAACTAATTAATTAATTTGTTAAATTTATTTACCACCCATCTCACCGTGATATTACTTTGGGCAGTTTACAACAATAAAACAGAAAAGAATGATTTTAAAAAATGTAAACATAACAATAGTAAAGGAAAGAAACAATAAAAATAAACAGTGAAAATACAAGTATAGGATGGAAGTTGGAATAATCATAAGATGAGCTTGGAAGATAATAATTTCTGTTGGGTAATCAAAATCGCATGACACATTAAAACTGGTTGAATTTAGACAACACAGTGAGGAGGCTTAATCATAATTCAAAATCATAGTTTTTATTAGTTACACATCTAAAACATACTCCAGAGAGTTGAACTGTGGTTAAATACTACTGCTGACCTGCCCAAACAGTGATTAAAGATTTTTGCCATAGCTCCTGTTTGCTGGTGTGGCTCTACCTCGCATTATCTTTTCTCTACACCCGTGCTGTGCACTTTATTGATATTCAGCTCTGTTCCTTTGCAATAAACCAAGATGGCATCAAAAAGATAACACACAGTGACATCATGACACAAATTCTTACCTTATCTTCTTGGATCCCAATGTCAGATGTATATTTATCACTTACTCTTCTTTTCCCCTTTGCAAACACCAGTAATTATCTCGCATAATTTTTTTTGTTATCTCTTTCCTTACTATGGCGATAATCAACCTCATCCTTTGATTATTTCCTAATTACAGTGCTCCATTGCAAAGTTCCTATTTTCTTTATTTCTAAAACAAATTAACTAACTTGCAGTTCTCTAATCAAAGGGTTGTATCACATTGTTCCATAATTCTTTTTATTTCATAATTCCATACTGTTCCATAATTCTTTTTATCGTTTACAAACAACTAATAATATGCCAAGACCATGAAGGACCAAATAAACTTGCCTGCTCTAGTTTAGTACTGTGATCCTGTACAGGTTGTTCTTGAGCCAGGTTCCTTGAAATGGTCAGTATTGACCCCTAAGGTTTGAGGAGATTAGCCATTATTTATACCTTAGGTTTATATTTTCTGAATGGTGAGGTTCATCTCACCAAAGATGACTCTGAGTGGTGGACAATTGTTTTTGTTTTTATTTTTGTTATTATTCATAGAACTATTAAAGTAGAATTTGATTGTATATTTTCATATAATAAACATAGGAATCAATGAACAATTTGAAACTTCATGAAAGGGTCTATGAGCTGAAGAACTGGGGACCCTGTTCCAGAAAGAGTCCAGTCTGAACTGATGCCTGAATTTTTAATCAGATTCAGAAAAAATGAGTTCTTTCTCCCATAATCAGGATGGAAATTCTCTCTCTTCCTCCCTCCCCCCCTCCATCCATCATCTATTTCTCCATCCATCCATCATCTATCTATCTATCTATCTATCTATCTATCTATCTATCTATCTATCTATCTATCTATCCATCCATCCATCCTCTATCTATCTATCTATCTATCTATCTATCTATCTATCTATCTATCTATCATCTATCTATCCATCTATCCATCGGTCTATCCATCCATCCATCCATCCATCCATCCATCCATCATCTATCCATCATCTATCTATCTATCTATCTATCTATCTATCTATCTATCTATGCGGCCGCGCGGGTGGTTATGGGCGCACCTCATTATGCCCATGTAACACCTCTCCTGCGCGAGCTGCACTGGCTCCCAGTGGTCTTCTGAGTGCAATTCAAGCTGTTGGTTACCACCTTTAAAGTGCTCCATGGCATAGGACCAGGATATCTATGGGACCGCCTTCTGCCACCAACAGCCTCCCACTGACCAGTTCGCTCCTACAGAGAGGGACTCCTCAGGGTGCCATCGGCCAAGTTATGCCGGCTGGCGACACCCAGGAGGAGAGCCTTCTCTGTTGGAGCCCTTGCCCTTTGGAATGAATATTCGTAACATCTCTGATCTCCGGGTCTTTCGCTGTGCCCTCAAGACCCTACAGTTCCGACAGGCGGGGCTGTCTAATTGAATGATTTTAAATTGGATTTTAACTTTGGGTTTTAAAATTTGGCCAAAACTTTTTAATGATTTAATTAATTTTAACTATGATATTGTATATTTATGTTTTTAATTTTGGCTGTACACCGCCCCGAGTCCTTCGGAAGGAGGGCGGTATATAAATAAAATAATAATAATAATAATAATAATAATAATAATAATAATAATAATAATAATAATAATAATAATAATAATAATAATAATAATAATAATAATAATTATTATTATTATTATTATTATTATATCTATCATCCATCCATCCATCCATCCATCATCTACCATCTACCATCTATCTATCTATCTATCTATCTATCTATCTATCTATCTATCTATCTATCTATCTATCTATCTATGTATCTATCTATCTATCTATCTATCTATCTATCTATCTATCTATCCATCCATCCATCCATCCATCCATCCATTATCTATCTATCTATCTATCTATCTATCTATCTATCTATCTATCTATCCATCCATCCATCCATCCATTATCTATCTATCTATCTATCTATCTATCTATCTATCCATCCATCCATCCATTATCTATCTATCTATCTATCTATCTATCTATCTATCTATCTATCTATCCATCCATCCATCCATCCATTATCTATCTATCTATCTATCTATCTATCTATCTATCTATCTATCTATCTATCCATCCATCCATCCATTATCTATCTATCTATCTATCTATCTATCTATCTATCTATCTATCTATCTATCTATCTATCTATCTATCTAATAGTTTGGACAGTGAGCAGCTCAAATCTTTGGTTAAGAAAAACAAAGAGTTTTCCTCAAGGTTTATTTCCTTATATAGGGATTTCATACTGAAAGTCTTTAGACTGCAGTTGGTCCTGGCAGCTTCCATACTAGACTCCAATACTCAGTAACTGTTCATTTTCAAGCTAAGGTTTGCATTTAATGATTTTGCTGTGAAACAGAAAATGATCTCTGATGCTGAAAATATTTAGCGTAGTTGCTATGGACTTTTTAAGAAGAGGGGCTTTTTTTCTTTAATACTTTCCCATTTAGGCATGTGTTCATATTTACACCCCCTCCCTTCCCAATAAGTTTTTATTAAGTTCTGCAGGGCTTGATCACTTAGGGCTGCTCCAGGAAGTTTTTGGCTGAGCTTAAAACTGGGCTGCTTTTAAACAGTGCATTTTACGATTCCTTCATTATGAACAGCAAGCCGTGCATGCCTACTGTGAAGGATCAGATGATCTGTTTTCTTTTCTCTTGAAGCAAACCACATTTTGCTTGTGTGAAAAAACAAATGTGCCCAACCAGACCAGAAAGTAGTCTACTGGTTTGGAGAGGTTTCCAGCAGATCTGGATATGCACTAGTGTTTTCCCCTAAAAGTGGCATGAATGACTCCTACTTCCCATTGGCATCTTAAGAGTCAGTATAAAGGCCTATCAGTTGTGATAAGCTATTTTGTTATAGCTAACACCCTAGATGATAGGCTTAAGATCCAGATGGAGCTTGACAGATTTGAACTCTGGATCCTATCTAACAAGATGAAATTCAATGTAGAGAAAAGTAAAGTCTTACACTTAGGCAAGAAAAACCAAGAGTACACATATAGACTGGGTGAAACCAGGCTTAATAGCAATAACTGTGAGGGAGATCTTGGAGCCTTAGTGGACAATCAGTTAAATATGAGCCTGCAGTATGCAATGGCAGCGAAAAAAGCCAGTGCAATCCTAAATTGCATTAACAGAGGGATACAATAAAGATCAAGTGAGGTACTAATACCACTCTATAAAGCCTTAGTAAGACCACACCTAGAATACTGCATCCAGTTTTGGTCACCATACTATAAAAAAGATGTTGAGACTCTAGAACATGTGCAGAGAAGAGCAATCAGGATGATTAGGGGACTGAAGACTAAAACATATGAAAAACAGTTGCAGGAACTGGGCATGGCTAGTCTAGTGAAGAGAAAGACCAGGGGAGACATGATAACAGTGTTCCAATATTTGAGGGGTTGTCACAGAGGAGGGGGTCAACCTGTTTCCCAAAGCACCTGAAGGCCAGACAAGGAATACTGGATGGAAACTGATCAAGGAGAGATTCAACCTAGAAATAAGGAAAAATTTTCTGAGAGAACAATCAACCAATGGAGTTAAGGAGCAAGGAGTTAAGAAAAAGGTAAAAACTCTTGAGATGGAGGCTGCCAAGAGCAGATAGCCGCTCTTTGAGATTGTAGTGAAAAACTTTTAGGCATTCAGCAGAACAAAGTGAAAGGAACCTTCAAGCAAATGATTGGTTAGAGAAAATATCTAAAATATCCTAAAAGAAGTAGCAGCGGAGGTCTCAGGCAGAAGATTTTAAAATATCAATTATAAGAAGGTGATATCTAGAGAAAAAATGTTACCAGCTTATTTACATTTACATGTACATTTAAGGAATCTTGTCCTTAGAGGCAGCTTTGCATAGTCTCTGCCACAGTGGTGAAATGTAAAATTTGTTACTACTGGTTCTGTGGGCATGACTTGGTGGGAGGGAGGGTAATATGACTGGGTGGGTGTGGCCAACTTTTTTTTTCTTTTAAAAGCATTTTTTTTTTGCTTTTAAAAGAAAAAAAAGCCTCTGACGATCAGGCAACTCAGCTGGGATCGTCAGAGCCTTTTAAAAGCATTTTTTAATAACCTCTTCGGCCAAAGAGGTTGTAGAAAAAAATGTTTTAAAAAGGCTCTGACGATCCCAGCTGAGCCATGCGATCATCAGAGGCTTTTTTTTTTACTTTTAAAAGCATTTTTTCGGCTGAAGAAAAAATGCTTTTAAAAGTTAAAAAAAAAAAGCTTCTGATGATCGTGTGGCTCAGCTCGGCATGGGGGGGGCGGGGGGCAGAGATTTTTGCTACCGGTTCTCCGAACCACCCGTCGCCATCGCTACCGGATCAGGTGATCCGGTCTGAACCGGGAGCATTTCACCCCTGCTCTGCCATCCCATCATCGCTGCTACTGGACATTCTGGCAGCTAGTCCTGGCAAATAGCATCATTGGAATTGACCTGAATCTTTAAGAGTTCATAAGAGGTAGAGGCGATAGATGCAGTCAGTCAATAATATACAAAATGGGGCAAGTAAGACTTTTCAAGTGATGGACCTATGAGGCATATGCATTTTTGTCAAAACCTTCATTCTAGCCAATACATGTGAACAAGTAATTTCCTTTATTATTCTAAAGTAGAGAAGAATTCTTTAGACATATCTGTGATGAACCCTACAAGCCATTCCTTCCTAAATCATGGGGAAAATAGCCATAGATGTAGATACCCAAGTGATATGGAAGACAGATAGATACAGCTCAATCAAGTTCAACCAATTTAATGTTAAATCTTATTTTCTTATTAAGATCTTGCAGTATCAAAATGTACTCTTTAATCTGTGGTATGCATGGAGTTCAGTGTTACATGGATGTTATTTTTTTGAATCAGTATTATCTCATTTTAAGTGTTCAGTTGATTAAGTAGAAAAAGTGAGACGTGTTGAATATAACAATTATTTTTATTGATGTGATACCATGGAGGCTTTCCAGGAAGAATGAATTTCATTTAGAAGTGAATGCTATTTCTTCTGAAAGTTTCTTTATTAAAATGTTCAAGTGATTCTTTTCAGTCATAGCATTGAAGAGCAAGGTTAAAGGAAGCTTTACATTTGGATTTTCTTCTTCTTCCGTGGAATCTATGTTTGACATTTCCTTGATGTCTTTTATGGATAGTAAAAGAGAGGGAATACAGTCCTTTGACACATCAAAAGGCAGTGTCTTGATTGCTACCAGAATCATTTGCCATCTCTTTTTCCTTGACTGATCCTAGTGGATTTATATCTTCCTAAATGTTGTACTCTGCATCCATTGCTACCCAACAAGAACATATCTTTACTAACTTCCATTGAGACATTCAGTGGCGAAAGGGAAGATGAAATATGCTTCTAGAGCAGTGGTCACCAACTAGTGGTCCGTGAGAAAATGTTGGTGGTCCGCAGAAAAATTATTTGCATTTTTTATATTGCACTAAATCAGGGGTCCTCAAACTACGGCTCCTGGGCTGGATACATACAATGAACACTTGTCTTACTGCAGAGAGTCTCCCCCTTTGGGGTCTTTTTGTGCAGGTTGGGGGGGGGGCAGAAATTCCAACTTGGGGTCTGTTTCAGCCTCCTGGTGCAGGGCTTTGGGCAAAGGCTGGAGGGAAGCACCACTAGTGGCGAAGAGCCAGAGGGCCTTGTTCCAGTGGGACTGTATCATGGCCTGGAACTGGCTGATCATCTCAGCCTGCTGAGACTCCAGGTGCCAGTACCTGGCCTTGCACTCCCGCAGGTCTTCCCTCTGCTTTGAAAGCCTATGCTCATAGTCCTCAATGAGATGCTTCTGCTGAGCCTCCTTCTTGGTCAGATCCAATTTGAACTGTGCCAGCTGTTTTGCCAACTCTTTCTCATGGTGGCTGCTTAGCTCCAACAACTGCTTCTTGTTGGGGCCCTAAGGAGTCTGGCCAGGCAGGTGAGGAGTGGCTAGGAGGGGAGGGGCAAGTAGAGGCCAGCAAGGTGCCCTTCGACGTGAGTGACATCAAGTTGGCCATGCCCACCTAGTCACGTGGCTAGATGGTCATTAAGCAGATCTTTTAAAATATTACACAAAATAAGAAATGCCCTTTTGATTATTGCTTTTCCGTCGCTTATTCTTGGTTTTAATCTTTGGTCAGGAAATTATGCTGTTCCAAATACATGCACAGAACCAATGTATTTTTTTTTCTTTTTACAACCCTGCAATCCCTTAATTTGGGGTAGAGTTGGGGTGACTGGATGGAGCTGAGCATTTACTGGCTGGATACCCTTCCTGACACCTACACAGAGTTCACAGCAGATATTTTTTTCTTTACACCTAGGAGAGCAGCACCTCTGCTGCTACCTGGGATTGAACTTTCAACCTTCTGAACGGGAGGTGAGTGTCTTCACCTCTAGGTCGTCACACTGCTCGATCTAATGCTTATATAAAAATAAATATTAAGGAAGGTAATGATTCTAGTAGGACTACCAGATTTGGGCTACAAAAATCTGGATGCCCCCTTGATTTATTTATTTTAAAATTTTTATATACCATTTCAATAGTAAGACTCTGGATGGAGCACAGCAAAGAAAATGAAGCAGAATAGAACACCTATTAAAATCATAATCAGAATTATGATCATATATTTGGTTATATGGTTTGGATTATACATTTGCCCATAACCACATTATGGGCCAGACACCCATTGTAATCAAATCATCTTCAAAGCTTTCTTGAATGAGAGGAGAATCAAGACCAACCTATATTCCGAAGCATGTGGTTTATTACAGAAGAAGACTTGATGTTAGTCCATACTTCTTCACCTTACCTTTAGCAAATTCTAGTCCTTTGCTACCATCTAGTGGTTTCTGGATTTTTTTCAACCCAGATTTGGAAACCCCCCAAATCTAGATAAACTAGATTGTTTTTAATGATCATTTTCCGTATGAAGCTGCCTATTTATTTATTTATAAAACTTATATGGCTACCTATTTTACACAATGATCTTCTGCGACATAAAAATCCATCATACCCGGTTCATGAAGGAGTCATAGCAACAAACCCGTACTATTATCCTTCTGTTTTAATCCTATCCTAGCCCAGTACTTAGGGGAGGAGCCAGATTTTCAAATGCTGAAATATATAATAGTAATAAAACTTAACTTCTAATAGGAAGAAAATAGCTCATATCACAAGTCCTCAACTTAAAACAACCACAATTGAGTCCAAAATTTCTATTGCTAAGCAAGATGGTTCTTAAATGAGTTTTGCCTCTTCGATGACCTTTCTTGCCACAGTTGGTAGTGAAAGAGAAGCCAAGGAAAACACTCTGTTTTTACTACTGGTTCTGTGGGCGTGGCTTGGTGGGCGTGACATGGTTGGTTAGTGTGGCTTGGTGGGCATGGCAGGGAAAGGATACTGCAAAATCTCCATTTCCTCCTGATCAGTTGGGACTCGGGAGGCAGAGAATAGAGGGGGGTGGGGCCAGTCAGAGGTGGTATTTACCGGTTCTCCAAACTACTCAAAATTTCTGCTATCGGTTCTCCAGAACTGGTCAGAACCCGCTGAATACCACCTCTGACTCTGTTGAAAACTATTTGTTTTAGAATCATAGTTATATAAAATTGTGAGACACTGGTGCTGCAAAAGTGTGGCTGGACCACAGTTTGTCACTCCTGCTTTAGGTTATGAATTGTTATTCTGCTTTTTCCCCTTCTGCTTTGAGGATGTCAGATATAGAGTGATCATTATCCTTCTTATTAAAGAGTGTAGGTGAATCACTGATTGATGCTCATACTGCAGATAGAACTGTGTTCTGTGCAGGGAATGCAATTAGGTAAGATTGATTGATGATAGGTTTAACTAAACATTTGTATCTATAGAAATTTCTGGCCCATGAAGATTGGCTATTCAGCTCACAGAGACCCTGGCAGAACTCCTCCACTTCATAGAAATCAATCCTTCAAAGTACCTTTCTTCCATTTTGATCTCCTGGGTGGGTACCTACCGTATGTGCACTGAGAAAGGGACCTTGATTTGATATGCCATGAAATCAGTCTCAATTATTAGCAACCCCAAATATAGACTTTCTCCAGAAGGATCTTCCCCAGCCAGATTCTTCTGATCTTCCATTAGTGCATTCGTTGTTGGAATACAGTCTGTTCACCTTGCTGCTGGTCATCCATTTCTTCTTTTTCCTTCCACCATACCCAGCGTGATAGACTTTTCCATAAAGCTACTCTTTGCTTAATGTTTCTAAAATATAACTACTGGAGTGTGATAATTTGTGCTTTGAGTTAGAACTCAGCAGTTGGTTGGTTGTGTAGAAAGTTAGCACTCACCCCTCTCCTAGAAGAATGAAATATTTTGAGAAATATTAAAAAGACAGAATATTATATTTCCCTAAAGGAGAAACATGCTCTTGGAAAGCAGCCCCCACCTTTCTTAATAGCCCCAGCAGGACTGGGTCATCCTATCTACAAGACAAAAGACCTTCAGCCTCAGGGTGATGGGATTAGCCCTCACTCAAGATCCAAACCAGGACAAAGCCATTAAGACACAAAAGGAATTGTCCAACACCCTTTCAGAACACAAGCCTCTTCATTACATCATCACCCTCCAAGCTTCAACCAAACCTGGGAGCTCAGACAACCTCAGCTATGACCCCTGCATAGCCCCATGGGAGTCTGACAGCAACCAATAGAATACATGTTCTTGCCAGGAACAGGAAGTTCAATAAATAAAATAAAATAAAATAAAATAAAATAAAATAAAATAAAATAAAATAAAATAAAATAATAAAATAAAATAAAATAAAATAAAATAAAATAAAATAAAATAAAATAAAATAAAATAAAATAAAATAAAATAAAATGACATCTGAATGCGGACAGTTCCTATCTGGCCTATGATGTTGGCGGCCTTCCCGAGAAGAGGCAAAGAATTGGGGGGGCGGGGGGGAGACACGAGGAGTCAGTGCAGCATCAGCAGAGGGGATGGGGTATCAGTGCAATGATGATAGTGGGTGGGGTGGGGTGGTCCTCCTCAACAGTCCCAGTTTCTCATGTGGCACCTGGGGAAAATTAATTGCCCACCCGTGCTGTATGTTATACTGCTTCACTGCTATTTCTGTTATTGTTGATAGTAGATCCTAAATGGCAGAAACTATTGTAGAGTATCAGGAAGGGGACTTTGAGGAAATAGGCAAGAACTGTTATATAAGCAAAGAGGACTGAAACTTTTCTTGGGTCCTGGTAGCTATCATGTGAATCCCACATAGTCGTTAGTAATGATTTTACGGGATCACCATTTTTTTTTTATTGAAAAGTTTTACAAAAAAAAAAAATTCCCCCCAGTATTCCCCCCACCCTTTTTCCCTCCCCCACCCCCCACCTCTTCCCCCCATCCCACCCTCCCCCCCAGACTTCCCAGAGCAAAATACAGGGTATTTCAATTAACAATCATAAGCTAAATTAACCTAATTAGCCTTGAACTACCAAATCCCCCCCTGAAACCTTAACTCCACTATAGATAACGTAATACTTCTAAAATTTAAGATTCATTCATAAGCTATTTGATATTTTCTTGTCTGATACTTATTTTGAATATAGTCAATCCATCTTCTCCATTCCGATATATATCTTTCTTGTGTATAGTCCTTCAAATACGCTGAAATTTTTGCCATTTCTGCTAGATTTGCTACTTTCAATGTCCACTCTTCAATAGTAGGCAAAAAGTCCTTCTTCCAGTATTGCGCTACCAACAGCCTAGCTGCTGATATTAAATTTAAAATCAATTTAGTCTTTAATGCTGTACAATCTGTAGATATACCCAATAAAAACAATTGCGGAGTAAATTTCAACCTTTTTTTCAGGATGTTCTGCATCATCCACCAAATTTTTATCCAAAATGCTTTGATTTTCTTACAAGTCCACCAAGATTATTGTACTTATTTCAAACAATGGGATCGCCATTTTTGACCTCCTGCCAGCTTCCCCATGGACTTGGCTTGTTGGAAGCTGATAGTGAAGGTCACAAATGACTTGAATTGCAATCATATGACTGCGGGGGCACTTTGTCAGCTGCAACAATGAATTGTAAGTCCCCTCATTCAGCTTTGTCTAAAATACAATGATTGGAAGAATTGGAGCAACAATTGGAGCCAATATAATGATTGGAGCAAAATATAACAATTGCTGAATGAGGGCTACCTGTATGTAGACCTCAATCCTATCTGAATTGAAGTCTTCACACATAGGCTGGGATCACAGATCAATCTTGTTCTATCTTTGCTTAGAAGATTATATTAAGCCAGACATTGCAACATATGGTTTATTGCAATGCGTGAATCTAGTCAATTATAACTCAGTAAAAAGGTAAACAGTAACTGAGTAGAATTTATGAGGTAGCTTATTCAGCAAGTGACTTCAAAAGAAAATTATTTTTCTTTTTCTTATTCCTTCTCCGTGGTGGCTCCCTCTCTCTGGAACATCATTCCCCCAGAGATTAGATTGGCCTAAACTCTTCTGGAAAGCACTGAAGACATGGTTCTGCCAGTGGCCGTGGGGAACCCAGCGTGGGATGGAGCCCATTAAATGGCTTCTATGAATATGTGTTGTCGCCGGGATGGGAGTGAATGTGGGGGGGGGGAGGGGCTACTATTTTATTAATGTATTATTTTTTATTATTTTATTATTTTTATATGATCTTTTTATATTTGTGTAAGCCGCCTTGGGCAAATAGGCAGCAGTACAAATGTTCTAAAAGAAATAAAAATAAATTCATTGTAACAATCGAGCACTCTCAAATCCTATCTAAATGTTTCAGAAGTGCAAATGAGTCACTGTTAAAACCTACAGTATATCCCCAAGTGGGCCGCACCCACTCTCCCCCATCCCGTGTGCCCACCTGTTTTAACAAAACGATGTGTAATTTTTCCTCAGCGTTTGGCAGTCACAAATCATGGGTGCTCCCAAACAGCTGGGATTTTGGAATACAATGCAATCTTGAACGCATTCCATCAAAGCAGCGCTCAGTTGCTTGGAGAATCCATTGGTGAATTCCTTTAAGTGTCATTAATCACTTAAGGAGTGACACCACAGGGGAGGCTTTTCTTCTTTTTTATTTCTCATTTGTTCTTAATATTCCCTGTTTATTACAAAAACTTCTTTTTACAAAAGTAATACTGTAGCTATTTTCTAATACGGCTTTATCCTTTTTCACTCACCCTAGGAGACAGGCTATTTATGAGGACTGGGAAGTAAATGACTTTTGATGAACATTTGAAAAGTTCAGTGAACCTTCATGGTATAAAACACCTGGGGGGACAAGCATACCAATCTGATCTTCTTGCAAGCCTTCATATTAATTCTATACTGAACTCTCTTGTCCCTGATTTTTTTTTGTTGGGAAAACTCTTCATCTATATTCAGCACTAGTGAATATTACTGAAACTGAAAATAAGGGGGTTAGTTTGTTGTCTATAAAGTCAGTGAGGAATTCACCTAGTTTCTGTTATTGTGTCAAAGGTTAATTATTGCAAAATGTAGAAAAACTAAACTTTCCCCTGAATCGTGAATGTTTAAACATTTGGGGAATTGTATTTGTTAAATTTATTTTTTATTTTACTATTTTATTTTATTTTATTTTATTTTATTTTATTTTATTTTATTTTATTTTATTTTATTTTATTTTATTTTATTTTATTTTATTTTATTTTATTTTATTTTATTTTATTATTTTATTTTATTTTATTTGTCAAATGTGTACAAGATAACAAGTGTAGGTATGAACATAAACATAAACAAAGGAAGTAAATACAAATAAATGGGGACAGTAAGACAGGGATGGTAGGCACCTTGGTGCGCTTATGCACGCCCCCTTTATGGACCTCTTAAGATTGGAGTGAGGTCCACGGTAAACTATTTGAGGTTGAAACTGTGAGGGTTTGAGGCTGTAATAATGGAGTCAGGTAGAGCATTCCAAGCGTTGACCACTCTGTTGCTGAAGTGGTATTTTCTACAATCGAGTTTGGAGCGGTTTATTTATTTATTTATTTATTTATTTATTTATTTATTTATTTATTTATTTATTTATTTATTTATTTATAAGTTAAAACACAATTGAAACCAGAAGTTTTTCTTTTGGGAATAGAATAGAGCAGAGCAGAGCAGAGCAGAGCAGAGCAGAGCAGAGCAGAATTGAATCGAATCGAATCGAATCGAAGGGTTGGAAGGGACCTTGGAGGTCTTCTAGTCCAACCCTCTGATCAGGCAGGAAACCCTATACTATTTCAGACAAATGGTTGTCCAATCTCTTTTTAAAAACTTCCAGTGTTGGAGCATTTACAACTTCTGGAGGCAAGTCGTTCCACTGATTAATTGTTCTAACTGTCAGGAAACTAATCAACAGGCAAGTAGAAAAAGGTCATGAAACCCTGTTTTTATATATGACAAATGCAGTAAGATTATTATATGCTCAAAAGTGGAAAGACTTGACACTACTCACAAGGGATGAATGGCTGGTGAAGATGAATGGCTGGTGAAGGGACTTGCAGAAATGGCTAAACTGATTCATTCATTCCATATAGACTGGAAACCCTTTATAGACTTTTTCAAACAGAAAGAAAATTGCACTCATGATTTGTGGTTTCGATTAGAAAAAAAAAGAATAAAATGGATTTTAAAAAGCGAGTTCGTTTTTGTAATCATAAAGTAAGCGTTTATATTATAAATGCACTTATAGTTGCTGCATAGAAATCAGAATCTTTTTTTCTATTTCTTTTTGTTCTCTTACTTTCTCAGTTTGTTAATTTTTACGGTTTTTTGTAAAACTTTTAATAAACTTGTACGTAGGCAGGCAGGCAGACACTTGTGATTACATTTGTAATTCTTCTGATTTAAATAGGTCATATCTTATTCCCAACAACCAGGAGCACACAAACTGAATGATATGGGAGGAATTCTTTGTTTTGTGGGTGGTGGTGGTTATCTTTTTTCAATAGACAGACATTCTTTCAAGCTTCCCATTCACGCCCAGCATACCAAGAGCGTGGAATTGTTTTGTTGCTCTGTCACATATACATTGTTCTGGACTACATCCTGTGCTGGTATGCAGAGAAACAATGGTGAAGAAAACCAGCTTAAAGTATGTGAAGAAGTTATAAGAAAACGCTGGGAGAAAAATGGAGATAAAGAATCAACACTATTCTCCTTTTAAGAGATTTTGCACAGCCAAATTTGACGATCAGTGAAATCACAGATGATTGTTGTTGCAACAAGTCTGCAGCATTATAAAAACAAGAGGAATTATAAAATTCTGAAAAAAAATGTTTTCTGAAGATGGATGCCAATGGCTAGGTAATCCTACCTGATTTTACTTTCATTGACAACTAGTACAATTTCTTAAATTTACTGTGTATTTCGCTGTGCCCTCAAAACCTTGTTATACCGCCAGGCTGGGCTATCAAGGTAAAGATTTTAATTGGTTTTTAAAAATGGGATTTTAAATTTGGGGTTTTAAATTGAGCCTATCATTTAATAATTTTAATTATTTTTAAATTTTGTCTGTCTTTGTGCTTTTAATCAGGCTGTACACCACCCTGAGTCCTTCGGGAGAAGGGCGGTATAGAAATAAAATTAAATAAATAAATAAATAAATAAATAAATAAATAAATAAATAAATAAATAAATAAATAAATAAATAAATAAATAAATAAATCTTCACATTTTTCATATAAACTGTTCTGCACTGATCTCTTCAATTTTATATGCAAAGAGCTAAGTATATCTCCCTAAAGATGGAAGTAATTTTTGTTAACAACTAAATGTATTTTTCATAAGTGTAGGGATAAAATTATTAGCTTACTTCTTCCCAAAGCTGAAAACCTTTGGTGCAGCTGAATACCATATCTGCAGCAGAATAGGTCTTAATTGACATACTAGTATATCTCGTCCAACACTTGATTAATACTGTAACTTGGTTAAACATGTTTTGAATAGAAAACATGTTCTATGGAATTTTTCTTTCTTCTGGATTTAGAGTTTTTGTAAAATTGAGGAGTTTGTATCTAATTTTGTAATCTTGAAATTGGTCTGATACAAGCGAGTGGAGCTTTTCTGGTTTGCGTGGCCTGGTTTCTGGCATCACTTGTGGTTGGGAACTCCTGGTTTAGAACATCAACTACTATCCTAGACAGCTGAACAAGGGAAATAGGGGAAACGTTAATTCCTTAATGGCTGAGATATCACAGGAGGCTATGCCAAATGCTATCTAGTAAAGGTCAATTTGGAAGAAGGAACAGTTATAGGAAATTATTCAAGTAAATAAAGTTAAATGTAGAATTATTTCAAGGGCGTAAGAGATCTCTGTAGGTGCTGGTGTCAAAGAATTTTTGGCAAGGAGGACCTTGGATATAGGAGCAGGGGGAAAAAGAAAAGAAAAGGCAACGGATACTTTGAAGGTAAATATATTCTATATTAAGACATTAGCATAATATTCAGGTTTTTGTTTGGGGGAAAAATAAATTTACTCTAAAGCTTTGGTTCAGAGACTTTCTGACTTATACAATTAGATAATTTTGAAGTATAGCCAATGAGAACATGTGATTTATAAATGTTATTCTATTAGTACAAAACTGCCTATTTTAATATTTCAGAATTTATGTCATAGGACAGCAGCTAAATCTGAAATATACTTGGTTCTTTTCTAATTCTACTGGTCAAGTTCAATGAGTACAATGAGTCCTAATATTTTTGTCATGGCTCAGTGCATCTACATTGGCTTTGAAGTTGCCATTCCACAAATTTTAAAGATACAAACCTTTTTAAGCTATTGACTGAAATTATATAGTAGTAGTTGTAGTAGTAGCAGCAGCAGCAGCAGTAGTAGTAGTAGTAGTAGTAGTAGTAGTAGTAGTAGTAGTAATAATAATAATAATAATAATAATAATAATAATAATAATAATAAGTCATGGGAGCACAAAGTGGAAAAAGTTACCACAAATGAGACAGTGAAGATCTTGTGGGACTTTTGAATACAGATGGATCATCATTTGGAACATAACATGCCAGATATCATGGTTGTCGAGGGCTGAAGTGTACAGTTTATTGATATTGCTGTACCAGGAGACGCCAGAATTGAAGAAAAAGAACTGGAAAAAATCATGAAATATTGCGACCTGGTCATTGAAACTACACGGCTATGGATGAAACATGTAACAATGATACCCATTGTCATCGCGGCATGTGGTACCATGTCCAAGAATTTTATAAGATACATCAAGAAATTGCAGCTTCCTGCAATAACACCAGCGGAACTGCAAAAAACTGCACTACTTGGAACATTGTACATCTTAAGAAGGTACTTGGTTGATACCTAGGATGCTGGCAGCAACCCGTATCAACCATTAGCACCAGTCAATGAGTAAAGTAAATAATAATAACATGGTTGAAAAGAAGAACATTTGGATAATTGGTGTGACTTTAACAGGAAATAATAGAATAGAAGGCAAATAATTAGAAAAAATCACAACGTATCAAGATCTGAGAATTGGAATTAAAAGATTATGGCTTAAACTGACTGGGGTGGTCCCAGTGATTATCGCCGTTGCCATTCCAAAAAATCTTGGATAGCATTTAGAAAACCTGCACATTGACAACATTTCCATCCTCCAGTTGCCAAAGGCCACATTGCTCACATCTGCACATATCCTACGACAATCCATTAAAATATCCTAATTTCTTGGGATGAATTAGACTTGTATGAAGGAAAACAATGGCTAAAGAACTGGTAGCTGTGATTTCGCATTGTTGTGAACATATAATAATAATAATATAGGTAGGTGAACAAAAAAGTCAAATCATGTCTAAACTTCTGTCTGACTGTGTGACCAGCCATAAAATAGCAGTAGATGACAGGATAAAGATTTGGAAAGGCTGTGCCCTGGATTCATTAAGGTCAGTGCCAAAACTGCCACTGACATTGTGGCAGATTTGATCATTTATGACGTAGTGTTTTTTGGACAACCAATAGTAGTTATGTTTTTTTAAAAAAAAAAAGAAAAGAAAAGAAAAAGGGGCTTTTATTGCTCCCTGTTTGTATCCTAATGTTATTTCTCACACGTTTATTGTGCTACTTCCCTTAATTTGATTCCCTGCTGAGTCCTGGTGGGATGCCTTTCAAACTTTGTGCTAGTGATCTCAGGACTGAACTTGCAAGGGTTTCTTTTACAAATGGTTCCTAACAGATGTGTGGCACACTTTATTAACTTAAGTACCCATTAGTTGAAAATTTCATTAGTTTGGTGGAAAGGCGATCAGTTTCATCAATAGGCCTGGTCTGGTTGGACTCTTTGTGTCAATCTGACCCATATCAAAATGGATTATTGTTGTAAGTGAGACAAGTGACCTAATGTTCTGCCTATTATGCACACATGATCCTTTTAAAATGCTAGTGTGGGAAAACTGCATACTTGAATGAACCTCCGAAACATAGATTCTTAATAGGTGGCAGCCCTTCACTTAGCAACGTTTTATTTGAGGCTATATGTGAGTATGTATGAATTATTTGGGGTACAGTTTCCAACCAAGTAACCAAGGGGAAATCAGAGCAGGGAATGAAACAGAACAATAGTTTATATTACATACATTTTAGTGAAATCAAGTGGCCAGATACTGTATACTTTGTGTATACTGTATTGCCACCATTTGATCAGCTAGAAACATTTTACCTCAGAGTTTTCATTCAGGAATATTTCTTCATAGGAGACTACATTGATAAAATAATGATGCCGTGTAGAACATAATTATATTGCATCTCAGATAGAGCCAGTGAGTGCATTTTTTAAATTAAGCTTGACTTAATGCATTACAATGAACTATGAATAAGTTTCAGATAGAAGTTTATCATGCTCACAAGATAAAATAATAAACCACATCGAAATTCATTTGGCAAGGTAAAAAACCAAGAATTAAACTAAAATTATTACAGGATGCTAAGGAAAAAGGGGGATTGGGCCTTCCAGACTGGGAAAAATATTATCGAGCAGCAACTCTTGTATGGATGAGTGATTGGATCAGTAGTGGGTTGCCCCCGCTTTGCACCGGTTCTATAGAACCGGTAGTAGAACCGGTGGGAGGCTCCGCCCACTGACCCCAACATCATCAAAATGCTTCTGCGCATGCGCAGAAGAGTGCGTGTGCGAGCGAAGCAAGTGTGCATGCGGCCCCATTGCAAAACGGTAGTAAAGGTAAGTAGAACCCACCCCTGGATTGGATATATTTAAAAATAGGAGGTTGTTAGCGCTGGAAGGCCACAATATGCAGATTGGGTGGCATGCTATTCTCTGGGAAGAGAAATACAAAGTTCACAAATACTTCCAGAAGCACTTCATCAGACGAGCACACTTGGATGTTTGGATCAAAATTAAGCAATGTACTTGTATGGAAGTTCCGAACTGGATATCGACATTGGAGATGTTTACACATCCAAACTTCATCAAGTCAGGAAGAGTTATTACATATAAAGATTTGTTAAATGAGAGGGGAGAGTTGAAACCCAGTAAAAATTTAAAAGAGGAAGGAATTGTACTTGAATGGTGGGCATAACTCCAAGTACAATTAAAATATATGAATGATAAAAAAGATTGGGGCATAAAAACAGAGTTAGCAGAATTAGATAAAATTTTATTAAGAACAGAGGAGAAGGCAATAAGGAAAATATATCATTATTTATTGGAACAAGATATGTTAGAAGAACAGGTAAAAGAAACTATGTTAATTTGGAGCAAATATTTTGGCTATAGTATCGATCTAGACAAGTGGCAGGATCTTTGGGAAAGAAACATAAAAATTACCTTAGCTACTACATACAAAGAAAATTTATACAAGATGTTTTATATGTGGCATTTCCCACCCACAAGATTAGCAAAAATAAGCAAAAAAACATTCGTCAATGTGTTGGAATGTGAGGCAGTGCCAGGGACCTTTTATCATATGTGGTGGGAATGCCCAAAAGCTGCAAAATTTTGGCACCAGATAAGACAATGGATAGAGGAGATACTAATGCAAAATATAGAAGCAAAACCGGAATTCTTTCTACTAGGTATTATAGAGGGCAAATACAACAAGAGCACAATTTACCTAATGTTACATATTCTAACAGCAGCAAGATTAGCTTTTGCACAAAAATGGAAAAACAAAGAGACCCCTACAGAAGAAGAAGTATTAGCTAAAATATTAATTTGTGAAAAAATGGACAGACTGACCTTGGAACTTAAAGATAAGAATGAATCAGAGTGTTATGAAATCCGGAACAAATTTTATTATTGGCTGGAAAGGAGGAGAAATGCTAGGATATAGGACCATTGACAAGTAAAATGCTTGGAAGTTTTTATGCTAATTTCTTATGATAGATACAATTGAATTAGATATCGAAATAACCTATATGGATGAAAGAATATATGTATTTGAAATGTGATAATTAGTGTAAATATGTATATCAATTATATGACAAAATTTGATGAAAATGTTTAAACCGGATGCTATGTCCATTGTTTTTAATTTGTAGTATAAATAAAAAACTTTTTTTTTTAAAAAAATATAAAATAATAACAAATAGAAGATGGAATAAAAGACAGGCCACAGGATCCATATCCCCATTTAGACCTTTTTGGATCATGCATGCTTATGCAGATTTAGTATATTAATTGATAATTTTTTCTGAGGTGCTTGGAAAAAATGCAATTCAGAAAAGATTACAACAGCCATGTGGTTGATCTTGTAATACTTTTTATACTTATTTTGTTCTAAATTAGAATTTGAAGGCGAATGAAGTTGTTGTTTATATAAATAAGCATAGAAATATTAAGATATGGTCAAAAACATGGAAAAAGAAGATTCTGGCAGAAATTGAAACTAAGTAAAATGTATTTAGATATGATAAGTTGTTTAAGATATGATATGGCCAATACTCTGTTAATAAAATATACGGGTGATGTGGGGAAAAAAAATCAATAAAATTTGATTTTAAAAAAACTTATTTTGTTCTTTGGAGTAGCATTAGAAAATCTCTTTCCGGGTGCTTTGCAGTTTATTACCTATGTATGGAAAGGAACATGATGGTTCAGTGGTTAAAGATGCTGAGCTTGTCAGCTGAAAAGCTGACAGCCTGGCTTCAGGACATGAGCACCGTGCGATGGAGCAAGGTCCTGTTACTTGCCTGAGCTCTTGCCAGCCTAGCAGTTCAAAAGCATGCAAATGCAAGTAGATAAATAAGTACCATTTTGGTGAGAAGGTAAAGGTGTTCTGTGCATCTCTGAGTATAGTCATGCTGGTCACATGACCACGGAGGTATCCAGATAATGCTGGCTCCCTTGGCTAAGACATAGAGATGAACACTGCTTCCTAGAGTCAGACATGAATGGACGGGGAAACTTTTACCTTTTATTTATAAATGAAATCATATTTAAACAATGATCCAGTTAAAACATGAAGCACAGAATGCTTTAAACCGAGGTTAGTGAAGTTACTAGCATTAGCACCCAGAGCCTCTTGAGAAGCAACCAGCATTGCTTAGCCTGCTAGTACTTCCTTGGAATCATCTGTGCCTCAATAAGAAGGGTGATATAATCAATTTTTCCCCAACTGAGCTTTGGGATCCCTTTGCGATCAGCAAAAATGGTGCTAGAGAGAACATCCAGTTTACATTGCTCCTTGTAGTGTCAACAATTATTTTGATATTACATTGTATATTGTTTTTCTTCAAAAGCTGAAAGTGTTGCATGATTCTCTTTCACCACTTTAACTTCAGGGCATTTTTGTAGATTCAGCTGAATGGCCTGAGCTAATTCAGAAATCATTATGGCCAAGCAGAAGCTTTAACTTGGGTCTCCCAAATTTTAGTCCAGCACTGCATTCATCACTGTGTGTCAGGGTATATTTATCCCAAAGGTGGAGATGTTTGTATTTATTTGAAGTTATTGAGAACATGATGCACAGTAGTAGGGATGGAGGCAAAGCCTTCAATGGGGTAAACAGCGTCTTTATTTCAAAAAAAGCTTTCTAAGTATCCTTTATGTCCAAATACTGGCTTCCAGTTCAATGTGGAATATGAAAAATGTTTAATCCAACCTCCATATTATACCTTACTTATTATTTTGCAAGGAAGAAGGTGCCTTCTGAAAATGTGGGTTGAAACATCATATTTTATTTTTTTGTGAAGAGGATAACTTCTTTGATCAAAGGGGAAAAAAATCTACATTTATAACTGACTGAAAACCCTTTATATGTGGTCCTTGACTTATGACCATTTATTTAATGATTGTCTGAAGTTACAATGGTGATGAAAAAGTGACTTACAACCAGTGCCCATACATATGATCATTGAAATCTCCCCTTTCCCATGGTCATGTGATAAAAATTAAGGCCCTTGGCAACCAGTGTGTATTTATGATGATTGCAACATTCTGGGGTCACATGACCCCAGAATGCCATCATTTGTGATCTTCCCAGCTGGCTTGGGAAAGTCAATGGGGGAATCCAGATAATGACTGTGGATTTCACATAACAACTATGGCAAAAAAAAAAAAGATGTAAAATTGGGCACAATTCACTTAATAACTGCATTGCTTAGTGACAGAAGTTCCAATCCTAGTTTGGTTGTAAGTTAAGGACAGCTTGTATATACTTTCTACATGAAATGGAAAAAAATGTGCTTATAATTTGTGATTTTGATGATTAGCAAATAAATGAATAGAAAAAAATGAGTTGTTCTTTTTGTAATCATAGGGTAAGAGATAATTTTGTAATTGTACTTATATGTGTTGCAAAGGAAATCAGAAGCTTCTTCCTATTTCTTTTTATTCTTTCTTTTTGTGCTTTTTCTTTTTTATTCTTTTTTTTGCTTTTACTTTTTTATTAGTTTATGTTAGATTTTATTGCAAAATATTTAATAAAACTGAATATTAAAAAAAGAAACATCATCTTTCCTACATATATGACAGAAGAAAACTTTCATCTTAACAGATTCCTCACTGGTAGTCATGTACAAGCCAGTACTTATGGTTTAAAAGAAAGAGTTACGTGTCTAAACTTTCAATCCTGGAATTGTATAGCAAATCAGTATTTCCTTAAAACCACAACCGCAGGTTTATTCATAATGAAAGATAGGAATCAGTGAAAGTAAAACTAAATTCTGATTATTCTTGACTGTATATGTGAAAAAGAATGGAGCAATTTTTAATATTCCTACTTGTACATACAACATCAAATTATTATTTGATGTTAAAGGTGAATCCAGCCATACAGAACTCTTAACTGAAGAAGAAAGATGTAGAAACTATCAAAACAAATAGTTCAATTAAAAGATACACACACACACACATATTTTACTGAAATTACATAATGTTTTTATTCTGACAGTAGAAAGAAGAGATAGGAGAAGGAAGCCTATTAGCCTGAACTCTAGTTCGTACATAACGTTCTAATAAAACATGAAACAAAATAAATAATTAAGCTAAAATATTTTGGTATCAGAAATGATAAATTTCAAACTTGTTGGCTGAAGATTGTAAGCTTTTCTTTAGGGATGTCCTACATCTTTAAATACTGAGCAACAGGTTATGAATTTGCTTATGAAAAAACACTGCATTTTTTGAAGATGTAGCACTAGTGCAATAAAGCATGAACTGCTATAACATGTGCATGAACAAAGAATTCATTTCAGGAATTGCCAAGGCTGACTTTGGAATGGAATAAGAACGAAAACATTGCACAAGATTAATAGAAATATAAAAAAATAATGGCACATGTTGTGAAAAAATATTAATTTGGTTAACAAAGGAAAAAAATATTTTTACAAGTCTGGTGCTGGACCTTGATAGGAAAAAGAACTATTTGGGGCAGAAATAAAACGGCTGTTTTGCATGCAAAATAATTCATCTGAATCATTTTTATTTTCTTATAAAGAATGCATAGATTTCATCCCCATATTTGTCTACAGTCTCCTTTTCTTTTTGTTGTTGTTGCTTTAGGCACACTTGTTATATTCCCAATTGAAAATTATTGATAATTTACATTCTTTAATTTAGCGTGACCTCTATCTTATTCTGTAGAGTTACGAATATTTATTAAGATCAGTTGCAAAATAGATTGAACAACAAGAGGCCAGATGAGCTATGAAGCCAGTGTAAAACCTTTCATTAGCAAACTGGATGATGAACTAGCTCCCACAAGTAAACCTGTAATAAAGGACGCTAAGAGGAAATAAATGAATTCATTTATTGACTTTGCAGAGGAACAAACTGACTCACAGATTATTTAGCTTTCATATACAACAGCTTCAAAGAGTTTACTGATAGTGCAGAAATTCAGATTGCTGCCTTTAAATATGTGATAACAATTTGTACCATTATTCCCCCCTGTGAGTACGTCTGTACATTCTGCTTGATCTGTTCCACAGTCAGTTGCCCAGCATAAGTCTACAGATTCATGAAATGTTGCTGCTCACTGATTTTATTTTATTTTTTGGTGGCGTTTAGATCAGCGACTTGCCAAAATAGTTTGTTTCTGTTGAAGATCTTCATCGCTTGATGGGCCTTGATAAATTGCTGACAAATTGAATGGTTTTGGTATATCTATTCTGAGCTCTCCTTGCCGAACAGCTATATAGGGCCTCAGAGTATCGGCTGTCACTTTCTCAATCCAATCGAGTAGCTTTTGGAGATATTGGAAGAATGCAGTATACTTCTCAATTGTTAAGTCAATCAATCTTTTTGTCTCACTGATGAGCGTTCCATAAGAATTGAAAAGGTGGTTGTATGACTCCTGCAGCTTTGCCTTGATCTGTTGATTTTGTTTGGCAGCACTCTGTTTTGCTACTTTAGACCAATACTGGATTTTTTCATGTGCAGTTTTAGAAAGCTCAGCAAGTTTTTCTTGGTTCTCCAAAACTTCTTTTGCTTGCTCTGTCAGGGTTATCATCAGGTCAGCAGCATTGTTTATCCATTTGGTGTGCCACTCTAGAATAGTGTTAAAAAAAGTCTTCAGCCAATTGATCAATTTTTCTTCCACTTCATAATATTTGAGAGACCATCCAACGACACTTGGGTCAAAATATTCCTTCCTTAAATCTCTTATGCCATGTAGAACATCTTCTAACTTATTATAAATTTCAGAGAAAATATTCTGGATAATGTTTGCAATGCGAGGAGATAAATATTTTACTTCACCTGCTAAGCTATTCAGGGATTGTAAGAACTTGACAAACAGTTGTTTTGTTTGCTCTTTCAGATCATCGTAGTTTTGAGCTTGTAACTTTCTGATAAGCTCTTCTATCTTTTGGAAGACTTGCTCAATTCCTTCTTTTAGGTCTCTTAGATGCTGCGCAAAGTCAATCTCCCGGAGACCAACAAATATCTGACTAGCTTTCTTTTGTACATGGGTTAAAAATACTTTGATTTCTGCAAGTATGTCACTACCTTTGATTACCTCAGAGGAAGCTGGGATTTTAATTTCTGCTTCATTGACAAAGGCAACCAAAGAATCAAAATATTCCTGCACTTTTGTAATGCACTGATCTACAGCTTGTGCTACTTTTTCAGTGATTATCACATAAAGTTCTTCACCAGTGTGCCTCCCAGGAAGGCCTGGTACCTGGAATCTCGTTACCTTCAAAAATTCAATGGCCGAATCAATGAGACGTTTTATTTGTTTATGGTATTCTACTATTGCATCCATTATGGCATCCCAAAATTGGGCTCTAATTTGGTCATACTCTATTTGGCTAGCTTGATCTGCAGCTTTGTTGTATAGTTTTTTGGATTCTGTCTTAATCTGTTCGTATTTTCCTGTGACCTGATTCGTTACTTCATGAAGCTGTTGTTCTAGTTCGCTGATACTGTTTACTGTGTTCATGTATGTTCTGTCAATATTATTTCTCAGAGTATCCTTCAGTTTTGAGACAGCAGGACTGATTTCCATGCCTGTATATTCACGGTGGTACTTGTTAGCAGCAAAGTACAAAGCATCAGCCATTTTAGGCACCTTCTCTTTTAAACCTTCAAGTAATTCTGTGACAGCCTCCTCTTTCCAGTTGGTTTTGATTTGAATCAGTTCTGGATTTTTGAAGGATATTTCACTTTTTAAGATTTCCACTTCATTCCGAGGGTTAGACTGTAAATGTAAAATAAAATTTTTATGAAGGATTTTTTTACTTTGTTATGGAACAAGACATTTACTCATTGTTTCATTAAATGAAATCAATTATATTTTGGCTGATTTTATAGTATCTTGAAAGAATTTGAAAAGAAAAAGCACAGCATATAAAAATATAAGTAAGGTATCTATCGTGTTGTACAAGTATTTCTTTTCAGAGCAATCATCCACCCTTAATATGGTGATTCAATTTATTAATTGATATAGAGTTGTTAAAAATTGTAAAGTACCATTTCATAAAAAGTACTCAAATGATTCATTTTCTGTCTTAAATCCTTGGCCAACACTTTGCATTTGATGTTATTTAAAATTGGATTTTAAATCCAGATAGCTAATGACAGATATGATGGTACTGATAATTAGCAGAATTGCAACAGAACAGAAGGGAGAAGTATCCTAGAATCTTTTATTTATTTATTTGTTAAATTTATTTGCCACTTATCTGCCAAGAATCTTTTGAATGGATGGATCAGGCCTAATCAGTCCATGTTGCTTTAACATATGCTGGTACTTCTTGTATCTCATTTCACATTTTATTTTTATTTTTTATTATTAAATTTTTATACCACCCCCTCTCCCGAAGGACTCGGGGCAGTGAACAGCCAAAATTAAAAACACACAATACAAATATTAAAATACATTAAAACGAAATTAAATTATCTTTGGCTTCTCCAATTTAAAACCCCTTACCCATAAAATTCCCCAATTAAAAATTTTTAACCCAGCCCGGCTTGCTGAAATAAAAAAGTCTTCAGGGCCCGGCGGAAGGTCCGGAGGTCCGGGATTAGTCGTATCCCTGGGGGTAGCTCATTCCAGAGGGCGGGTACCCCCACAGAGAAGGCTCTTCCCCGGGGGGTCGCCAGCCGACATTGCCTGACAGACGGCACCCTGAGGAGGCCCTCTCTGTGGGAGCGTGTTGGCCGGTGGGAGGTTATCGGAGGCAGAAGGTGGTCTCGTAAGTAACCGGGTCCTAAGCCATGGAGCGCTTTGAAGATGAGAACCAACACCTTGAAGCGCACTCGGAAGACCACTGGAAGCCAATGCAGCTCGCGCAGGAGAGGTGTCATGTGGGAGCGCCATGTCGCCCCCATAAGTACCTGCGCAGCCGCATTCTGCACCAGTTGGAGCCTCTGAGTGCTCCTCAAGGGGAGCCCCATGTAGAGAGCGTTGCAGTAGTCGAGGCAGGAAGTGACGAGGGCATGAGTGACATTAATGAGTGCTAGGTGTTTTTTTTTTTTTTTTTAAGAATTCTTAAACATTTCTACTAGAAATTACAGATATTAGTTCTGTTTCTATTTTTCAGTCTTTTAAAGAAATGATAATAACAAGCTGAACTACACATCTGCTGTAGATGTATTAAAAGCACTGAAATGGGGAAAAAAAGTGGTATGGCTACCATGCTCATTCACTGATGTCTGTTTAAAGAGCTCTTGAACTGCACCACAATATCTCTCTTGTTCATATTAATCAAGGAGAGAAACAACTTGGAAGTAAGAAGAAATTTCTAAGGGTGACAGGATAGTATTCCAATATCTCTAATACGTGGGGATATAAAGAAGGTGTCAAGCTATTTTCCAAAGCACTTGAGAGCAGGACAAGAAACAATGGATGGAAACTAATCAAGGAGAAAACCAACCTAGAACTAAGGAAAAATTTCCTGACAGTTAGAACAATTAATCAATGGAACAACTTGCATTCAGAAATTGTGAATGCTCCAACACTGGAAGTTTTTAAGAAGACATTGGACAACCATTTGTCTGAAATGGTATATGGTTTCCCTGCCTAAGTAGGGGGTTGGACTAGAAGACCTCCAATGTCTTCCAACTCTGTTATTCTATTCTATTCTATTCTATTCTATTCTATTCTATTCTATTCTATTCTATTCTATTCCATTCCATTCCATTCCATTCCATTCCATTCCATTCCATTCCATTCCATTCCATTCCATTCCATTCTATTCTATTCCGTATTTGCATTAACATTAGCATTAGCATTTGCATTTGTATGAAATAGACCTGTAGTAGGATTGAGTAGTGCATTGCATAACTAATAATTGGAGGAAAAGTTGCGCTGATGGCTACACTTCTTATCACTATCAATACTGATAGTCAGTATTGAGAATACTTATGTATTCCTTAATTGGATCAGTATTCAGGTATCTGAATATTTAGTTTACACATATGTTTATATGTGTATTTATACACATACACATATACTGTACATGCACATCAACACAATATTATGAACGTATTGTTACTCAGTATGCCTTTTGAATTAATCAGTCCCTATATGCCAACTAAATGATAGTAACTGAATACATATGGGGAACAACATTAACATTTTACTGGCCTTTAATTGTGGAGGTTCTGACAGGGCGGTTGATTAAGGGAACATTTGATTAAAGGAGCATTTAAGAATAAATTAAAGGAAATAATAGAGTTAACATGCCCTTTCATCTTTCTACTTTAGCACCTGAACGTTGGATTTTGCAACAGAATGCTGAAAAAATGCCCTTGTGTAAGGAAGGACAAATCAAAGCTGCAGCTAAGGGCAAATCCAGCCCTTAGTAGAGGCTTTAATGACAGTAATGAAAACTAGTTCCCACTGAAGTCAGTCCGACTTGGTCAGGATAAAATTGAAGGTCATTAGAACTATGGAGCATAGTCTTAATTTTAACCTTGCCTACCTGAGATTGGTAGACAATCCTGCTGTTGAGAATACTGGAGTCCAGGTTGATAAGAACACGGAGAGTACCAGCTGAAGAAGATGATATCGATGTAGAAACACTTGAATCATCTCCCTGGTAGCGTACTTGGACATCCGTGAAAGTTGGACTGGTGATGTCCAGGGATGCTGTGTCCCGAACAATTCTAAAAGAGACACAAAGTAATCACAGGATAAGTTAATTGCTCATTAATACAAAGTAGCATTTTTTAAAAATGGCCTATTATACAGGTAGTCCTCAATTTACAACAGTTCGTTTAGTGGACAGTTCAAAGTTACAATGGCACTGAAAACTGTGACTTATGACCGTTTTTCACAGTTAAGACCTTTGCAGCATCCCTATGATCATGTGATCAAAATTCAGATGCTTGGCCACTGGTTCATATTTACGACCGTTGCTGTATCCTGGGATCCTGCAATCCCCTTTTGCGACTTTCTCACAAGCAAACTCAACGGGGAAGTCAGGTTCACTGAACAACCGGGTTTCTAACTTATCAACTTCAGTGATTCACTTAACAACTGTGGCAAGAAAAGTTGTAAAATGGGGCAAAACTCACTTAACAAATGTCTCACTTAACAACCAAAATTTTGGGCTCAATCATTGTCGTAAGTTGTGGACTAACTGTAAATGGCTGAGTTACTCTACTGAATTATTCAATGGCATGACTGAGGTGACATGTTATGCAGACCTTGAATTGATATGATGGAAAGAATAATTTAAAAGTTAACATGGGAAGTATTTCAAAGAGCCATACATGAAGCTCTGTTATTCAGTCAGAGACATTTAAAAGGGAAGTGTTGATGGTGTGCTATAAAAGAAATAATATAGTAGGCCAAATGCAGTTCTGGGAAAGAAGCCTGCTAAATATCCTCATTACCAATCATAAGCTTAACCCTATCTTTAATACAGGTAGTCCCCGACTTACAACAGTTTGTTTAGTGACTGTTCAAAGTTAAAACGGCCCTGAAAAAAGTGACTTATGACCATTTTTCACATCTATGACCATTGCTGCATCCCTGTAGTCATGCGATCAAAATTGGAACGGTTGGCAATTGGTTCATATTTATGGTGGTTGCGGGTTCTGGTTGCAAAAACTGCAACCTTCTGACGAACAAAAATCAGCGGAGAAGCCAGATAATGCTTACAGAGTAAGGTGTACAGTCTCCCTTATATAACACTGCTCAATGGATCCCCGTTTATGGCGTATAGTTTCACCTATAGACTTGTTAACAAAGAGAATATATTTAAGATATAATCTGAGTCAATCCCCGGGATCAAAGGTTTTTTCTTCCAAGTTTTTGGGGTCGTGCTGGAGCCCATTCTCAGAGAACTTCTTTCTCTCCAGAATGTGTGCACTGGTTATGTCAGAGATGAAATCCAGCAGGTTCTGACAGGTTCTGGAGAACTGGTAGCAGAAATTTTGAGCAGTTCAGAGAACCGGTAGCGGAAATTTTGAGTAGTTTGGAGAACCGGCAAATACCACCTCTGGCTGGCCCCAGAGTGGGGTGGGAATGGAGATTTTGCAATATCCTTCCCCTGCCATGCCCATCAAGCCACACCGTGCCCACCAAGCCATGCCCACGGAACTGGTAGTAAAAAAAAATTGGATTTCACCATTGGGTTATGTGTGTGCATTATATTTATATGGTGCCTGGTTGTGGCTTTTTATTCTTAATTAGGATGTTGATGGCTGGCCATTAAGTCATTAATTACTGTTTCCTTATGCTGCACATGGCTCCTAAGTACCTGGTAGGCTGGTGGTAAATCAGTACTCCTATTGACTGACAAGGGGTCTGTTTCCCAGGCTCCAATCATTTCTCTTCAAGAAATGTGCATGGTGGGCACATTCATTGACTCAGATTGGATCCTGCAATATTATCCTGGGACATGTATATTTGCCTTCAATGACGAGAGTATATTTACCTGTCACCTTCTACAACGTAGACAGCTTTATATTTTCCACTTAGGTCAGGATGAGCTAAATCATACTGTGTATTTAGTGTGAAACGGTTGCCTTCATATTTGTAGGTGGATACACCTAGAAAGGAAAGGTTTCATATGGGTGAAATCACATTTCATAAATTTAGGATGATACTTAACAATTACCTTCAATTAATAGAAAAAAATTTTATTGTTAATTTTTTAGTTCTAAAGTAGCTGTTATAACAACATGCATACAGCAAAACTAGTGTCATGAATCCAGGGTTAATCATTACTTCCCTGGTCTAATCTCTTTTCACCCATATATAAAATCCAGATGGATTTCAAACTCCCCCCCCCAAAAAAACTCATTACTCTGCCTCATCTTACCTATGTTACATTTTAAAGTAGCAGAAGTTCCTTCAATTCACCTATATTAAATTCCAATCAATTATATCTCATTCAAAAATAAAATAATATGGAACCATGATGGCAAACCTATGGCACGAGTGCCACAGATGGCATGCGGAGCCATATCTGTGGGCACGTGAGCGTTGCCCTAGCTCAGCTCCACTGCTGGCCAGCTGATTTTTGGGCCCTCTGGGCTCACCGGAAGTCAAGAAATGGCCATTTCCGGTCTCTGGGGGGATGGGGAAGGCCATTTTTGCCCTCACCAGGCTCCAAGAAAGCCTCTGGAGCCTGGGGAGGGCGAAAAACAGGTCTATTGGGCCCACCATGCCATCACGTGACAAAAGCAGGGGTCGCACGGGGTGTGGGGGGGTTGTGCATGCATGCACAGGGGGCGGAGGGCATTGAATTTTGGGTGTGGGCACGCATGCGCGCGACACCCTTGTGCTCCCCTTGCTTTTGGCATGCGATGGCAAAAAGGTTAGCCATCACTGATATAGAATATACCACAGATATACTTACCATCTAAGTCGTATTCCAGAAACTGCAGTGGTGAATTTGCAGTAAAGTCAATGGAATGTTCAAAGGCCTCCTTGGTGTTCTTCAGATCTGTTTTCCAGGTAGCACTGTACAATGGGGAAGTGACCTTGATAGAACTAGACAAAGCTCCAAATTTGGGGAAGTAAATTCCAGCAGGTAAAGCAAATGTGAAAGCTGGTATCTCAATCTGCTGTTGAGGGATTGTAATTGTAGGCAAATCAAAATCAGCTATCTTGTTGACTGCAGCATTCAGATTCACATTTAAGTTGCCAAGAGAAAGTGTCTTCGGAAGAGTAAATTGGGCTATTGTTACAAGGTACTTGGGAACGGTCAGCTCAAAGTATGGAATTTTATTTTGTTCCAGATTATTGTATTTGGTAATTACATTAACTTGGGGAAACTGTATTTTTGGTAGCAGAGGAAGGCTGATATCAAATGAGGTACTTTTCAACTTTTCAGGGACTTTGACCTCACGTAGGACAATGGTGTAAGATGGATTGTCAAGGCCATTTGCTTGAATTTCAGGAATCATGATTGCAAATCCATCTGCCAGTTGATTGACATTTATAGGGAAAAAATACCCATCTGGATTTTTTGTGTATACTATTTTTGTAGATGCATTTAGGTATTGCTTCTCTTCAGGTGTAGTGGTCAGATCTAATTTTAAGATGTGCCATAAGCTCCTTTCATAAACTGGCAATATAAACTCTCTGAGGAAATTGATGTGTCCTCCCAAAGATGCTGATAAGTCAACTCGAGCTTCTATATTATCATTTGCTAACTCCAAGTCATGTCCAAGGAAAAAATTAAGGATTTGGCCTTCACTCTTCCAGCTAATTTTTTGATTTCCATTATTAACAGTCAGTGAAAATGCTTGATTAATAGAAGTCTCATCAAGGAGATTATTTGGTTGGGCAACTTGTACCTGAAGACCTGCTGACATAATACCAGAAGCTAGTTCCAGAGTTACTTTGCAGATCTGATTTCCTCTAGTTCTAAGTAATGGGAAATAATTTAGATAGTTTTCTCCACTATGGTCCCATAAAGCATAAATACGATCGGTAGATGCTTCAATGGCCACATTTTCTTTTGCATCAAAATTCCAGAAGTCCCTAGAATTTGAACTAGTCTCCAACTTCATACCTGATCGAATACCTTTAGAATTTAAATAAGTATTTGCTTCATGAACCAACTTCCCAGAAAATGATTTTCCTTCATAAAATTTACCACTGATAAAACCATTGGTTGATGTATCAGCTGAAATATAAGATATAATACTTTCTAGCTTAGCCTGGTGGACAACTGCTCCTTTAGCATTGACATAATTGTTATCAATATCATAATTTACATTTATTTTTGAAGATATTATTGGTATTGTTTTGGCATTTCCTTTAAGCTCCTGTCCATAATTTACTTTCCAGCCTGGTACAGTAATCTTTGCTGTGGTTACCACTGAAGCTTCTATGTTTTTCTTTGTGAAACTGATAGTGCTGTCATGATTTCCTTCTATAAATTTGTTTTTCAGGGATAATGCAGTTGCTAGTTTCAGGTCTCTCTTCCTTGTGATGCTTGTTGTTCCAGCCAACTGATATTGTAGGGCATCAATCACAGAAGTGGAGGAGGAACTCAATCGGGCAATAATATCAGTTTGGTTAAAAAGGCCAGCATTTGTATTCAGGGTAATCATGCTAGATTTAAATGAGAAATCATAGGTAATATTTCCAAAGGCTGGAATATAGATCTGGTTTGGCAGTGGGCTTACTCGATAGTTGGGAAGCTTCAGTGTTCTCAGGCCTTGGGGAATATGAAGAACTGGTAGCTCCAGTGATGGAAGAACTACGGTATATGATGGCATTGAAAATCCGACAAATGGAACAGTGAAACCTGGGGTGCTCATTTCTTTTGGAAGCATATAACCAAAGGTTGGCAGTTCTGCTGTAAAGGGAGAGACTTCAATATTAAGCACAGGTATGGTGTAGCTTGGAATCTTGAAGATTTGCGGACTTTGGTTTACTGAAGTATCCACTTTGTATTTATCAAACTTGACCTTGGCTTGGTTGTAGGATTCTGTCAGAAACGCTAAAGTATGATCTCTATTTCTTTCAAAATGTTTGTTGAAGTTCACTATGTAATAATTGAGTGTTTTGTGCACACCATCTAAAGGAATTGGAAATGAGTGTACATCTTTGTTCTTCTTGTACTGAAGTTTTACATTTAAATCAAATGATTGTTTTGGAGTTTTCAGTAACCTTTTCAGCCCCGTCTCTTCCCACAGAGAGTATTCTTGCACTTGGGGTGTCTTGATGCCAGTGTAGGGAACAGATTGTTCAGGAAATGAAATAGGAATATTTAGGAATTCCAAGTTAGCATCACCATTCATGGATATAATAGCTTCAGTACTATCTTCATTATTACCAGCAGACAAGTTATGAGTATATCTATATTGGTTAAATCTTCCCTCAGCTACCCAGCTAACTTGCTGAGTGGAAGGACTGAGCACCAAGCCGTAGTTATTTACAGACTCAATTTTTCCAACTACTTTGAATGGGAAGCTAACTTTTAAATTCATATTGTTATTAGTTGATGCTTTAATTTCAAATGGTTGTATTGAAAAGGACACGTCATTATTTATTGTCCCGGAGATGCGTCCAATCACCTTAGCATTGTGTGTACCAGACAGTTCCATTTTCAGCTGTACGAGATTCCCGGTGCCTTGCACATTTAAAACACTCTGTCCAATTTGTGGAGACTCAATTGTAGACTCCACCTGAAGCTTTGAAGAACTTGGCAAGTTGTATTCATACACCGCTCTTTGGTTGACTCTTAGGTACTTGGCATTTATCCTGTTTTCTGCTACAAATGCAGCTATGGATCTCTCTATGGTGAAACTGACTTTTGATTCGTGGGTTCCTTCATCAGAGTAGTCACGAGCAGTCCATTTCCAGTTCCCTTTACCAGTGGAAGTAACTGATATGTGTCCAGCTTCCAATGCTGTTTTTATTTCATTGCTTAATTCAGCTTGGCTAGTGAACTGGGCCTTTGGAATGTTGAGCCTATGTGTATAAAGGGTCTTGCTGTCCATGGAAATAATCTTGTTCAGGTTGACTGTTAATTTGTTATGCAGTTCTATAGCATTACGTGTAGTCTGGAAGCTGGCTGTTGTTTCAGCATTTCCTTCAACAGATGCTGTCAAAAATACGACTTCACTTCCATGATCGGCTTTAAGGTACAAGTGGGTGAACTTCAGGTTTTCTTTTAAGATTAACTTTTTCATCTCAGGCGCCAAAAGGTGAGTATTTGCAGTTATGGTGAAAGCAAGGTAGTCAATTTTGGATACTGCTATAGCCGAAAGAGAGGCTACAAATTCTGGGCTCTGGGCATGAGCTGTTACATTCTGAAAACCAGCATTAGTAGTCAGCGTGAAGAAGGGAGACGCAATTCTGCAAGAACCAGACAGCTTTCCAAATGTAGGGACAGTTACAGTGTATGGGATACGTGGTAACTGGAATTCCGGAATCTTTATATCTGGAAATTGAAATTCATTCAAGTTCAGCTTTGGAATCAATAATTCAGGTATTTGCAACTGGGGCAAATTCATTTCAGGTAGAGAAAAGTCTGAAAAATAAAGATCTTTGATTTTCATTTCTTGAAAGTATGTATCAGTTGCTGGCAGCTGAAAGTCGCTTGTCATTAATTGATCTATTATCCTCACGATCTTCAGTTTTATTTCATTAAAATCAATTGTATAGGAGGGAACTTTAATAATGTTTAGAATGATAAATGCAGGAGTAGTAAATCTAACTGGGATTCTGATTTCATTTAATTTCTTGAAATTTATCTGATAAGAAGGCACATGAAGGTCTGTTAGTGGAATAATAAAATCTGGAGTTTGAAATGTTGCATCCTTTAAGGCTCGGAGACTAACTTCAAAAGCTGGTATGTTGATTATGCCTAGCCTGATTGCAGGAACGATAAAACCAGTTTCAACAAACTGGTTCAGCCGCTCAGCCATATCTTTTATATTGTATTTCTCTGCTAAAACACTAATCTTCTTTGAGGTAATGTCCCATTTCTCAACTAGATAGGAGACTACGGTCCTATATAGCTGGCTTGCTTTCTGAAGAAATCTTTGGCATTCTGTTGGAATGTCTATTTGGTAAATTCTTTTGCGTGCATCTTCCAGGAAATCAAAGATCTTACTTTTCAATTCCTCTATTGCTGTAGAGCTTAGAAGATCATTGAACCAGTTAACTGTTGCAGCAAGTCTGCTATCTTTCCATTTCTCAATATTTTGAGAAACCACAGCAGAGACGTCTTTGATGTACTGTTTTGCAGCTTCTAATTTTTGTGGCAGCTCCAAAGCTTTAATTTCATCATTGATGTTTTGAGTTGCTTGCCGAATTTTATTGTTTGTTTCATCTACAAATTTGTTGTAATCAAAGGACTTCAGCTTCTTTATTGCAGAATCAAGGAAGTCATTGATACCATCCACTAGCTTTTTATAGTCATATGTTTGGAGCTTCTTAATGGCATCATCGATAAACTTCAAAATTTGGTTGAAGAATGGTTTTATGTCAATTTTTTTCAACTTGATGGCTAATTGCTGAACTGTTTCTGAGATTTTCTGCTGTTTATATAATTCTATCATCTTATCCATTAGAACTTTGACCTGGTCGTCAATATTATACTTTACAATAAATTCATGCATGCGGACTCTGAATGCGTTGATCTTCTCAGATATTTCATAATCTTCCATAAAATTTAGAAGGATGTCTTTGATTTGTCTAAGGAGTTGGTCTATTTTTTCAAATGGAAATTGTACTTTTAACTTTTCTATAAGCATTTCAACATCAATTGTCTCTATCTGCTGCTTCAATGTTTCTGCAATATGTTGGGCATCAAAATTCTGAATCTGATTCTTCAGTTGATCAAGTTTTTCTTGTACCTGAGCTCTGATTTTGTACGTGGCATCCACATTTTGAACCCAAGCAGCAGTGTTGCTTCCTATTTGGCTAGGGTCATACTGAGAAATAAAAGACTGGAGTTGCTGAATTGTGTTGATCATTGTTACACTGATTTCATATTGCTTATCTAGAACCTTTATTTTTTCAACAATTTTCTCGATAAGTTGCATGATAGCTGGTCTTAAGTCATAATTCTCCTTCATATACTTTTCCGTTTTAGTCAGAAGTACTTGCAGCTGAGTCAAAACATTTAGCAGGTTAGCTTTAGCATTTTCCAATGTGTTTTGAAGGTCCTCAATTGTTATGCTATAATCTTTTGTGAAGGCATCCAGATTCTCTTTCAGTTTATTCACTTTACTTTCCAAATCGAAAGAGTTCACATAGTCATTCACTTGTTGGGGAAATTTATCTAAAGCTGTTTTGTATTTTCTCATCAGCTGGTCTATATTTATGCTCTTTAGATTCTTCTGAATGGACTTCATTGCAGTTAAGATGGAACGTCTGAATTGCTCATAATATGCTGGAAGTCTTTCCAAGAAAGGTAGATTGATGACATGCACATCTTCATTTTTATCATATTTGAGGGAAAGAGAGAGGCCAAATTCTTGAGGCTCGGCTATATTTTCTCTTAAACCCAGGGTATCAATTAGATTAAGTCTTTCATTTTTTGTGAATGGTATCTTCATAGGAAAATCTAGTACAGAAAGATCAGCTAAAGTTTGTCCAGTCAACTCCACACCAATATTTTCAGCATTGTTAAACACGTTAATGTCTTGGGTATATACATGGTTATTCAGCTGACTCTTCGTTTTCCAAGCACTGCTTTGTTCAGATGGAGTTAAAACAACGGCGATTTTGCTATCTAATCCAGTATTATATCTTTCCCCAGAATTGATGATGTGGTTGGTTGATCCCTGGTAATCATGGGAAAAGACAAATGCAAGAGGTTCTGCTTTTAGCAAGAATTTGCTGTACAACCGACCAGACTGTTCTCCCAAAAGTGCAAAGTGTCCATCTCCATTAGTATGCATATCCAAAGTGACAGTAAAGGGGGCAGCCACAGACCGTATTTCATTAGAAAAGGTTAAGAATTTGGAATCACAGTTTGTGTGGACGTTGATTGTAGAAGAGAGTCCTGCAACATTTAAGTTAACTTTATGGGTAAGGGCTGCACCCTGAATGTTTGCAGCTGTGTCTGTCTTCATATGTGCAGTCAGATCTCCATAAGTAAAGATATAGGTATGCTTTATCTCATTGCCACTATAAGCGCCTTTAATATTACCATCCAGATTTACCTTGAAGAGCTCAAGCTGCAAGCGGGCTTTGTTGTTTACATTGGCACTACTGTATTTCAAATCATTGTTCAAGTTGGCTGTGAGGGAAGAGGGCTGTAGTTGCAGGTCCACATGATGTTTGTGGGATATATCTGGGTTAATAGTGTGGTCCAAATTTGAAACATAAGTCAAGGACAACCCTACAGTGTTCAGCTCGTGGGTGTGTTCAAACTTCGTTTCTTTGTATGATCCTGTCAAACTATTTGAAAATCGAAGTTCTCCATTATTTACTCTGAAGTTCAAAATATTTTTGCTGTCCACATCCAAAATGCTCCCTTGGTAGGTGCTCAACAGTGCTATTTCTGTGAGGGCTAGTTTCCCATCCAAGCTGAACCTTGCATTGTGTATCCCCGATCGTCCATTGGTATCAATCTTCACAGAAGCACCAGAAGCGCCAATTCGTGCATTCATTTCATTCTGAAAGACCAGTAAGAGAAGCTGCAATTTTGTTGTTGCACTGCTCACCAATCCATCCTGCTTAATACTTAGAGCAGACTTATGTTCTGCTTTGTTTCTTCCATTTTCGAATGACAAGTCATTGATGAGTTCAAGGCCTTGGTTATTAACAGAGCATGATACCAGGGCGAAATATACATTTTCAAAGTAAGTGGCCTTTAAATCGGAATGAAGGATAGCCTGTTGCTTGTCTAAAGTTAAATCAAACTTATTGATTGCTGCAAAGTTTGGGTAGGTTCCAACTGCCTGTGATGACAGTTTCAGCTGGCTGTTTTGATACTTTAAGGAAACCTCATTAGTCAGAATGTAATTCTGTATGTTTGTGGTAGACAAGAGTGTCCATGCATCCGCAGTAATTTTTTGAGTCATCTGGTTAGTGGCCACGAACAAGGAAGAATCGAACTTCAGGGTTGAATCCCATACCAAATTGAGATTATTCTTATCAGAGGTGAGAGATTGTAAGTATGTGGTTTTGGCAAACATTGTAGCAACCTTCAATTGCCCTTCTAGATTGGTAACACCAACATGTGAATTGTCTTCGTCAGTGGAATCCTGATGGACAGACAAGGAAAACATAACTCCGATGGGGCTGGAAGCCTCCAATGTCATGGTATTTTTGACGGTGGGAAGGAGTCCATATTTGTTGACCTTGCTGAATTTAAAATTGGAATTGAGGAGGCTGTGACGGAGTGAGTTTTCATAATCATAGGTAAGTCCGTTTCTGTCATAACTTGCTTCTCCCGCACCTGAAATAAAATGGGGAAAAAAACAACATTAGTAACTTTAAGATGCTAAGTAACTTGAGCTATTGTGATTTTAAAATGATTGCTCTCCTCATTCATCATTCATGAATTCTATAATCCAGATGTTTAAAATGCAAGAAGTATGCTTGTATACTTGAAAATAAGTTGTGCTGTATTCAGTGGGGCCATGCACAGGGACTGACTTGAATAGGACTATTTTTTTCCTTTGACCTATAGTGTCAAAGGAGATGCAGTTTATTTGGCAAAATTTTCAGAAGTGGTTTCAAATTGTCCTCTTTCTAAGACTCAGAAGCCGTGGTGGAGTTCAATTTTTTTACTACCGGTTCTGTGGGCGTGGCTTGGTGGGCATGGCTTGGTGGGCATGGCAGGGGAAGGATATTGCAAAATCCCCATTCCCTCCCTACTCCTGGGGGAAGGATATTGCAAAATCTCCATTCCCACCCCACTCTGGGGCCAGCCAGAGGTGGTATTTGCCGGTTCTCCGAACTACTCCAAATTTCCGCTACCAGTTCTCCAGAACCTGTCAGAACCTGCTGAATTTCACTCCTGTTCAGAAGTAATGACTGACCAAACATTACCCAGCTGCCCTTTGTCTCTAAGGCAGGATTAGAACTTGGGCTTCCCTGCTCCAAGTCCAGCACCTTAACCATCAGACCCAAACTAGCTTGCTGAGCGGGATTTATAACAGATTATATTTATAGTAGATTATTTGGGCATTATTCTTTTTTAAAAGGTATGCAAGGATTGCTTAGAAGTTTCACTGAAAACTTAACAATAATGTTAATTCAATTCAATGTATGAGAACAGTTATAACTTGTTTGACATTTTAGCATGTGGGATTGACATGGGTGTTAGCTGTAGCAAACTACAGATGACAACAACTTCTTTTTAAATCTATGGCATTTTTTTTCCTTGCAAAATGCAACATGTTTAAACCTGGTGTTCATATCTTGAGGTAGAAATACTTTTGCATGACCTCTTTTATATATTTATAAACATACAGAAGCAAGTGAGCTATGGTAGCATATAGCTGGGCTCTGGAAATAAAAGTTCAATCAATGTTATGTAATAAATAATGGGCTAGGTTTGAATTTTGAACCTCCAAATGTAATGATGTTCTTGCCTCATGATCAAATTCAAGTGTTATTTGAAACCAGAGGCAGGCAGTCTGTGGCCTGAAAGATGTTGCTGAAAACAGCTTTCACGGTCCAGCCACAAGCTGGAAGTGAGAAGAAAGGCAGAAATTATGGGGACTTTAGTTGAGTAACATTCTGGATAATTGTTCCATTCTCCTGCACAGACTGAACTGCAGCTATAGATGATCATTAGTCAGGAAGCATCCTAATTCCAGCATAGATACAAGCAGGAGAACACAAACTTTCATTTTCAACCAACTGCTGTTTATCCTAACTAAACTGGCCAAGATTTGAAGTCATTTTCAAATCTTGATTTCTGATCCCGTTTTGTTTTACTAAACCATTGGTTAAAAACTAATATGGATTCAAGCAAGAAAGGCATCATTAGTAGGACATGAGGTGGAAAGATCTGATTGACTCCTTCCTGCTGTATCAGAACAGAGGGAACAAGGCCTAAACTTGAGGTTTATATTGTAACATGAACTATATGGTTATTCTCAACTTGCTTCCATTTAGATCAGGGGTGTCAAACTCACGGCCCACCGGCAGGATGTGTCGTGCGCTGGCCACACCCAGCCTCATTTTAGGAAAAAGTCACGGTACATCATGTGACGACGTGATGACGCGAGTTTGACACCTCGATTTAGATATATTAGATTACAACTACCAAAATTGTGTGAGAAGTTTTATATCAGAATAAAATATTTTATTCTTTATACTGTTTTCATCTTCCCTTAAAACATTAGCAAAATCCACCATGGACTGAGAATCAGCGTCTCGACTAGATAATTGACAGTCAAGCTAAAGCTACGTTACTCAAGTAAAAATAGCAAACGGGAAAATCTTTTACTCAAATTTCCTCAAATCCCCAAATAAGTTACCTAGACCCAATCCACATATCAAAGGATAAGGTCCTTATCTTAAAAGACAGCGAGGGTATCAGTATGAGGAAGACTACACAATGCTAAGTGATCTTGGGCAGACACAAGATCTCAAAGCCTCCATCTCTCTTGTATGATAGTAAGTTCTGATTAAGAAACTTGCTCCAAAATTAGGCACAAGATTGTGCAATACTTTGTAATAATACTTTGTAATGTTTTTAATGTTTTTAATTTTTAAATGTTTTTTATAATGATTTTTTAAAAATGTATTGTGAGCCGCCCTGAGTCTTCGGAGAGGGGCGGCATATAAATTGAATTAATTAAATTAAATTAAATTAAATAAGATTGTACAGCTTTCTTTTTAGTTTCACACACTTAATATGCTTTTTTTTAAAAAAAGGCAATCAGTGTTTATGCAAATATGCCAACCAGGCTGTTAGAGTTCTCTGCATGAACAGTCTGGACTTAGTATGTTGAGTTCATTTTCAGAGTCTAATAACCAAATAGTAAGACTTAAACTCATTAAATTAAACTGTGTAAACATAAAACGTTAAAACCATTCATATTGATTTTGTGTGTTCAGAGCAAAGAGTCTGTGACTTTTGAAAACATAGGAAACACAGGAAAACATAACAGATGCTTAATTAGTTGCTTTTATAACACTAATTGATGCTTACCTTGTATATTATATGAAAGTAAGTCCAAAACAGAATCAGCTTTTATAAAGTATCTTGTTTTCAGACCGTACGCATCTTTTGTGGTGTTAGCTAAAGAATAGGAGCCGGACCAATTGTAGTAATTGTTGTACAAGTTGGAAGTGATCTCAAAAGTGCCCAGCAAAGGTACCCGAAGTGTGTAATCATCAGGGATGGTGAATTGTGGAATTTTATACTCCTGCGATGGAATATTTAATCCCAGTGATTCCACCATCAGTGCCGGCGCTCTTAGAGTCTTGGGTACGCTTATGTCCTGGGATGATCGTCCACCGAATGGCACCGGGATAGTAATGAAAGTACTGTCTTTATTCCAAACGTATTTAATCTTGCCATCACTGAAACACAGAATTACCCACTGTAAGTTTAAAAATGCACTATTCTTCTTCAAAACATGTCCATTTTAACAGACAGCAGACAAAAGCAGTAACTACAAAGCATTGCTAATAATCTTGCTTGGAAAAAATCCTAATGAAGTCATCTGTTGAAGAGACCACTACTGAAGAAATGGTTAACTTTTGCTTTTACTTACTATCATCCATCGATCCATCGATCCATCGATTGATCGATCCATCGATCCATCGATCCATCCATTATCTATTTATCTATCTATCTATCTATCTATCTATCTATCTATCTATCTATCTATCTATCTATCTATCTATCTATCTATCTATGTTTTCCCCCGAATGTCTTTACTCTGCTAAACAACTAATTCCCACAACCCTGTCAAATTATTTACTAAGACTGTATTACTATTATTCTTCTCATCCTTCCTAGTACCTATCTCTTTCCACTTATGGCTATAATGTTGCTTGTATTTTTCCAATTAAATTGTTTTATTGTTTCCTAGTATGATTTGATTCAGGGGTGAAATCTAAAATTTGTTACTACTGGTTCTGTGGGTGTGGCTTGGTGGTGGGGCAATGTGACTGGGTGGGCATGGCCAACTTTTTTTTTTTTACTTTTAAAAGCATTTTTTCTACAATCTCTTCATCCAAAGAGGTTGCAGAAAAAAAATGCTTTTAGAAGCCTCTGACGATCCCAGCTGAGCCACGCGATCATCAGAAGCTTTTTTTTTTTTTTTTTACTTTTAAAAGCATTTTTTTCGGCCAAAGAGGTTGTAGAAAAAATGCTTTTAAAAGTAAAAAAACCAGCTTCTGATGATCTCGCGGCTCATCTGGGCATGGGAGGAGGGCGCAGGGATTTTTGCTACCGGTTCTCCGAACCACCCGCCGCCATCACTACTGGATCGGGTGATCTGGTGCAAACTAGGAACATTTCACCCCTGATTTGATTGCTTATTAATATCTATCCTATGACTATCACTAAGTGTTGTGAATATATTTTATTTTTTCTTTATGTACCCTGAGAGCATATGCACCAAAGACAAATTCCTTGTGTGTCCAATCACACTTGGCCAGTAAAAAATTCTATTCTATTCTATTCTATTCTATTCTATTCTATTCTATTCTATTCTATTCTATTCTATTCTATTCCATTCCATTCCATTCCATTCCATTCCATTCCACTCCACTCCACTCCACTCCACTCCACTCCACTGTATTCTACTCTGCTTATTTACATCAATTTCAATGCTTTCCCAATATGTGGACTTCAGTCTCCAGACTTCTCATTCATGTCTATATAGGCTGCAGAATTGGGGGAGTTGAAGTCCATAGTTCTGGTTGTCTTCAAGTAGGGCAGGCCTGTCAAACTCGCAGTCCGTGGACCGGATGCATCACGCACTAACCATGCCCACGCCCAGTTTAGTGAAGGGGGAAAAAGTCATGATATATCACGTGATGCCGCCGTGACGCCGTGAGTTTGACACCCCTGAAGGAGGGGAAAGCTAACTTGGAAATTCCCATGGGGTTTGCCAGCACCAGACGAAGCAAACAAATATATTTTGTTTACCTTTTAAAGAAAAGCTCTTCAGGAATGGTGATTACATCTATGATTTGAAAGTCAAGTTCTTGAAGTTTAGTTAATTTGTCCTGTAAATTCTGGGCATATGGAATATCTTTGGATGTCTTTTGCAGCCAGGTATTGGTTGCCTGAAAAATCATAGTAAATGATCACAATGCAAGCATCTTACATTTAGGAACAATTCAAACCGTTGAAACCAGAGATAAAATGCTAAAAACAGTGAGGACATGGTCTCGTGTAACATTCTCTAGTTGTGTGCAAACTGATGCACACCACCTTTTGTTTCTGCACTGCTGAAATATGAGAGAAGAACCTACACGAGATTCTCTTGTCCCAGGTACGGCAACAACTCAAGTTACAATTTGCATGGAGAGGAAGCCACTGCATCATCTTCACACTCTAGGGTCCCTGGCTTCCTGATCCTTAATATTTCTATTGTCAAAATTGTGCTTGGTTATTACATATATATGTAATAAAAATATTATTAGATTAAAGAAAGGTGAAGGAATATATTATAAGTAGAATTGTAGAACGTCACTCTGAAAAAATGCTTAAGAAGAAATTACACTCTTTTTGTGTATATGTTGTATAAATGTTTGTTGTGTATATGTTACGTATGTCTTTTTTAATATTTATATTCAATAAAAACTATTTTAAAAAAACAAAATTGTGCTTGGTTACAATTGGACCTTGGCCTTCCCTGGGAGATACTGACACCTCCTACAGCTAGAACATTCAAATAATCTGAAATTATCAACTGTACCAGATATTTTGACAAATGGCAACTACAACAGACACATCTACTTACCACAATAAAATGTGAAATGATGTGCCGGAGTGTCATGTCAGTATTAGCTACTTTGTGATCCAGAAATCCATTTGCCTTTTTCTGCAGAGCCTTTGAATAACCTTTCAGATCTCCAGGCAGATTGGCAGATAATCTCTTCAAAGCAGCGCTAGTGCCTGAGTTCCACTGAATCTCCACTTTTTCTGCATCTGAAACCCAGAACCAAGGACCCCATATTATTTCCTAGAGAACCTGGATTATGAAATTGAAAAGAAAAACCCTACCAGTTTCCATACAGATAATTACTTTGATGAGGTGAGAGAGAGCTTATATGTTGAAAAGACAGAGGAACCATGCTAGAGATCACATTTTTTCATGCAAAGGTCTGTTTCCAAATAAAGGACATACTCAACCCTATGACACGCACATTTGTGAAGTGTTCCATACTTTGGAGTTATGAAGTGTAGACTACCTCCACAATGGTATACTGCAGGCAATGTTCTGTCTTAACAGAGCAGTTAAAAGTCTATGTACACAAGGCAACCAAACTGGATATTGCATCCCTCATTGTCAAAACTATTCAACTCCTGGGCTAGAGTTGTGTGAAATACATATTCTGATTTAATGACAAATTGTACCCTTCAGGCCTGAATGCCCTAGTTCTCTCTATAGGGGACTGGAGGCTAAAACATATGATGAACGGTTTCAAGTACTCAATATGGCTAGTCTAGTGAAGAGAAGGACCAGGGGAGACATGACAGCAGTCAGGGGTGGGTTCTAAATTTTTTTACTACCGGTTCTGTGGGTGTGGCTTATTTTGTGGGCATGGCTTGATGGTCATGTGACAATTCTTTAGGATTTAGCAGAGGTACTGGTCTATCAGGCTTTTAACTGCTTGCAGAGCTGTACCAATCTATCCATTTATTTTTGCAGGCACTGGTCTACTGATTAATTTTTGCAGGCACTGATCTACTCATGTATTTTTGCAGGCACTGGTCTACCCATTTATTTTTGCAGGCATCGGTCTACTCATTTGTTTTCTTTTAACACTGATCAGCTGTAGGGCGGCCCTTTGAAACCCCACGGCAAGAGTTTAAACAGTTTTTTTCCCTCTAGCCATCAGCTGGGAGCCAGGAGGCAGCAATAGATTGGGGGTGGGGCCAAATAAAAGGTAAGAATAAGGTGGGGGGGCAGGGGGGGCAGAACCGGTTCGGTGACATCATATTGTCACCGCTACTGGCTTGGCACAACTGGGTCAAACTGAGAGGAACCCACCACTGATAGCAGTGTTCCAATATTTGAGGGGCTGCCATAGAGAGGAGGGGGTCAAGCTATTTTCCAATAGCTTGGAATAATGGATGGAAGCTGATCAAGGGGAGATTCAACCTAGAAGTAAGGAGAAATTTTTTGACAATGAGAACAATCAACCAATAGAACAACTTGCCTTCAGAAATTGTTTGAGCTTCATCACTGGAGGCTTTCAAGAAGAGATTGGACCGCCATTTGTCAGAAATGGTATAGGGTCTCCTGCTTGGGCAGGGGGTTGGACTAGATGACCTACAAGGTCCTTTCCAGCTTTGTTAATCTACAGATTAACAAAATCTGTAATACATTAACAAAATTAACAAATCTGTTAATGTATGCCACTACAAAGATTTGAGCTCCAGTAGGCAGTCCCCTGAAGGGGCTGGACAAAATTGGGGTGTGATTGGAGAAGTGTTGTCCTACATACCCAGAATCAGAAGGCTGAGGTTTTTGTTGCTGTTGTTGTTTGTTGATGAATATATTTCATTTCGTGAAAGAAACCTACCATATTTTAAGACAATCCTCTCTGAAACCGATGAGCCATATGAGGTAGCAGAGGAGTCAATCTGGAATATCACTGAATGACTTGACTGATGGAGGGATATATCTGTTTTAGCTTGAGTCTGTAGGCGGGGAATAGAGATTGCCGCTTCCAAGGATGATTCTCTCCCAGCAGCAGAGCTGGTAGAAGCAAATCATAAAAAAGAAATACAGACATTATATATAACTATACATACTGTATTTATGTATGTATATACATACATGTCTATCTCTATCTCTATCTATATCTATCTCAAGTGGCTGCCCACTTACTTTCAGGGACTCTAGGCGACTTACACACAATACATGGCACTCCCATGTAACACCTCTCCTGCGCGAGCTGCACTGGCTCCCGGTGGTCGTCTGGGTGCGATTCAAGGTGTTGGTGACCACCTTTAGAGCGCTCCATGGCTTAGGACCTGGATATCTACAAGACCGCCTTCTGCCACCAAGAGCCTCCCACCGGCCAGTACGCTCCCACAGAGGGGCTCCTCGGGGTGCCATCAGTCAAACAATGTCGACTGGCGCCCCCAGAGGGAGAGCTTTCTCTGTGGGAGCACCTGCCCTCTGGAATGAGCTCCCCCCAGAGATACGGACAATTCCGGATTTATGTACCTTCCGCCGGGCCCTCAAGACTTTTTTTATTTCAACAAGCCGGGCTGGCCTAACCTCTCCAATTGTTTAATTTTAATTTGAATTTTAAATGGGGTATTTTAATTGTTGGGCCAAATTGTTTAATATATTTTAAACTGCTTTTAAATTTCTGTATTTTATGTTTTTTACCTTTGGCTGTTCACCGCCCTGAGTCCTTCGGGAGAAGGGCGGTATATAAATATAAATAAATAAATATAAATAAATAAAAAAAAAACCCAATACAATAATAGTAAAAACAATAACCCTCACCCCCTGGTAACAATAGGCAAGTATTTATGCTACCATTGATGCTTTAATTTCAAAATGGCTAGGGAAGTGGGTGACGAAATATCCACTGTAATCTCGGATAGTCCAAAGTTTACTGATGTAAATGATTACCAGTTCTGTCAGGGTATAAGCTACAACAATCATTATACTAGGTTTTAAACAGTGCAATTGTATGTTAAAAGTTAATGTCAGAATGCAAAACTGGAGAACAGGATTAATGTGTAGGAGTCTCAGACTTTTCCATACCAAAATCAACAGAGGCAATGTTTTCTGAAGCCTGGAATTATACTGGGAATGGCAATGCTAGCAGTACATTAGTAAAAGTATTTGGACAACACTGCAAATTATTTTCACAAAAGCAAAATTATAACACCACCAACATACAGTCTGACAGGGCTCTTTCATATGACCCATTTATGCTAGTTTGACACAAGCAAAGCAATGCTATATTTCATGTTGGTGTCTCTTCAGCAATAAAATCATTTTTCCCCAGTTTGACTGCAGAGCAGTTCAATTTACACTTGCTTCCTATTCGCTATACTCTGCTTCCCCTGTCTGAGCTTCTCAGTAGCTTCCATAAGCAACTTCAATGATAAGCCCTACTTTAAGCCTTCTTCAGAATTCAGTTTCAAGCCATTTTCACAATCCTTGTAAAAAAAGGTATCCCTGTTTGATTTTCAGTCCTTATATAAATAGCATCCTCTAATTTGCGCACTCCTTCCTTCCTCTGGACTCAACCTTTTTTCTCTGCTACTCACTGCTTTACATGCAGTGTTTCTGTTATCTGCAAACATGGTTGCAGTCGCTGGGGAAAACTCCTTGCTGTAAAAATTACTAATTCATATGATATCATCATAGTTTTCAGTGGGAATTTATATGCCCCAAATCAGAGGTGGTATTCAGCAGGTTCTGATCAGTTCTGGAGAACCAGTAGTGGAAATTTTGAGTAGTTCGGAGAACCGGTAAATACCGCCTCTGACTGGCCCCGCCCCCATCTATTCTCTGCCTCCCAAGTCCCAGCGGATCGGGAGGAAATGGGAATTTTGCAATAACCTTACCCTGGAGTGGGGAGGGAATGGAGATTTCACATTATCCTTCCCCTACCACGGCCACCAAACCATGCCCACTAAGCCATGCCCAGAGAACCGGTAGTAAAAAATTTTGAATCCCACCACTGCCCCAATCCCCCATTGTTAGTCAGTTTTAGCCTCATTTTGTAACTCTTTCAAAATGTTCAGAAAAATGAAGAAGAAAAGTATTGGAAATAAGGATTGGGAGTGAGAGCAAAGTTATTTTTCCCTTTTCTGTGTGGAATGTGGGTGATAGGATTTTTGCTGCCATAGTTTGGGAGATGGCACACTGATGGATGATACTGGCATTCTCTTATGAGTCAATTGAGGAAGCACTGCCTAGTCACACAAGCTAAGACAACTGCACAACCAACTCCAAATCACTTGAAATTTATTGGAGAGTATGCCAAGTAGAATTGCCCATAGAGATTCTTCCCCCACCACTGTCATCAGTCAACAGTATCTTTACAACATGAGTTAAGAAATTAAGGCCTACTTACATGCTATCAGCCTTGGTATATCTATAAGAATTTGGGAGGGGGAAAGTATTATTACCTTAGGCTTCCTGTGATGGTAATTTCAGGACTTTTCTTGTTGATTATGTCTAAGATAAAGGCAACTGCTTTCTTTTCTTGATTAGAGGAATCGGTAATCCTAAGGTTGGTGCCAAAATCGATGTTGAAGCCGGGGACCTGGAAGTCACTGGTAAAGATTTTTCTGCCTCGGTTGAATGTAAAGATGATTTTGGCTTCACTTTCTTTTACACCTGAAACATACAATGGTAACTGATGATTACAAATGCGGTTCCATTAAAGTAAATGGTCAACATCAATGCAGTTCAAAATGTCTTTCAGTTCAAATATTAAATTATTAAAATCTTTGTTTGGAAAGTTTTCCCTCAGATATCATTGTTGGTAGATGTTGGATTTGTGTTGATTTGATAAAAATTCCTGCATCCTGACCTTCCAAGATTTGTGGGCAGGAAACTAGTGATTTTGTACTAGTTTTTCCTCAGAAAAGTGATTTATTATTAAGCAAATCTTTGAAAGATGTTCCATTACTGTACAACAAATTGCACAGCTTCTTACCTTTGGCTTGAGCAATGAATTTTAAAGTGTCTACCAAGTCTTTGCCCTCTTTGTTTAGTTCATAATTTGCACTTGCAATGTACTCCTTTACTTTTCCTGTTGGTTGTAGTTCAATTTCAAACCTAAATATGTTAAAGTGAGAAGACAATATCTCATTGTGAATATTTAAATGGAATAACAGCCAAGATAGAAAAGAATTACCATTGCAAAACCCTCATGGCCCATAGGTTGGGAACCTCTGATCTAATAGACATCATGTGAAAGCTATTATGACTTTGAAAATTTAACAATATTATGTTCACTTTGATCTATCAATAATTATGGTATGTAGTATATTCTTGTTTCCCTCCTCATCTTCTCCTTTTCTGCATTGTATTTTAGTCGCCATTCTAATGATGTACTCTCAGCTTCACATGCCTATGGTTTTGCATGTGGAACATATATACATAATGATTAAAGGCAAAGTTCTACAATGCTGACACTCTTGGGATAAGGGAATACAGCATCAATTGCTATTAGGTATCCATACAAATTATCACATTAAAACAACTCTAAAGATGTTTGTAGTAAAGAGCGGTACCATAAAATATAAAGATACAGAATAGAATATAAAATATTGGGTGTCAGGATAGTCTGTCCTGAGGTTATAGTACCATGGAAATGTAAAAAAAAATTATGATGGACAAATAATTCAACATCTCAAAGAATTCATTACAAATAGATTCCTGGCTTTCAGGATGGTGAAGAGGGGCTTAATTTTCAGAGCCAATAAAGCAGCACACTAGTGCAACGAAAGTACAACACCTCCCAAAGACCCATTTCCCGTTAATACCAGAAGGGGAAAAAGTAAGCAAAACAGACTACTATCTGAATGTGTGCATGTTTTATACAGTTCCACGATCTTTCTATTTTTGCTGAAGGGTTTGTATTTGGCCTGAAATAACAAAGAATCAAAGAGGAGTGGATGATTCATTCAGAGAAAGACCAATGGGTTATCTTACCGGGTTTCTCCTGTCAGTGGATAATAAGGTGCTGCATTTGTAGAGCTAGCATTGGAATATTCTATTCTGGTACAGAATTTAAGGCCAGTAAAGAAAGGTGAGCAAGAGTTTTGTGTCACTCTATTCTCAATCAATGGAGGGATCACTTCAGTTCGGGTTGGGGTGACCAAATGCAAGACATTGCTGTAAAAGGAAAAGGAAATCAACGTTTTTTTCTCTTTCTACTCACTCAACCAATTAGCAATTAAAACAAAGAGTCGATGATCATAAATTAAAACATTTTGTGCAAATCTTTAATCCTGCTCTCAGAAAGTTAATTTACATTCCAATCAGGGATGAAATCCACCAGGTTGTGACAGGTTCTGGAGAACCGATAGCGGAAATTTTGAGTAGTTTGGAGAACCGGTAGTGAAAATTTTGAGTAGTTCAGAGAACTGGCAAATACCACCTCTGGCTGGCCCCAGAGTGGGGTGGGAATGGAGATTTTGCAATATCCTTCTCCCAGGAGTGAAGGGGGAATGGGGATTTTGCAGTATCCTTCCCCTGAAGTGGGGTGCGAATGGAGATTTTGTAGTATACTTCCCCTGAGATGCCCACCAAGCCACACCATGCCCACCAAGCCATGCCCACAGAACCGGTAGTAAAAAAAAAATGGATTTCACCACTGATTCCAATATTGCCTTTGAGTCTGGCTTGTATGTCTTTCAAGGGAAGACTAGAAAACAAAAACTCTAAACTGATAGACCCAGCCCAAGGTTTTCAGACTGCTTAAAAGCAGCGGTGGGATTCAAATAATTTAACAACCGGTTTTCTGCCTTAATGATTTCTTCCAACAACCAGTTCACCAAACTGCTCAGAAAGTTAACAACCGGTTCTCCCGAGTTGGCTGAATCACACTACTGCTTAAAAGTATTCTTTGGAAGATAGAAAACTGCAACTTTATAGCAATTCACAGATTAAGTTCCTTTCAGAATGTAGAGAAAGACAATGACTAGATTGGCATATCATAATTGCACCCAGGAACTACTTTTTGTAACAGAAGACTGAAAAAATTATTGCGGAACATCTCTGTACAAAACCTGTACTGCACATTAATGTTTTATGCAGGAATAAAAATCAGCAACCAAAAAAGAAAAGTTGTTTACAGAACTGTTACAATACCTGACGCTGAAAAGCTTGATTGGGGCCTTTGGTGCAGGAAAGGTGAATTTAAGATGTCCAGCTTTCAATGCAACATTAGTTTCAATTCCAGATTCATGGTATATATTGGTGTTCATCTGTATACCATTTCTAGAAAACTCGGGGATATTCACTCCTAAATGAGTTATGAACTCAACTGCCATTGATGGTTTGACAACCAAATCTGCTTGGATCTAGAAGATACATACAAGATACAAATATTTGTTTAATCATTCCCAAATATTTGTCATGATGTTGCAAACCAGAATTAGTTCCTGATTCTCATAGTTTACTTATTGATAGCAATCCCCACCAGGATGACAGACAATACATTTCAGATCTTGAAGTGGATTTACTAAATATTGGTATTTGCATTTATCTAAAAGTCTGATTTACATACATGAAAAACATTTAAACTTGAAATAAGCACATTTCAAAGTCAGTGCTGTCTTCAGCACTTTATTTATCATACAATGAAGTATTTATTTACTTCATTTCTATATACGCCTTTTTTTTAAAAAAAACTCAGATTAGCTATGATTAAAATCCAAGCAAAAACATAGGACTGTAAGGCTCTCTCGTAGCCTTCTATAGAAAATAGATCACTAATAAAGTGTGTTTTCTGAAATCTAAGAATAATAACTGAGGAGACCAGGTTTCATATCACCACCAGATGAAGTGGTGATATCCAAAGATGAAACTTATAAATTATGAGGCTCATACAAGAAAAATGTTTTCTGAAATAACCTGGGCCTAAGTTATATATCTATGAATTTGAATAGGTTTTCTCCCCCACATAGAAGTGCTTCTCTGAAGATGGAATTCCTAGATGGACTCCACAGAAAAATAGTTTGTAATGTACTTAAACTCACCTAAAGAACAAGAACTATGTACCTTCCTACATGTCCATCATGATTCTGCTTGTCATGATGCAACCTTACTTCCAGTATAGGGGAAATATAGGTAGGCCATTAATGAAATCCTATACCAAGAGCTCCTCTTGATTTTAGGTAGATTGCATACTCCTATAACCCTAAGGGAAGCATTGCAAAATGTAATGAGAGTCCCCCCTTCCCCCTGAAATTGTGGCTCTTGTTTGCACTACCATAGTTCACCAGTTGCGTCATTTCATCTATTGCATTGTAGGTTATTGAAGAAACTTCAAAATTAGCGTGAAAATAAAACTCACATTCCTCTGTGAAATTTTCATTCCAACCTTTGCTCCAGGGGTGGCTATTCCAGACAAAGCTACTTGTAGCTGCAGTCCTGCACTTGTGGGCAGCTCAAATTCATTGTCCATGAAGATGTAATGAATCATGAGATCATTCTCAGCCCCCTGGGAAATGGCCTGGACAATCTGCAGGCAAACACATAGAAAAACAATTGTGTTAACATTTGCAACCTTCCTAGGGAATTTTTCTAGCTTCATGTTTTGAAAACTGAATAAAGATTCAAGGAAGATTCTGAGAAGTATGTGATTTACCTGGAAAATAACAAAAATAATTGATGGACTAGTTAGTTATATTAAGTTTTGTTCAAACATATCTCAGGATTGTAATGTGTGTCCAAATAAAAGCAAATAGGTGTTATTAGAGGAAGTTTGCTTCCCTCTGCTGGTTTTCGTTTAAAAAATGTAGCTTAATATTGGGTGTGATTTGTTTACTGGGGACAGGGAGAACATGCATCGGTTTCTGTATTGAACAAGAAGTGTAACACAGAAGTAGGGAGCCTGAATAGTTCCAGATAGTGTTTATTAACACTCCCAATAACATGGCTCCGAGTTTGGGAGGCTGGAAGTAAAGGTCCCTATGACCTTGCAACTGCTAAAAACTTTATGGACACCATCCCTTGCAGAGTAACTATCGCCGGATATGAATCGTTTGTATAAAGGTAAAGGTTCCCCTCACACATATGTGCTAGTCATTCCCAACTCTAGGGGCGGTGCTTATCTCTGTTTCAAAGCTGAAGAGCCAGCACTGTCCAAAGACGTTTCCGTGGTCATGTGGCTGGCATGACTCAATGCCAAAGATGCACGGAACGCTGTTCCCTTCCCACCAAAGGTGGTTCCTATTTTTCGACTTGCATTTTTATGTGCTTTCGAACTGCTAGGTTGGCAGAAGCTGGGACAAGTAACGGAAGCTCACCCCATTACGCGGCACTAGGGATTCGAACCGCTGAACTGCCGACCTTTCGATCAACAAGCTCAGCATCTTAGCCACTGAGCCTCCGTGTCCCTTGAATGGTTTGTATAACTACATCCTAAAAATTCCACAATACCCCAGTAATGATAGTGGTTTCACCTCAGTTGGGATAGAGATATATTCAGTGGTGGGATTCAGCCAGTTTGCACCACTGAATCCCACCACTGGGAGAACCGGTTGTTAACTTTCTGAGCAGTTTGGTGAACTGGTTGTTGGAAGAAATCATTAGGGCAGAGAACCAGTTGTTAAATTATTTGAATCCCACCACTGGATATATTACATCAATGAAAACCATACAGAAGAAATGTACAGAGTATGTTAAAAAAACAACAGCACCCTTTTTGCCAGCCTTTTAAAATCTGAATTGTATGATGAAAGCCAGGAAGAATATGAAATTGGTCAAAATGAAAGTCTTTTTTTAAAAAAAATCAAATATATAGAAGGGATGTGCTAATCTGGATTAGGGAGGATCAAGGAACATTAATCTTTTGTTCCTGTTATAATTCCAATCCAGATCACTTTCCATCTGCCTTCAATTTGTACTGGAAGAAAAATTATCATTTGGGTTCCAATAAAAACTTCCTGTTCAGTTCACAGTCCTCAATAGAAAGCAAAAAGCATAAAATCCCTTCTCATTTCAGAGTTCAGTATCCAAATCATATTCCCAGATCTGTTTTTCACTGTTTAAAAAATACATCCCAAGAAATGGAACAGTAAAGTGGCATCTCATCTAGTCTGGTTGTCAGGTTTCAACACAATGAAAGACTATGACTTAAAAAAACAAAAGCTATCTTGCTTGCTCATCTTGAGCAATCCAATTTCCACAAAGCAAATCTTTTATTTTTAATAAGCTTGCATACCGCCTTCTCTTATCCAGCTTCCATGGAAATATAAGATATAAAATTATAAGAGATAAAATAAAATTAAAAAAAGAAATAATTCCAGAATAAAAGCTCTTTTATTTTATATTTTTGGCCTCTTAGTAATTTTGTACACAACTCAGAAGGACTTCTCATTGAATTCTATTTGTCTTTTTCATGGTTAAATGGGCACAGAGAATGCAAACTTAACTGGTTAGTAATTAATTAGACTGATTAATGAATAGGAAATAAAAAAGGAACTTAGAATATACTGTTTAGTATTTGAAGACTTACTTTCTGAGGTATACTCTGCAAGGTTTTAAAGCTTTTCAGAATCACATTTCCCAGCAAGTTAATATCACTGAGTTTCAAGTAGCCCAATTCTTCTTGGAAGACTCTGAAGTAAGCTTTGACATCTGGTGTTTGCTGCTTGCTGGAGATTTCTTTAAGCAGTTTCTCAAAATTAAGCATGAGTCCTTTCATAATATCCTAAGAAAAAAAAGAAGAAGGGGAAATCCCACTATGGAATTTCTGATCTCATTTGAAGAAAGAATTTAAACCAGCTTTGATTACAAACCACATTTTCAATAAATTTTACTTAGTCTACATGTAGGAAAAGCTTTGGGCTTCAACTATTAATCTGCAGAATTTCTCAAAGTTTTATTTTTAAAAAATACTTTGAAATAAATACAGCTTGTAAAATTTGCTAGTAAATCCTTGCTGTAAAAGGGCAAAAGACTATGGGGACAGATCAAAAACTGAACACTTTAATATTTTTTAAGGAACCTCAGCTACTAAGATAAATCTTATCAACTCGAATTCTGCTTTATGCCTGACCTTTTGATTTGACAACACATAGGAAAAAGAATATTAGAATACAGAAATTGTCCATATTATTGAAAGACTCATTTGGTTAGACATTCAATGAATCACCTTACAGCAGGACAATTCCAAATGATGCCCAGTGGCCTATTAGTGCTATTTCAGAGTTGCAGAAAAACCTGCAAACTCCTTTGGAAATACAAACTCAAGCATTAAGTAAGATGAATTAGATATGAAGCCATACCTAATCCTAAATTTATCTACTTAAAGATAATACTGAGAAACCTGCAGTAAGTGCTTTAGCATTTGAGCCTAATAGTAGCTCAGTTATTTCAGCATTCTACTAAACTTGACCAAATACTCTACAGAAGTTCTAATTTATTTGTAAAACTTAACAGTGCAAAAACACCAAGAAAACACATACCTGCTGCTGTGTGGCATCTTTGGAATATCCAAAATAATCAAAAAGGGCTTGAGAAAACTTTTCTGGTACTTTGCCATCAATCCAGTACAAAGCTTTGGTAGCAGCGTCAGGGAAAAATCCTCCTGGACCAAACATTGCTTCAACAGTAGGCTCTAAGTTTTTCCCATCCAGTCCAATCTGGTCAAATGAAAATGAAAGTCATTTCACTTGGTATGCCTGGGTTAAGTTGTCTAAACACTCAGTGGCAGTTCTGTAGGTGTTTCTCGGCCAAAATATCAGTGTAGAAAATCTTGTGGAAGATAGATTGTTCTTTCCATAGGGAAATACAAATTTTAGAGCTTTAATAGCCCCAAATTAAATGCAGTCCAGGCAAGGATTTTTTCATTTCTTGTTCAGGAAAGACATGTAATCAAGTTGTTATAACAACAAAAATCTATTGCCTAGCTTGGAATAGTTTACTTGTTAGATTTTTTAAATTGTTACTTTCTTTTGGTTTGTTTTATTTACCTTATTTATAAATCTTCATTGACTTCCAATGTTTAAGATTAAGTTGTTTCAAACAAATGAATTATGCATTTGGGGAAGAGGAGGTTAATTGTATTACTGTAGTTTGTGAGTGATGGTAACTAAAATTCTAAGCATCTTGATTTCAAAGTGATTTAATTCCAGATGTTTAATTATTGGGTTGCAATGTAAATAAAGAGGATGACTTCAACTTTTTTGGAATTTCAAATATAAAATTAATGACTCCCTGGTGTTGTTAGCATGCTCGTAATAGCTGCAGATTTAGCAAATTTATTCTTATTCAAATTGATTACCGAAACCATTAGTATATTTTGATGATGTGAAATGTACTGGCCCTATGCCCGCTGGATGCAATTTTTATATAGGGTTGACTTTTAAAACTATATTCTGTTTTGAGAGCTTTTGATTCCAACACAGTATTTAAATAAAATGGTAAATAACACAATACTTTGATAACAATATTAGTAAGGGATAGGAAAAAAAAAATAAATAGGAAGAAAGAAGAAGAAGCATTTAAAAGCTGATGTACCTCAAATATATCCAGAGGTTTCAGTCCAAATAATTCTAATGTTGTTTTCAGCATGGTTTCCTTAGCTATATAGCTGCTTGAGTCAAACAGCAGATTTCCTTCCAATTTTGCTGTGAAAGGGTCCTCAGACCACGGGACAGTTACCATCTTGGAAACTTGATAATTTCGTGAAAATCTTCGGAAGTCTTTAACTGTTGGCATCTGGTTTCCTTTAAGTGCCTCCTGAATTTTTGTTCTGAGCCTGATTACAGAATGACCAAATAAGCAAACAAAAGTTTAAAAATATCCTAACACTGCTGAGGTAATTTTCAGTAATGTAAATTTACTGTATCGTTCTAAGGATCTCTTTAGCAACTGGATTGCTGGTGTATTATCTTCACTGATGGGAGGAGAGAAAAAGTGATATGAAGGGGAGACCCTATAACTAAATTCTGAATTACTACTTAATTGCAGCCCTATCAATTAAATAGCTTTCTAAATAAAATCATGAGCTTTAAGAGTCCCCAGAAACAAAATATTTCATTTAACATTAGAACCCTAAGTTTTTCCTAAAATTCCTTGTTACCTTCAACTAGGACAGGTTTTGTTTTTTTAAAAAAGACCTTAGATAAGTGAATATAGGAGAAGGCAATTTTGCCTCACAGTTCAGCTTAATAGCCTACTTCCTGAAGGGAGCAACTTTGCTTAAGCCTTTCCTTCTGCCTTCATCATTTTTCAAGAAAAAGTTCCAACAGCACAGAGAATTTTGGAAAATCTTTTCATTTAGGGGCAGGTCCACTTTTGATTTGTTCAGCTCTCTTTGATACATGCCTCAATTGGTAAGAGGTGCTCTTTAGCCTCCATCCACTTATGGAATCAGGCTTTGAGTTACAGAACAGAACAGAACAGAACAAAACAGAACAGAACAGAACAAAATTCTTCATTGGCCAAGTGTGATTGGACACACAAGGAATTGTCTCCAGTGCATAAGCTCTCAGTGTACACACAAACAACAAAATGATAAGTCATAGATCATAAATCATAAGATACAAACAACAATTGATAAGTCATAATATACCATTAGGAGAAGGTAATAGGGAATATGAGAGGTGGGAAATATAAGAAAATGAAAAGAGGACAAGGATAATAGCAATACAGCCTACTACATGGGTAGATATCTTTAGGCATAAGACAGTGCTGTGGGAGGTGTTTAGCAGAGTGATGGTATGGGGGAAGAAACTATTTTTGGGTCTAGTTGCTTTGAAATGTAATGAGTGGAGAAGTTGAAACAGTTTATGAAGTTTATGTAGTTATTCATTAAGGTTAAAAGCATAACTTCAACTAAAACATAAACAATGAAACAATTTCAGCAAATTTGAAAATGACTTACGGTTCATTGTAAAAATCAGTAGTATCTAAGACATTGGCAATGTGGGAAATTACAAAATTTTTCACTTGTTCATTCTTGTCCCTCAAAGCAATTTTAATGATTTTGGAAAAATCATTGGAAGAGTATTTCATCAGCAGGAGATAAGCCGCTAAACGTTTATCAGCTGGGGAAGAGGCCTCCTGGAAGACTCTAATTAGCATTCCGCGATCCTGAAATAAAAGAAAAATTTGTAGTATTTTCCTAAGCAGCTGTGATTAGTTTAATTATGCTAGATTTGCTATACTATGCTGGTTTAATTGCTATGGTGGGAAACATTTAGGATTTATTGCTTCACATTTAGACTCACCAGAGCTGTGGTGGTGCAATGGGTTGGAATGCAGTATTGCAGGCTAATTCTGCCCATAGCCAGGAGTTCGATCCTGACCAACTCATGGTTGACTCACCCTTCCCAGATTGTTGGGGCCAATATGCTGATTCTGTAAACCACTCAGAGAATGTTATACAGCACTATGGAGCGGTATATAAGTCTAGGTGCTATTGCTATTGATTATTTAATCCTCCAAATGTCTATTACACAAATAAAGGAATCATAAACTACATTCTTATGGAAAATCAAAATGTTTAAGTCCATTTTTGATATTAATATGATTAATAGAATCATATGGTTTCACTTTTAACCAAAACAATACCTTGAAACTAATTGAACCAACGTATGTGAAATTTGTTTTATCTTTAGATATAAGATTTCTTCGATACCCATAAAAAAACAGAATATTTGGAAAAGCATATTAAGTTACAAAATAGTCTGCTTTACCTCATCATTTAGTTCCATTTTTCTCAGTGCCTGAATAGCTGCTTTCTGGATGTCAAGGGATGCAACATTACTTCGAATACATAGTTTTAGGGATTGTTTCACATTGGGATTGATGTTTTCCAAAACGTTTCCCATATTGCCAATGGTCTGTGAACCACAACAGAAAATACAAGTTTAGAGTTTTTTTCTCCCCACCAAGGAATATTAATCTGCAATGTTAAAAGTTGATACTTTTACAAACAATTACCCTCAAGGTCAGGTAGGTGAGGTCCTCGTTCCCTGAACATTCATTGCCGATCAAAGATGTTAGAAAGTTTGCAACATCTGTTAATTCTGGTGTAATTATTTTTTTCTGGAAGTAGAATCTGGAAGATAGGAAGAAAACTTTGAAATATCTTTCAAAATTGCAGGATAATTTAATACGTAAAATTGGTAATTGGCAGATTGAGCGTTCATCTTCTTTGCAAAGCCACTTCATGTGTCCCATTACTATAGCTCTGTCAAATTTTAATCATGAGCTGCTACAAACTGACTTGTCAGTTTGTCACAATTAGAATATTTACCATAACAGTATATTAAAGGCAGATGTTCAATGTTAGCGTCTTTTAAAGGATGTGCTTTGGGGGACGTGGACAGAATGTATATGTTACTATCAATGTGTGAAATTAGGCATTTTATAGAATGGATAGGAAATCTAAAGAATGCCAAAAGTGATGTGTCAAAGTATAAAACATTTAATGGTTCACACATTTCCTAGGCATTGTATGCACTGCGAAAAGGCAAACTGTTGAAGTATAAAATACTCCAGGTAAAATGCAATTCTAGCCTTCCTCGTTGGCCAATATTGGTCTTTTTTCTCCTGTTTTTTTCTCAGTAAGAACGTCCTGTATTTTGCATTTCTTCTTTCACTTCCATATACAACTTTTCAATAAAGGGTTAGGGTTATTATATAGAATGCCTATGGCAAGTAAATCGCATATTAAAATAACCGAGACATTTCATGCTTTGTCTAAAAACATCACACGTTCTATAGATTTCCTAGGCAATCTATACAATGCCAGGTTTACACACATTGCTGGTAACATATATAATGTGAAAGTCATGACAATGAAAGCTCATGTAATAGTTCTCGTGTCCTCAAAGGGAATAATGAACCGCTAGCCTACCCAACTTCACATTGTTTATTTCTAAAATATACTTAAATAAACTTATTGTGAATAATTAAAAAGTATAAACAAACAAACAAGTAAATAAAACTCATCTATTGCTAATGTTACTCTTTCTCACTGCCTGGATCTAATTTCTTTGTTGCACAAAATGTATATGTCGAACTAATAAGATTGACACCCAAAGACATCACATATAGTATGTTTACCCTAATTAATCACCCTCTCACAATCAATATTCCTCTCTGTGAAAATAGGAGGGGACTTTTTTATAAGATGCTCATTTTCAGTCAATTAAAATGTTAATAGCGGTTTAATTTAAGCAATTCATTATTTTAACAGTTGCACTCCTAATGACAACTTTAGTGAATGCTGCATTAGCTAAATTATATTCCTAAGTAACATCTCTTCCTATCAAAAATATACTAAGTTGTCACATACCTATTCACTGAATGGCTCAAGGCATAGAAAGAAGCTCGGCTTGGATGAAACTCAGCCATATTTAGAATCTCCCGTATTGTTTTAGTGCACGGAGAAGGTAGCAGTCCCAAGCTGAATGTGACTGCATCTGCCACCAGAGGGTCAATGTCGCTAGTCCTCAATATTTGAAGGATAGCTCCGAAGCATTCTGGGGTTCCACACTGAATCAGGGCCTGGATTGTGATGGCTCTATTAAAAAAAAAAAGAAGAAGTAGCAGAGGAATTACAGAGTTGATTTAAAGGCACATTCACAGTACTGCTGCATTGGCCAATGTACAGTCCAATTTGTCAGTGATATATTTTACTGCTTCTGCCATAGAGTTAATTTAACTGTTTTTCTGTATAGATGAGCTACCAAAACACTTGGCTCCCAATATCTCTGAAAAATTAACCAATTAGAGTGATGATTGGCCAATAGTTATACTAAACCTTTTAGTTTTTCATGTTCTAGTTTCCCTACAAATTGATGCCAAAGCATAGCATTGTTGAGAGAACTCAGAAGTCCATAAATGTTTCATCCATTCCCTAATCCACAAAAATAAATAACTATAATATAATGGCATAACTCATCTTATAGAAGAAAATCCATAAGGTTGGTCCCAAATTTAATGATAGATAATACATGTAAATTGCTTTGAAATTATCTTGGCAAATGTTATTTTAAAATGGTTTTTGTAGGTTAATGTAGATTAATTTTGATGCAAAAAGATTCATTTTTTATGTATGTTGACAGGATTATGTCTGTTAGCCAACACATTCAATAAATGAATGAGCAATCATTCAATCAATATTGAATTCAATCAATATTCAATCATTCAATCAACATTCAATCAATTGAATAAATCCAGTTATTTGATGAAACATAAATGTTTCGAAAGAATCAAGATGTGGGCTGGTTCCAAAAATACTTTGTACATCAACAATATTCCAGACCACTGGAATTGGGCAGCCAATCAATTTAAATAAATAATAACCAAGTAAGTGGGAGTGGATGATTTTTTTCTCTTTCACATACCCTTTGATATTGGACTTTCTCTAAACTGGAGATGAGAATATATAGGGAGAAGTAAAAAATCCTTTCGCAAAAGTAGATTACCCACCTAGCAATATTGAGTCTTCTATGCTCTACTAGTAAAGCCTTTGTCCACTATTCTCCCTTACCCTGATTTATATTCACCAGCATTGTAAGCTCTGACTTATATATAAGCCCTGACTTATATTTGCCAGCTCAGTGTAAGTTGATTATGGCCAAGGCATACGGCCAAGGCATATGACTCAACATCCATTTTGTGACCTATTTATTTCCACTGCAGGGTTCTATTACAAAATGTCAACAGATGATGATGAAATACCTGGAAGTTTCCATCAACTTTGGCACCATTGGGCCAAGTGTGCTATTATGCAAGCTTCTCAGCCCAGTAACAAATCTGTAGAACAAGTTGGCTCTTTTATGGTTCTGCTGAGAGACTGACAGTTTTTTTAATTCTTGAAGACTTTTCAGAACGGCATCACCATGCCTGAGAATTTTGGCCTCCACATTCTCCAAAGACAGTTCTCTCTTTATCAGGCCAGTAACTGGGGAAATAAAAAAAAAAGGCATCTTTCAAAATGATACCATTACATCACTGCCAAGCTCAAAGGATAGTTGAATAATAAGTAGTTGTTTTGTGCTATTTCAACAGTTGGCTTTGTCTGAATGGAATTGCAGGTCCTTCCAACTGTAACCACTCATGCTCCCCTAAAGATACTCCAAAAAGTTGAAGGATCCTCTGGAACGATGTGAAATATGGATGCCTCTGGTGCATACAGGGAATAAGCAAAATCTAGATCCCTAACTTTGTTCTACTAATGCTCAGCCAGCATAAGGTACAACAGCTATTAACTTATTGCAGTACAGGTAGTTCTCAACTTACGACCACAATTGAGCCCAAAATTTCTGTTGCTAAATGAGACATTTGTTAAGTGAGTTTTGTCCCATTTTGCAACTTTTCTTGCCGCAATTGTTAAGTGATTGTTAAATCCAATTTGTAAGGCATTGTTCATGTCACCAGTGGTAAATAGATGTGGCTAACTAATCCTGATGGACTTAATATTGGTTTTTTTTTTTTAGAAGATGAACCAAAGACCTTGTTACCTTCTGTGCATGAGTCTTGAAGTACAAATCAAAACAGGTTGTGACAGTCCCTCTCTGTATTGCATGGGGGTAATTATTAAAATCCAATAAACATTATTTTCTTCCATTTCTCTTTCTCTACAGTCGTCTTAAATGTTGTGTTTGGCCTATGCACTGATTATTTTAAAATCTTCATTAAAGCTCCAAAGAAGCATAATAGTCAATGAGATACTGCATTCCACAACGGTGGCTGCTTCCATTTTTTTCTTATAATAGACAATTCTTCAATGAATTCATGAACTTAAATGCTTCCTTTAAGGCCTCCTCTAGGAAACCAGGCAGGTAAAATTTCAATTCCTTTTTTCCTCTATGGGATATATATATATATATATATATATCTGCATCCTGCAGATGGGGCTTCGCTTGTTTGTGAGGCCTGGTTTTTGGCAGGCCATGGCAAGATTTCCTGCTTTCTAGCGAAGTTAAACCATGCGGCACAGCTGATCGTCCGAAATACCGGTTCAGAGGAACCGGTAGGTTTTTTTTTTTACTACCGGTTTGCCCGAATCGGAGCGAACCGGTAGCATTTCACCCCTGTTTGGACCCCTGCCTTACATGACTCATAGGAACTAGATCAAAGTGAAAACCAGTGCTTAAAGACTTACCATCCATGTTCCTGTTGTTGATGTTGGCGATGTTTTCATATTTCAGAGTTTGAATGACTTTCGCCATCATGCCATATTGGTTTCTATTGCAATAAGGAAAAAAAGCAACAAAGCTTTCTATAAAGTATTCTATAATGTATGGTAAAAGGGGAAAGTAACAATATTAATAATATTTTTAGTAAGTAAGGGTCAGTAAATAGAGGAGGGAGTAAGGCGATGTTAAAATATTATGTAATCTGTTATGAATTAGGTTTTTGGTGTGAAGAAGTCACGGGGGGATGGGTGGCGAGGGGGGGTTAGGGAGGAGGGGGGGAAGGAAAAAAGGGGGAAAAATTTGTATTTGAAAACTTTTTCAATAAAAAAAAAAAGCTTTCATAAAGTAACATGGTGTTGTTTACAACCATAGACGTAAACTGTGATAAAGAAGATGCAGCTTACTTGTATGAAGAGGGCAGGAACAAGTGTTTCTCAGTGCAAATGGCTTCAGATATATGCTTTTTCTTTGTATCCACAGTGTAGTGGCAATGCTGGTTGCTGCTTATCAGGGTGGATAAAGGTGCATTCTACAAACAAAATTGGGGGTGAATTAGATTCAAAACTGAAACCACTCTAAGCTTATTTTTTTTAAAAAAAAATCCACAGGAGTTACTTTTGATCTGAGAGCCATAGAGGAGGGATCCACAGAGAGTTTCACCATTTCTCTAGAAGCCTGGTGCATTTTTATACTGTATTGGACTTCCTGACTATTTCCCTTGCTAAATCATTCTAGTACAAATGTGGGCAGAGCAAAGGAAGAATGGAACATCCAGTCCTTCTTCTACCTAAGCTGATGGGTCATCTTCAAACAGCCCTTGCTTATTTACAGTGATCAGAATAGCAGTTAGGGCTGCTGTCCTTAGAATATGCTTTCTGTGATGATTTGTTTAGCTTGTCATCTATTTTGGTGAGCCAGTGAGGACAGCAATTGCTTTGTTCAGGTGCTTTTGCTGCATTTCCATTTGGATACAAATATACAGTTAGATGTTCTTCCTTCTTTGGTAAAATCATATAAAACACCAGTTTAATCCATGCCTATCGCTATTCAATCTTCTGCAAGCAGTCATTTATATTAGCAACAATTTTAAATAACATATCGTCACAGAGTTGATAAAAGTGATTTGGAATTGTGGGTGGAGATGGTGGGTTTATTTTTTAGGCAGAGTGCCCCGATTTAATCTGAGATCTTCTGCATGTTGTGAATGCATGTCATAGGTTTAGAAAGGCCAATCCCAAGAACAAAACAAAGTGAGGACCTTAGATCATGACTCCTGCTAGAAACTTGCATTTCCCTTCTTAAATTTTAATTCTTGGTTGCTCATTTTTTAAAAAAAAATTCTTACTTGATGCCTGAGGAAAGAGAGTTCATCAAATATTGATAAAATGATAGCTGAATTTTGTAATGATAGTGATTATGGAAAATGTGGTGTGTCTCAGTCATATAACACAAATAGTGCCTATTTTCTGTCATGCTCCATGTACTTACCAAGCCTTTAATGAAAGCAATTGGGCTGACATAATCTCTGACAGGGTTGAAGTTCTCACAAGATTTCAGATTTCTTGTTATTTCAATGTCTGCTAAATTAGCAGTGTTGCCTTTTCCTTTTTTTACTTCAACGCTGCTGTCACATTCTCCATATACGGTATCCTACAAAGGCAAAAATACCACATTTCTCTATAGTCAACCAAAGCAAGTCTTGGTGACCCAAAGGCCACTTCTCACAGCGGCCACAGTTTGCCTGGCTCACTGAGCCATATTTAATCATATTAATTGAAAGAAAACAGGATAGATATGCTCTTTACCATGGGCAATGTTTGGATATTGTCTTCTGTCTCCGTTGGCACAAGAAGAGCAGAGATGATGCCTCTTTTGATGTTGAGTATATGGGTAGCTTCACTGTCCACAGGATATAGCTCAACATTCCTCTCATCCTGAATCTTGACTTTCAGCTCATATCTGTCAAAAAAACACACCCCGTTACATATTTAGAGAAAGAAAAGCATTGTTTAACATTAGAATATAAAACAGGGGACCTCTAAGAAAACTGCTGTAGTGTAGAATGGTCTGCTTCATGTTCCAGCCAATCCTGTCTTCTAGCATCTTCTGTTTGTTTTTCTAACCATCTAGTTCTTGGACCTATTCTCCGGTATCTATTTCCACTTGGAGGTTCCAAAACATTTTGGATTGCTATGGCTTGTTTCTATCTTCAAGAGCTTTTTAAGTATGTTTCTCGATGCACCAATTGCTTGCACCATCCTCATGAATCACCTCAGTTACTGTCAATCTTCTCATGATGCTTGGCAGTATATCATTCTCTGAACTGAATTTGTTGACACCAGGCAGTCTTATAAAGGAACCTACATCGGTTTGAAAACCTTTACGTGTAATAGCTGATGGTCATATTTTTCCTAAACTCTTTTATGTTGTAAAATAGCCCCATGCCTAGCATATTGTCTCTCCAGCTATTCTCTAAGATAGAACTTTATATAGATTTGCATTACATATATATATAAACAATCATCTGCAAGCTTCTCTGTTATCGTTGAAAAATATAGATATATCTCCTCTCCAGATTGTAGGATCTCCACCAGATCATATCTACTTTTTTTTTTAAAAAAAGAAAATATTACAATATATGTCACGATGCATAAGGAAAACAAAAGAGAGAAGGAGAAATCCCAAGGTTTTATTTGGCCTAATGCATTTCAGAAAATGTGTTCCTTTTTTTTTTAAAAAAAAAAGAAAAACTTTTTTTATTTGCAATGGAACATTTTTGAAAAAAGAGGGGTTTTTTTTTCTGAAATGCCTCAGGACATTTTTTCACATTTGTACCTGGGATTCTTCTTTCTCTCTTTTTATGTGTTTCTGTTTAAAATGCATTGTGGCGATTGCTGGTGACATGGTTTTAACTGTTGTAATAGCGAAGAGCACGATCCTTCCTTGTCCATATACAATTTTGTATGTCCAGAACTGCTTAGCAAAGCTCTGTTCTCAAACCACCTTCTGTTTGAAATGTTACCGTTCTTCCAACAATTGGTTTGCAGACCAAAAAAAAAAAAAAAAATCATGGGAGTGTTTTTCAGAAATTTATTTTATAGGTGACTTGCAAAAATGGGCTGTTTTTTTTTTTTTTACTGAATTTGTGTTTCACAGCTTTGGAAAAAAATGAAAGAGTGTTTGGAAATCTAAAACCTTTCCTTCTTACATGCCTGCAAAAGAGATTTCCAGCTGGATGCTTTACGACAATCATCAAAGACAATCCAGACTATTGATGTTCTGCTCAGAGTCTGAGTACTGTTGCACCATTACTCTTCCCTGGTTCCATAAAGAACATTAGAAAGCTGATCACTAAAGATCTGAAGAAAAACAGGCTTCGGGATAAGATAAGGCTACTTGCTTCAAAGCTTATGGAATGCTGTAGCGACACACTGTGTCTGAGCATAGTATAAAAGCTGTCTGCAACAGAACTGTACAGTTTATTCTCTGGTTCTTCCTTTGGGACACAACTGACATGATAGCAGATTCCACTATTTGAGGGGCTGCCACAAAGAAGAGGGGTTCAACTTATTTTCCAAAGGACCAGAAGGCAAGACAAGAAACAATGGATGGAAACTAATCAAGTAGAGAAGCAACCTGGAATATTTAAGGAGAAACTTCCTAACAGTGAGGACAATTAACCAGTGGAACAGCTTGCCTTCAGAAGTTGTGGGTGCTTCATCACTAGAGGTCTTTAAGAAGAGACTGGACAGCCACCTGTCTGAAATGGTATAGGGTCTCCTGCACAAGCAGGGGGTTGGACTAGAAGACCTCCAAGGCCCCTTCCAACTCTATTCTGATTGGATTGCTCAGTATTCAATGTCACTCACATCAGAAAACATTTAGCTAGCATTAGAATCCTATAGAAAATCAGCTAGGACTTTTTCTTACTGGGACATGGCAGCGTTAAATTCATCTGAGTTCTTCGATTTCTTCAACAGAGCCCTTCCCTGGACATCAATACCATATACCTCTTCGAGGGTACACTGGTTTATCCTCAGGACAAAATTATGGAGTTGTGGAACTTCCAGCTCAACCTGAAAACAGAGAAGTTTAAAGGTGTAAAACCCTGGTTATGAAGCCAATTAGTCTAGAATCACTTGGGCATATCATGCAGGGTGTTTTCAGAACAGCACAGCTACTTTCCAGTGTGACTGTGCGCAGATGGCTGGGGAGCTTGCTACTTAATTACTTAGCTGCAGTAATTAAGATGTTTAAAAGAGAGCAGTGGAATTAACCCCAGGGAAGGAGGGGAGCACCCATGCCATTGCTGTACGAAATAAAATTAGAATTCAGGGCTTCAGTTCATCATTGTGCTACTATCGTTTGATATACATTAGTTCATTTCCACAGTTTTGACTAGAATGCTATGCAGATTAGGTGGGATTGTGGTCAGAGAAATCTGTTATATAGAGGAGTTATTTATGCCTGTTATAATAATAATAATAATAATAATAATAATAATAATAATAATAATAATAATAATAATAATAATAAACCCGTACCTTTTCTCTAGCTTTAGCCAGGAACGACTTCCTAGGAATGAACTTTAAACATCTGTACTTTGTATTTAGCACATATGAGATCTAGAGGAGGGGTCCCTAACCCCCAGGCTGCGGCCTAGTGCCAGGCTGCAGCCCGTTCAGATCTGGGCTGCGAAAGTGGTGGGTAAGAATGTGCGTGAAGCTGCATTTCTGAAAGCAGCGAATGTGTGAAACTGTCCCTTCTCCCCCACTGCCCTGCCACCTCTACCCATCCACCGAGCTGGAAAGGAGGGAGACCCCTGATCTCAAGTCATTAGCTAAAATCAGCCATTTAAACTTAATTACAATAACAACTATTAGGATTTTTTTTCTGTGCTGCTTTTTTTTGAGGTTTACGATCTCTTTGCCATATGTGAATTCACCGTCTACTAGAGAAATGTTTGAACATAGTTTTAAGGTGCTGGTATGTTTAAAAAGATGTATTGCCTGATAATCTGCAAATATTTGATCCTTCTCCTCCCTTACCTTGCACTTAATTTTTGAGCCACTGTGGGAATCTGCTGTTCCAGCCACACCATTTGTGATTTCTGTTTCATAATCATAGATGTACTTTCTGAAGGGCTTAAATCTGTTTGCATCTCCTAGAAGACATAAGTATGTTTGTATGAATTTCCCTTCACAATTATTTGGATTTAAATGATTGCAAAATAAGTACAGATCTCCATCTTGCGATCCATTCTGGTAAATAACTTATTTACATAGAACTTACCGGTATTTTTTTTCTTTTTGTGTCATTTATTTTCTCAAGACACTTTGAGATACTATAAACAATTCTGCATAAAAATGGTTACTTTGTCAGGATACATCGGAATACATTCAAGACCAGATCTTATTCTGTGACACAAGTCATTGGATTAATTTGGAAATATAAACATATTTCTCCTTAATCTTTCTGTTAGGTTCTCTTGAGGTTAAAATGAAGTACATATAATGTTTTGAGCTCTTTGGAGAAAGCACAAAGCTTAAAACAAGTTTCACAAAGCAGTTACTTTCTATGATTATGCCACCTCATATATTTAAATGTAGACAGCATAGTGAGATGCATTGCAAAACAATATTATCTTTTTTTTTTTAATTTGATTTATATGCCGCCCTTCTCCGGAGACTCAGGGCGGCTTACAATGCGTTAAGCAATAGCCTTCATTCTTTTGTATATTTTATAATATAAAATATTATTATTCCTTATAATATAATAAGCTTTTCTAGCTACCATGCTCCTGTTGCAGTGGTGGGTTGCTCCTGGTTCGGTCTGATTCTATAGAACCGGTAATAAAACCAGCGGGAGGCTCCTCCCACCCACCACGACATAATCATGGGTGATCTGCGCATGCGGTCCCATTGCAAACCGGTAGTAAAGGTAAGTAGAACCCACCCCTGCCCTGTTGGGTCAGGATTATGGGAGTTGTATAACCCCACTCATCTGGAAGTATGATCTTTTGCATGTATGGTATTCATGATATACAGGAACGACTAAATGAAAGCAATCAGTTGATGAGCATTACTATTTCAGTCCCCATAGTAGTGGTCTTGAAAAGAAAAGCGCTAGATACCTTTATTAGTATTTTCTCAAATAGGTTGACCAAGCATTCTTCTTCCTACATCTAAATATAATGTCAGTGTTGACTTCTAAGCCTCCAAAAATCCCACTTCTTCCTCCTTTCCTTCTTTTGCAAAGCCACCGTTACAAAGCTAATAAGCTTAACAATGAAAAGAAAAAAAAATCTGGACAATTTCTGCGTTTGATTGAAAGAGTGAGATTGCCATGTTGTCTGTAGATGGCGCCAAAGAGCTACGTTTGGAAAAACAAAGCTTATCAGGGGACAGAGAGCAAACAAACTCACCGGATACTTTGACCCTCAAGAAGAACACCATGTAATCAGCCAAGCATTTAAGAATAAACAAGTTTTCCAGAGTTGCTCATAAGCACTTTCTGATCTTTGACTCTTGTGATTTTAATCTGCAAATTCTACTAATATTTCATTTTCAAGTCAATTTTCTCCTTCTGTCCTTTCCTTGCCATTTCATATGTTGTGTGTATTGCTGTTATGTGTGAAAACTTAAAAACAGATGTCAACAGTTCCCAATTATAATTCTGGGGAATAAAATATTGTGCTTCTTCCTTTATTCTGCCCTTCTTCCACAACCATCAAAAAATATGCCAAAAGCAAAGTAAACGCTACTTGGAATATCAAAAGTACAACAATACTAGTTTGTTTTCCAGCCATACAGTATATGAAGCTAAAATTCTTTCAGTTTTCTGAAAGCAATTTACTTGGATTGCCTGAGTAGAATTTATACATCATTACTGTAATTGTTTTAGAGGAAGAGGGTTTAGTAGTGGAGAAAAAAAATATATTTTGCAATCCACTGGGCAAATAAAATCACCAGCACATTAAACACAAGTGGATAGCTCCTAGAAAATTGCATAGCCAATTTTTAAAAAGTATTGCGTGTACATTTACTTACTTGCATGTATTTTGTCACATTCCCTATTCCCCTCACCCTGTCCCAAATCTGAATCAGATTTTAAATACTGAAATATTGTTTCAAAGAGTGTAAAGAGTTTCTTCTACTACCGTGTTTTCCTGAAAATAAGACCCTGTCTTATATTTTTTTTAAATCCTGAAATAAGCGCTTGGCCTTATTGCCATGTGCTCAAAAGCCTGATTGGGCTTATTATCAGGCTGTTTTGGGGGAAACAGGGTATTAGCTTCCAAGTGATTGGTTAACTAATGATGGGCCAACAATTTAGTATTGATTCTTAGTGACCACATAGATTTAAGTTTTCTAAAAGTATCTGTTCTTCAGTTGGACTCTTCAGGCTGTGTTCCTATACAGCCACCTTACTGTTGATCAGCCTCTTCTCTTCTCTTTCCTTCCTTGTCTACCACCATGGTAATAGACAAGGAAGCAGGGTGTTTGCAAAGGCCTCCAAAATATGAGAAGTCTGATTTACCCTATAATCCATTTATTTCCTTGACTATCTATGGGATTCTCAAAAGCCTTCTCTTACATCAAAGTGGTAAAGTGTCAGCATTTTTTTTTCTGTCCTGCTTTTCAAAGTCCAGATTTGGCTTCCATAGAGCATCACAAACAAAATAATTGTCTGCAACATATTAATCTTTATTAGCTATAGATCCCAGGCAATTAATATTATACAGGCATAATAACTTTTGTGGCTTGCTCACTCTTCTCCCAAGTTTGAACGGTTCATAATAAAGATTATACACATAACCGTGTATAATTTTGTTGCACATATTGGCATATACTCTGTGACAGCCCAACCTGAAAATTTACTTAATGATTATTCTATAACAGCCAGGAAAAAGAAGGAATCACATAAAGGAAGATATTAAAAAGGAATTACTTGAACAAACAGGGCTTTTATTATGAATAAAATACTTATTCAAGTAACTCCTTTCATCTTCTGCAGAATGAAAGTCTTCTGTAGAATAATAAATTTTATTCTGTAGAGTAAATTAAAAAATGCAATTAATTGTGCCCTTTCCAGCTCATTTGTCCAGCAACAATTAAGGCGATATAACTAGCAAAATACAACCCTAATAAAGAATCATGTGATACTGTCTGGTCTTACATTTGGGATAGATTCTTGTGCAAGCATCTTTGTAGTCTATAAAACCTTTTATGAATAGGAAACAAAGGCCCAGGAATTTCTCTCTTTACAAAATGGGTATAGTTTAATTTTTTTAATGTTATAGACTGCTATTGTATTAAATCAAGTATCAGATGAATAGGCCTTTTTATGGGCTTGATAATAAAAACAATGAAAATTTTTTAAAAAATCAAACCTCACAGCTCCAATTGTGTACTATATTAGTAAAATGCAGTAGAGTTTCTATGAAACTATACTGTTTACAGTATATGATTTTAAAGTATTAAGGCGGTGGTCCATTTCAGAGGCTACGTTAGCTTAAGCTTGTTGATTGAACTGTACAACTAGGTTGATTTTTTATCTTTGTTAACAGGAGGTCAATCTTTTGCGTTGGGTAGTATTAACAGTTAAGACAGAAATGCCTGGATGATCAGAAAACAGCAGTTCATGTTTGATTGGCAAATGTACGAGTGAAGATCATTCTAGCAAATATCAGCACCATTTACTACAAAACCTGGACATGACTGTTTCAGTGAGATAAAACATGTAATTCATACATGGCTCTGACTGAATTATTTTTTAAAAAAAATGTTTTATATTACTATCTATGTTTCTGTCTATGTGCTTCTGGTCAAGACCAGTAGAAAGAGACACTCAATTTGGACTAAATAAGTATCTCCCAAAACTGATGCATATTCTAAACCTGTTCTAGAGTTTTGTGGAACCAAGAGCCAGTTTGGTCTAGTGGTTAAAGCATCAGGCAAGAAACTAACAGACCATGAGTTCTAGTCTCACCTTTGGCATGAAAGTCAACAGCTCTCTCAGCCCAGAATCATTGTGGGAAAAATTAGAGGAGGAAAGTGTGTTGGATATGTTTGTTGCCTTGAATCATTTATAAAAGAATAATGAATAACAATAAACCTCTCTGCAAGCAAGATTCTCTTAAGTCTCTTCACATAATACTGAGCCCATTGGACGTAACCCATAAGTATCCCTGCGTGTTTATCCAAGTCTTGATAAATCCAACTTGCTTTATATCAGAAGCCAGTGAGTCCCATCATTAACATTTAGAATCTAGTGGAGGAAATGATCTTGCTGAATGCTGTTTTTTTTTAGTAGGCAATGAACGCACAGAGAAGCAACTTCATTGTCTGGAATATGACAACCATTCAGATACAAAAAGAAACAAGACACAAACTCCTGTAAACTTATTTTGTTCCAAACAATACGATTCCATCCAAGCATATCCTTTCTTAAATGTATCAATTAGGCAATCCTCTATGGAAATAAGTACAAGTACTCAAATACAACCTTGAACGCAATACCAGACAAATAACTTAAGTACTTCAGGCTTGGAAAAAAATCAGATCTATCCATGAAGGGGCACCTGAGAAAAAACACTTGAAATGCAAAGTTTTGTAGATCTGGCTGATTTGTAAATAGTGTTAATAAATAATACATGATAAAATAAAGAGGGCATTAGGCTGCCATGTTGAATTCAGTTAACATTTGCATTTGGCTCAAGTGATACTGTGTTTCCCCCAAAATAAGACCCTGTCTTATATTTTTTTGAACCCTGAAATAAGTGCTTGGCCTTATTGACATGAGCTCAAAAGCCCGATTGGGCTTATTATCAGGGGATGTCTTATTTTGGGGGAAACAGGATAGCCTTGGAGATTTGCTCCCTGAAAGCTGTATTTATGATTGCAAGTGCATCATTGTTCAATCCTATCCTCTGCCTCAAAATGGATGCACTCCCAAGGTGGGATCTAAGGTATGTCTTCGTGATACAACCACTATTGACTGTTATTGGGAGTCTCCTAAGCAATAACTTAGGTAAAGATTTAATTTTCAAGCTGCAAACTGTGTTGTTGTTTATATATTTTTAAACAACAGCCAAAACCACACTGGAGATTCACAAGAAAAAAAGTAGGATATAAATCTAAGAAAGAAACTCTTTGGCAGAAGGGATCCCCATAAGCAAATGCTATCCTAAAAATAAGCAGAACCAGCAATTCTAGAACATTCTTATAAACTATTCCAACACATCAGATCATTTGTTCGATTCCCGATATTTCCTATAAAGTTGAAATCATATGTATGCTGAGCCCAGACCATACACTTGACTTTATGCTAATATGGAAGGTATGTGAAACAAATCATTTGTATGCCAATGGGCCAGATCCAGAACCATTCTTAATTTAATAAATTCCTTACAACAACATGCCATAATTCTAATCATTTGTCAAAACCGCTCTTACTATTAGCCACCTGACTACTGTATGTTTTCACATCAAGGTTGTTTCTCAAGTTAAAAGAACCGACCCTCTCCCCCAACCACCTGACAGGTCTCTACTTACGTGTTAAAGCCTCATTGCTTAGCAGAAGCAGCAGCAACAGGGGCCACAGCTGTGGGTGCCCCATGTTGAAAGGCAACCTTGGGGCTGCTCTGCTCCCTTCTGCTTCTCGTACTCCAACAACAAAGTCAGTTTGACTGTCCCTACTTGGACCTGCCTTTAAATACTCCCTGTCAAAGCAGCTGAGCCAAAGGGTTTGAGAGTGCTCAGAGCAAATTGCAAAAGGTCCAAAGGTTATAGTCCTGCATCCTCTTTGCAAAAGCCCCAGCAAGCTACTCTGAGCTGGTTCAGCCCGTGCCAATGGGTGTTAGAAGGCACAGGGAACAGAATAACCCTTTGAAATTGCAGCACTTGTACAGTCACATCTTATCACTGATGGGGGAGATTTCATAACAAGGGCTTGCAAAAATCATGCCTAGCTATAAAGCCAAAGGAACCTATCACCTCGGGAGAAAATATATTCAGTGCACTAGCTAAAAGCACTGAATAGAAAATAATACCCAAAGGGTATCCTTTGATCTAGAGTACAACTATAAGTATAACCACCAACCAATTCAGTTTGCCAAAGATCTGCCAAGTTGGCTTACTACCCCAAAGCATCTGGGACTTTCCAACCGTTAAGCAGATTCTGTCTAGCTATTTATCATCTTATTTGGGTTTTTAGAGGCTTTGGTCCCAGCTTTACTAGCCCCTCCTCTGGCTCCACCTTTCCCCTCCATTTCCTATGGGAACCTTGCACTGGATTTACCTGCAGGGGTATTAGATCATGAGAGCACTCTTAAAAGACCCTTTTAACTGCATGGCAAGAAAGTTCATGTGCACCAATAGTCCAGACCAGGGACATAAATGGCAGTCATAACAGGTTCGCTATTCTAAGAATTTATATTCCACCTTCCTACCAAAAATTGGAAGTTAAGCACACAGAATTCACAAAAAGGAAGGAATGGTTTCTTGCTAAGCACCAAGGTCTTTCTAAAACGTTGCAAGCAGGAAAATTGGGAGAGTTCCCCTATAATGTGTTCTTTGGGGATTTAATTAAAGCAAAGAAACTCGAGAGGGTGCATACAAATGGAGAAATGGTGGTACTATACAATGAAAAGTGCAACAATAACACAGCACATATATTCCTTGATTGCCTCCATAGCTAAATGGATGTAGAAACACAAATTCCATCTTAGGCTTATTCCAAAATCATTTTTCCTTTGAAAGAATGTAGAAAATAAAATTTATTTTTTCCAAATCAAACACAAACTGATAGGGGGGAAAAATGCTGGATAGCTTCTCTGCCCTACATTAGAATTGTTGGTCAGTCTACGTTTTAGATCCTACCAAAGAGAATAACATTTAGTCTTTGAGTGAGCTGAAGATTGTGGTCTTAGCAGGGAAGAAGATCATATGATATACAGTACTTCTCCATACAAGTACATTGGCAATATGGAGGTTCTGTGTTGGATACAATCTTTATGTTTTTAGACAGGGAATTTATAGTACATCTAAACTTATAGTACATCTAAAAGAAGACTCAATTTGGTCTAGTGGTTAAAGCCTAGGACTAGAAACCAGGAGATCGTGAGTTCTAGTCCCGCCTTAGGCATGAAAGCTGGCTGGGTGGCTTTGGGCCTGTTACTTTCTCTCTCAGCCTAACTCACCTGACAGGGTTTGGTTGTGGGGAAAATAGGAGCAAGAAGGAGTATTATATATTATATATAAAGTCCCAAAATGTACTTGAGTCACCAGAATGCCAAAGACAGAGACCCAAGAAGAGGCTTGGAAAAAAATATCAGCTTTTATTTGTACAAAGAAGAACTGGGTAGACATTCCACAACATACAGACAAAGAGCATGCAGTGAAAGGCCACACCTTGGGGAAGGTCTGGCGCCTTTTTATACCTCCAGAGACATCAGCTTAGTACCCAATTCTGGCCCATGCCTTCCTTGTAGCCCTGCATTGGCTTTGCAGCAAGGAACAGGGGGGCTGAGTGATTAGCAACAGAGGTATTTGACTGATGTTACCCTGCCAAACCATGACATAATTCACACCAGGCGCTGACTTGTACACAAAAACAAGATAATAGGAGTTAGATTATTGGTAGAAACAAATGGCAGATGCAATTCTAATTCTTAGCAAAGCAATTCTTACGGAAGCGAAATAGCACCAGCAAGTTATTATTATGTCCCAGTAATTCTACCTATTCTACTATTATTATGTTCTCTTCAATATGTTCCCTGCCTTGAATTATTTATAAAAATAATAAAGGCAGGATAAAAATAAATAAGAATAAGCCAGTGATCAGCATGTGCGCATGCGTGGCAGTAACCGGAAGACTGCTGGCTGGCATGTATGTGCGTGCCGGAAACCGGAAGTTCATTTTCCAGTGTGCGCACATGCCCCCTGGGCAGCTCCTCTTCCTGGTCATGGCCCAGACGAGCGCACAAAGTGCTCCCTTTTTGGCACTTGGTGTTGAAAAGATTCACCATCACTGTTGTAGGGAAAAAAGTTCTCATGGCTGAATAATTTGGTGTGAGAGCAAAAGCGATGGGATGGAGTTACCCTTTCTTTCTTCTCATTATCTCATCTCATCCCTACTAGTCCACCTCCAGCTTTCTGGGAACAAAGAGTAGCCAAGGGGCTTTTGACCAGGGCATCTTTGAGTAGGACTTAAGCTTCAATTCCTGTTTCCAAGGCTACCTCAGGCTTAGAGAAACCCGTAGCAGTTCTTTTCACTGTTTGTGTTAACACTCTTTTGAGAGAACTCTAAAATGTAAATTTAGGTTAGAGATTATCTGCTGATAGTAGCTGGTGTCTAGGAAGTGAAGGGAACAGGTGTTATTTAGTAACAGGAGGACATCTTCTTTACAGCTAATGGGTTTTTTTTCTGTTCATTTTAAAGAAAGCTTAGCGAAGGAAAGGAAAATGTCTACACATCTGTTCATAGGAAATCGCTTTGACGAAAATGTTATTCAGTATGCATCTCCAGAAACAATGAAGTGGTTCAGGATTGTTTAGAAAACTAATAGCCTATTATCGCATAGCGGTTAGAGAGCCAAACAAAGGATGGAGAACCTAGATTCACATCCCCAGTTCTTGACTTACAACTATAATGGAGCCTCTAATTTCCCTCATAAGTCATAGTGGTCATAAATTGAGGCACCCATGTGTTTGCTGAGGTCCATAACTGAATCTAGTGGTCATTAAGTGAATGTGGCAATTATTAAGTGTACACTGTAGTTGTGAAGTGAATCCATTTATTTCTATGAACATTTTTTTCCTGGAAACTGGCTGAAAAAAAAACTCGTCACAAATTGCAATTCCATGACGGCAGAATGCTGTAACTGGCCATAAGGGAGAGCTAGTTGCCAAATGCATGAAATGCAATCAGGTGACTGTGGTATGTGTCTGTGTGTGTGTATAGCCATTGGAACTTCAGAACCGTGTTGGAGGTAACTTCTGGAAGTCTGTCATAACTTTGAATGGCTGCTAAGCAACCAGTCATTAAGGAAGGATTCCTTGTACAAAGATTCCCTTTGGCTAGTTATTCTTTCTCATTGCAGAGTCATTATTAGGATAAGGAGAAAGGAAAGGAACATAATTTAGTTATCACTAGATGTATAAAATCCTTTATTTTCGGCAATGTATGATTTGATGGGACCAAATATTCCCAACCAGGAAAGTGTGAATCCTAGAGTCAATATTGCAGTCGACTAGCTATTGTGGCCTTCACAGACCTGGGTAAAGAAGAGGCACTGTTCCCTCTCCCCCAATCTGATCATGCTGGGTAATTATGAGGAGGATTTAGGAAGCCAAGCCTGCCTTAGGGCATAAGCCTTGTTGCTGAAGTCATTCATTTCTCTATTCGGAAGGAGACAGAAGCCACTGTTCCCCGTTTCTTCATGACAGCAGAAGTGCTTAATTTGAAACATAAAAGGGAGGCAACACTCCTAGATCCTCTTATCCAGAAGGTCTCCAGTTGCCTAGTGCTTGGATCTCTTGGAGATTGCCTGCAAGGGGTTTCTCTTTTTGAAGAGTGGCCTTCAGCCATATTTCTGCCCTTGATTCCAAAAGAGAAAACATTTGAGAGAAGAGCTTTGTGTGAACCTCTCCTGGCTTGAGGGTCTAGTGAAGGGGTGTGTCAAACTCACCTCATTATGGTGATGTCACATGACGTATTGGAACTTTTCCCCCTTTCCCTGAACCGGACATGGGCAGGGACAGCGTGTTACACATCCGATTTGCAGGCTGGGAGTTTGATAGCCCTGGTCTAGTGGGTAACAAATTCCAATCATTATCTAAAGCAATGATGGGAATTATTATTTTCTAATTCCTCTCTTACTAAAGTCACACTTTTCGGAGAATGTGTTGGAATCAGAGTGCAATGGTGGGTAAACTTGAATCCCAGGAGATAAAGGCAGAATAAAGAGTGAAGAAGAAAATTGTTCTCTATCTCTCCTTATTTTTCCTGTCTTCTCCTCAACCTCCCGCTTTCTACCATCCCCTTGCTGTTCCGTTTATTCTTTCTTCCTCTCTTTGCTTCCTTCTCTGCTGGCTGAAATCTGAAGAAATCTGACCTAATCCCTTTTTGAAATTTAAGATTGAAGGCTGTATAAAATTAGCCTTCCTGTGCACATTCCTGTTATGTCCCTTCTTATACTTGCTGTGAAGTGCAAATCAGAGCACTAAGGGCAACGAGGGAAGTGGTAGGTAGATGTGATGAAGGTATAGATGTTTCTCAAGAATGTTGTAGAAAGATAATTGATAGAAAGAAATGAAGAGGCATAATCCATGGTGTTGGTTTAAATGATTTTAGCTTTTTCTTTTTTTTTTCTAATCTCATGCTTTTAAATTCAAAAATTTAAACTTTTGTCTTAGATTCTACTCTTTTTTTGTCCTTTGCTACCAATTATTTTCCTTTGTAAAGGGATATAGTTAGATTAATGCTTTACAGACAGTCCTTGACTTATGACTGGTTGCTTAATGAAAGTCTGAAGTTACAACAGACTCAAAAAATTATGACTCGTCCTCAAAGTTATGACTGCCGCAACACACTCGGGGTCATGAGATTGCATTTTGGGGGCTGGGCAACTGGCTTGCATTCATGACTAGTTGCAGCATCCGTGGATACATTATCAGGTTTGCATGCTGGTGTTGGATTCGCTTAACAATCACGTGTTTTGCTTAACGACCACAGTAACCTGCTTAAACATTGTAAAAGCAATCATAACATTGTACAACCTCATTGTAAAAGCAATCATAAAATCGAGTCCAGGCATATGGTTATTTGACTTACAACTGCAACAACTTAAAACCAAAATTCTGGGCTCAATTGTGTTCATTGTAAATCAAGGACGATCCACAATCTCCTTTAGTGTTCATATTCATTTCACAATTCACTCTCTAGATTACTTTATCTTTTCAGCACAATATATATTTCCATTATTATTTTCAGTGCCAAATTCACAAAATACAGAAACCCCCAATGAAGTCATAGCTCATTTCCCACATAGTATTAGCTGCTATAACTTTGTATGGGAAAGCCATTTTTATTTAAATGTTTAGATGTGTAATTTTGATGCAGAAAATTGATTTCAGTTTTACATATGTTCACAGATAAAATAAATATATGTGAAGATGCAGCCCCTTATTCCTTAAATAAGTTCCATTGAAGTCAGTGAGGCTGAACAGATCTGTACTTGATTGCACTTCAAATTATAATACAATATAATACTCTTACTGCCTTGGGAGTTTGGTCCAAAGAAATTCCTTGGGAAAAATCCTGAATGTTTTCACTTGACCTAATGAGATTCTTAACCTACAAAATAACTGTACTTTGAGTTTTCTTATCAACTTATTTTCAAGTAATAAACCATTGCAACTAACAAATGCCGAAATGAATCATATGAAGTTATCTTCTGTTGAATCATATACAGTTCCACCTATGAATTCTGTCCAGCAGTAAGTCTTATATACAGAGGTTTTTCTTGCCCTGTTTTCTGAACTATTTGAACAGGAGGTATTTGGGGGGAAAACAGCCTGGAAACTTCGGATGTGTGCTAAACATACACTTGACCTCTAAGACAGATGAAGAAGAGAATTGGGTTCGTATTAGCAGAGGAACTGCATAACAAATATTTTTTATTTTTTCTATTAACCAGGGGTGGGTTCTACTTACCTTTACTACCGGTTCGCAAAGGGGCCTCGCTTCGCGCACGCTCTTCTGCACAAGTGCAGAAGCTTCTGCGCATGTGCAGAAGCATTTTGATGACGTTAAATGGGGTCAGTGGGCGGAGCCTCCTGTCGGTTTTACTACCGGTTCTATAGAACCGGTGCAAACCGGTGCAAACCGGGTGTCAGCGTCCCAGCACTGACATATATTAGGAGAGGAGAAGCTTGAACTTTTGCCTACTTAATCCCTTTGAAGATTCTGTCTCCTCGGAGATGGGAGGAGAGGAACATTCCTGTGATCTGACGGAGGAGAGGTGAGGAAAGTGGCTTGGAAGATAGCCAATGAGATGCAGAGAATTGGGGATCGGAAAGGGAGGGATTGGGGGGCAAAGGTCAGTACTGACCGCGCAAGAGCCAGGGTTGGATCACTATGCTCAATAAAGAGAAAATTTCCTTAGAGATCGGCAGTCCTTTATTTTGAGATAGCATTGAAACCTGACACCGGGCGCAACCCACCACTGCTATTAACCTCTGAATAACCTCTTTTAAATAATTCATATCAATGCATATATGTTTCTCTCTGTGTGTTTGTGTTTGTGTCTTACAGAAGGCTGAACAAATTATTTCCCTTCACTTCTTTATCCCAGTTATCTGTTATAGTTTTCTGAACTCTATTATAGTGAGGAATCCTACCATGTATCAGTCAAACTCTGATAAGTAGAGGTCACCTTGATAACTAATATAGTGTTTAGTTAAAAACAATATAGGCTTGAATTGTGTAGCTAAACAACTCATTTATAAAATTCGTACCAAATAAAACATCTATGTTTAGTTACATCTATGTATATGTATTTATTTAATTTATCAAACACCTCATGTAATAGATTTCCCTATGTTTCCTAATTTATTAATATAATAATACAACACAAATAGTAAGTGTTCCAGGCTTCTGCTGTATCTAGGGGTTAATTTTAAAGTCTTTTAGTAAAACTATATCAAGAACAAAAATAGGAATAATGCGCTAACATGGTCCAAAGTGTCATACAGTATATGTTTTCGAGAATGCTTCTACATAGCCTTTATAGGCATTCTTAGAAAATAAAAATAAAAGGTGCAGATCACTGAGTCTATAACTTTGTTCAGAATTGTACCAAACCATTGGAACTGGGATGGGGATTCGACATCAGCAGCTTGCCTTGTGGAAAAAAAAAACCTAGTGAGGTATTGTGGGAACAAATAAAGTAAACTGCCTCATGGCAGCTATTTGGTGAATTTTTTTAACATGGTTCCAACATTTTACCGGCTCAAAATGGTTCACCTGAAATTAAAGATCTTAATAAATTGATAAAATTGACCATATCATATAATCAAAACAATTTCTAACCTAGCATAATAGGCAGTGCCAAAGCAAAACTTAAGCCTACCATTAACTACAAGAAGATATAGTATTGTAGAGGTTTCGGTGAAGTTTAGGGCTAAACATGAAGGCTTTAATGATTGCCCTGTTTAGTGACCATTCGAAGTTACTATGGAATGAAAAAGTTAATTTTACTACCGGTCCTCAAATTTTTGATAATTGCAGAGTCCCTGCAGTCACATGATCAACATTCAGGCATTTTGCAACAGATGGATTCTTATGACCATGGTAGTATCTGCAGCATCTTCACAGCCAGCTTCCGAGAAGCAGAGCCAATGGAGGGCTGCCAGCAAAATCATAAATTACAGTCATGTGCTGTCTTGCTTAATGATCATTTTGGTAAGTCCATTGCAGTCATATGATGTTTCACTCAATGACTGTCTCACTTTGTGGTGAAGTTACCAGTCCCAATTGTGATCATTAAGCGAAGGATATAGTATCTTAACAATCCTGATCCTTGACAGGATTGGGCCCATCCACAGGGGGAGGTATCAATAAAGCAAAACATGTCACACCAAGAAAAGGAACTGGGCTGGATTTTTGTCTGTTTGTTTTTATCCTGCCTTTATTATTTTACAAATAACTCAAGGTGGTGAACATACCTAATACTTCTTCCTCCTCAAATTTCCCCACAACAATCTTGTGAGGTGGGTTGGGCTGAGAGAGAGTGACTGGCCCACAGTCACCCAGCCAGCTTTCATGTCTAAGGCAGGACTAGAACTCATGGTCCCCTAATTTTAACCACTAGACCAAATTGGGTCTTCTTTTATATATAAGTTTTAAAACTCCGTCTCTAAAAACAAAGATTTCATTCAACATAGACCTTCCATATTGCCATTGTACTGGTATGGAGAAGTATATGTCGAGTGCAGGGAAATCAGGAGATCCAAATAATTCAAGTGGATATAATGATTTATTGCAAGCTTGAGCTCTCTACAAGAATCTGAACTACTAACGGCCCAAGCAAATTGGCAGTAGATAAGAGTCACAGGAATTCAAGGTGGGCTGGACTTAGATCTCTTGTGGGTGTGAAGAGATTCATGACCCTAGGGCTCAGCTTGGTCATCTCCCACATCTAACCTACCTCATATCATATCCTACATCATGTGGTCTTCCCCACTAAGGCCACAACTTTCAGCTCACTCAAAGACTGTTATTTTCTCTGGTAGGATCTAAAATATAGATTGGCCACAAGTTCTAATGCAGGGCAGAGAAGTTACTGTATCTAGCATATTTTCCTATCAGTTTTTTTGATGTTACTTATTACGATTATGATACAACTTCCACCATCTTTTTATTTATTTTTATTTATTTATTTATTTTGTCAAGCACTTATTAGATAACAGATATAGATATAAACATGGTTATTAATACATGAAATTGTTTCGAATAAAAGGGGACATTAGGACAGGGATGGTAGGCATGTTGGTGCGCTTATGCATGCCCCTTACAGACCTCTTAGGAATGGGGTGAGGTCAACAGTAGACAGATTAAGATTAAAGTTATGGGGGTTTGGGAAAGAAACCACAGAGTCATGTAGTGCATTCCAGGCATTGACCACTCTGTTGATGAAGTCGTATTTCCTGCAATCAAGTTTGGTGCGGTGTACCTTAAGTTTGTATCTATTGTGTGCTCATGTATTGTTGTGATTGAAGCTGAAGTAGTCATTGACAGGTAGGACATTGTAGTGGATAATTTTGTGTACTATGCTTAGGTCAGACCGAAGGCTGCATAGTTCTAAGTTGTCTAAACCCAAAATTTCAAGTCTGGTGTCATATCGTATTCTGTTGTGAGCGGAGGAGTGGAGGACTCTTCTCGTGAAATATCTCTGGATATTTTTATATTATATTTTATAAATATCTTGCCTTTTTAAAATTTCTCCTGCAGATTCTGCTGCTCTCAATACCAGTGAAATATATTTACGACATGGAGAATATTCTGTAAAATAGAAAAAGGAAGAATAGACCATTATAAGTAACACAAATATAGATAACACAAACATTAGCCCCCTCCCCACAATTGCTTAAAGATTTGCCCATTAGTGGCACTTACCTACTCTCAGAAAAGAGAAAATAAGAATTCTGATTGATGTGAAATTTGCACATGGCCTACTAAATTTTCTGTCTGGATACTAACTTTGGATTGTCAACGTAATCTCTCCCGCAATGATTATCTTTAAAGCGGTCTTAGTATAGACCATTCCTTCAATAAAAGCACAGTAAAATGAACTATTGCAATCATATCTTGAGATTGCACGTCTTTATATCTGATGGAAACTTTAGGCTGTAATAATGTCTAATAAAATAAAAATGACATGGCTACCTTGTATTATCCAGCAAAGATAGCAAGCAGGTCATGATATCAGCACTTTATATTTTTGCCCATCTTTTCTGACCCAGTCCTTGAACTTACACTGATACTAATCTTAAGAAATGTTTTCCTGAAGATTTGAGTTTAGTTTGTCCATATGTAACTTCTCCGCTGGAAAGTAAATTATTAATGTTATCAGTAAATTAGAATAAATAATTGAGGTTCAACTTTGTTAATTTGAGCCAAAAGGCTCAACAGTAAATCATGATGTATATGAGTGGCATCACATTCTGTCTATCTGTCTGTCTGTCTCCCCCCCTCTCTCTCCTTCCCCCTCTCCCTCCCTCTCCCTCCCTCCCTCTCCCCCTCTTCCTCTCCCTCTCTCATGCACACACAGAACTGGAATCCATGAAAAAGATGACCTGAACTATACTGTAGGATGAGAAGACAGCGATCATTAATGCAGGAATTCTTTAATGATGTGGCAAGGTTTTAATGTGTTAGCTCTAGCTTGGCCTTAACATTTTAAACAATGCATCTGAGGATACAATTACTGTAAAAGGATCCCACTTTCCATCTCACGACTAGTTGCTCAGTCCTCATTAACAAGGCTTCTTCCAAAGGATTTACTGAGTCCTTTCAAGTACATATGACCTGCATCTAGAAAAATGCCCATTTATCACTCAGAGTAGTGACGACCATTTTCTATCAGTTAATGAAAAGATACTTCCCATGAAATTAAGATTCCGCTCCTCTAGAGATATATAAGAAGCAAAGGATAAAAAGGACAAAGTCGAACAATTTAAATAACATTTATGTGCAAACAAATAATGAAAAAAAAAACAAAACCTTGGGTCAATTTATAATCAGCCTAATAAACTTCAGCTTCCATGAATTTACAATATGAATGTCAAGCAAAAAAGAAAAGAAAAAGAACACAAGAACAAATTTCGGAGTCAGCAAAGATGTTTCTAGCTTGTATCTGAAAGACAGTTAGGATCCTAATTATTGTTCAGTTGATTTTATTTTACCGTATTTATCCCAGATGAAAGTGAGACCAAAAGGGAGCCTGAACTGAAGACAATCTTCTTCCTCTTCAATCAAAAAAGAATAAGTAGTCAGTTCAGTTTTCATGTGGTAAGGAATTCTAATTTGACCCCCTTATTTTAAAGTTTACATTAAAATAGTAGAAAAAAATTCTCCATAAAAATGTATAGGATTATAATCTTACCACACCTGACTCTTAATATTCTGCAGCAAGTATTTATCTATTTTCAAAATAAATTTTGAACCACTGCCTTAAGCAATAGTATCAGCCTAGAGATACTGTGATGTACAAGAATATTAAATCATAACTATTTGATATATGAGGAGTGACAAATACTGTATATTTTCTAAAATAAACTACATATTTGATATGATCTTTTAAAAATTATTTACTTGCATTGCGCTATATTTTGCACTATAGTTACAGTTTTAGATTGTGCTTTATGAACCAGAATATATACAAATGTAGATTAACTTGGGTCAGTCACTCTCTATCTGCCCAACCCACCTCACAGGGTTGTTATTTAGGAGAAATAGGAGGAGGAAGGATTGTTATGTATGTTTGCCTAAGTTATTTGTAAAAACAAAATAAATTCAGGATGAATAAAATAATAAATTAATAGATGTATTTTTATGGAATTATGTCTACTTGCATATTTGATATTGTTGAGATTATGATAGTAGTAAAAATAAATAACATTCAATAGTGTAAGCAATATGTATAAAATGTTTTAAAACTACTGATAGATATTGGAAAAGATGCCATATAAAAACAAGTATATTTTATATTGGGAATTATGATATGTTGAATTTAAGTGCTATCTATTAAGGTGAAAAATATGCTGTAATATCTTTTAAAGATATTAAATAAGTATGTTATTCATTAATTTATTATAATTAATGACAAAATCTAGGTTTGATGTAAATCAAATCTAGGTTTGATGTAAATTGTTCCAAACTCGATTGCAGAAAATATGACTTCAGTAACAGAGTGGTCAATGCCTGGAATGCACTATCTGACTCTATAGTTTCTTCCCCAAACCCCCAAAACTTCAACCTTAAACTGTCTACTGTTGACCTCACCCCATTCCTAAGAGGTCTGTAAGGGGCATGCATAAGAGCACCAGCGTGCCTACCATCCCTGTCCTAATATCCCTTTTTACTTTCTCTTTTCATGTATTCAAATTATGTTTATACTTTTACCTGTTATCTTATATATGCTTGACAAAATAAACTTATGTTTATGATTATGATATGTTCAAATCTTAATGGCACTTAAAAATACCCAATTTGTGAAGGAGTAAAATTTCATTTGACAGGCTGTGTAGATTTCAGGTTATGAATACATGGTTAATATTCACAAGTAGATCATTTAAATCAAACCTATTACTGTGGCTTGTTAGAATTCATCATTCCTCTTCAAGTTGTTCATCTAGTATTTATCTTCTTGCAAATTTGAATATACAGCACTTTTCCCATGAATTATTCAAATGGTTAAAGGTCGAAAAGATAAATAAAAATGATAGAGAAAGCAGTACTACCTGGGACCTTGTTCAAAAGTTTCCTTTGTATAGCTGAAGAAGTATTGCTGGTTATTTAATCAGAGCAAAGATTTTGTAATCAGTCTCTATAATGGAGTGACTAGAATGCCCTCCAAATAAGAGTATTGATTTATTAAGCATTAGATAAATGTATTTTGTATTTTAATATGCTCATTGTAGTAAACATTAAAATACAAAGACCGACCGTTTATTTACTACTCAACTCAATATTATCTTTCCTGATTTATCACTGTTCTCCAGATTCAGAGACAAAGGAGAATCTTTTGCCACCACTTGCTTTCTGTTTATTTCAAAGAAGGTGCTTTCCAAATGCAAATCAAAGTTCTACCCCTGATAGGAACAGATAACATTCACCTGGTCTGCATTTTTAACAATTTGACCATATTCACATCTTTCATTCAAATCAACAAATTGAAACAGTTATCCTTCCAAATGCATCCTGCTTCACATTTTTCAATACTGTAATTTTCCACTCCAAACACATGAAGAAAAATATAAATATATTTGCCTTCAGGAATGTATTTTGGAGAAAATAATAAAGAAATATACATATTTTTTTTAAAAAATGAAGAGGCAAGCAGAGGTTATATTTGGACACAGAGTTAATGCCTTCTAGAACTAAGCTGAGTCATCTGTCCTTATCCTTGAGCTATGATGCCTTCCCCAAGCAAACATTAAAACTATGTGATTATTGCAAGTGGAGGACACAGAGAAAGTGTATTCTTTCCCTGTCTTTTTTTTCAAAAAAAATCCCAATGTGACAATGCTTTTCTATATAGGGATGTATAAAGGTAAAAATAAAAGTATCCCCTATCCAGTGGTGTCCGACTCTCATGCTCATCTCTGTTTCCTAGCCAAGGGTGCCAGTGTTGTCCAAAGCCTTGACCACAGAACGCTGTTACATTCCCACTGAAGTGGTACCTATTTATCTATTATGAGCCGTGGTGGCACAGTGGTTAGAGTGCAGTACTGCAGGCTACTTCTGCTGACAGCCGGCTGCTTGCAATTTGGCAGTTTGAATCTCACCAGGCTCAAGGTTGACTTAGCCTTCCATCCTTCTGAGGTGGATAAAATGAGGACACAGATTGTTGGGGGCAATATGCTGACTCTGTAAAACCGTTTAGAGAGAGAGGGCTGTAAAGCACTGTGAAGCGGTATATAAGTCTAAGTGCTATTGCTATTCACATTACCATGCTTTTGAACTGCTAGGTTGGCAGGAGCTGGGGCAAGTAACAGGAACTCACCCTGTTGGGCAGCCCTTGGATCTTGAACTCAGACTGTCAGCTTTCTAGCTGACAAGCTCAGTGTCTTTAACCACTGAGCTATTCTGTCTTTGTAGGACTGTTTAGAGTCCTACAAATGATTCTTGAGGCCAATTATCTTATGAATGATTAATTCCAAATACGGCGCCAGTTTTGGAAACTAAGGGGCAGAGCTGTTAAGTAAGTTCTGCCAGTTATCGTTTCAGAAGACAGGAAGTATACCAGTGGTAGATTTCAATTTTTTTTACTACCGGTTCTGTGGGTGTGGCTTGGTGGGCATGGCATGCTTGGTGGGCATGGCTTGGTGGGCATGGCAGGGGAAGGATACTGTAAAATCTCCATTTCCTCCCGATCAGCTGGGACCTGGGAGGCAGAGAATAGATGGGGGTGGGGCCAGTCAGAATTTTTACTATTGGTTCTCTGAACTACTCAAAATTTCTGCTACCGGTTCTCCAGAACTGGTCAGAACCAGATGAAACCCACCTCTGAAGTATACCCTTTCATGAAGAAGAAGAAGAGAAGAAGCTGTGACAAGACCATAATAATCAATGTAATCTAAATGGTTTGAGGTCAAATATATAGGGACAGTTTCTGATTACTTAAAATATCAGCCTGACTTGTTGACAATAAACAAAACGTTTTGGTATTTTTTAAACCAAATGGAAGTGTTTATTTAATGGACAGCTTCCACCACAGCAGAACCACTGTTGCACAAGAAAACATGAGTTTAGTATTTACCCAAAACTCAATCTTCCACTGTTCGGCTGTACTCCCTGCAATATGTTAAGTTCCTTTTTGAGCCAGGGCAGAACCGAGTCCAAACTGAACTTAATAAACTCTCAATTCACCTCATGTATCATTGCGGCATAAATGAACAACTCATGGTGTCAGAAATGGGGTTGAATCCCTGGCTGTGCAGCAAGGATGGCATGAGCAAACAAGAACAACCCCCCCACCCCGCCACCCCGAACCTGCTGGTTTGTTTAAAGAAGTATTACCATACAGTCACACCATAGAAATTCAGCAGAAACCCAAAAGGCTAATAGCAGCTTTACTGTACAGTCATTTAAGAACTGAATATTCTTTGGCAGTAGCAAAGCTTTGGTAATTGTCTCTGAAGCAAGCACCAGAGCTGAAGGTTACTGATAATGTGGAAGACCAATGGCAATGCTTTCCAAAAAGCTTTCTGATGCAATTTATTTTTTTCCAAGTCAAAGCCGAGTTCAAGCTGATCTTAATAAACATAATTGGTTCACCACTTATGTTATTGGCTAGGTTTATTAATGAACAATGAGTCAGTGCCGCGCGATTTAGGCCAGATCGATTTAATTTCTGCTCATATGCCAATTACCAGCCTAATATGGAGGCCAACCAGATGGTTCATAATTTCCTTTGTAGGCATATGAAATTGTAGGCATGCTGCGTTTGACTTAACAAAACATTATTTGCAGACATAGCTTAGGTGATATTGCAGATAATTAAACAAATGCCCTGAAGGGCTAATCTTGCTGCTATCTACATGACTATATTGCTGAGACTCAGGTAGGGATGGAGAATTCTTTCAGTTCATTTCTTTACAAAATTTCTCATCCAAATGACTATAAGTTCAACATTATTCTATTGGCTATAAATTTAGCAGAAAATGTTTGCATTGATAGTTCTATGCATTTTTATATAAATGCTGTCTAATGTATGCATTTGTACAAAAGCCATTTTTAATGTACATATTTTTTCAAGCAACTTTTTTTTAGGAAGACGATTTTATGGATATTTTTTTTATAGTATTCATATCCTTAGGTGAATTATTCCCTAATGTGGATATTTGAAGTGCATTGCTTTAATTCTGGGCATGTTGCAGGCTCTATATATTTGACATGGTAAACAATTGCTGTAGTGATCTAAAAAGAAAAAAAAAATCCATGGAATTCAACTTCTTGTTGGATCCTAATTATTGTTAGGAATTCTATCTCTGTGTGAAGAACTGGTAGGAAAAAATGAATCAAAAACAAGGAGAAAGACTCTTGAAAAATATTCTAATTGACAGCTACGGTACATGGGTTGTTGAAGATATAATCAGAAAAGGGCAATATAAAACTGCTGGTTCAATTTTGTTTGCTGTTCTTTTCAACGATATTTATTTGTTTGCATCCTGCCTTTATTGTTTTTACAAATAACTCAAGGCTGCAAACATATCCAATACATCTTCTTCCTCCTATTTTTCTCACATCAACAATCCTATGAGGTACAATGGGCTGAGAAAAAGTGACTGGCCTATGGCCACTCAACTGGCTTTCATGGCTAAGGCAGGACAAGAACTCACAGTCTCTTGATTACTAGCCTGGTGCCTTAACCACCAGATAAAGCATTTTAAGTTTTTCTTTTCATCCAGTTTTTGAATCCATTTGCAAGTTCTCACGAGCTGGTATGGTACTTACAGAGACCTCTAAGTTTATTTTCATGAACCTTCTTCATATTCTACCCATTTTAGGAAAGTATGGGCACAGATCAGTAGCTGCATTCAGACATTGTAAATTTTACGGAAGTTTGGATATTTTTTAAAATGAAATTTCTATTATTTCATTTTTTTTTTAACTTTGTGAAGTTGCCCAGACTGGTTTGGAGTTGAGTGGTTTAGAAAATAAACAAATAGATAATTGGACATGTTTAAACAAAACTGTATTTTTTACCCATCTCATCTCTAGTCCTATAAATATGTCTGTCCTTTGTAATCTCTACAATGTTTTTGATAGGAACTTTTGACCCCAAGGAAATTGTCATCTTCCCCTTTATCTGTTCCTCTTGCTCTCACTCTATATATAAAGTATGTATTTCCTTTAAAACAAGCATTTGGCTTCATTATTGTTTAATTTTATTTGACAACTTTGACTGCTTGTCTTGAAAATGTGCTTTAATGATTGAATACTTATGTTACGTTTTCATTCATATATATTTGCAAGTTGATTTTAGTTGTTTTTAACTTTTTTGGCAGGTGGGAAAGCAAAGTAAAGATTTCTTCAATCATTAACTACAATATATTTATTTTTATACTCAGTAAAATGCCGTTCTCAAGAAAAACAAACTGATGGATGAGTGATTTCTCCAGTGGAAAAACAATATGATTTTCTATAGATATTCAGGCATCATTCGTTATAATGACCCCCATTTCCTGTAAGTAACAAAGAAAGAAACCATTCTTTACAGTGGGAGCCATTTTAAATTTCCAATTAAAAATTTATCTTGGCCCAAGCCCTTCTTGGAAAACTAAATATATTAGTTGTTTGATTTTTCAGGTCCAAAAGATTTTTCCTCACTGTCAACATAAAAAGACTGCTTTTAAAATGGGCAGACCTGGAAAAAAATCTTGTCAATCAGTGTACTTCAACAAAGTTGGACACTCTGTTGCATATTTTTCTTTCTTCCTTTTGCCTGGAAATATTTTGAAATTGGCTATATCATTAAAATAAGGTAAGGGAAATCCAGGGCTCAGTCTTTGTCCCCCCTCCTTCTTTTATTGAACATTTGGATGTAGCTGCTAGATAACTTTTATGTCAATTCAATGTGTGATATTTATATGCAGATGATACCCAGTTATATCTCTTGGAGTGCTATATGGGGATACTTGGAGGCTGGAAAATTAAACAAGATGGAGTTAATTCAGAATATCACCAACTTCTAGGTCATACAAAGTAGACCACAACCTACTTCTTGGCAAGCTAGAAAAAAGTGGGATAGATAGCATCGTAACTGGCTGACAAACCGTACTCAATGAGTAGTCCTTAATGGCTCTACGTCTACCTGGAGGAAAGTAAGTAGTGAGGTACCACACGGTTCCATCTTAGGACCAATACTCTTCAATATCTTCATAAACGACTTAGATGAGGGAATAGAAGGGGAACTTATCAAATTTGCAGATGAAACTAAGCTGGCAGGAATAGCTAACACCCTAGCGCATGTGCCAGAAATTGGAAGAGCAGCCGCCAGGTGTGCATGTGCGTGCTGGGAAGATGATCTTCCAGTTTCCGGCACATGCATGTGCACCGGCCACCTGGTCTTCCGATTTCTGGTGCGCATGTGCACGTGAAGACCAGCTAGCCGGTGCACATGCATGTGCCGGAAACCGGAAGATCATCTTCCCAGTGCGCACATGCACGCCAGGTGGCTGCTCTTCTGGTTTCCAGCGCTTCTGTGCACGTGAAGACCAGCTGGCTGACACGCCAAAACCCAGAAGAGCAACAGGCAATGGCTCGCATGCCCGAAAAGATAGCTCTGCGTGCCACTTCTGACACTTGTGCCATAGGTTCACCATCATGGCCCTAAAGGATAGGCTCAAGATCGAGACGGGTCTTGACAGACTTGAACACTGAGCCCTATCTAACAAAATGAAATTCAATGTAGAGAAAAGTAAAGTCTTACACTTAGGCAAGAAAAACCAAGAGTACACATATTGACTGGGTGAAGCCAGGCTTAATAGCTGTAACTGTGAGAGGGATCTTGGAGTCTTAGTGGATGATCAGCTAAATATGAGCCAGCAGTGTGCAGTGGCAGTCAAAAAAGTCACTGCAATACTAAATTGCATTGACAGAGGGATAAAATCAAGATCAAGTGAATTACTAATACCACTCAATAAAGCCTTAGTAAGACCACACTTAGAATACTGCATCCAGTTTTGGTCATCACACTATAAAAAAAATGTTGACTCTAAAAAAAGTGCAGAGAAGAACAATTAGGTTAATTAGGGAACTGGAGACTAAAATAAATGAAGAATGGTTACAGGAACTGGGCCAGTGGTGGGATTCACTTACCTTCCCTACTGATTCACAAATGTGAGTGCGCTTGTCTGCGCATGCACATGGCCTTCTGTGCATGCGCAGTAGGCACATGTTACGTCAGGTTGGATGGGCGGAGCCAGTGGTGGGATTCAAGTAATTTAACAATCGGTTCTCTGCTGTAATGATTTCTTCCAACAACCAGTTTGCCAAACTGCTGAGAAAGTTAACAACCGGTTCTCCCGAAGTGGTGCGAACTCGCTGAATCCCATCACTGGGCGGAGCCTCATGCTGTCGCTGCTACTGGTTTGCACGATCTGGAGAGAACCGGCTGAATCTGACCACTGAACTGGGCATAGCTAGTCTAGTGAAGAGAAGGACCAGGGGAGACATGATAGCAGTGTTCCAATATTTGAGGGGCTGCCACAAAGAGGAGGGGATCAAGCTATTTTCCAAAGCACCCAAAGGCCAGACAAAGAATAATAGATGGAAACTGATCAAGGAGGCATTCAACCTAGAAATAAAGAGAAATTTTCTGACAGTGAGAACTATTAACCAATGGAACAGCTTGCCTTCGGAAGTTGTGGGAACTTTCTCACTGGAGGCTTTCAAGAAGAGATTGGACTGCCATTTGTCAGAAATGGTGTGAGGTCTCCTTCTTGGGTGGGAGGTTGGACTAGATGACCTACAAGGTCCCTTCTAACTCTGTTAATCTGTTAATATATTAAATACCAATTTAGACTCTGGAAGGGGTTGTGCTGCTCCACAAAGGAAGACATGTAGCAGGGTCTTTCCTGGTCTCATAACTCTTACTTGACGATCAGGTAAGGAGGCATGGCCAGTAGAGTCTTTGCTTTGCTTTGGCTAAAGTGCTTCAGGTAATCCTCAATTTACAACCACAATTGAACCCAAAATTCCTGCTGCTAAGCAAGAGATTTGTTAAGTGAGTTTTGGCCCATTTTATGACCTTTCTTGCCACAGTTGTTCAGTGAATCACAGCAGTTGTTAAGTGAATCTGACTTACTCTTGAGTTTGCTTGTCAGAAGGTTGCAAAAGGTGATCACATGACCCCAGGACAGTGCAACCATCATAAATATGAGTCAGTTGCCAAGCGTCTGAATTTTGATCATGCAACCATGGGGATACTTTGACAGTTGGAAGTGTGAAAAACGGTCATAAGTCATTCACTAATGAACATAATCACTCACACTAATCATATCTTGTTTGGCCTCCTGCAGTTTCCCTTATATGAAGTATTCCTTAAAGACCAACAGGTAACAGACAACTAATTGTCCATACATGTTACTGCCATTTGACATTGTTGTTATTAAAAAACTGCTATATGCTCCCATTGTTAGGATAACTTGATTGTCAGTTTGTTTCTGACTCCAATATAACGTGCTGGTTATTACCAGTTACCTTCAGTATGACTTATTCAGGGTTGAATCTGTCTATCCACCATATTAAAAACAGAGAATGCCTCTTGATAGTTCCCACACATTGGGAAAGCTAATGAAAGGGAAATTCTCCAAAGAGGCTTGTCTCCTCTAACAGGAATTTTTAAACATTTCCTGGCTGTGGAAACTGTTTAAAACAAAAATTCTCAGAATTTTGCCCAATCAAGAGGCAAAGGTCAAATGATAGAAAAGTGACTGTGTTTGAGTGAATTTTTTTTATTGTCTCATGGAACCCTATCAAAATTCTCAGAGAACCTCAGGGCTCTATGGAACCAATTTGAAAAATCTTAGCCTATGGAATGATTTACGCCCAGAATCAAGAAAGACACTTTCCACTGTGGTAATCCAGAGACTTGTAAAAACCTGATTATTCCAAAAATAATCTTGGAATTATGCTGTGCATAGAATGAGAATAAATAGTAATAGTTTGGTTTATTGCACAGTATTATTTCTAGTATTTGTATATAGCAGTTATCACTGTATTGTTTTAAACTGTCAATTCATTGTTAGTGTTTTTGCTCTAAAATCTTAAAGGCGACTGTGATTGAGGTAGCATAAAGTCTTATAAATAAATAAGGAGCTCTTTCATCCAACTATAATTGAGGTTAAAAATTAGAATGTTACAGTATGTTGTTCATGCAACTCTATTTTTAAAGCTGAACTATTGGACAAAAATAATTAGTTTGGATTTCTATTTTTTAAAAAATATGCCATTTAACCTTTTCCAATATATTCTATTCAAGATATTGTCTTCACCCAGAGATTAAAAGTTATCCCATGCAAATAGCTTTAATTCAGAGCTGTTTTATACCTTCTGGGTGTCCAATCTGTCAGTTTACTCTGAAAATGCCCACCCCCTGGACTTTGTGCTTCTTCCTGCAAAAGCAAAGTGAAGATGGATTTGTTGTATCTTTAAATGATTGGTTGATCATACCTCTTTAAATCACACTTTCTTGAGAAGATCTTATATTCATAATATTTTGAATTCCTTCGCCTTTCCCCCTACTGAAATCTTATTGAATGAGAAGTGGAGACAATTGTTAGGAATTTCAGTTTAATGAGTTGGACTTGCAGAATTCTAGGAAGGCCTCTGTGCAATTTTGTTGTCCTAAAAGTTCTGTGAAGGAAACCAAAACAAATTTATTTTAGTTGAACATTAATTCTGCAGACATGTTTGCACACTGAGCAATCTCTGCTGTTATCCTTAACTATTTGTTTTCCTGAAGATATATATTTCTGAACTCTTATCATTTAAGGAAGCTCTGTGACAGCAAATAAATAGGATGAAATGAAATTACTGCAGAATTGTCATTGTTTTGAATGCAAGTAAAACTTGGCTACAATATTTTTTCTGAAAACTCCTATGTTTAAATGCACAAGATACGCAAAATGCCACTATGATGACTTATTACCCCAAATTGACAGCAACAATATATAATGATAAAATTTACTTTACATTTCACAATGTAGCCTGGATGTACCAGTTCTCATCGCTTAATCACATATAAAAAAACAATATATTCAGCTATTTATCTATATACTACTAAAGCTCACAACCTTTAACTGGAAAAAATAGTGCATCATAGGGCAATCATTTTTGAGCCAAAGTACCTCAAATGGGCTAACTTGTCCCAAATCCAGGACCCATGACTCCTGAGGGAATGAAATTCGGGAAAGTTGTGTCTGTCAATGTTATTGATAGCTGCTGGGATGCTGCCACAGTCATGTGATCTTCATTTTCAGAAGATCTCACAATACCTCACTCCCACACCCACCCAGCAGCAGCTACTTACCTGCCTCCTGGGAAGGGAAAGGAGGGAGGGAAGAAAGGAAGATTTCTGACGCTCCCTGCCAGCTTCCCACAAAGAAACTCAACCGGGAAGATGGCAGGAAATTTGAAGTCACCCCCACTGCTTTTTTGCCCACCTGTGGTCATTCTATTTCTCTGTTTAGTTAAGGAAATATCTCTGAAACAATGACTCAACCGGCAGGGGTTGTATAGTAAATATTAAAGCTATAATCGAGTGACATTTGGTTTTTAAAAAATATTTAATATCTTTAAAACTTCTAAATAGTCCCACCATTGTTACAGGCAGCTTTCTTAAATAAGCATGTCTTTTCCTCAAAAGCCCTCAAAGCCGTTTTCCTAAAGAGCTGTTAGGGTAGCAGGAATCTTGCATATGTGCTTTCATGGCTTCCTACCAGGAGTGAAAGTGCTTTTGAGCATTTGGCCTAATATTAAATTGTAAGGTATGATTTTAGTAACAAATAAATGGTCAGAAGGGAATGGTTCCTGGGATCATTATTAGAGAATCCTATAACAGATTAGAAAGTTCTCATTCAATATATAGTATAAGTGGACTGGCAGCAAATCCATCCGTAAAGCATAATTTATTCTGGCCTAATAGAATGTCCATCTACAGGTCTATCAAATTGTCATGAGGCTTTCTTCTAAAATATAACTCACTGCTGTAAGGTAAGAACTGCTCACTAATTCCTTGCCCTGTATCTCAGTAATTGATAGTTCAATCTACTTTCCTCTCGGCACTGTATGGGGGTAATATTGGTTATATATTTTTGCGTGGACTAGACTGCTTAGAATGATGTTACAGTATCCTTATTGCCTATTCTAACATATGTACTTCCCACAATTACCAGATACTTCCCTCTACTTATGCTAAGGAGTTTAACACCATATACATTTGCTCACATAGCAGAAGAATATTGCGATCTCTGCGCCTTGGGAAGGAGAAGTTTTATCATATGGCTCTACTTCTCTCCAGTCATGTCTTGCCCTGATCTTCAGGTGTGATGGAGAGAAGGGTTAACCTGCATTTACCTCAAAGCACACCTCACAAACCATATCTAGCTAGTAGCATGTCAACTCAGGCAGGGTCAATGTGATTCGTGAAAGACAGCCACACCCAAGTCACACGACTTGGCTTTAAAACTGGAGAGGGGGAATGTTTATGTACTCTTTTTCTGACATTCCCACCTTAACATGCATGTTCTGATAAAGATAGCTGGGACCACCTGAATAAGCAAACCCATATTCTAAAAACAAGGATGAGCTGGAGGCTATAGGTAACTTTGGGCATTCCAATTAATTGGACCCCAAGTGCTCAGATTTTTATACAACCAATACTTTTGAATAGTGATACTCATGAGAGGAAACCTTGGTTGCTTCCTGCGCGGTTCACCAGCCCACAATTTATGGTTCTAGAACATGTGTCTGAATTATGTATAGAATATAAGTTAACTGAATGGTGCAGATGGTAGTTTTTTTTCTTTTGGGAAAGGACTTCAGGAGCCTACAGGCTTCAAGGACAACCGGCTGGGAATGGAATGCAACTGCATATCAAATCTACAGCTGAAGTGACAGTTATGAAAACATCTTGTTTGAATTTGATTGGACATGGGGGCCCAATGCCGGGAGGCAACTAAGGGAGGGAAAAGTTAGACTTGGGGATTTTGGCACGTGATTCTCAGTTCTGGCTATGTAAACCACACCTTTCTCAATAAATGGAGTTAAGGATCGTTCCTGCTTAGCGTTTCAAGCTGAGGCAAGTCTGACACTTTATTATTTGATCCCATTCTTGTTAAGAAGGCTTACCACACAAAAGAACTGTTTCACCTGCTGAATGGCAGTGAAGTAGCATGGGCAAGAAGGTTACATTTTTTATAGTCTTTTCTATCAGTGTAAACCTGTACTTTATGGGCACCCTTATATCTTCACTAAGGGCAGAACAGAGGATTTTTGGCCCAGGATAAGATATTAGCTGAGCAGACAGCTTCCCCCCCATCTCCTTTAGTGAAACTTTTGTTAGAAATGCATTGCTGTGCATGGCTTGTTTACCATTGCAGAGCAAAACACTTTATCATAAAAACAAAGCTCAAAGATTAAAAAAAAAAAAAAAAGGACAGATTTGATTGTTTTGAGAGACTTTAAAAAGAATTAACTGGAACTGTAATATAATTCTTCCTTCCCAATGTTAACAAGAAACCCACCCATCCCTTCCTCAAATGCCAACAGACTCTATCAGCAAAAATGTGGATGCACAGCTATCTCTCCTTCTTAAGTGTTTTAGTAAAATTGCAGGGGTGAAATGCTCCCAGTTCGGACCAGATTGCCCGATCTGGTAGCGATGGCGGCGGGTAGTTCGGAGAACCGGAAGCAAAAATCCCTGCACTCCCCACCCACAGCTGAGCCATACGATCATCAGAGGCTTTTTTTTTAACTTTTAAAAACATTTTTTCTATAGTCTCTTCCGATGAAAAAATGCTTTTAAAAGTTAAAAAAAAAGGCTCTTTTGATCGCGTGGCTCAGCTGGTATCATCAGAGGCTTTTCAAAGCATTTTTTTCTGCAACCTCTTGGCCGAAGAGGTGGTAAAAAAAATGCTTTGAAAAGTCTCTGACGATCCCAGTTGAGTTGCCTGATCGGCAGAGAGGCATTTTTTAAAAAGCCTTTCTGCCGATCCCAGCTGAGTTGCCTGATCGCAAGAGAGGCTTTTCAAAGCATTTTTTAAAAAGCCTCTCTGACGATCCCAGCTGAGTTGCCTGATCGTCAGAGAGGTTTTTCAAAGCATTAGAAAAAATGCTTTGAAAAGTTAAAAAACAAAAGTTGGCGACGCCCACCGTCACATTACCCCCCCAAGCCACGCCCACAGAACCGGTAGTAACAAATTTTACATTTCACCCCTGTAAAATTGTGAAAACAAATGTAATAAGAAAACGAAGGTGGTACAATAGCTACAACTTTAATAAACAACTGAGCTCTGATCATCGCTCTTGGTGAATGCATTTAGTAACTTTCTTGGATTATTTGGAAAAAAGTCATTGACCATCAGCCTAGAGTTCTTACTACAGGGACAAATGACCATTATTTATTTATTATTCATTTATTATTATTATTATTTTTATTTATTATTTATTAAATTTATATCCCGCCCTTCTCCCCGAAGAAACTCAGGGCAGTTTAACCATGATTAAATCATCCTACTTCAGAAACATTATGTGAACCTTAGTTCTCTAGAGAAGGCTCCAATGCTCGGAAACGTGGAAGGAAAGAGGACAACTGGCAGCAAGGCAGATGGACTTGGTTACAGTGGTGATGGGTGTACTGATGGAAGACTTGAAAGACCAAATTAGGATCAGATTGTCATGGAGAAAAATCTGTCTTTGTGGTTGCTAAGAGTTTTGATGGTGCATAATCAAAATCAATAGATGATGATGGACAACAAGTTTATACACACACACACATACACAAATTACACACAAAAGCTCCATATGGTATTTTGAATTCACTTAAACCATGTTTCATTTAATGCCATAAAAATTAATAGAGGCACATGAAAACATAACCGAATGCCTCTTCTTTAGCCATAATCTTACAATTTCTGTTTTACTTCTTCATACTGTATAAAATCAGTGCTTGGTAATTGCTTGTCATTCTTGTTTGCTTTGCTTTGTTGATCTTGGACATGACAATGGCATTGCAAAAGAAACATTTTCTACTTTCCCACAGAAACAGAATGTATTATTAGTTTTTACAGGGCCATATTTAAATTGAATCTTGATCAAAAACATGGTTTTATTAAATGTCAAGGGGAAAAGAATGATGCGATTCAGGGGTGGTTAAATACTCAAACCTAAAAAGTAAGGATATTTCTGGTATTAATCTACCTTATGATTACACATGACTAAGCTATGCTAAATGCAGAGGGATTTCTGAGAAAATGAAGGACATTTGATCTCTTGATTTCAGAGATTTCAGATCAGGCATGCAGTTGACTTTATGGGCTTCAGTTGTTCCAACTGGAAAGATTTGGAGACAACTTTTTTTTCCCCAGTCTGTGTAATTCCACATTAAAGATGAAAATATCTGTGAGGTCGAAAGTATTTCTAAACGGATTAGGTCATCGGATCTATGTTTGGACATATTTATTACACAATCCTCCAGGTCCTTGCCATAGCTCTTTCTGGGTCTCCAGATCAAGAGAAGGACCCAGGCAGGGTTGAAATTAGAAATGGTGTTAAGCACTTGAAAAATATGGGACACAGGCTATCCATGATACACAAATCTATCCCCTCCTCTCATATTATAAAAATAAATCATCATCATCTAAATTTACCCAACTATTTCCCATCCAAATAACTCTAAATTCATAAACTTGGTTTGGACAATAACTGGACAAAGCAATAATCCAAAAACAAAGCATAGACAGATGAAAGAGCTACTTTAATTTTCGAATTCCTACTCAGACCAGATATCAAAATCCTTCAATTTAATTATCCCATTCATCAATTATTTTCCATATATTAAAATTAAGTAATTCATTTTCACATTGGAGAGTTTCAGAATTCTGGACAAGGGTAGAAATGAGGGCTAGCTAATGGGACACAGAAGATGATTAGAAAGAATAAGGAAAAACATTGGTTTTGGATATATGTTGGAAGGCTACACTTTTTATTCATTCCTTAGTCTACAGTCATAGTGGAGATGGAAGGCAATGGGGATTGTTTTGGGTTTTTTTGTTTTTAAATGCATTGTTAACATTACTTAAATGATTATCATTTAAATATATATGAATCCTAGATATGACTGTTAACTTGAATCCTAAAAACTTTCTATATGTATCATCTCAACCTATTTCTCAATGTTTGAAGAGTTACACAAGTACTCATACCTTCCAAAATCAGCTGTGTTTCTATTAGACTTACAAATTGCCTAATGTCATTTAAGAATTAAGCAACATATTAATTCATGTGCAAAAAAACCCAACACCTATTATCTATTACGTCAGAAATGACTGAAATTAGGTTGCTCATTAGCTAGAGAGGATTCATTAATTTGTCACATTTTTAATTTAGCAAAATTATCTCACTTCTTTCACAGCCCTGTAACTATACTGCCCAGCACTGCTAGTGGTGAAGTCCCCCCATCTACAGTTCAAGATCTCAGTCTGAAAGACCTCAAATGTGAGTCAATGATAATGTTCTCTGATAAACCAATAGCATGATTAAGGCCTTTTATACATAAATTGTACAATTGTGATAGTATTTGAATCCAGGGGTGAAATTCACTTACCTTCCCTACCGGTTCGCAAATGCACGCGTGTCGTTATCCACACATGCGCAAAGTCTTCTGAACGTGCGTAGAGGCTTAAAATGTCACAAAAAAGCGATGTCATGACACACACGCAGATGGGCGGAGCCTTCCACAGCTGCCGCTACCAGTTTACCTGAGCTGGATAGAACCGGGTCAATTTCACCCCTGTTTGAATCCCATTTTAACTATATCTTCAATACGTTGTTACCACTTTTTATAGAAAAGTCTAATTACAGTTAAGTCAATAAAGGAGATACGTAGACATCCCACAATTGTCTTTGTAATCAATTAGCAAAATAAATTTCATCTATATTTACTTATTCAATAAAGTCATGGTGATTTTGTAATAAAAAGGTGATTGATGCTTCCTATGTGTGTTGAAGATTTGTGGGAAAATGGGAAGACATGAGGTCCCTTTCTATCCAGATCATACCAAGTTCAATGAGACAGTCTAATTTAAGCATGAAGAGGCTTGCAGATGTACAATATACATCTGTAATCCTTGTACAGGATTACAGATGTATATTGTACAGATGTACAATATACATCTGTAATCCTCGATTTACAACCATTCATTTAGTGACCTTTCAAAGTTACAATGGCACTGAAAAAAAGTGACTTACTTTGTTTTTCACGCCTACGACCACTGAGGCATCCCTGTGGCCACATGATCAAAATTCAGATGCTTGGGCAACTGGGATCATGTTTGTGACGCTTGGAGTGTCCCGGCATCATCTGATTACATTTTGCGACCTACTAACAAGCAAAGTCAATGGGGAAGCCAGATTCACTTAACAGCTGTGTGACTCACTTAACAACTGCAGTGATTCATTTAACAACTGTGGCAGTTGTAACAATTTTGCCCCATTGCAAAATGGGGCAAAACTTATTTAATAACTGTCTCACCTAGCAACACATTTTGGCCTCAATTGTGCTCTTAAGTTGAGGACTACCTGTAGTGCAATCCTATGCAAATCTAAAAAAAACAATCAAACCTATTGACTCCTTATATATGTCAGACTGACGGCTTCGTAGTTTGATTTTAGTATGTATATTCTGTATATGTAGGTTGAAAAGCACAGCATTCTGATGAGGTGCACTGCAGAATTGCAGCATGGCCTGAAATGGAATACCTACTTTCAAAAGATAGCTAGGTAATGGTAAATTGCCACAGAGTGCCAAAATAAAGGAAGAATGAAATGGTGATGGAAAGGGCAAGATTAAGCTGTATATGCCTAATCCAAACACCATTTGTTCTGGCAAACAATCTGATTCAATTATGAGTTTAAAATTGTTAGTTGAGGTTGACAAATGGGCAGACTTTGTGGGGGGGAAAGATTTGCATCCATTAATTTATTAATTAGAAAAAGAAGAAGACATTGTTTGAATTTTTATAGATGTTTCAGTCATAGTAATATTTTTGTGGTCATTCATTTCACCAGGATTGTCTAGTTGCTTTGAGTTGTGGTGGCTCTGGTTTGTGTCATCAGTGATAATATCAAGGATCCTTGTCTTCCCTATCTTTCTCTATTGCCTTTGATTCTTCTGAGCATGATGGCTTTCTCTGTTGATTCCTGCCTTTGTATTATGTGTCCAAAATATCTAAGTTAGTGCTTTTACTGAACAGTTTGTTTACTTCATCTACTACTGAACAATTGTTCTGTGTACGGTCTCAAATATTCCTGACAATTTTCTCCAGCACCACAATTCAAAGGCAATTTTTCTTCAATGTTTCTTTATTAGCCTTTCTGATGGTGTAGTTATCATGGGTTTATGTTGCTATACAATACTGAAAATTATGGCCATTTATCTTTGTTGTCAGTGTGATGTCCTTGCTCTTTAATAATTTATCTGGATTGTAGTTTTTTCTTTTTCTCAAGTACCAGTGCCTCTTTATTTCAGGGATGTAATCAACATCCTATAAAATTTTGAATGTAAGAAGATAAACTCTGTTACTACAGCTACTTTTGTAGCTGTTTATGATGGGTTGGCATTGTGTATTGATATAATTTTAGGGGCTGTTTTGAAGTACTGATCAGCAATTCAGATTTCACACTCTCTTCTTTGATTCTTTCATTTGTCAACCCTGAAGTGAACCTGGCTGAGGCCATCTTGGAGGTTTCAGGGTTGCCACACAACAGAGTGAGGGGGGAAATAGTTAGATGGGGTTTTGTAGCCAAACTAAGAAATAATTTATTTCCTGTGGGAACCAAGGACATTTTCACAGGTGGCCAGACAAAGGAGGAGTGAAATAACCAAGCAATTGGTCAGCACATTGATTGGACAGCATGACCAGTGACTTGGGGGGAAAGGGGAAACTTTTATTTTTTAATTATGTGAAAGTAGCGGGAACTTCAGAATCGGCTTTCACCAGTTGTGCCAATATGATGTATCCAATAAATTGTTCTTTGAGGAATTCCCTGCCTCAGAATTCTGCTTTTTATGGGTGCATTACTTGGAACGCTGACATCATTCTTAGCAAGAGTTTCCTTATGTCTCTGACCTTCAGCAATCAACCTGGTATCCTCATCATATCTGAGATACCTGATGTTTTTCCTAAGCAATTATAATTCAATTTTATGCATCTTGCATACCAATTAATACAATCAATAGTATTCAACTATTACTCATGAGCCATTTAATTTATCTGTATTCCATTCTACATGTTGTTTCCTGATTATTAAACATATTTGTCAGAACACAATTGTAATGAACCAGAACATCCATATTTGTATTAGTTATTTGTAATTTGTTGTGGCCAATGTATTGAAAAAGTCTTAATGTAATCAATAAAGCGAAAATAATTTTTAAATTCCTGTCTTTTCCACTATTGTTCAGATGTTAGCAAAACGGTTCTTGGTTCCTCTGTCTCTTCTGAAGAGCATCTGGCAGTTCTGGCTCCTTATATTGTTGAAATCCAAACTGCAAAATCTTAAGAATTATTTTACTGGGTTTTAAGATAATCAGAGTTGTTTGGTAGTTTGGACAATCACTCAGCCTTTTTTCATTTTGAAATATAAATGGGTATTTTCCAGTCTTTGGCCATTGCTCCTCTGTCTCTGTTGCTTTAGATTTCTTTATCTATTTTCAGCATCGCATACATTTTTTTTTTTGCATTTTTGAATATTTTTTATTTGCTTCATTTTTGACATTATCATGAATTTCAGTTCATAGGAACTAATCAATTAGATCTAAAACTAATTGTTATTAAGGTAAGATGTTAAAAATTGGGCACTAGTGGGAACTAGTAGGACCTAATGATTACAATGAAAGAACACTTGAATTTGACTTAAAAATATAGAATGAAGTAAAATATTTTAATATTGGAAATATTGAAACATATTTTTAATTAATGGACCCAGAAATTGTTTTTAATAATATCTGCCTCTATGGATAGACTGTTTAAAAGATCCTACGGAAGAGAAACAAGTTTTTTACCTGGTAAAATTAAGACTGATTTGAAAGTGGATTTAAAAATGTCAGGCTACAAAAATGACATACTAAAGAAAGCAATTGATAACTTAATAATTTTGAAAGAATATACAAATAATAACTCAAAATAGGCTTCTTAAAGCTCTGAAGAATTTTGTGAGAAGGTAGAAAGAAAAAAAATGAAAAGTTCTGGGACATTATTTGAAGGCATTAAGAATGAAGATTGTTAGAAATAAAAGGAATATAAAGTTGGCTTACGTGATCAATGTTAAAATAGATATGTTGTTATTTCTGGGAATCTTTAATGGACTTTTGCCTACATCAGAACTGAAATGATGAGGCTTTAAGGATTTGTTTATATATAAGAGATAGGTTACGGAAAGAAGAAATTGTATTTTAAAAGACAGTGATAATGATTAAAATTGTTTATAGTTGTTGTGATAAAGGCGGAAGTTTTTTCTTTATATATTTATATTTTTAAATCACTATATTTTTATTTTGGATTCTTTTCTATTTCTCTATTTTTTTCTTTTCTGCACCATTTTTCTTTTTATTCTTTATTATACTTTGTATTAATTTTTATTGTTGTAATTGTAATTTTTAATAACATCAATATAAAAAAATCTAAATCTTCACTGTAATCTAATGGAATGTTGCTGAAATTGTATCTTGTTGGTTTGATTATTTGTTCTCTTTAAATTAGCTTTAATTTTGCAAGGGAGTTATGAGTCAGATAGGTGTTATAAATGCTGGAGAAAGCTTCGGAGAATTCCATGGACAGCCATGAAAACAAACAAACGAATCATCAAAGATCAACCCGGAGTTCTCACTCAAGGCAGAAATGTTCAGGCTCTAATTATTCTACTTCAGACACACTATGCGAAGACCTCACTTCTGGAGAAGATTGTAAATTTGGGGAAAGTGGAAGGAAAGAGAAGAGAAACACTAGCAGCAAGGTTGAAGGACTCAATTACAGTGGCAATGAGTACACTGTAGGAAGACCTGAATGCAGGTTAGGGATAGATCATCATGAAGAAAATACATGTATGTGGTTGCTAAGAGGTGACACCAATTTAATTAATCAATTATGAGTCAGCTCTGGTTTTGTTTTTGCTGACTGTTTCTTCATTTTTGCTTGCAGAGTAGTATATAGTTTAATCTTTCTTCTTGTAATATTTAATGCCACACAAAGGATGAATCTGATATTATGATTCTCTACTTTGTTGAGAGAGTAATTTATTTCCACACCATGTCATATCTTGAATCCACAGTATTTATCTACTACTTAAGGTATTTCCTTAAGTATACACAGGTCTCATTTAACCTAATTGTAGAGCTTAAGAAACTCCCCTTTAAATTAATAATTGTGACAAAGGAAAATTAACTGAAAGCCGTTGCTAATAAACTGCTGAGACTCTCAAGAAATCAGTAGTAAGGAAGCTATCAGATCTTGCTTTGAATGACTTCATTTTATAATAGGTATCAAATTCAAATTTGTTTTTATGCACAGTTCAGCAATACTGGTAAATAGGTAAGGCTATCATTCCTTAGTGTATCAGGATGCTAACTAGCCTGGAGATAATAAAATTGTATGTAAATCCTTTCTTGTTTAGAGAGAGTTTTGGTATGAGTAACTGCAAAGCGGTCTTTGTTCCATTCCTACTTTAATAGCTCACTGCCACGCGGCAAAGACATTTACTACCCTGAGCAAAGGTTGCAGCCAACAAGTATGCTTGGAGCAAAGTTCTGGGGTTCTGAATCTTATAATAAACTAAGGTAAAGCATTTCTTGCTGCTTTGCAAGAAATCCACAGACTTCAGATAAAGCAGCTCCTTTATAACTTTCTTGATAAAGAAACGGAAAAACAGGCAGAACAGGCAGATGCCGGTTTCAATCTCACTTTGGTTTAACACTGATACCCCTTTTAAGTCACATCCACAGTGCTGATAAATAACGGCAGAGTCAGCACTGCTAAATCTTCCTGGTACCTCAGGATTTTGTACCGGTAGATGGATTTCTATCCAAAATGATGTTTTTTTTATGCCTGAGAACACATTTTTTCCCCCCTGCTTCAGATATTTATAATAGCCTGATGCCAACTCCTTGACACTTTTACCACTGATAGCACATTTTTCTGACTGGGGTGAAAAATGTCTCCTGATTTTCATAGTGTTAAATGATTCCTTAGATCTACTCCTGAATGAAAACTGCTTAAAAAAAAAGTCTGGGTTTCATAAAACCTAAATAGTGTTTACTTTATAAAAATGTTCTTCTGCTTGTTAAATAGCCCAATTAGAAATGATTTAGATTTTAAAAACAACTGTCTATTACACAAATCTGTTTTAGAAAAGAGGCAACTCCCTGATGTAATGCAAGCTTTACACATAAAAGGTTCCAGATTTGTCCTGGTAGTACTGGAAAGGATTGCTCTCAGAAATCTTGAACTGCTGTTGCCAATCAGCATATATGATCAAATCTACACTTCCATGTTGGAAGCGCCAAAGTGCTTCAGTGGTGAAAGGATCGGCCATGACATCATCGTAGCTCAGGGGATGCCCAGATGGGGCTCTTTTCATGTCCCCATTAATGAGCCCATCAAAGTGGTACCTATTTATTTACTCACATTTGTAGGCTTTCAAACTGTTAGGTTGGCAAAAGCTGAGCAAATAACGGGAGCTCACCCCACCACACAGCACCATTCGGGTCTCGAACACGGGCTTGCAAATTGTCAACCCAGCATCCTAACTCTGTGAGCCACCTCGCTTCTACATATATGATGGATAGCTAAATGGACTCACCTAGGATATTTTTTATGCCTTTAGGAGTCACCACTTTATTGAACAATTATATTTAGTTTTTCAATGATTGCTCTAAAATAGGCATTAACTCTAGCTTTGAAAAGGATCAGATCAGATGTAATTATTTGATGCAAGATTCATTGACCTTTATCCTACATTCTGACTTGTTTTCTCATGTCTACTGCAAGGTTATACCACACACACACACATATAGGCATGCATGTACTTTATTTCCTTGAAAATGACTGATTCACTCTTTGATTATAAAGTACTGAGTTGTTTGTCACAATCATTAATTTAATTGCTCTTGAAATTTAACCTTAGACCTTGGAAATAAATGAATCTATATATTTGGGGCTTATTTTCATCTGCATAATCCACAGCATAAATTAACCCACAAAAAGGTGTTTGCCCATCATTTTGTATTTATTTGATAAGTCTGAACCATCAAGGGGAGATGATACAAATAGAAAAAAAAACTGTGAACGATTATAATATGTAATAAAGCAATAATGCAAATTAAAAACTAAGACAGGCCAAACATCAGGAAAATCAGCTAACGTGATATCACACTGATTTTCATTTTAGTTTATGGACTAAAAATACATTAAACAACATTAACTTAACTTACTTAGAGCAAGTATCACACACCCCTGTATCTTGCATCACCCCTTTACCAAACCATACAAGAGGGGCTTGGGTAAACACGTTTAGTCTGTTCAGCAATTAAATAATCACTCCAAGCACATTGACCAGTGGAAAATGTCAACCTGACAAGGTCATATTAAAAAAACAAACAAATATCTCTATCACCCGATAATCTTTTAAACATTTTAATTCTATTTAGTTCTATCCAGCACTTAATCAAGTTTTATAATTAAAGACTACATTTATGTTTGCAAGGGGAAGCTTAACACTTAATGAAGAGAGAAGATTACAATCAATAGTGGGTATTTCCAACTAGAATCCCAAAAACTTAACTGAATTGATGAGCAACACATTGTTTGTTAAAATCCTATTTATTTCATTGGAGAAGAGGAATTTCATATATATTTTTTGCTTCGGTTAATGGGATTCACCGAATTTAGCTATGCCTCTTTTACAAAGTCGGTAAACCTGTCCTTGTGTCAAACTGCACCATAGCTAAGATATAATGGAGAAGGAAGCTGGCTCACAGGAGAAACAAAAATTACTTTGGCTTCACATTTGATAAATTATGATGCAAGACTTTGGGAATGTGGAGTTCTTATAGCTCATGACACTGGAAAATCCCATTATCATGCCAGATGATCTTTCCCTCTTTGGAGCCAACACCATCCTATGACCATGAGATAAATCTGTCTGTCTGTCTGTCTGTCTGTCTGAGTGGTGGGATTAAGACGGTTCGGGCCAGTTTGGGCGAATTGGTTATTAAATACTGTTTTTCTGACACAGATTTCAAAATAGCAACAGCACTTAGACTTATATGCCACTTCACAGTGCTTTTACAGCCCTCTCTAAGCAGTTTACAGAGTCAGCATCTTGCCCCCAACAATCTGGGTCCTCATTTTACCAACTTCGAAAAAATGGAAGGCTGAGTCAACCTTGAGCCCGTGGGAATTGAACTGCCGAACTGCTGGCAGTCAGCAGAAGTAGCCTGCAGTACTACATTCTAACCACTGCGCCACAACTGCTCTTTATTATTAAAAATACTTTACTAGAAGAGAGAATATATGTAATATATTTCAGTGATTTATATTAATTTAATTCTTGGGTGAGGGATGGTTGCTTTCTTTTTCTTTAGGTATATCATTCAATAATTAATTAGATTATTTATTTTACGGTCATGAAATAGTTCCTTGAAGGACAAAAAATCCTCTATATTGTGTAGGGGTGCTTCTGTTTGTTTTGTAAGACAGTCTGGGCATGTCTTGAGCCACTAAGGGAATTCTGGATGCTGAATTTGAAGCAGCAGTGTAATCAATTACATACAGATACTGTTTTATAGAGAGATTAAAAATATTATTAACAAGTTGTAATACCATTCTAGATAATAACATTCTAGGGCAGCCCTATTCCGTTTTTCCCAACAGACATGATTAGGGGACTGCTGTTTAAAGAAATGTGAACAGCTCTTTTGCTACACTTATATAACCTTCAGTGTTTATGTAGCAATGGCCGGAAAAGAAATTAAAAGCAAAGCAGTCAGTTGTGGGATGTCAGATATCTTGAAAGTGGAATAGAATATTCCATTATGTTCAGCATTCAAGAAAACACACTTCAGAAGACAGACAATTTTATTCCAGGACTGGAACTTATCATGTAATGGTCATTCTGACTTTGGAAGATTATCCATAGCCCTATTTGAGTTATAAATGTTTATCTTTCTTCATATGCAAAATGGTGCAGGGCATAGTCCCTGTTATATCTGCTGGCTTCATTTACCGTTTTCTACATATCCAGTCATAGAGCATTAAATACAATCAGGGAAAATTAAAGCTACTTCAATAATAACACTAAAACTTAGGTTAAAAAAATAACTAAAAATTAAGATTTCTAATACTATTATTTTTTTTAAATTTTTTTTATTTTTTTCAATTTATATACCGCCCTTCTCCCTGAGGACTCAGGGCGGTGCACAGCCAGAATTAAAAACATGAAATACAAATATTAAAAACAATTAAAATCTATATAAATTTGGCCCAAAATTTAAAAAACTACAAACCAATTAAACATTTAAAAATTTTAAAAAATTTCTTCCTAAGCCAGCCCGGCTTGCTGGAAAAAATGGGTTTTAAGGGCACGGCGGAAGGCACTGAGGTCTTGGATTCTCCTTATCTCTGGGGGCAGCTGATTCCAGAGGGTAGGTGCCCCCACAGAGAAGGCTCTCCCCCTGGGGGTCACCAGCCTACATTGTTTGGCTGATGGCACCCTGAGGAGGCCCTCTCTGTGGGAGTGCACAGGTCGCTGGGAGGTCGTCGGTAGCAGCAGGCGGTCTCGAAGATAGCTAGGCCCTATGCCATGGAGCGCTTTAAAGGTGATAACCAACACCTTGAAGCGCATCCGGAAGACCACCGGGAGCCAGTGCAGCTCGCGCAGGAGCGGTGTTACATGGGAGTGCCATGCTGCTCCCATCACTACCCGCGCTGCTGTGTTCTGGACCAGCTGGAGCCTCCGGGTGCCCCTCAAGGGGAGCCCCATGTAGAGAGCATTGCAGTAGTCAAGGCAAGAGGTGACGAGGGCATGAGTGACTGTGCACAGGGAATCCCGATCAAGAAAGGGCCGCAACTGGCGAATCAGGCGAACCTGATAAAAGGTCCCCCTGGTTACAGCCGTCAGATGTTCCTCCAAGGACAGCTGCATATCCAGGAGGACTCCCAGATTGCGAGCCCTTTCTGTGGGGGCCAAGGACTCGCCCCCAATAGTCAGTGATGGAGTCAACTGACTATATTGGGATGCCGGGAGCCACAGCCACTCAGTCTTGGAAGGGTTGAGCTTGAGCCTGTTCCTCCCCATCCAGATCCGCACAGCCTCCAGGCACTGAGACATCACTTCAAGGGCATCGTTGGGGTGGCCTGGGGTGGAGATGTACAGCTGGGTGTCATCAGCATACTGATGGTATCTCACCCCGAAGCCACGGATGATCTCGCCCAGCGGCTTCACATAAATGTTGAACAGAAGGGGTGAGAGGACCGATCCCTGCGGCACTCCACAGACGAGAGGCCTCGAGGTCGACCTCTGCCCCCCTGCCAACACAAACTGCGACCGGTCGGAGAGAAAGGAGGAGAACCACCGCAATACGGTGCCTCCCACCCCCAACTCTTCCAGCCGGTGCAGCATGATACCATGGTCGATGGTATCAAAAGCCGCTGAGAGGTCTAACAGGACCAGAAAAGAGAAGCAACCCCTGTCCCGAGCCCTCCAGAGATCATCAACCAACATGACCAATGCCGTTTCCGTGCTGTGCCCAGACCTGAAACCTGACTGGAACGGATCTAGATAAGATGTTTCCTCCAGGAATTGTGGAAACTGTCGCGCGACCACACTCTCAACAACCTTCGCCATGAAGCGAAGGTTGGAGACAGGACGATAGTTGGCCAATATTGCCGGATCCAGGGACGGCTTCTTGAGGAGAGGCCTCACCACTGCCTCTTTCAAGGCAGCGGGGAAGTAACCCTCACTCAACCAAGCGTTGATAACACCCTGGAGCCAGCCTCGTGTAACCTCCCGGGAAGCCAGTACCAACCAGGAGGGACATGGGTCCAGTAAACATGTGGCCGTACTAAGTCTCCCCAAAATCCTGTCCACATCATCGGGAGTCACAGCATCAAACTCCTCCCAGATAACATTCTCAAGACTATTCCTTGTCACCCTGCCCTGATCTATCCAGTCAGAGTCCAAATCCCCCCGGATCCGAGAGATTTTGTCATACAGGTATTGTCCGAAATCCTCCACCCTGCCTTCCAGGGGATCCTCCCGCACTCCCGGATGGAGCAGGGAGCGGGTCACCCTAAACAGGGCGGCCGGACGATTCCCTGATGATGCAATAGAGGCGGAAAAGTAATTAAACTTTGCCGTCTTTATCGCCACTAGGTAGGTCTTAATATGCGACCTTACCAGTGTTCGATCAGATTCAGTGAGACTGGCCCTCCAACCGCTCTCCAGGCGTCTTTTCCGGCACTTCATTTCCCTCAGCTCCTCAGTAAACCAAGGAGCTGCGCGGGATCGGCACCGGGTCAGAGGCCGCAAAGGCACGACTCGGTCCAAGGCCCCACCAGCCGCCCGATCCCAGGCGGCTACCAGGTCCTCAGCCGAGTCATGTGCTAGATTCTCAGGATCTCAGGATCCTCTAGCACTATTATAATACTAAACATTAAAATCTCTATAAAATTCTTAATATTAATACTAAGTCTATAGACTAAAGGCCTTTGAAAGTCTCAGAAAGGATGTAAAAATAGATAAAGATTAAAATGAAGAAAAAATTGCAATAATTTACCCATGCTGTGGGATAAACAAATTATCTGTTTGTGAATTTTAATTGCCATTGGTAAAATCTAGCAATGTCATATGCAATAGCATACAAATGTGATTAATAATAAATGGTGTCTTAAGTGGGAAAATCAAGAAAAATTATGACCTATAACATTTCAAAAAAACAAGAATGAAGTTTCACAACTAATTGGTAATGGGGGCAATGTAAAATTACCTGTGTGTTGGTCTCAGATGCATTTGTACTACATGGACATGAACATGCTAAGTGGACATCAACATGCTACATGGACAGATTCTAACTTCTTTTAACCCAATAGAAGAAGATAGTTCTCCAATAAATGCCAATATGACTGGAACACAGGATATACGGAAAACCTTCCCATGATGCCATTCCATGGATATTTATTTGGTAGGAAATTCAGTTATAAACAACTCTAATGAAGCTAATGGACTTAGGTCCAGATAAGTCTACATAGCAATGCCATCTTCAAAAGTGCATTATGTCTAACAAACAAATGTGTCAGGCCTGAAGAATCAGGACCACACATTAAATTCCAGTTAAGATTATTTATTGCCTATGTCTATACACAAAAATCTAGCCAACTAATAAAAGGTAAAGGCTTACCCTATCCAGTTGTGTCTCTCTGTGTGTGCTCATTTTGTTTTCTTAGCCAAGGGAGCCAGTATTGTCTGAAGACATTTCTGTGGTCATTTGGCCAGCATGACTATATGCTGAGGTGAATGGAATGCTGTTACCTTCCCACTGAAATGGTACCTATTTATCTATTTCCATTTGCGTGATGGAGCTCACCCCATCACAGTGCTTGGGTCTCAAACTGCCAACCTTTTCGTTGATGAGTCCAGTGTCTTAATTGCTCCCCCACTGCACCCCTAGTCAGCAAATGGTCAGCACTAAACTGGCACTAAATAAGAGTCAACGGAATTCAAGAAGGATTGAGCTTAAACCACTTGTGGGAATGTAATGACTCCAGGCTGATTCCTCTCCTGACTCTGCCTCTAGGCTCTGCCTCTCCTTCTCCTACAAATGACTTTTAAAATACAAGAAGCACCTATCAGGTTGAAAGGAGTTCAACCAATTTTTGAGGCCGGTGTGTGTGTGTGTCCCAGTATGAACGTCTTTATGAATCCAAGTAAAAGAAGAAATTCAGAGTATATTTTTCTCTATACGTAACATTCAGTTGCTAGGTTCATATAAGGGTTACAATTATAGTACACTACTAAATATTTAGAGAGTCTTTCTATGTATGGCTGCATGTAAACCTAAGGAAAAGCTGCTGAAGAATGACTTTGGTGGGCCTGATCATCCAACTTCCCAGTCAGACTGGTGTTTCTGCTACATATGTACCTGAATATTTATAATAAAAGTTCATGATTCACTAAAAAAATTGAAAAATCATGTAGACGCGGCATGATCTCTGTGTTTACTTGCCCTGTGCTTTTTCATGTTTAATGCCTTGACCAATAGCAAATGTCAAAAAAAGAGGCAGCTCCGGGTCATCACTTCTGTTTGTAAACAAAGGGTAAATGTCAAATGTTTAACAAGCCAAACATAATGGTTAACACACTGTTCTGCATTATTAGATTAAGGAAAAAAAATGAAACCTCCCAATCTAACTGACAATCTGAAACAGAAAAGACTGTTTTTAGACTGAATACACTTTTATTTATAGGTTGTCTTTATTAGCCATTTGGATATTTCTGCACAAAATAAGTCCTTTTGCTGCAGGGCAATCCAAAATACAAAACAGGTATTCAAAAAGTTATTCAGCAACTTGTTTCTAATTCTGCAATACTTTGAATGGAAGACTATAAGATAAACAAAGCTCTGGAGTTACATGACAGAAAGACAGGGGCTGGGGTGGGGGAACCCAAACGAAACCTCTGAAGATCAGACTGTAGCTTCAGAGCCTCTTCAAATGTCACTGTGGGAAGAAATGTCCATCTGGTTCAGTTTCAAGCTGGGAGAAAGACACTGGAAAGATAGTTTATTGATGAAGTAGAACCACATGGGTGTGTGGTTCTGGTGCAGCTGACCAAAATGGAGTTGAGAGTGGGTGGCTTTTATACCTTCTTTTGGGCTTTGCACTTGAGCTTCCTGTTCCTGCACAAAAACATGTATTCTATTGGCTGTGGTCAGATTCCTATGGGGTCATGTAAGGGTCATAGCTGGTTCTATAGGCAAAAGAGGAAATGCAAATCCTAGGTGTTTGTCTGAGCTAATCTGGTCAGCCTCTGGCTTATTGTTTATCTGAGCTCCCAGGTGAAGTTTGGACTGCTCTGGGATGGTGCAATGAAGGGGCTTGTATTCTGAAAGGATGTTGGGCAATTCCTATTGTGGCTTAATGGCTTTTGTCCTATTTTGGATCTTGAGTGAGGGGGGCTGCTTCTAATCCTACCATTCTGCCTTTGTTCAGACTTTGCTGCAGGGAGTTTCAAAATATCCTGTCTTGAATGGATTTCTGCCTGCAGTATTTGGTTTGGCTATGTATAGAGCTATCTAGATACTTGTCTTCCTCTTTCAATAAGCTGTTTATCTCTTAAGTGCTGACATCTACTGTGGGCTATTAAGCAAAGTGGGGGCTGCTTTCTGCCTCTAAAAAAAGATTTTCCATTTGTCTCTTTGGAGAAATATAATATTCTGTCTTTTTTTAATATTTCCCAAAATATTTCATTCTTCTAAGAGGGGTAGGCACTGAGTTTCTACATTACATTTGTAATATGTAACATAGCAGAAAAAAAGTTTGAAAGAATGATTATGTTAAGCACATTTATTTTATATTTTCAATTAAACCACAGGCCTTGTCCCCTTCCCAAGTTACATGTTCTGTTTTAGCAACAGAGAACGTAGCAGAATGACTGAGTTCAGAAAATATTGGATCATTTCCCAATAATTTAACCATTAAAATTATTTACTTTCACTCCTTTTTCCATGAAACCCAGCAAGATTACATAGCCTACCTAGGGTCCCCATTTATCTGTATTTATTTCCTTTGTTCATGTTTACGTTCATACTTCTACTTGCTACTTTGTGCATGTTTGACAAATAAAATAAAATAAAATAGGCGCTCAATAATGATGAAAATATTTATTTTTACAGCATTCTCTACAGATGTACATTCTACAATGAGAATGTGGAATTAACTCAGGGATCCAGAGTTCTTTGTATCAACAACTGTGCAGATTGGAATCATCCTTGTTTACTTGGTTACACCAGTCCTTCCCTGGAAACTCTAGAGGAAACATAATAATCATGGGATAAATGGAAAAGGCTTCCTATTCACTGGTAACAGAAAGGCAGAGAAAATAAATAAATGCACAGTTCCTGGAACAGAAAGTCTCTCTCAACCATCCATCCTGGAAATATTTCAATTTGATCATGTCATCTAAAATTGAAGTATCCAACGTGCTGATCAAATAACACTATTAAGAATTAAACAAAACTTTAAAGTGGAGGGTAGACTCAATGAACCTAGATTATGAAATAAATCTAGTTATAATAGTGAGAGATAAAAAAGGAGAAAAAAAATTGTATCTTTGACCTGATAAAGAAGAGCTCTTTAAACGTTTCCAATATTTAGTCAGAAAAAAGTTTAGCTGGATCACTATGGACTGGTCATTTTCTTTCAGCCCAACCAAGCCTAAAGGGTCACTATGGGAATAATTCATGGAGAGTTCATTTACAGAAAAATGATGGCTATGCAATCAATGCCCAAATGGAAAAGAATAGTTTCCTCTCTGTGTAGCACTTCAATAATCTTTCTATGATAGATAGTTACAGCTGTATTACAAATGGGTATGGAGCACCTCAGAAAAATTGCCTTATCAAAAGTTACCAATAAGCTAATGGCTGAGAAGAAATTTGAACTCAGGACCTTTTAGCTGATGCTACTCCATTTACTATTACCAAACAACAGCCAAATGACTACTTAAAATTTCTAGGAGCAAAAAAGTTCAACTGCTTATATAGATTTTCTCAAAAAGTTCATTTCATTTATTCTATTTGCACAATTTGGAGGCTGCCTGTCTCTTGGTGTCTGATAACCTACTCTTAAAATATAGGAAAAATACAAAAAAAAAAAAAGGGGGGGGAAATCAGTGGGGTGATAACAGTTTTGGGTAAAGGCAATAAACAAAATTAAAATGATTGCTACTGCTCTGTGAACCTTCTACTATTAACTCCCAGGGTTAACCAACTTAATTTCTCTGGAGGTTACCTCAGATATTTGCCAATGCAGGTCCTGACTTTATAAGGGGCATGCCATGAAGTTACGCAGCTGGAACACCCTTCTCTTAGTTTTATTTTACAGCAACTATTCTCTATACTGTGCAACACAAAAACATTGTTTTCATATCTTGGTGTAGTAAGAACAGGGTCTCATATAAGGAGGGAAAACAACAAAATGCGGACCAACCCCAATAATGATACTGAGACCCATAAATCCTATAAAGTAGGAAAACAGATGAGGATTGATTCCTATCCTCCATCACAGAGATGACAAAAAAGTAGCAGATTTACAGCTTCTGTATATATTTTATAAAATACACTAAACACAAATACTAACTGAAATATCTATTCGAAGCATGTTCAAGCCCTCAGTAGCTTTGTCAACATTTTTTTTTCTAAACATGTGTCTGCCATCTAGTGGCTTTAGTTCACAAAAGAAACCCCTAGAGAAAAGTGGTTACGATAAAAACTCAGTTCTGTCCTTTGTGAAATGCATGATTTTTTTTAATTATTATCATCATCATCATCATCATCATCATCATCATCATCATCATCATCATCATTTTTATTCATTAAACATGAAACTCAGTCAACTTAACATTTAAAAATGTGTCACGAGTGACTGGTGCTAATGGTTGATACGGGTTGCTGCCAATATCCTAGGTATCAACCAAGTACCTTCTTAAAATATACGATGTTCCGAGTAGCGCAGTTTTTTGCAGTTCCTCTGGTGTTATTGCAGGAAGCTGCAATTTCTTGATGTGTTTTGTAAAATTCTTGGACATGGTACCGAGTGCCCCAATGACAATGTGTATCACTGTTACATGTTTCATCCGTAACCGTGTAGTTTCAATGGGCAGGTCGTGATATTTCATGATTTTTTCCAGTTCTTTTTCTTCAACTCTGGCATCTCCTGGTACAGCGATATCAATAAATTGTATGCTTCATCCCTTGAAAACTGTGATATCTGGCATGTTGTGTTCCAAATGACTGTTGTGACCCAGGCCCAAGTAAGTAGTAGGAAAATCAGTCAGTGAAAAAAACAAACAAACTTTATTCAAGCAGCTGAGAATTACTTCATTCCCACCGTCGTTCAACTAAATTAAAGCAAATTCCTCCCAACACAAATTCTTCAGTTCTATTGCAAACCTTGGTCCAATTAGGCAAACTGCCAAAGGCCTTTCTTGGCAAATGTTCAGAAGTCACAGATACAAAAATAAATACAAGACATAAACTAAGAAGACGACGAAGCTACCAATGTTGTTTTCCAGCAAACCCAAAATGCCGTTGCTGGTCTGTTTTAAGCCTTATGGGAGGGGCCAATAATCTCTTGGCCCTACTCCCGAGTTGTCCTCTTTGCTTGAGCTGCTCTTGCCTTCTGGCAGCTCTTCTCATGCGTGCATTAGGAACAGGCTCCTCCTGTTCCTCTGCCTCACTCAAATCAGTCTCTGGAGGCTTTGGAGTCCGCACCTCACTCCCAGATGGCCATATCTCTGCCTCTGACACACAGCCCTCATCCGGGCCTTCCCCAGCCTCCAGGACTGGCCCATGTTCTTCCTTAGCCTCACTGCTGTCTGACTCCGCTGCCAGCTCCGCAGGCTGCTGGCGGACCACAACAATGACGATCCGTCTGTATTCAAAAGTCCCACAGGATCTTCACCATCTCAGTTTCAATAACTTTTTCCACTTTATGTTCCCATGACTTTTTGGATACAGGTAGGGTGTATTTTTTACATAATGACCAGTGGATTAATTTAGCAACTAGCTTTGAAATCAGTTTGTGCGATTTTGCCACACTCTTCAATTCGATTCACAGTCTGGGACAGGCAGTTCCGAGTAAAGTCGTTTTTTGCAAAATCAGAATATTCAGGTCTGATAAGTTAAAAGTTTCCATGTATCTAGGTAACCCTTTCAATATTGCTTCAAGGGCTCCTATTACTATTGGTGCAACCATTGATTTCTTCCTACACAATAATGAACTTCAATTTGCAGATCGCAGTATTTCATTATTTTTTCTAGTTGTCTCTCTTCAATTCATTCATCACCTGGTAATGCAACATCACTGAATCAGACTGTTTTCTTTTCCACAATAGTGATGTCAGGTGTGTTGTGGACCAGATGTCTGTCTGTTTGGATTCAAAATCCCCACAAGATTCTAGTAATTTTTGTTGCATTTGAGCCCAATCTTCTGGCAAAACTTCCCTTGTATGATTTTGACAACTCGATCATAATGTTGTAGATAATCAGTTTATGAGATTTTGCTGCGGCCACTGATAAGATGATATTATTATTATTAAACATGAAACTCAGTCAACTGAACATTTAAAAACGTATCACAAATATCATTGACTGGCACTGATGGTTGATGCCAGCATCCTAGGCATCAACCAAGTACCGTATTTTTGGACTATAAGACATACCAGACTAAGACGCACCTAAATATGGAAGAGGAAAACAACAAAAAAAAGTTTTTGGCCTCCATGCGCCCCATTTTGGCGCTTTTTTGGGGCCTTTTCCAGCCCTTTTTTTTGGCCCATTTTCGGGGCTTTATTTTGGCCCGCTTTTGACGCTTTTTGGCCCATTTTTGAGGCTTTTTTTTTTTGGCTCATTTTGAGTTTTTTTGGGCCCTTTTTTCTGAAAAACGGGCTGAAAAAAGCCTCAAAAATAGGCTGAAAAAACCCCCTGAAAACAGGCCAAAAAAAGGCCCGAAAATGGGGCATGCGGAGGGCAAAAAACGACCAGTGGGTGGGCGAGGCTTCGGCAATATTTGGTCTATAAGACACACAGACATTTTCACCCCTTTTTGGGAGACAAAAAAGTGTGTCTTATAGTCCAAAAAATATGGTATCTTCTTAAAATGTATGATGTTCAGAGTAGCACAGTTTTTCTGCAGTTCCGCTGGTGATAGTGCAGGAAGCTGCAATTTCTTGATGTATTTTGTACAATTCTTGGACAACCCCCCCCCTCCATTTCAAACATAAAATTTTATACAAACATGCCGGGTCAAAAAACATGCTGGTTTATACATAGGGAGTGAATAGCTTTTTGCAGGCTTTTCGCTGGGGTGGATGTTTTGTTGCCAGATAACCTTTGCATTCTCTTCTGATCCCTAGTCACCTTGACTAATAGGATTGTTGCAGTCTATGTTGTTAGTTTGCCCTGAGATGCAGCAGAAGATTCTGGGATTTCTTGACAAGAGGGTGTCTGGATAGGATGCTCCTGCCTCCTTTCATCTGCCATGTTGCACCATTTCCCTGGTTTTAGCCAACTTAAGGCAAATTCATAGGAATATACATAGGCTCCATATGATTTTTTATTTTTTTTTGAGGAGGAAGGGTCGCCTTTGAATTAGTGTGAACTCCTGGCAACTACCTGAGCAAAAACCTGCAGTTTTCTTGGCAAGGTTTCTCAGAAGTGGTTTGCCATTGCCTTCTTTCTAGGACTGAAAGAACATGACTGGCCCAAGGTCACCCTTCTGCCCCAGATGGGACTAGGACCTACAGTCCCTGAATTTCTAGTCTGATGCCTCAACCACTACACCAAACTGGTTCTCTCATATGCTCCACATAGATAATAATAATAATAATAATAATAATAATAATAATAATAATAATAATAATAATAATCCTATAATCCTGATTCAAATCATAGCCTATTAAGACAGTCTATCAATTATTCCAGTAATAACTGAATAGTTGCCGTAACTATTCGCATTTGCAGCTACATGGTGCTTGTAATCAAATCTGAAGAAACAATCAGCCTAATATCAAGCTTTGCAATAACCCTCCTACTTTATAGAAGTAAAGTACATGCAAAATGCTGGGTTTTTTTTTTTTATAATATAGTAATTTTCTGGCAGTCCACATGGTTAGGACTATTTGGCAGTAATTTTTGCCGTAACATTCATGCACCAAAGTCTTTTTATTTGGATTATATAGTAAGAATTTTCTTCTGAAACAAGTCAAATTCTACTGACCGTAGCCTTATATAATCAACAGGTGTCAAGCAGATGACATAGGCATCTATAGTTCATACATTTGTGTTCAATTTCATCCAATGAGGCCATCTGAACTGTAAGATCTCTCTGGCAGGAGAGCTTAAATATATCCTTCTACCTGCCAGAAATACACTCACAGATCAGTCCAGGTAAAGGACGTATCTAAGCAGACATCACCACCTTAAATTGGAAATAGAAGGCATAAAGCTCTAAGCTTTCATATATCTAGCCTTTGGCATGGAAGTAGATTAATGGCAGGTTTAAAAAAAAAACCTCAGCTATTTTCTACTGTATCTTACATCAGTTCTTTTATCCAACTAATATGCCTACAGCCAGTTGGTAGGAAATATTCCCTTCTCTTCATATGTTTCTCCTCCTAACAGAATGACACTGCTTTAATGGAGATTCTGTCCCTAGGAAATGATTTTAAAAATGTCCCAAGATAGGCTTAGGAACCATGTTTGAAAATATTACTCATCTGCCATTCTTTGTAAATGAGTTAATTGGAAAGAATAATTGTTACTGCCAAACAGTATAAACAACTGTGCTGCCCCACTCATTCACACTCACATGTCAGTGGGATTTACAGAGGGTTTTATTTGTCTTTCCCCATGTTAGCTCATGGATTATAGAAATTCTGAATCTCAGGAAACACAAATGAGCACACAGCCACAACCCACACACATTGCTTCCAGCAACGTCTCCCTCTGCCTGCTGTGCTAAATAGCTCCCGGTGCAGCCCATCAAGAGGGGCGGGGCCTTTTCCCAAGCTATCTGGCAGACCGCCATTTCTCTGCCCTACATGATCTGAGATCTACCATGGCAGGCAGTTCCTCTCCATCCTCTTCACTGGTCTGCAAGCTGTCCCGAGTTGAAGCCTGTTCTGCTCGCAGTTCAAGGTCAGTAATTCCCAATGTGCCAGGAATGATCTCATTCTCCCTCGAGCTGGCTTCTGAGGAAGATTCAGAGGAGTTGTCCAAAGGAGACATCACAACAACCAAAACATCCCACAGTGGCCATCATGCTGTCCCAAGGCTTAGGAGAACATGCAAGCTTTCAATTGCTTTCTAAATGTTAGTGGTGTGGGTGGAGGAAATAAAGATTTTGGGGGGATGCTATTCCAGAGAGTAGGCACAATAGTTTGTCTTCTGCATACATTATTCTAACAGAAAAAAAAATCATTGAAAATTTTCTTAATCCTCCTTGTTCATATTTTCCCCAATTTTGTGAAATAAGCTTTGAAATCCATTTGCAAACATAGTTTAGCGATCAGTTCGCCTTCCCTTTTTTTTCAATGGGCTTCTTAATTCCTCTTTTGTTTGCTCACCTATCCTCCTTTCTCTTGCTTCTTCCAAACAGTCAAGCTGTAATACCATATAAAAATAATTAGGTGACATTTTCATTTCCCCCCTTTCCATGTTTACCACCTAAGTACAATAATGTCAGGACTGTCATCCTGCTGCAGCAGCCATCCTTGTCAGATGCCAGTCTACTGCAGAGGGAGAGGGAGCTGCGGGGAGGCAAGGAGTTGGGATAAGGGGGAATCAAAACTACTCACTGTGCCATCCCATGAGAGCTACTGGCTGGTCCAAGGTCACACCATGTAATACAACACTCTCCAGCCTGCCAAACCAGAGACTGTTAACAAAACAATTTGTTTGAATGTAATTGGACAATAGGAGACATCCAGAGGGAACGGTGGGGAAAAGGGAAGAGTTAACCAGATGATTTTGGCATCAAAAATTAGATTCAGATTTGCTACGCTGGAACTACTTGGCTTTAGTAAAGTGTTCTTTCACTAGCAATGGACTCAATAGCCTTTTCTTTTCTAACTGACCAGGTTGGGACAGCTGACCAATAAACTTTCAGAGAGATAGTCTTATTAGCCAGTTGCAGCAAAAAATGACAGTCTTAGCACCTGGATCCCAAGCAAATTTATGACATAAGCCTTCTTCATCAACAGAATGAAATAACTCTTCCCAGTTTTGTATTTTGTTGGGTGAAGTGGCAATAAAATTTTAAAAAATAAATCCTGGGACAATAGAGTGCAAAATAGGTACAGTGACTATTTTCAGCAAGAATAGTTTGCAGCCAATGTCTCTTTGTCACCAAAGCAGCAGCTTCTTCTTCTTTTTTGATATATTGTTGATCCTCTGGTTGCTTTTTTATATGTGGAAAGGCTGTGACCTGTTACAGAAAACATCTGTTCGAACTAAGTTCTATTGATTTTCTCTGGAGTTTATTGCCAACAGAGCACTTTCAAATTGTAGGTTTGATCAAGAGGCTCTTGACCAAACTTTCAAGATGTTAAAGCTTGGATCACCTGAATTTCATTTCTGTTGCAACTGTATATACAATTACTTTCACTATATCTGACAGGACTTACATCTATTCCCCAGATAAGGGAAGGTGATAACTCAGTAATAGAGCACATGCTTTGCAGAAAAAAAAATTCTAGTTAAAATCCAGAATTCCAAGTGTATTGCCTTTACTATTGCCAGTACTGGACTAGATGGACAATTGATCTGACTTGGAGCAAAGCAGTTTTCTATATCATTCATGGTATTGGTTTACAATCAAAATCTCTCAAGGTATCAGATATAAACAGAAAAAAATCTGGATGACCAGACAAAAGAAAGCTCTTTGCAGCTCAGATCTGGTAGCCCTACTTTATGCATACTTAGCTTACTCAATTAAGAATGTTTTGCTAATGATTGCATTTATGTGAGAATGTGCAACTCTGTAATTTTCTCTCACAATAGTGAGTCACTGCTTTAACCTGTAGTTATTAGCATGCTTGTCTGAAATTGGCTCTTAATAACATGTATTGTTAATCTATGGACAGCAAAATGTGTAGGCAGAATTCAGAGCATTATTTAAACTCTAAATTGGCAGAAGATAGGGTTCAAAGAGCTTCTCAAGATTGCTTTTCATACTTCTAAAAACTCTCATATATTTTTGTTTGAAGGCTTAATACATTTTCAAGGATATCACACAGGATATAATAGAATTAATAATAAATGGCTTACCACTACAGTATGTCAATACAACCTCTCCCACACTAATCTGAAAACATTCAACAAGCATCAAGCATGCAAGTGAAATCCAAACACCAGTTTCTGTGAAATACTCCAAGGTTAATATAAATTTTAATAAAGTTAGGTAAATTTCTCTAATTTTCTTGCTCACATTTTAAGAAAAAAAAGTATTTATTTTTAGACCTGGCAGCAGAAAACTCTTTGATCTTTATGGTTTCTGAAAACTTGTTCTCCAACAGTTTACTAACTGGCAAATTGATTGATAACAAAATGGAAATCTTTGATTACAAAAGGCAACTTCGAAAAATGAGGGAACGGATAATGAAAAGACTAAAATGATACAACAAAAGGACCCAATCTCTTCTTAGTACCTGGAGGGTTTTTAAAATCCCAATAATTTGGTTTCAATTCGAATGTATTCCATAAAGTAAGGAAAATGAACCAACTGGTAATGAATAGACAAGAAGGGCACCATGTATCCAGATAAATCTCTTCTTTCTTCACTAAGTTTTTTTTTCCAGAAAACAGATCTGGGGGAGATCAAAGAAGATCCTGAAACATAGGGAAGCAAAGATGGAGGTAGTAAATCTCTGAAAAAGGAGAATGTTTACTTTTATAGTTTTTAAATGGTTATTCTTTAAATTCTTTAAATTCAGAATTGGGTATATAAATGTTTTAAACAATTAATGATGGAATGCATTCTAAAGTCAACTTGCTCTTCAGTCTTTGGTCTAGTAGAGAGATCTTTGCAGAAATTTCTGGGAGAGAAAGAGATGAAGGAAGATCATTCTGAAACTAATAGGAAAGTGAGACAGAAACAACTGCAGAAAATAAATATTCCTTATCCGTTTATCCCCAAATTATAGCTCTATGGGTTTAGCTAGAATTCTCCATCAGAATTCTATGCTTTATTTTAATATGCGCATAATTACATGCTGTAAGGTTTCAGAAATTTTAATATAGTATCTATCATTACTGTCTCTATATATATGCTTGCTACAAATGCTCTGTGGGATTGTGCGGTTCTTTTTTTGTGTAATGTGGAACATTTCCAGACAAAAATGAACTGGTGACTCATTGCATGTGCTGCTCAGCAATCTTAACTTCTCTTTTGTACTATTGTGTGGGACACTGATGTTTAAACTGCTGTTCATGGTTATGGGTGCTAAATACTTCACCGAATCCACTTATAATTGTTGGCATTTAATTCCCTAAAATTAAAAAGGGAGCTTTACATTTCCCTGTTTCTTATTTTTAATAAAAATGGTTTTTTAAATTATATTTTGATGCTATCATTTTTTTTTCCTTAAAAGGAGTCAGATTGCTGTGGAGTGCTGGGAGGAGCTGCCACTTTGTGCTGTGGCCCTGGGGTGGCTGACCACGATATGGGGCTTGAGACAGCACTCCCCAATGGTGGGAGCACTGGAGCTGAAGTAGAGATCAGGGTTCGGGACAGCCAGCTGAGACTGCTTAAGGCTGCATTAGTCCTAGAACTACCACCAAGGAGTGCCACTGTACGTGGCAGCCAAAGCAGAGATGGGGGAAGGGGAAGATAGGTGGAGTTGAAGCACCCTTGTGATCTTAAATGTGGGCGGGCTGCCAAGTGTCAAATTTTTATCACGTGACTAATGTTAGAACCATTCATTCAGCACCACCGTTAACTTTGGATGGTTGCTAAATGAATGGCCGTTAAGTGAGGATTACCTACCATGTGTCCCTGAAAATAAGACTCTATCTTATATTTTTTTGAACCCTGAAATAAGCACTTGGCCTTATTGCCATGCGCTCAAAAGCCCGATTGGGCTTATTATCAGGGGATGTCTTATTTTGGATGAAACAGGGTATAGATTCCACAATTTAAATTCGCAAGAACTTGCAAACATTTTTGGAGGGTTTCAGCAGACACATGGAGGGAAATGATCAATAACAGTGATCAAATGAGTAAATGAACCTTTGTTATAGCTAACGGAGAGTGATAAAAGATACAACTGAAAACAGCTAAAAAGTCTTAAATGAAACTAGAGTAACACAGGCAATTTTAATAGATGAAATTAAAATATTAAAATTATGGAAGACCGTTCACCAATTGATGCCTAATTTTCATAATTTCTGCACCAATGTTTTGCTACAATCTGAGTTTAACTGGCTTACAATCCAAGAAAAGGATGGTCACCTACGTTTTGTCGTACCATCCAGGGTACTGATGTAAAAGAGGCAGGATTTAGGTATTAGCCATGGAGTGCAATACTGCACTCCTGCTACTGCTACTTCTGCTGATCACCAGCTGCCAACAGTTTGGCAGATCAAATCTCACCAGAGTCAAGGTTGATTCAGCCTTCCATCCATTATAAATGAGGACCCAGATTGTTGGGGGCAATATGCTGACTCTGTAAACCAGTTAGAGAGAGCTGTGAAGCACTGTAAAGCAGTATATAAGTCTATTGCTATTGCTATTACAAATATATCTATAGATGGTACAATAAAATAACACATGCTGCATTATTTCAACATCTCCAGTTTCACATGGGCAAACATGTTTTTTAAAAGGGATTTTAGAGTAATGTCCCTGTAATAATGCAGAAGGCAAAATATTATGTCTTGTTTACAAGTTTAACTGTGAATATTTGGATTTTCAAAAGCTTTTGACCGTATTCTCCATTAAAGGCTCTGAGTAAATTTAGCAGTTATGGAATAAGATAATCTGTCTTTTTATGAATTTCTAAATGGCTTCAAAAAGTTAAATGGAGGAATAAATGGGTAATTTTCGCAATAGAGATTATTAAGAAATGGAATTTCTCAAGGATCTGTATTCAAAATGGTGCTTTTAAAACTTCTTATAAACTATCTTCTCTTGGGATAAGCAGTAGGCTGACCAAATTTTCAGACAATATAAACTGTGCAGGCTGATTTTTTTTTAAAAAAATCAAAGCTACTGAAGGATTGCAGAAGAATATATTTAACTGGATGAAAGGTCCACCAGTTGATGGACCATTAATTCAACTTAATGTAAAGTGATGCACATTGAGGCAAAAACAACAGAACCTGTTGTTAAAAAAATTGAATCCCACCACTGTTTGGGACCGTAGCTTAAAAAAAAAAGACTCAGATGGGGACATGATGAAGGTGATCAATCATGTAACATGAAGTGAGTCTAACTTTAAATAGTGTCCTACATCACCATCTGCTTAAGAAATATTACCCAGGTTGCACTGAGTTTATACAGGTAGTCCTTGACTTAAAATAGTTCATTTAGTGACAGTTCAAAGTTACAACGGTACTGAAAAAGTGAGTTATGACCGTTTTTCACACTTACAACCACTGCAGCATCCCCTTGGTCACATGATCAAAATTTGAATGCTTGGCAACTGACTCATATTTATGACGGTTGCCATGTCCTGGGGGGTCATGTGATCACCATTTGCTACCTTTTGATAAGCAAAGTCAATGGGGAAGCCAGATTCACTTAACAACCGTGTTACTAACTTAACAACTGCAACGATTCACTTAACAACTATGGCAAGAAGTTGTAAAATGAGGCAAAATTCACTTAACAAATGAAACAACAGTAGTTTTGGGCTCAATTGTGCTCATAAATCAAGGACTACCTGTATTTTATTTTTATTTTGACATGTATGTTTTCGTTCCTGTTTAAAATTCATCTACAGCAAAGACTTAGTAACCCTGAAAAACAAATTTTGCAGAAATACAATGGGACACTCTATTTATGTTATTACAATCTTACAGTAAACGTGAGGATTCTTCCTAACAGGCAATCTAATACTTCTCTAACTCATGGTTTTTAAACTTTTTGAGATTATTTCAAGGCTGCTGGGCTTCATCTCCAGCATAACCTGGTATGGGCTAAATTATAACAGTATGGACTGAAGTACAGATGTCTTTGGCTATCAACTACCATTGAAATATTAACAACATGCGGCCCCTTTCGCTGAGAGATAATATGTAAGGAAAGGTTTGAGCAGAATGAAAGCAAAAATCTGACCAGGGATAATGAATTCTTTACTTTTTCCAAAGTAAAAGGAATTATTATTATTATTATTATTAATAATAATAATAATAATAATAATAATAATAATAATAATAATAATAATAATAATAATAATAATCTGCCAATACATCACACAGTCCTAAATGCTTGGGAAGTGTTCGACTAGTGATTTGGGATACGAAATCCAGCATGGTTATTTCGTTTGCTGTGTATATTGTCATTTTGTGTATAATAATAATAATAATAATAACAACAGAGCCAGAAGGGACCCTGGAGGTCTTCTAGTCCAACCCCCTGCTCAAGCAGGAGACCCTGTACCATTTCAGACAAATGTTTGTCCAGTGTCTTCTTAAAAACCTCCAGTGATGTTAGCACTAGCAACTCACAACTTCTGAAGGCAAAGCCCACTGGTGAATTGTCCTCACTGTTAGGAAGTTCCTCCTTAATTATTCCAGGTTTTTCCTCTCATTGATTAGCTTCCATCCATTGCTTCTCGCTTTTGCCTTCTAGTGCTTTGGAAAATACGTTGGAACAGCCCTCCCTCTCCCACTTCTTTCTGGCACCTACGCCCACCCCGCTGCTGTGACGCGGCCAAAAAAAAGCGACATTTGCTCGAATTGAAATTAAACGTTTAAAAAAAAAAAACATACCTCCGCCGTCGCTCAGCTGCCGCGCCTTCTCCACCCCCGCCACGCCCCATCCAGAGGCTCCGCCTTCCCCGCTCTGCCTCTCGCACCGCGCCCTAGCCACGCCCGCCACGCCCTCTCCCCGCTTTGAGAAAACTGCCAATCAGAAGGCAGCGGCCCCTTCCTTTACGCTGCTTGCGCAGCCGGATCCGCAAAGGCGCTTTCGGGCGGAGGCTAAGGAGGCCCGCGGCGTTGGTGGTGGGGAATCGGCGCTCAGAGTCGCCGAGAGCCACTTTGGCCACTACGGATTGTGGGCGAAGAATCCTTTCCTCGCCTGAATTCTCTTTATAAATAACGCCCCCCCGGTCAAGAAACCTTGGAAGAAACAGCCTCGACACACACACACAGCCCGTTCAGCTTTTTTTGTTTTTTTTGGGGGGGGGGCAAAAGTATCTCTTTATTTCTGCAAGTTCAGTTGCCATTAAAAAAACCCAAGACAGACAAACCATTAGCAGGCTTAAGAGCCGCTTTAACCAGGAGTTCATCGATACTACCCTGAGCGGGAAACTGGCTTTAGATAATAATACTTAGAAGGCAAAGAGGTCTGTGGATTCGCTGTCTTTTCAAATGAGGCATTTTGTGTGTGTGTGTGTGTGTGATTAAAGCTTGTTTTCCTGTGCTAATTGTTTTGCTAATTGTTTCTCGCTGGTTGGCAAATCCAGAATGTGAAATTTAACCAGTTAATACTGAGGTGATGGTCATTGGTACTTAGGTGTGGCTCCCTGGTTGTTGGTATTTGCTCCCTCTCTTAGCCTTTAATTGCAATTTTTGTTATTCCCCCCCCCCGAATAATAACGTTTTTGGGGGGGGAGGGGGATAAGTGAACTGGTTTATTATATGCTGCCCTGAGTCACAATTTTGGTGCGGTAAGATGGGTCATGTAAATTTGATGAATAAGTAAGCCGAAAGAGAAACTTTTAAGACATTTTGTAATGGGGACATTTTGAATGAGAATGTGTTGAAAGTCCAATACAGGTAGTCCTCGATTTACGATAGTTCATTTAGTGACCAAAGTTACAACGACACTGCAAAAAGTGACTTGTCACACTTAGGACTGTTGTAGCATTCCCAGGGTCATGTGATTTACATTCCGATGCTTGACAACTGACTCTCGTTTATGACGGCTGCAGTGTCCCAGAGTCATGTAAGAAGGTTTTGTGACCTTCTCGCAAGCAAAGTCAATGGGGAAACCAGAGTCACTTAACAACCGTGTTATTAATTTAACAACTGCAGTGATTCATTTAACAAATGTGGCAAGAAAAGTTGTAAAATGGGGCAAAACTCACGTAAAAAAATTCCCATAAATAACATAAATTGTGGACTCAATTGTGGTCGTAAATTGAGGATTATCTGTAATAAACTAATATTTAATGCATGGAGACTGCATTCACAAAGATTTGTCCAGCCAAGTATAATTGTGAAGGTAGTTTGTTGCTAGCTGAACTGGCATATCACAATCTGGCCTATTTTATTATATTTAACTGTGTGCTGTGTGGACCTTAGATTGTGGCTTGTTCCACAAATTATGGCCTAAAAGTAACAATAGCTGCATTATTTAATTATTATCAGGCTGTACCTGATTTATAAAAGTACTCTGTGTGAATGCACCCTGTAATATTCCTTCTGCTTTTTCTCCTGAAATGTTCTCATTTCTAATTTAGTGGCACAACTTCATCTAATTAAGGAGAACCTATATTGGTAATGTTGGACTAAAAGCATGAGATAAGGGAAGAGATGCCCAAGCATACAGCTTGTTCATATTCTATTAAATAATTCAATTTATTAATATTTTAAAATCTGTCAGTCTGAAGTTCTGCATATTTTGGTGTACAACAGAACTACCTCTTTAGCTAATAATAGAAGTGATTGTAACATCTCTATTACATATGATTGTGTCAATATAATCAAAATCGTTTATAAACAAGTTATGTGAAAATGAAAAATAAACATTTAACAATGTTAAATTTTATACTGTTTTTTCAGGTAGGATGGATTCATCTTCATCAACAACATTTCTAGATGTTGATGTGAAGGTAACTGATGTATACTACCATCGAAAAGAAGTCCTTGTAAAATTTCAAGGCCAATTTAACACAGAATGTGAGCTTGATTATCATATATTGCAAAAAGAAATACAGCAAGTACCAAAACTGAAAGCTTCTGTTGCAGTTGGTGAATTCTGTTTAGTCAAAGACTCGGAGTGTGGAGAATGGTACAGAGGAAAAGTAATAAAAAAAAGACATGATACCTATGATGTACATTTTATGGACAATGGGAAAATACTGGCAGTGCATGAAACTCACCTTGCATCTCCCATTGATGAATTGTTTCAGCTTCCTCCAAAGATGGTTTATGGGATTTTTGCAAATGTCCTTCCGATTGAAGAAAAATGGACTGCCAAAGCTTTTAATTACTTTTCATCTTTGATAGGCTTGCAGATTAAAGGTCATATACAAGCCACGTTGCCAAACCAAATTTTTCTTTTTCATGTGCCCAAAATTGCTACTGATGTGGTTGACTTCAGAATAGGAAAACTTGTTGATGTAGATACTTTCTGTCTAATTGTTGAAATGTTAACTGCATTTCCACACGAGTCGCTTTGTAAACAAATGCCGGATTTACCACAACAGAAATGTACAAGGCCAGGTACTCTACTTTGTGATGCTGGAGTTCAACCAAATATTCCACCAGTTCTAAGAAATCTTCAACCAATTTTGTCTGTTGGTGCTGTAGAAAAAGTAAAAATATCAGTAGCAGTTAGCCCCAGTAAGTTTTATTGCCAGTTACTTCGACAACAGATACAGCTGGATACATTGATAAGAGAGATGTTTTCCTATTATGACTCTATTAGCAGAGTAAAACTTCCATCTTGTGACAATTTTGGAGCCCTTTGTGCAGCTAGACAAAAAAACGGTCAGTGGCAGAGAGGAGTAATACAACAACTGCTTTCTGACAAAGTGAAGATTTGGTTTATGGATTTTGGCAACTATGAAGCTGTGTCTTCTGAGTATATTTTGAAGCTTCCACCAGAATTTATTTCAGTACCTATGTTTTCATTTCCTTGTGCTCTATCATGTCTTAGTGATCAAGATGAAATGAAAAAAAATGCTCAGCTAGAAGAATTTAAAGAAATCCTATTAACACAACAGACTATTTTGGCCCACATAGATCGGTTCAATAGTAAAGAGCACACCTATTATGTTACATTACGTAAATGTGCATTGACACAGACAAGTGAAAATCTATCTAGGGAAAACGATATGGATCCAAAATACAACACGGATGTCTCTTGTACAAGCGGAAGTGTACAAAATTCTAAGGTGAATTTGGCAGAGAAGATTTACAATACTACTCAACAATCAAGTTATTCTTCAAATCAAAAGGATACTTGTTTACTGTGTTCCCCTTTAACAATTCCTTACAAAAGAGCAGAAATGAAAATAAGTTCAATTTGTGTTGCTTTTGCAGTTTATGTTTTGAATCCATCAAATTTCTGGGTGCAAACGAATGATTTCTTAGATGAGTTTGAAGCTTTAATGAAGAAAGTTGCAGATGTGTATGATGGAGATGAAGTTAATGATAAAATTCTAGAAAACCCAGAGCCTGGAAGACTATGTTGTGCCCGATATAGCAAGGATAAGTATTTTTATAGGGCTGTCATTAGACAAATCGTAGACAATAATGTTGATGTTTATTTTTTAGATTTTGGGAACACGGACACAGTGCCACTCTTTGATGTGAAGATTTTGCTTCCAGAGCTTCAAGAATTACCGGCATTAGCCATGTCCTGTACACTTGCTAATGCATTTCCAATTGAAGATATATGGACTAAAAAAGAAACAGATTTCTTTAAAACAGTTGTGGTTGACAAACCAATCACATTGCATGTCATTGCAAAACAAAAGGAGAATTATATTGTCAATGTGCAGTGTATGAATGGCTCCAAGCAAACTGATGTTCTCAGGCTTATGATTGAGGCTGGATGTGCAGAATATTGGGAGGTAAAGCAAGATCTGTTTCAGAAAACAGTTAGGGGCTTTCAACGAAAATGCTCAAAAAAAAATAAAAATAGAGAAATACTAAGTAAAGCATCTATTCAGAAGAATGAAGTACTGATACCTAAAACTACTGATGAGAATAAAAAGCTGAATACTGACTTTGTGACAAAAGAAAATGCTAGCATTTTCCCACCATGGAAAAACATACTTTCCAATAAATATGAGCAAATGTTTGAGAAAACAGATGGAGTAGAATGCTATAAAGAGTACAAATTTAAACCAGGTTGTGTGTTTGATGTTGTATGTTGTCATATTATTTCACCAGGCAATTTTTTATGCCAGATACAAAATAAGCTACCCGAGCTAAATAGTATGATGGAACAAATTCAGATTTTTTACAACACTCAAAAAAGACCTTATGAAAGTGGAAAGCTTGCCTGTGTTGTGAAATATTCTACAGATGGAAAATGGTACAGAGCTGTTGTACTGAAACACGTATCCAAAACTGAAACTGATGTGATATTTGTAGACTATGGTAACAGGGAAAGAGTTTTGTTGAAAGATCTTCAAGCTATTCATCCAGACTTCCTAATTTTGGAATGTCAAGCATTCAGATGTTGTCTTAATGGTGTCAGTAAATCGTTAATATTTGACCCCTATATTTGGACTGCTGAGATATGCAGTGATTTTAAAAGATTTGTTTCGTCTTCTAATGAACAACTGATTTGTTCAATTTGTGCCCTGGTTCTTAAGACTCCCAACTATTTATATTACATTGTTGATTTGAAGAGTCCGTTTACTAGTTTAAGGCAATTTTTCTTTGAAAATGGCCATGCACAAATTTACCCTTTTGAATGTGCGCAAGCTCTTATAACTCCATTTTCTCTAAGTAGCTTTTATTATTCATCTTTTAATATGGAAGTTGGAAATGAAGAGAAAGTATATGTATCTTATATATATAGCCCTACAAAATTCTATTGCCAGTTAAGTAGAAATGCAAATGAGATGGCCAAGATACATAAAAAGATTTCAGAAATTAGCTCAAAACCAAGCCATGCAATCCAAATGAATACTCACTGTTTATGCATAGCGAAATATTTTGAGGATGGAGTCTTCTATAGAGCTTTAGCATCTCCAATGGAATCACCCGATTTCTGCCCAGTATATTTTGTGGACTTTGGAAATAAACAATTGGTGGCCAAAGAGGAACTGATTCCTATCCCAAACAGTGTTTCAGAATTAATGTTCACACCTATGCAAGCTATTATGTGTTATTTATCAGGTCTAAAGGATGTTGAAATTTCATCTGAAATAAAAGCATGGTTTGAAAAAAAATATTTGGAAAAAGAGTTGAAGGCAGTAGTAATATCTAAAGAATCTGATGGGCAGTTCGGTATGGAGTTGTATGATGGAGAACTACAAATAAATGGAAAGATTAAAGATTTACTAAAGCAAAAAGAAAGTCATCTGAATCCAAATGATATAAAAAAAGGTTTTAAAAAATATATTGGGAATAAATATAGGCCTTATAAAATAGATTTGGATATAGAGAGAAAAAAAGTTAAAAGTAAAGAAATTAGACAGCAAACAAAAGCAGGCAATGATAAGTTACCTGCTAAATATAGGAACAAAATAGTAATTGATCAACAGAAACAGGGTAGTGGACCTGCAAAGTTTCCATTGACTTTGGATTTTTCAGATTTCATGTTGAAAAAAGTTTTGAGATACAGATATGAAAGTACTCACAAAGAACCCAATACTGACACCATTGATCAACTTAATGAACAGTCAAAGAAAATTAAAATTAAAAGGACTAAATTACACATGCTAAAATTAAACACTTCGGGACAAGAAAGAAGCAACAAGACTAAGCAAAAGTACACTGATCTTCCCCAACTTGACATTCATCTAAATTCTAAAGTCTGGGGTTATATGTCTTATGTAGCTAATCTTTCAAGTTTCTATGTTCATCGTTCAGAGGATGAAAAAAGAATTGTGCAACTTGCTGGGGAACTGAATAGAGAAACTCTGGTTAAAGAATCAGAAATAGAGGCTGAACTTGAGAAAGATGATGTGGTTTTAGCAAAATATGAAGTTGATTGTTGCATATACAGAGCTTTAGTTAGAAAAGTCCTAGCCAATAAGTTTTTTGAAGTAGAGTTTATTGATTATGGTAACATAGCAACTGTGAATTCAAAAAATATCTACAAAATTGAAAAGTGTTTACTCAGTTTACCAAGACTCAGCATACATTGCTTCCTTAGTAAAGCAAAGTGCTTGTTTACAAATGAAAACTGGAGTACTGATATGGATGCTTACTTTATCAGTGAGGTAAATAATCAGCCAGTCATGATTAAGTTTCTACAACAGTATGAGCAACAGTGGGAGGTTGACATAATTTGTCATGGAATATCTATTTCTGATAAATTAATAGAGAGAGAAACCCTTTTTGGTTTAGAGAACCTATTTTCACTAAACTTTGACCAAAACATGAAACAGCTCCCAACAATAGATTCAGAAACTATTAGTAATGATCCAGGTAAAAAATCAGACAGTCAAATTTTATGTGAAAGCATTAAAATCAGACCAACTAAGATTGGCTACCAAAATATAAAGCCTGGACAGATAGAAATAGCTGAAGTTGGTCATATTTCAAGTAATGGGAACTTCTATGTGAAGTTAACTAAGGATGCACAAACAATGCTCAATTTAAATGTACTAGTTGCTCAAGAGGTAGAGAAAAAGTGCTTTATTGCTATGGAAGACATTAGTGAAGGATTAGAATGTTTGGTAAGATCAAACAAACTCTTGGGATGGTATCGATCTAAAGTTATTAAAAAATATGTGAACGAGGAATATATGTTGGTCCTTTTTGTGGATTTAGGAAAATATGAAATTGTGTCACTGCACGATACACATGTGCTGACTGAAAAAATAAGGTGTATTCCAAGGAATGCAGTGCTTTGTAAATGGATTTGGATTGGAAATCTAAGTGATTTGTCTTTTGAGGGAATGATGGAGAAGGTAAAATATTGTGAGATAAAGATTATATTTTTTAAATACTTAGAATCAGAGCTTATTTGGGAAGTAGATCTTTTGATAGATGGAATTTTATTTTTGGAATATTGGAATCAAGTATCTAACCAAACAAAATTAGACAGACATACAGATAATGTCAGGAAATCACTTGATATCTCAGTCAGGTCAAATTCAATTTCATGGGCACAATTTCAGAAGAATAGTCACCATCTTGGATTTGTCACATCAGTCACTGATCCTTCAAACTTCTGTATTCAGTTAGAAGATTCATTTAAAACTCTGATAGCCTTGTTCAAAATGCTCTCTAATCTTCCAGAAAACCTCCCAACTATGCCACAAGAATGTATAATTCCCGGTACCAGCTGCTTAATAAAAAATGGACCTAATGAAACCTGGAACAGAATTGAAGTTTCTGAAGTGCTCAGGGACTCTAGTACATTAATGCTTACTTTTATTGATGATGAGGGGTTATCCGCTCCCCTTCCCATCTCCGATATCTCTAAGCTGAAGATTATCCCAGAAAGGCTAGCTAGTTTACCACGATTAACCTATCCGTGCTCATTGTTTGGAGTGACACCTGCTGATGGGAAACATTGGAATGATGAGGCCAAGCTTAAAATTCAAGAATTTCTTGGTCAACAAGGTCTCACATTCCAATTCAAACAGCCTCGTTGTGGACTGAAGCTAGAAGTAGATGTGTTTTTTGAGCAAAACAATGCGGCAGATGTATTGGTTGCTTCTGGTTGTGCTTTGTATTCTAAAACTGTATCCTTTGGATCAGCTAGTTGTGATGACTTTCAGCTACCAAATTCACGTGTTATTCATGATCCACTCTCTATCCAGAAGATCTCTGAACCACAGATTGCCATAAATGGAGACAAGAAAGGTCCACAGAATTCAGATATGCAATTGAAATGTGTTGATTTAAAAAATTTGGAGGTGAACAGCTCAAAGAAATTACATGGTAAAAAAAAAGACTATCGGATGACTTTCTTGCATAAAAGTAAAAGAAATTATAGAAGTCTGCACAAGCGCAATAAGAAATTATTTAATCGATGTTGTGACAGAGAGCAACTCAACCAAACACATTCTACAACCGTATCAAAGGCTTCTGACAAGTTGCTTTTGGACTCCAAGAATGCTCAGATCCAGATTCATGAAGAAACGTGAGCACGTACTCACAAGAAAGGTCAGTTTCAAATGACTCTTAAAACAACTATATAAAATTGTCTTATTCTTTGCTTTATCTATAACAGGAACAATAGTTTGGGCTTCCTTTAAGGGAATGAGCAAAAGATGCATAAACTGCCATAAAGCATACTGGGAGGATGTTAGTATATTCCACGTATAATGCAGTATCAAATCTATATGAGTTTGCATCAAATCTATATGAGTTTGCATAGCGTGGATGTGTGTAGAAAGATTATCTGCCACAATGTGATTATCTATAGGGAGCCTTTAGGGCTCATTATGGAGCAGACAATTTAGTTCTCTTCAAGAACTATCTATGCTAAGAAATTGACAGCAAAGTAGTGTTCTGTGTTTTACTGAGCATCTTGGCAGGTTTCAACCAGAAAATCCTGAATTACTTTCAGCTCGGAAACACAATTTTATAATGGCTTAGGTTCTTAGAAATATGATTTAAAAAGAGGTGTTAGAGATACCTACAGGTAGTCCTCAACTTACGACCACAATCGAGCCCAAAGTTTAAGTTGCTAAGTGAGACATTTGTTAAGTGAGTTTTGCTCCATTTGACAACTTTTCTTGCCACAGTTGTTAAGCAAATCATTGCAGCTATGAAGTGAATCTGGCTTCCCCATTGACTTTGCTTGCAAAGAAGGTCACAAAAGGAGATTTACATGACCCTAAGACACTGTAGCCCTCATTAATATGAGTTGGTTGCCAAGTCGGTTGAATTTTGATCACATGACCATGGGGATGCTGAAATTGTGTGAAAAATGGTAATGAATTCCTTTTTTCAGTGTCTGTGTAACTTTGAACGGTCATTAAATGAATTGTAAGTTGACAACTACCTGTATTTGATGTGGTGGCCGTTAGAAACTGTTGAATAACATCTGGTATATTTGGATTTGGTACCACCAGAACGCTGATGACAGTACCTCTTTTATTTCTTTTCCGCTTAAATGCAAGGAAACTTTGCTTCCTTTCTGAAGTCAGCAATAGACTGAGTGCAAACTTAGAGATGCGCAATCCAGATCAGACACTACTGTCCTTGGTTAGTTGAAAGATAAATGAAAGAAAATGGAATTTAGTCAGAAGCTCATTTCATTAGTGTCCAAGAAGATTGGCATTGCTTGGGCAATAGATGTATGCTCACTTGTAGAAAAGGGCTATTAAAAGGCTGGAGGGCATTTTTATTGTAGAAATATTCATCTTTTTTCATGTATATAAAGACACACATTTATATTCCACATACATAGAAGGAATAATCTATATTCCATATACATTTACAAAAATCTTTCTCATTCTTCTATGTATGAGAGTTTAGCCAGTCCTGTTACTGTCATGTTTTGTTTGGCCACAATAAGCCTTTCCTATCCCAGGGCCCCCAGAAATGTTGAATTTCAATTCCATTACTTCCTGAATAACAAATGCACTAATTTGGGAAAAGCTCTACAGTCCACATAGTGTACATGACTCTGTATGTTATGTACACTCTACAGTCCATGTAGAGTGTACATAGACTATGTAGAGTATACATGACTATGTATTGTTCCTGTGACTTTGTAGCCTAGTAGAAACTTTATGCATTCATCTCATTGTAGAAGTATAGGCTGTACTTTGGAAATCAGAACTAGAGAATTACAGGTCTGTGATAGAGAGATAGACAGAGAGAGAGTTGATGGCGGGATAGACAGATTTAAAAATATAAAAAATAATATAAAAATATGTGGAGAATCTGGTAAGAGTGCAGAGAAAAGCAACAAAAATGATTAGGGGGCTGGAGGCTAAAACATGAATAACAGTTACACAAATTGGTTATGTCTAGTATAATGAAAAGAAGAACTAGGGGAGACATGATATCAGTGTTCCAATATTTAAAGGGTTCCTATAAAGACAAGGGGGTCAAATTATTTTCCAAAGCACCAAAACGCAAGGCAAGAAAAAATGATTGGAAATTAACCAAGGAGAGAAGCAACCTAGAACTAAGGAGAAATTTCCTAATGGTGAGACAAATCAACCAATGGAGTAGCTTGCCTTCAGAAGTTGTGGGTGCTCCATCACCAAAGGCTTTCAAGAATGGACAGTCATTTGTCTGATATGGTATAGGGTCTCCTGCTCGAGCAGAGGGTTGGACTAGAAGACCTCTGAGTTCCCTTCCAACTGTGTTATTCTATGTTCTATCAAAAAAATTAGAAAGTTAAAAAAAATTAAGTCTCTGTAAAAAGGCAGGTCTTCACAGTAAACCTGGACAAATTATTATGTATATTTTCTTTCTAATATATCTGCTTATGTTTTTTTTTTTAGATTAAAATCAGAGTAGATGGATTATCACAGTTGGGAACTAATAATGGACAACAGATCAACCTTCATTTGAAAAGCAGTGCAGGAACAGTATGCAGAACATATTCTATTTATAAATTTATCATTTATAGAAATCCAGACCAGAGGCCCATAACTATTAAATAGTGTAAAGGGTTCATTAGTATTCTGGTTTGGTTCCCTTCCTCCCCTGCCACATGCATATATTTTTATGTCTTTAAAAAGTCTCTACTGAGGATTGATTTAGCATTGGGATGATGACAGCATGGAAAAAGAAATACTTTGGAATAAGATTTTCAGCAAAACTAATCTGTTATCTTACTGGACAAAGACCATCTTGCAATTGGTGCTAGATTTTTTATTATGATGCTAAACTTTGTACCTATGTGTAATAATCATTTGGAGTTTTGTTTAATTTCAGAAGTGATTAGGAAGTATCAGGTTTTTTTTAAAATGGAATGTAATACAATGTATCACCAGAGACTGTTGGTGTGCCTTTGAGGATGTTGAAAAAAATGCAAAAATGTGAAAATCAAGAACAGTTGTTCTATATGTCGCTAAATTTTGTGGTGTATGTGAGGCATACGGTTGTATAGATTGCGTAACTGCCAAATGCTGTTGATTTGTTTTTACCAGTCAAAAGCTTGAATTTAAACAAATACAATAGGAAAATAATCTCTTTATTTATACTGACCATTTCAATGTAAGTACATTTCAGTAAAATATAGATTTAGTTATGGACTTCCATTCCTGTCTTCTTGTACAATACTCTGTTTTGCTTACTATCACAAAAAGGCTCCATCTAAACTGCAGAATATATTAAGACAGATGTAAATCTCAAGATATTTTATTAATTATAGGGAAACTTAATGCCGAGTTGATTGCTACCAATTCTTGCCTGTTGGCAAGTATTATAATTTCATAGTTTAAATCCGTTTTCTTTTGTTACACTTGTGTATTCTCTCATGGGAGAGAGAATGAGTGACAGGTATACAGAAATCACGTTTTAAAACCTAGTTAAATCTTATTTGTGTATTAGAGTGTTTGGAAATTGTATATATTTTTATTGCAGGCTGTACTGCATTGAGCCTCATCACTGAGGATTTTTCAATATTATTTAGAGAGAAGTCCTACAGTATATTGGAAGAACGCTCTCCTGACAGCTTGAACCTTTCTGTTAGGTTTTTTTTTTTTTAATCCTACACATTTTAACAGTTCTAATAACTACATTTTGAAACACATAAGTTGATTTAACCGAATTAGCATATTTGAGTAAGACATGATTTTAAACTTAAATGTCTTAAAAGTGCAACCAAAAGAAAACCAAGCTTCCAGTTGGCCCCAGGGCTTGTTGGAAGTAACAGTGAAATATTTCTTCTTGTAAAAGGCAAGAATAGCAGGAGTTATAATTTTTTTATATCTATACGAAACCAAATGGGATACCCATGTAAAATTCAAATTAGTTTCTAAAAGCTTTAGTGTTATATGTATAACTACTGATGAGTACTGGTGAGAAAACACAACTTGTTTATGGTGTAAATATGAGTTTTCTTGCTGAGCGCCCTGAAAAAAAAAGATGAGTTTGGATATTTCATGATGTTCATAAAGTGCAGTGTATTTTTCTTTAAATAAAAGAATATTCTTCGACTCCAGTGATATAAAATTGTTATTAAGCAGCAATAAAGCAGTGGTACAAGTTTAAAACAGCCACAGTAAAGCTGTAGGAAAAGCTACATTTGTTAAAAAAAACATTGTTGATGTTTTCGCATACCAGATTCCAGTTAGGGGAAGCTTTGGTGGGAAGGGGGATATCAAATATATATTTCTGAAATCAATATTTTGCTTTTATATGGGGATTAGGTGGGATTCTTTTCAGGTGCCAAGCCCCATTGTGCAATTCTCCCTTCACTCAATTCACCTTATAGCCTAGATCAGAGATGGCTAACCTTTTTGCCACCACATGCCAAAAGCGGGGGAAACGGGGGGGGGTCATGAGCGCACGTGCCCACACCCATAATTCTATGCGCCCCCCCCACTTGCACGCATGACCCCCCCCCATACTCCCCCTGTTTTTGGTTTGCTGACTTCCGGTAGAACCGGAAGGCCCATTTTTTGCTCTCCCCAGGCTCCAGAGCCTGGGGAGGGCGAAAACAGCCTTCCCCACACCCCCGGAGTGCCTCCAGAGGCTGGAAACAGGGTTTTTCCAGACTTCTGGTGGGCCCAGAAGGCCCGAAAATCAGCTGGCCAGCACATACATGTGCACCGGAGCTGAACTCGCATGCCCACTGATATGGCTCTGCGTGCCAACTGTGGCACGCGTGCCATAGGTTCGCCATCATGGGCCTAGGTTATTCTTTTCCTCTTTTTTTAATTAAAGATTGAAGATCTGTAGATGCCATGGCTTTGTGGAGCATGTTACTGACCTTGATATTATGAAATAGAGATGGAAGGGGTGTTACAACATCCAATACAGGTAGTCTTTGACTTATGACCCCAATTGAGCCCAAATTTTTTATTGCTAAGTGAGACATTTGTTAAGTGAGTTTTCCCCATTTTACCTTTCATGCCCAGTTGTTATATGAATCAGTGCAATTGTTAAGTTAGTAACAGGATTTCAACTGAATCTGGCTTCCCCATTGGCTTTGCTTGTCAGAAGGTTGCAAAAGGGGATCACAAGACCCCAGGTCATGGCAACCGTCATAAATATGAACCAGTTGCCAAGCATCTGAATTTTGATCACAAGACCATGGGGACGCTGCAGTAGTGATAAGTGCGAAAAATGGTCATAAGTCACTTTTTTCAGTGCCGTTGTAACTTTTTTTTTTTTTGCTTTAATTTATATGCTGCCCTTCTCTGGAGACTCAGGGTAGCTTACAATGTGTTAAGCAATAGCCTTCATACTTTTGTATATTTATACAAAGTCAGCTTATTGCCCCTACAATCTGGGTCCTCATTTCACCTACGTTTGAAAGGATGGAAGGCTGAGTCAACCTTGAGCCTGGTGAGATTTGAGCTTGCAGTAATTGCAAACAGCAGATGTTAATCTGTTAATAACCGTGCTTTAGTCCACTGTACTACAGGCTCTTCACTTTGAACGGTCACTAAATGAAGTCGAGGATTACCTGTAGTCCTGAATGTAAAACAAGCCATGTTGCTGTTTATGTTGCTGTTCTTGATTTTTGTGCATGTATTGTTTTTTGGTTTTTTTTGAGCACAGTACACAGTTCGCCTTGGCTCTTTTGCCATGGAGGCATTTAAGTGTATGCTTTGTTCATGTGTCTTGGGCCAATTGCATAGACTTTTAAAGGTACAATTTCAAACAATAACATTCCTTTTCTGTTTATTAAATGTAAAGTGATTTTGCAGAATAAAAATAAAAATAAAAAATACCAAATATTAATGAGTACACCAAAAGCAAGGAAACCTAACAGGAATAATATAGGAACAATAATAATTGTTTCCCAGGAGCAGGCAAAAGTTTAATAGCAAGTCATATTAATAAGGAGTAGTAGGATCAGTTGAAGTGTGTGGCACAAATATTGTGAAAGCATTAAATTTAGTTTAACACCCTGAATAACACCATGTAAGAGTATAGACACCTCTGTGGGGACAGCATTTTACAGAAAGTGCCCTCTGAGGTTGCATAAAACCAAATGTGGAAATTAGCATAGAAAAACCTAGCTATAAGTAATGTTAGAATGTATATTATCTTTATGGATAGATCTGTTCTGACCCAGCCTTAGCAGAAGCAAGAAACAGACTCCTTGTCACTCCTTGTTATTTACCTCTTGTGAATTAATGGCATTCACCCATCGAAAAGTCCAATCAAGAGTCCTGCAAAGAGTTAAATGCAGCAACAGACCTTATCAGTTCCTTGCAATAATTGCAAGGCCATGAGCTCCCAGCCAAAAGGCTACAAATTAAGTTTTGGCAAGCAGTCTTTGATGCAGGAAATGCAATGAGCAAAATCTTCAGAAATACGAACTTTTGTCTCCTACTACAACCACTCCCCTTTCCTTTTATTTATTCCCCAGCCAGGGAGGAGCCATTCAGCATCAACGTTGCTTTGCTTCCCGAGTTGACTCCTTGTCCTTCATTGTTCACCTCTCCTAACTGCTCTACGCATACGTGCATCTGGAGCAGATTCCAGCTGTTCCTCCTCCTCACTTATCTCAGCCTCCAGAGGCCTCTCCTGGTGGCTGGGAAATGCCAGACAGCCTTGGCTCTATCTCTGTGTCCGACACTGAGCATCCATCAGCCTTCCCCAGGCTTCAGAACTGGCCCAAGTTCCTCCCCAACCTCCTCCTCATCTTAGTCTGCCGCCAGCTTTTCTGGCAGCTGGCGGGCCACAAGAAGAGCTGGATAGAACATGGGGTCCATTTCTATGGTATATAATAGCAATTTGTTCAGCTCTGAGAAAACAGTTTAGGGAACCTTTTTACTTCTTCCTGAGGTGGCGAAAGAAAAGAACTAGGCCAAGAGTCTGAATTAGCTCCTCGGATAAGTAAAGCACACAATAGTAATTTAAAAATTTAATACTTGGTAGAACTCTCGTAGTTCTCTACAAGTGACTTTATGCAGTTTGAAATGTTAACAATGTGGGTGGGGTTACCTTGACCCGAGTCAAGTCATCTTCAGAGACTGACATGTCTTAAAATGCGAGCCACGTTAATGTGTACCTCTTTCCTTTTTCTTTTTTTGTTGCAAAAGTGTGATAGGGATTCGTTTTGAGCCCAATATATTGTATAAAACAACTACCAGCACTAAAGCTGTTTTAGATTACTTGAATGGCTGGAAGCTGCTGCTGCTGCCCATAAAAGCATATGCCTCTGTGTGACTCACTTAACTTCATTCACTGTAGGGTAGTTCTATTACAGATGTTTCTTCCCAGCTTGCTTTACCATAGATTGAGACTTTAAATGTGAAACCAGACAGTTGTAGCCCTAGAGGAACTAATTTGAACTGCCCAGTTCTGATACAACCTTTCTTCTACATGGCAAGTAATTTTTAACTCCTGCAATGTTTTCCACTCTTTATTATTGAGGACATTTAAGATACTAGATACTCCCAGCAAGAGTCTTTGTATGTAAGGGTGTAGTGTTAGCGATTCAACTTCTTCCTCACAGCAGCATCTTTTACTTTTCCTGGCTGGAGGGAGGATATTTGAAGGAAGACTTTACAAAAACTATGCTCATTGTTTGATAGAATATTTTAGTCTCTAAATGTAGCAAAACCTTTTGCTGTTGCTACAAGTATAATAATACAAGTGGATTATTAAAAATGTTAAAGGAAGGCTAAGACTTCTTAAATTAAGTTTTAAAACGGTTAGAGTTTTTAAGATAACAGTGAGCCAACACTATAACTATGATCCCAAATTATCTTAAAAACTCTTAATGACTGTTTATTGCAATACTCTGCCAAAAGATGAATAGATATGGATTAGATTTTTCTCAGGGTTCCCTTTGGTATTCTAGAAGATTTTTAAAAAATCTGGTAATATCATGGGTCACCGGAGCAAAATTATGCATATGCTTTCATTCTTGGTTTATAATCTGTTCAAGGTAGGTGACTTGTCTTCAGTAATCAATAAGGTGAAAAAGATCTGAACATAAACAAATCCCGTAGATGACTTCCTGTGCTTCAGTCAATTAGGCAGACTTGTGTGATTTATGAACATGGGTATTGTGACTTAGTCAGAAAATCTTGGTTAAAATATGCCAAGGTCTAACAGAAAAATAAAGTCCTCAGTTGAAGACACTTTGCTCTGATAGTATAATTGGGTACCCAAAACTCTGTCATGATATCAGGCGTCCCAGGAAGCTTGGAATTCTGTTTTTAAGACCCTAATTCTTGTTCAGTCCTTTCACTTAAACCAAGCATGTATGAAGCCTTTGTGAGTTCACACCAATATCTAGTATAATGACCATTCTTTCAGATTTTGTACAAGAGCCAGTTTATTTATTTATTTATTTATTTATTTATTTTTGAATTTGTATACCGCCCTTCTCCCTGAGGACTCAGGGCGGTGAACAGCCAAATAAAAACATCAAATACAAATATTAAAATACAGTTAAAAAATATATATAAATTTGGCCCCATTAATTAAAACAATAAACCAAACAATTAAAAAACATGTAAAAAGAATTAGGCCAGCCCGGCTTGTTGGAAAAGGAATTTAAAAGGAAGTTAATGCCAGGCAACAGGCCACTGGTGAAGGATCCTGGAGTTGTAGCATAGTAACATCTAAAACCCCACAGATTATACTGTAGCAGACTTCAACCTCCATGGAGTTTCAGCTTTTGATTTTTTTCCCCTTCTAGTTGAGATGCTCCTGTAGCCTCCAGGTGTCTTCCTCTATCTCCCACTTTCCCCACTGTCTCAATCTTCAACAATGCCTGTAAATCATAGTGCCACATTTTCTGGATTTTCTGATCAGGTTTTACATTCTGGCCACTTCGGTTGATCTAAAGATGAGGTCCTTTTTAAGGAAAATGGAGAATGAAACCCAGATTGTGGGGGCAATAAGCTGACTTTGTATAAAATATACAAAAGTATGAAGGCTATTGCTTAACGCATTGTAAGCCGCCCTGAGTCTCCGGAGAAGGGCGGCATATAAATCAAATAAAAAAAAATAAAAAAATAAAAAAAATGAGGTGGGAGACTCCAGATTACCAGCCCTGGAAGGCACAACTATGCCAGGCTATGCTACCTGGCACCCTTGGTAAGTCCCAAAGGTGTGTTTTTAAGAAGCAACTGGACTTTGGTTTTTCTTTGAAGATGTTTCACTTCTTGGATGAGAAGCAAAATGTCAAAGAAAAACCAGAAAGCCCAGTTGTCTCTTGAAAAAGCATCTTTGGGACAACCATGACCTGGATCACTGAGAATCTCCATAGACCATGAATTCCAGCAGCTTCTAACACATTCTGGAGAACCGGTAGTGGAAATTTTGAGTAGTTCAGAGAACCGCAAATACCACCTCTGGCTGGCCCCAGAGTGGGGTGGGAATGGAAATTTTGCAATATCCTTCCCCTGCCACACCCACCAAGCCACGCCCACAGAACCGGTAGGGAAAAAAATTGGATTTCACCTCTGCCATAGATCCTAGGTAAGTGTTTTGAAGAGAGGGATGATGGTCAGGCACAACTTCCTCTTGCAGTTGCTTTGGTGAAAGGGAAGGGATCTGCTGGCCTCAACTCCAATTTCTCCCTCCATTTTGGGACAGCCTTTTGGGCTTCAAAGGGGAAGAGCATCAGTTTCTGTGGTTGGGGTGAGATATGCCATCCTTTGATTTTATGCCATCAAGCACTAAAGCTTTGGAGAGGAAAGGAAGTTCGCAGCTACTGTAATTTCCTGAGGCTTCCATAGCTCTGGATGAAACACTTAAACTTGGGGGTGAGAGGAGTGCCTTGCCAGGCTACATGGTACCTGTTTGAGGCCTCTGCTATTTCTGATGGCCTTCTTAATAGCAAGAGCATGGATGGTAACCCATGGGTGAAATCCACTTACCTTCACTACCGGTTCGCAAATGTGAGAGCACGCAGCTCCTCCACACAGAGGGTCAAAAACGGGACGTGGTGACATCCGGGTGGGTGGGCGGAGCCTCCTGCCACCGGCGCTACTGGTTCGCCCAAGCCGGATAGAACTGGCTGAATTTCACCACTGATGGTAACCCATATTACCCTGCTCCCCCCCCTTTTAAGATTATGCTTTATAGTACAGTTGGAGGAAATGTCAAGAATGATCCAGATTATTAACTAACTATAAATGCAGGGTTTTGCATTTCCTGGAATCAACTACAAAAACAATAACAAAAACAAAAAGGCTTTTTGCTAAGACACTATTATATCCTCCTGTCTCCCCTTGCCTCTATAACCAGGTCCAATCCAAAACTCTGCAATCTAAATGCAGAACATCTTAGATACTATTTCTGTAGTCAGGAAATGTCCTAAACCATGAAGCTCATACTACTGCTAATGGGTATCTTTTGCTATGCCTTGTTAAGAACATAGAGCTCCATGTCCAATTGGCATCTTACAGTATGTATGGTATGCTGCAGCTGATTGTGGACATTTGCTATACACAATAAATCTGTACAGGGTGGACGTGCTTCAGCTTGATAATATAACCCACAGAAATAACCCAATTTTCATTTTTTGTGGGATGGATGTCATGAGATGCAATGAGTGTGGGGAAAAAAAAGTAACCTCATTTGGATGCTAGTGCGATGTATACAGAGCCAGCAGGTGGAGACCTTGCATTAATTTTCCTAAATGGGAGCAAGCAAAAAAGAACAACTTTCTGTGCAAAATAACTGTGAAAATATTTGACAGTTCTTGCAATGGGAAATTATGCAGAATGCTTACTTTCATGGTATAATTTGCATATGCGAGCTGCTTTAGACATATGTTGCCACTGAAACTTGAATAAAAGGTTGTTTTGTTGCTTTAATAAATGTACCAGGACGAGTCTTTTCAGGTGGTTAGTGTATAACAACAGGCATACAGTTTTTACTGTTCTGTTACATGAGGATCCAGACTCCTTTCTCAGGGAAGTACTGCTGTATGAGACATTGTGCATTCCCAGCCGTGAATAATTAATATATTTTTAGCTATTTCAGGAGCTGCTGCCATCCTGGAATTTGATTAAGGGGTAGCTAAATTCATGTTGCTTTTGTATTTTTTGTCAAGCATACAGTTTCCTTCAATTAGCCTGAATGGAAAATTTGTAAGTCATCAACAGTGTGTTGCACAACATTATTTTCCTTTCCTTTCCTGCCCCACTCTTTTGGGACAGTTTTTTCTCTCCCTTATTTTCTTTAAGTGCAAGAATGGCATTTTTAGTAACTTATTGTAACCCTAATTTTTCAAGAGTTCCAGAGCAAGTTGATTTTCCACCTTTCTGCTGAAACTGACACATTTGTTGCTGGTTTAATTTTTTTTCATGGTAGAAACTGCCTCATTGATGTGCATATTGATGTTTTGATTGTAACATTGAAACATTATTTTGTAGTTCATTATCCTGATTTATAGTGAAAAGGATGGATAGAGATGTAATAAACACAAATACACACACGTTTTAATTCATTTCAAAGTCAGAATTGTGCAGCTCCTCTTTATGTGCCAGATAGTAATACTTTGAGTAAATGTGTCATGAAAACAGAAAGAAATTCTCAATTCTACATGTGGAATTATCCTGCAATTCTGCTTTAATTGCTATAGCACAGGTTTCTCAAACCTAACATGTCTGGGTTACGTTTCCCAGAATTCTCAGTCAATTCTGCTACTGTAATATGTTCTGTTATTCTAACTTGTAAAAGCTGCCTACCTTCTTTAGAAGACCCTTCTTTAGAAGAGTCTTACTATTTAACAAAATCAGCATAGATTGATTAAATTCCATATGAAGTGAGATAGAAGCAATGGGTGGATCTAGAATTAGCCATAAATCAAGCAGCTCAACTGAAACAAATAGGACTTAAGTTTACTAGCTCAGGCCCTGTTGATTTCAGTCAGTCTAGGTTAAGTGCAACTAAATTTTCTGCAGAGAGATCACACATAACTTTCAAAGTTTTTCAAGAAGCTTAAAGTGCATGTGTAATTATGCATAACCTACAAAGGTCTTAGGATGCTTTTTGATTGCTATAACTTTATGTAATGATTGGACAATGATGTTAAGCCCAAAGATGTCAAATGCACAATAATAAGTAATTCCGCTGTTGTTATTTAAAGTAAAATTGGAGGTGTTGAAATTGGAATTATATATCCAATCAGAGTTGTTATTTCTATTTGATGAATGGCTGGTTTGCCCTAAGCTGCTGATCTATTAATGCTGAGTCTTTCCACAATTGTTCCTCTGCCTGTAGATATTGCTGCAAAGAAGATTAGAAGCTTTATTACTTAAACAGAAAACTCTGAAATAATACAATGGGGGAAAAGATAAGTCTGTGTACAACAAAAGGCAAATTTCCATGGGCTTATTTTAACTGAACATTTGACCTACAGCTTAAACAATTAAAAAAAATATAAACCAAGAAACTTAATTGTTGAAAGCAGTAATCTTGAAGTTAACTCATGGAAAACTTTGTTCCACAAAGCTCCCTTCCCAATTATATTTTTAATTGAATTTAATAATTCTAAGACTGTGTTGGCTAATTGTCCACTGTGAAGGCCCCTTCATTAAAGGTTACAGATCATAATCTACCATGTTAGTCTATGTGGGGGGGGGGGAAGGGTGGGATGAATCCATTTCAAATGTCATATGAATGGGCATGTCCTTGATTTTGGAATCTTGCAACAAATGCATTTTCAAATCCCCAGTCCTGAGGAAGGTATGGCAATACTACATATTTCTGGCATACCTCTTTAATATGCTAATTTTTGTAGTTCAGCAGCTACTGGAGGACCACAGATTACCTGTCCCTTTCAGCTCTGTTTATGAATAATCATGTTTCTTTTACTTTCTCACTTTTGCTAGCAACAGGCCGGGGTGGGGGTGGGGACCCTCCCCGATACCTCTTTCTTGTGTCTTTCTATTGGGCTGTAAATTCCTGTTTTTTATTTTTTCCCAGGACAGACAGGAGTGGCCGTTTAGTGGCAACAGGAAAGGGAGATTTCCAAGATTTGCAGATTCTGCCTCATCATGCTACCCTTTAACTTTAAAGAAAATATGACGTTGTTAAAAACACTAAAAAGAAACACTGGACAACAGCTAACAAAATTGTTAGCCAATGGTGTAAAATATAAAATAAATATAAATCAAAGCTGCTCTTCCTGCTTAGTGCAGTCAACACACTTCACATACTGTATCAAAGGAGGCCCCCTATATCAGCTCGCTATCCAGTTTTCTTCAACATCTCATGAAAGTTTTGTAATATAAAAGCTGCAGGTCTAGGCACATAAACCAATCCACTAATTTATTTTTGGAATAAGCTTGTATGCAAATGAGTGATCACTTTTCAAATGTACATCATATTCCATATGCTGTGAAAGTTTAAAGAAAATCAACGAAAGAGAAATAGTCCTGCTTTGTTCAAGTAGTCCATGCTTAGCGACCACAATTGGGATTAGCAATTCTGTTGCTAAGCACTATGGTCACTAAGCAAAACATCTGACCACAACTGATTGATGATCTCAGTTCCCATTCAGTCTCATTAAGTAAGTCACCACGGTTGCTAAAAGCAAGACATCGCCTTCCAGTTTTATTGTTGATTTCGCTATTGATTACACATCACAAGCCGGTTGTGAAGACCATAAATGCTGATCGTGTGATATGAAACACTGTGACAATTGTAAATGCCCACCAGTTGCAAAGTGCCCAAATATATTGATCCTGCAACTGCAGAGCCACTGAGCAGATTGCAAGTGCAAGAACTGATGATAAAATTACTTTTTCAGTGGCGTAATTGTAAACAATCACTAAACGGGGCTGTTGGTAAGCGAGGGCTACCTGTGTGCATATTTGGAGACCTTTTTAAAGTTTCTGTTCAGAATACACAACAACAACAACAACAACAAAAGAACCCTTTTTAAAAGCTCACTTTTGATTTTCATTGTAAGAGAGGATTCACTGCTTGGTTGTGAGATCAATCACCTGATTCAATACTATCCAAATGAAGAATGCGGATCTGTATTTTTTATATTGCAGAGACCAAGTCTTCTAGGTTCGAAGTCTGAACTTACTACCCATTTTAATTAGCTTATGATTAACCTCCAAATACAATAAGTTAGGATGCCCTTAAGATCTCATAGAAGGGCTGAGCTCAGAACTAAATTTAGATTATATCATTATTGCCAGAAGGGTAAATTAATCTAATAGCAGAATATGTGTGAAAAAAAATATGCATATCACCATGGAGAAACTGTTCTCTTCCCCGTGGATGAACATAATGGCCCAGTTCATGCATTATACTAAGCTATAATTTGCTTTTGTTTGTTGTACTACACAAACAATTGCTTAGCAGGATGTACGAACAGAGTCCATCCCTTTTCACTATTCCTAATGTGGGATTAATAAAACGGGATGGGAAGATGAAGAAGGGATGAATTATGCAGGAGGGAAAAAAAACAACAACTGAATTGAAACTAGGATTCACTAAGAATCCTATTTATTTTGGTCTGTAACTAGTCCAATTTTTCCTATTGTGGAGCTCGGGTATCTCTTGTTTTAATTAAGGTTAAGGAAATCATGTTATAACCTTGCCAAAGAGTGGCTATAAAATGATTTGTTTTCATCATCATGTCCTATCGTAGTCCTCTCTCGAGGTATGCCAACTGTTTCCACTCATTTTTCACCTTGTATGCTATCACACGAAATGGCAGTATATCTGCTGTGAGCCGATCTTCACAATTCACCCCATAGAATGGAGCTTAGCTTACAAAGTTTACAAACCCAAGTCTGCATGAGACAGTAGTTGTACCACATTACATATATGTACCTGTTCTCCTGGATATGGGTATTTTAATTTACAATCTGCACAGCACGTAATTCATTCTAGTGAATTAAACATATAGCTATACCCAGCTGTGAATGTAACATCCAGTTTTTGAAACATTTCATTTCATAGAGTTCTAGTCTCAGAGATAGCCAGCATTTTTGTACACCTGGATAATGGATCTTGTAAAATGCCAGAGGTTGTGTCCGAACTGTCTTGTTCTTGAACAGGAGATGGCCAGAGACAATTGCATTTCCACACTGACAGCTTGGTATCGCGGATATCTTTCCCTTAGTCCGCACAGAGAAATAAGAAAATTTCACAAAGTTGCTGAAGATGCCCGTTTCCAGGAAGTGTTGTAAGCTTCACGCTAAATTGGCCCGGTGTGGTAACAGGTAAGCTGGTGGCTCCTTAGCTGATAGTCAAGGGAGACTGTGCAGTCACCCCAGGCAAAGAGTGGTGGAACAATGCCTCTGGGAAGCTCTGAAGGTGTATCATAATGCTCTTTGTTTATGGGAACTTTCAGGTCTAACAAAGCCTTTGACTACAAAAGTTATACAGTTAAAACATCTGAGGTTGGTGATCTAGAGGGACTGGGAGTCCAATGTGAATAAGCTCACACTGTATACAAAACCCAGGTTAACTAGATAGCATTTAGTAGTCCCTACGAGCTGTTCCTTTTGATACATTGACATAGAGATTAGCATGCTGCAGAGCCTCTTCATCATGTTTTATCTCTCTTATTCAGTTCCTCTAGTCAGCTAGATAGTAGGAGGCATCATGCTTCATTCAAGTGTGCTCATCTGTTGCTTATGCTGCTGAAGTTTAATGACATGGTAAAAAAATGAAGTTGAGAAGAAAAGGAGAGCAGACTCTTGAGAGGATTGAAGAAGCTGCAGGGCCAAGTGAGAAAGAAAATTAGGTGGAGTCGCTTTTCAGTTTAAAGAGTCTTTTCTAAGATTTATGCACTTTTAGAATGGTAGGACTGGATTTATGCAGATAAAACTTTAGCGTCTGATGTGAGACCGATGCTAAGACATTTTTGGAGTAGGAAACCCAAGCCTTGATACTTTAGATTGGGAAATGGTGGGTTTAATAGCTTTGGTAACAAGAATGCTTATCTTGAAAATTCAATAACATGCCACAGATTTTGAAAATCCAGAAAGACTTACAGAATGCAGGGTCCTCTTTACAGGGCTTATAACCCAATTTCAGAATATTCAGTATAACATTGTTCACAGCAGTCTTAATGGATAATTTTGTGTGGAATATCTGTCCTGCAAGTGCAATATACCGGTAAGGTTAAACATGAGGCTGTTTATTTTCATACTAGACAAAATTTCAGTCCTATCTTGAGATTGCTGAGCTGCATTATAGGTACAGCGTGGGGGAGTTACAGTATAGGAACATATCCTACAAGTGAGATCTTTGGAATAAAATGCAAAATAAATAAATAATAATGAACAATTTCTGCACATCTCTACAAATTCTTCAGAAGTAGAAATATTCAGTAAAGCTTGGGTGACAACTAAAGAAAATCTTATAGATTTTTTCTTCTATTCAATTGTATCCCATTCTAAGAGACTGCCTGCAATTTTCTTGGCAATATTTTTTTTAGTGGTTTGCCATTGTCTTCTTCCTTGGGTGAAATAAAGTGACTGGCCCAAGGTGCTTTGCATCTGAGATGGGACTAGAACTCACAATCTCCTGATTTCTAGCCTTATGCCTTAACTACTACACCAAATTGGTTCTCATAAATAGAATAGGATTTAATAAATTTCAGTTTCTAATTATTTTTCACACTGGATTCTATTATGTGTGAAGCTTTTTGATCTAGATGCTGCACCAAAATTTGTTGTTTTCGGGTCATCTGAAATAAAGAAGTATAAATATTATATATATTATTATATGATATACAGTCTATTGATTTTCTGCCTTTTAGAGGGATGGGTGGTGTTACTATACTATGAGTTAATTGTCTCATCTAGAAATCCCAATAGCTGTAGTTTCTTTCTCAGTTCCTTTTTTTGACCTTGCATTTTTTTCTTGTTTAATTCCTCCGTTCTTATTTTTATTTTTATTCATTGTAGTTTTTATTTTATCACTTGTATATTTTTCTTTTAGTTCTTCAAAACGTTTGGCTCAGTTAACTGATTTGTTTTTTCCCTTTAACCTATGAAAATTTTGATCCGTTGGTATGTATTTTGTTTGTTTATGATGACTTTGACCAATGATAATAGAACATAAAAGGCCTTAAATGACCTTCTAAGAGAAGACGAACTGGGCAATGAAAATTTGAGATTGTTTATTTTACAAGAAACTTACATTCCTCCCTATGAAAAAGAATTCTTATTTAGAAAACAGGCTGGCCATGTACATATTCATGGACAATGGCATTCAAACTCAGTTATGGGTGTGATAACTCTGAATAATAAGCATAAAAACTTTATAGTGGAACAAAAAAATAGGTGAGCCCGATACATTTTAAAATACTGGTAAGTAAATGTTTTAATAATTGCAATGCATTTATCAATTAATATGTTCATATTAAAGTTCGTCCAGATGTTTTACATAGTTATACTAAGCATCTTTTTATTTTGCCCTGAATCAGATAATTATGGCATCAGATTTTAATCACATTAGGTTGTAATGCTGTTTCAACTAAATTTATTTCCTGTACATAGAAAGTACTACAAACCTGTATGCTGGAGTTTAATTTAGTAGATATATAGTGAGTTAAATCCTTCCCAGTGAGAATATACTATTTTTAACACCATATAAGACTTGTATTGAATTTATTAGTTTTTAGTATCTTGATCTTTAGGTGAATGGATAGTTAAATGCAATATAGGCACTACTGCAACAGTTCATCATATTCCAGTAATACTCTCAATTAATATAAGCAAAAATTGTCCATTTTTTAAAAACAGTATTTAAATACATCATTATTACAGAAAGCAGATTGTGGGTTTTTTCCCCTCCTATAAATTGAAATGTAATGGTGGTTTGGGATTTTTTAAAGGTATATATTTGTGGTTGTATTATTTATTATTTATTTTATTTATTTTATTTATTGGACTTATATACCGCCCTTTCTCCAAAAGGACTCAGGGCGGCTCACAGCAATAAAGCAACAACAAGTCCAGATTAAAATTCAAATGATAAAAGAATCTAAAATTCCCATTAAAACCCCTTCAGTCAAGGTCAGCCTGGCGAAACAACCATGTTTTAAGGTCACGGCGGAAGGAGCGACGGTTGGGGGCCACCCGGAGCTCCAAGGGGAGCTGATTCCAGAGGGTAGGTGCGCCTACAGAGAAGGCTCGCTCTCTAGGGGCCGTCAGCCGACATTGCTTGGCCAACGGGACCCCAAGTAGGCCCTCTCTGTGTGAGCGCACCGGGCGATGGGGAGCTGTTGCTGGCCGCAGGTGATCCGCCAGATATCCCTGGCCTAAGCCATGTAGGGCTTTATATCACCAACACCTTGAACCATTATTGCATATGCCAAGGATTTTCTAACTTTTTCAGGCCATGAAACCTGTTGATTTTTAAAAAATGGGGTGGGGCTTCTGAATATCAGATGACTAGCCCCACCCTTTTTGAAGAGTAGCACCAAAGCAGAGACAGATGGATGTTTCCCCATTTAGTTTCTTTCTTCCAATCCCTTAGTTCAGGGATGGGGAATGATGGCCCCTTTATGACCTGTGGACTTCAACTCCCAGAATTCCTGGCTAGCTTCAACTTCTGGGAGTCGAAGTCCACAGGTCATAAAGGGATCATAGTTCCCCACCCTGCTTTAGTTCCTTGCAGTCAGTTGGGAATGAAGAGGGAATAAACTATCCACAATGGACTAAGGGGGGGAAGTATCTCTCTGGAAGGGACTATAGTGGTGTTTTTTTTTTTGAAGCGGGGCGTTCCCTCATATCACAGAATCCATTCAAGCCTTTTTGGAATCCTAGAGTTGCATAGAATCCAGTTTGAAAAAAAAAAACCCAACATATGCTGGGTTTAGAAATAGAAAACTAAGAAGACAATTTGGAAAATAAGATGAAGGAGTTTTTGAATACATATGCATAATTCCTGTACTGAAATTATAGAAAGCTTTTATGTCTGCTAAACAGGATCTTAATTCCCTCCATGCCCTGAATACAGCATATTAATTGAATCACCTAAAACAGAGATAGTGGGGGTGGGGTAGGGGGAGAATGGCCTGGCAAATAATAGGCTTCTCATTTGAAATAGCTACAACAAAGCAATATTATTTCTCCTATGAAAGATCCTCGGGGTAAAATACGCAATGACCCTTTTTCTAATAAGCCAGAAATATTTTGAGTTATTTTCATACCTGACTTTATAATTCTGAGTCAAGGGTTACTGAAGAAGAAATTAATATTTTTTTTAATACAATAAAGCCTTTCAAAAGATTACATATGACCCAGTTCATCATTTAGCAGTGCCTTTATCTCTTTGGGAAATAATAGACATTATAAAATCTATGAAAACAGGAAATGCTCATAGTCCTGATGGTTATTGAGTTCAGGGACATAAGAGATATGTTGATGTTTTACACAGCAATATTGTAGATTCATAATTATGCTTTTCTGAGTAAAGTTTTTCTCAAACTTATTTTAATAAAGTTTATAGAAGAGTGATTCTGAAGGCTGGTAAAGATCCTGCTATGACCAATCTCTTTGCTCAATGTTGAGGTCAAAATTTGGACAATGATCCTGGCACCTGGATTATCCAACCTATGCAATCTGGTTTTGTAAAAGGCAAAAAATAGGGACTTTTTAAGAGGAAGTTGGATAGTCACACCTAAAAATGATCTAATTGATTTATCTACACATTGCAGAAGGTTGTGGATAATTCTTGTGGTCCTTTTCAATTTCATAGTTCTATGAATCTATTCATTTAGATTGTCTCAAACTGTGAAATGGCACTAAGTTCAATTGAAACACTTTTATATTTCATAATTTGACCCAGATATATTAGCAGCATCTAAGACACCTGACCAGAAATGAAATGTGTTTGAGGTCATTTTAATTGTGCAGTATTTTTCTATAAACAGCATTGCTAAGAAAGATATTAGTTACTTGCAGGAATTTTGCAACAGAGTTTGGATACCCTATATTAACAAATCAATGGCTTATGGGTCTCAAAGAACATTAAATATTCTCTTGCAATTGTAAGATGATAGTATGATAATTCACTGAGGAGTCATTCTGTTTTACAAGACACCCACGTACGTTTTTAGAAGGTTAGTGAATCCTAGTGAAATGATGGAGGGCATTTATGAGTATGAAACCCAAATGGAATAACTATAGGGTGTAGAATATGTGTTGGCCCCATAATAATTGGATTTTTTTTAATTAGGAAGAGCAACATGGTTAAAATATGTGAAAGTGGTTCTAAATTATATACCCAATATTTGCTATTATACCTTTTTAAAGAGATGCAAGTTTACTAGGAATGTGGTGTATCAAAAAACCTGAAGCGCTATCCCAGATTTATAATCTTTGATTGATGTGTTTACTCTCCGTGTTTAGGAACGGCTGTTTACCTTTGTAAAGGAAAGATTAGCCAACATTATTCTACGTGCTTAACAGTTTCTGCTGTTTGCTGTTCCTGTTACCTAAGTATATTCTTCTCCTTTTTCTTTATATTATGTTTTTGTTATTTTTAAATGTTTTCTTGTATGCTAAAGAGTTTTACAAAATGCTTTTCAATATTTTTTTTTAATCAGATATCAGTAATTAAGAACATAGCATTCTTTGGGCATAGCATCATTTCTACTACCCACTCCTTCTAAAGCATTTTGAAATCACCATGTCATTGTTTTCAGTCTGAGTGTGGAACGCTGAGAAAAGGCGTGAAACATGATCAGCCAATCAGTTCTCTTTCAGGCCAATCAACGGGAAAGTGCAAAAAATGTAATTCAGGCAGCGCTTGGTTTCTTGAGGTACAGCAGCTCCTGGAGCAACAAATTTCCCTTGTCTTTCTTCACACAAAAAGGAGGCAAATAATTTACTGTCTATAGTCACAGCTAAGCTGAGAATTTTGGGTTTCAAAATAGACCCAAAATATTGGCTTTCGCTTATCCGTAGATGGGTTTATCCACAGGAATGTACAGTAATACTTTTTAAATATACCCGTATATACTCAAGCCATTATTCACAAGGATAAAAATGGTAATAATTTTTTTAATGTACCCATATATATTCAAGAATAAGCCATCTGCAGATAAAATGCCTCTTGAATATTTAGCCCAAATGCTATGAAAAATGTGCCACCCGTAGATAAGCTAATTATAAAAATTAAAACATGCAACAATGTTGAGATCAACATATCCATGAGTGGCATATTTCATAATATTTGGGTTTAAAATTTGAAGGATGGCTTATCCGCAGTTGGGCTTATCTGTGAATATATTCAGTACTATCTTTCCTACCTGAGAATACAGCTGTATGTTGGATGTATTTGAAGCATTTGTCTTATTGTTTTGCCAAATTTCTGAGCTGTTGATACAAAGGAAACATTGCCTGGTTATCAAGCCATCCATTTCCCCTGCATATAAATTCCCATTGAAAGTTGTGATAACGACAATACACTGAAAATGTTGTAGCCAGGTACTTTCGCCAACATCTGCAAGTTGCAGCATAAAGTCTTTACATTGTATGTGTGTGTGTGGGGAAGAGTAATGGCTCTTGTGAGCCCAGAGGCTGGATAACAGAGGAAGAAATTACGTGCACACTGCTTACTATACCTAAGCTGAGATCAACCCCAGTAGGATTTCCAAGGACTGTGAGTAGAAAATGACTAAAAGGAGGACGGGTTCATTGATAAGAATATCGTGAATAACAATAACAACCATATATTGCTGTTTCACCCAAATAAGCCTAGAACATAGCACCAGATATCTATATATACATGCAGACGTACTGCACTTGCACACAAAAGACAAAATGGTTCATGTCAGGTGCAAGGAACCAAGAATAACATGCGGAGTTACTTTAGAGTAGTTTCTTTATTGTTGCTCCCCTATAGACAGAATATCAGACCTGCCTAAACGTAGACATTTAGGAAAGAAAGACCCTTGACTCCAGTTGGCTTAAGTGATAGGTTCTTTTACTAAAGTGAAGTGGTTGCAGTGAAAATAAAGGTAGATCTGAATATTCCTGTGGAAAGATTACATTTTTCCTCCTTTCTCTGGCCCTCCCCCCTTGACCAGTCCATCAATGGGCTGGATTGGGAACAGCTCACATTTAGTTCCCAGGCCAGGTATCTTTGGAGGCTGGTTTATTCCGGTTTGGCACCTCTGGTTCTTGTCAACGATCTCCCCTCCTGCCATTTGTCTTCTCATTCCCAGGGCTGACATGTTACTACTCCAAATTCCTCCCCACTTCCTTATGATTTATGGCAGGATGCCAGCAAAGTGAAGAAGCTGAAGATAGCAGAACTGGCACAAGAATTTCATCAGACTAAACTGTTGGACTTTGGGAGACAGGAGGAAGAACCAGGGGTGAAATCTAATTTTTTTTGCCACTGGTTCTGGGGGCATGGCCTGGCGGTGGTCATGTGACTGGGTGGGCGTGGCCAATTTTTTTTACTTTTTAAAGCATTTTTAACCAGTAAAAAATGCTTTAAAAAGTAAAAAAAAAAGTTTCTGATGATCAGCACCTGACCAGCCTGACCCCCCTCGCCAAGCCTGATCCAACACCTTCTAGCCCCAAAGATTGCAAGCCTTTCTATCTCGGCCACCCAGTCAGGGAGATGACGGGGCGGGGGGGGAGGGAGAGAAACAAATTGCTCGGCTGCTCCCCCTTTTCACTCAGCCCAAGCTTCCTGTTGCAGATTTTCACGTCTTGCTTCACACACCCGGGATTGTCACCCTTGTCTTCTTCTTCCTCCTCCTCTCCAAGTGGAAAAATGCCAGGAGCGCAAAAAGAAGCGCTTGCTTGCTCCTGCCGTTTTTGCATTTGTAAGGAAGCTTTCGTACCTAGTGAAGGCAAGCCTGGCTTCCTGCACTAAAAATCTCACCAGTACCGCTGTACACACACACACACACACACACACACACACACACACACAGAGGCTTTAAAAGACCTTTGAATGAAGGCGGGGGTGGATTGGAGGGGTCATTTCCCTCCCCCTCCCTGCCTCCACACCGACATTCAGTGCAGACCTTTTGAATGACTTGAAGCTCCTTCAGGTTGGCCTCCAAAGAAAAGAGGAATGAAGGTGGGGGTGGATTGAAGGGGTGAATTCCCCAACTCTGGTTCAGCTGGCTGGGGATGGGACGGCAGGCACAGGCTGCTGGGCACAGCAGTACTGGTGAAGTTTTTAGCGAGCAGCACAGGAAGCCAGACTTGCCTTCAAGAAAGCTTCCTTACAAATGGAAAAACGTCAGGAGCAAGCAAGCGCTTCTTTTTGTGCTCCTGGCATTTTTCCACTTGGAAAGGAGGAGGAGGAAGAAGAAGACAAGGGCGACAATCCCGGGTGTGTCAAGCAAGGCATGAAAATCCACAGCAGGAAGCTCGGGGTGAGTGAAAAGGAGGAGCAGCCGAGCGCTTTGTTTCTCCAGAACCGGTAGAAAACAATGCTTAAAAAGTAAAAAAAAAAAAGTTCCCATGATCACGTGTTGCTCAGCTGATCGTCGGAACTTTTTAAAAAACTTTTTAAGCATTTTTTTACTACCGGCTCTCTGGAAGTAAAAGCAGGAAGTAACTATGACTGGGCGGGTGGGCGGAGCCTTGGGTTGCCATTGCTACCGGTTCTCCGAACCACCAGCCATCATCGCTTCCTACTCGCCCGAGCCGGTCCAAACCGGGAGCATTTCACCCCTGGGAAGAACCACAGACTGAACATCCAGTATGTAAAAGGTATAGAAGGAAAAGGGGTGTGGGAAGTATCTCAAAAGATGCCCTCCTTAGTTTTCCAGAGAGTAAAAGAAAGGTGGGGAGAAATACTGTCAAACTGCAAGATTCTTTTCTTTACAATAAAAACAATGTCAGAACTTATGATTCATGCTTCTTGTCTGGAGCTCCCTCAAAGATCTAAAAAAAATCTGTTTCCAAGCCCTGCAGAGCTCTCTTACTGTAGCATGGATTTTGAGTGGAGTTGCAATGAGTCAGAAGAAGATCCACTTAGAGCCCCAAGGAGGAAGAAGAGGAGGACCAATAGTGGGTTCCACTTACCTTCGCTACCGGTTCGGAACCGGGAGTGCGTGTGTGCGCTCGATTCGCTCTCTCGCTTGCGTTGCTTTTGTGCTTCTGCGCATGCGCAGAACCTTCTGCACATGTGCAGAGTGTCCGTGATGACGTCCAGGTGGGTGGGCAGAGCCTCCTGCCACCGCCACTACTGGTTTGCCCAAACCGGGGCGAACTGGTAGAAACCCACCACTGAGGAGGATGGTGGGTCGTTCCAAGGACTCAAGGCCAAAGTGATTAGGGCACAAAGCTCTGTATGATAGCAGCCCAAGACATGAATCTTTTCTGGGGTAAGGTTGGGGATGGATTCTTTATCCTTAAAAGAAGAAAGCACTGTTATACAGAAAGGTCATTTGGCTTCTACTGTAGCCTGTTTTGTATAGTCTTGAATATTTTTAATCTCCTAAATCAGCAGTCCCCAACCTTTTGGGCACCAGGGACTGGTTCCATGGAGAGAGGTTTTTCTGTGGACCAATAAGGATGTGGTTTTACATTCTGCATGCATCCTGTGGATGGTGCTTTGTTTGTTTGCATGGCCCGGTTTCTGATATGCTGCGGCTTAGTGTTGGTCCACAGACTGAAGGTTCCGTGACCCCTGTCCTAAGTAGAAAAACTCCTTTGCATGTAGAAAGTAGCTGGCAAAAAGAAGTTTATTCTTGCATTTGTACATTCAGCTTTTTATTTTGGTTTACTCTTGAGAGTAGCAGTGTGTGTGTTATGTGTGTATTTAGTGTGAGGTGTGTTATTTGGAAAACCACTTTGGGATGGATTGGGTGGAAGTGGATAGGATGTCCATAGGTCTCCCCAAAGCACCATTACTGCACCATTACCTTGACCAGATAAAGTCCTGGAATTTTCTTTAAAATCAAAATTTAAGAAAGAAACATGGGTATGGACAATTAATTAATATTTTCCTTCAGAAACTCTACGGATATTGTTCAAACTGAGTTTATTATTTGATTAATCCGCCAAAACATTTCAGGAGGGGAAGTGAGTAGTCCAGATGTTTTCAAAAGGTCGCAGGCTGTTATATAAAATCCATATCTATTACAGTTGCTTTTGGTATTGCTTGTCAATACATAAAATTATACAATGGTTTCCATTAAAAAGAAAATACAGAAAGTTCCTATTTGGATTCTTGGAGAAGCTTGCATATTTTACCTCACACTGTGCTCCAGGCTTCATTGCCATCTGGGATGTCTTTTTATTTAAGAGCCTTTGGAGAAGAGGTACAAATTCCGGTTTGTTCATATGATTTTTCAGTGATCCACATTTTTCCCCCTCAAAGGAGGGGTCCTTTCATTTTTCACTGCTCAATATCAATGAAAAGAAAGAAGGGACTGGGATTGGTGAACTGTGCTGCATAGATTAACAATTGCTATATAAGGTACTAGAGTGAGGTCAGGAGTCAATAGCTCAGCTGTTACCTATGCCCAAGTTCTATTAAAATCAACATTATGAACAATTCCTGGAAGAATTCAAGTGGATTCATTCTTTGTAATGAAATTCCTATAGCTTCGTATATAATTTGCTGAGCAATGATCATAAAGCGTAATTCATTTTCTTTTTCATTTCTTGTTCTTTCTTCTGTATTAAATCACTTTGTTTCCTTCAAATTGGTTGGCTTTTCTAAATAGGTTTTGCCAAAGCCATGTAAAAGAATAGACTATGTGATAAGACCCGAACTCCAACTTATGACACCCCCAGTGGGTAAATTGGCTTAATATGTGATGGGACTGAGATGCATGCTTATATGAGGAATAGGTTATATAAAAGTTATTTTGAAAAAGGCAAAGGAAAAAAAAAATAAAGGCAATCAAATAGTCAGCTATCCTGAAAATAACCATATAAAAGGGAGGAAAATGGCACCAAATAATATTCTTCCAAAGCATGGAGTGAGTCTCAGTTTTACGTAAATTGGTAGTTACCAAAAGTCTAGACAAGAACTAGAAAAGAACTTTGAGTTGTAAAAAAACTCAAATGTGAGGAGATGAGCTGGCATTGTTACTGTGGCTGATTTTTATATAACTCCAAAAAGCACAAAAAATAAACATTGAAAAATTGGGTGTGGGAAGAGGGAAATTGCCAGGAGAGAATCAGTGAAAACTTCTTTTCAATGACTGCTGGTCCAGCTCCTTGGCTGGTTTACACAAAAGAAAAAAAATGATAAAATATAAAAGTCTGAGGAGTATCCCTCCATGTAAAATATTATCTAAGAGATGTTCTCCTTTACACAAAGAAGAGATTATACAGTCCAAAGATTATCCTGCATCTTTGGAGGAATAAATGATATTGCAGCGAAAAATGGATGAAATTTAGGTCTCCACAACTTTCAGCAATTCTTGTGTGGGCAGCAAAATAAAATAAAATAGATGGATAGATGGTGAAAGAAAGGTAATATATTTTTGAAACAACCCATGTTGGTGGTGGATTCTTCCTGAACTGAGGACTGTAATTTATTGAACCCTTGATAACTCAGCTTTTCTGGTTGAAGGCAGAATTCAACTGGAAATCAAGTAGATAGCTGATATTTGGTTACAAGTTTAGGACTATATTATACATTGACTGGTTAGTGCTCTGCATCTTTCTGTTGCATTTTAGGAGCAGGTAATGTGAAACCTATGTGATAAGTCTACATGCATGGTGAGTTACCCAGATTCACCCTATCAATTTCTTATACGGTATATTTCTTTAGCACCTAATTCTGTTCTGCATTTCTGAAAGACACAAACATAGAGTTTAAGTAACTTTATAAGTAACTTCTCATCATCATCAAACACACACATACTAATGTACCAATGCTTCTACTGATGCATTGAAGCTTTATTCATTGAGATTGGCTCCTTTTACCACCCCTGGAATGCTTCAAATCAATGGAGAAATTCTAAAGAAGGTGGACATTTTTCGGTATCTGGGATCCGATCTCCAAGGCAATAGTGCCATCAGTGGTGAGGTGTGAGCATTGACAATTAGCATTCAAATTGTCCTATGGCCTGCCTACTCACTGCTGGCAGAGAAATCTCCAGAGCTGGTTGGAGGAAAGGAGGCAAGAAAGAGATCTGCTATCCGTTTCCTCTTCCCTATACCTCTTCTGTAAGTATTTAGTTTTTTTGTAATAATAAATTGTAACAAATTGAAAACCATGGTAAAATAAGAAGATAATATGAGCCACAGTGGCGCAGTGGTTAGAGTGCAGTACTGCAGGCTACTTCTGCTGACTTCCAGCTGCCTGCAATTTGGCAGTTCAAATCTCACCAGGCTCAAGGTTGACTCAGCCTTCCATCCTTCCGAGGTGGGTAAAATGAGGACCCAGATTGTTGGGGGCAATAGGCTGACTCTGTAAACCGCTTAGAGAGGGCTGTAAAGCACTGTGAAGTGGTATATAAGTCTAAGTGCTGTTGCTATTGCTATAATTGTTATTCTCACTCTGAAAATACTAACTTCAATGAATTGAGTGAACCAAATAAGAATCTTCTGATTTGCTGCCATCTTTTGTAGGGTTTAATTTTCAGTATTTTTATTGGGGGGGGGGAATCAATTTTAATGGGTATAAGAACAGATCAGTTAGTAGTTTTGTTTCATTTCTGTCATTTCAATTGGAATTAGCTTGGTTCTATTCATTTTCTGTATTCTGAGAAAGATAGCAAGAGTAGAAGCATGAAGACTGGCAGGAACAAAAGCTTCAGGGAGAAACAAAAGGTTGCAATCTAAGGACCTATCTATAGTCTTTGTTAATTAAAATTGAGGGGAGTTGCCAGTAGGAACTCTGAATACCTGCAAAATATGTTTGACTATAAAGTCATCATGCTGGCCAGGCCATCATGATGTTACCTTTAGATCGATTACCCCAATTTTTCTGTGTGGGCTATTTCCCTCAGAGTATTAGATCCAAAGAAAAAATTTCTCTATTCTAAATTCAATATTTGCAACCAAATTGTTTGAATTCGCAGGTGACAAGATTCGTCATATTATTTGGAAGCAGGTGAATGACCAACCAATTCATGATCCAAAGCTGTGGATAAGGAGTAACATGTGATTCTGTTTCTCATGATCCAATAGTTCAGGTATTTGATTGAACTGTTTGTGCTCCGTTGTTTTCTAAATTTCTCTAAATTACTTTATTTTTTGGAATATAAGACGCACCTTTTTCTCCCCAAAAAAAGAGGGTGAAAATCTGGGTGCGTCTTATACTCTGAATGTAGCTCCACCCAGCTTCTCAAATGGAGGTTTCAGAGGCTGAAAAAAAGCATCAGAAAAGAAGCTTCAGAAAAGAAGCCCCCAAACAGAGCTTCAGAGGCTTTTTTTCTGAAGCTCTGTTTCGGAGGCTTTCAGAGGCAGGAAAAAAAGTTTTTTCTGAAACAGAGTTTCAGAAGTTTTGGAGGCAGAAAAAAAAGCAAGGCACAGAGCTCACAACCAAGGAACCTGTTGCTAAAATTCACCTCTGGGAACAGCTGACTGGGGGTATTCCGGGAGGCCGATCCACCTGCCAATCAGCTTTTTTCTTATTTTCCTCCCCCAAAACTAAGGTGCGTCTTATACTCTGGTGCGTTTTATACTCTGAAAAATACGGTAATCCAATAGGCCAATCTCAGAACTAGTATGTTCAAAAGTTTATATGTAAGCTTTCTTGTTGTTGTGATAAGATAATACTTTTATTATTGTTCTTAATCACCACTTTCAAACCAATTTCAGAATTTTATTGAGGTTCTTCACATGATTTGCCTATACCATATCTGTATAAAAGATGAGAATTCACTTGCATATATCAGAGAGAACATTCAGTAGCAGAACAAATTTATATGAATAGTTTTGTGCAAGATGTCATGTAAGATAAAATATGTCATTTCAGAATTAAAGCCATTGAGAAAAATAATTTACTGCATATACGTATATCAAATACATTCTTCCTATATGGCACAAACTGTATTTCTTCATTTACAGTACATCTTATACTGATTGTGAATGGTTTCATTCCAGAACTAAAATTCAGCAATCTGAATAAATGTATCATTTGTGAAGAATTCAAATCAAGAGTTGTAGTTGCTAAAGAAAGTTCATAGGCTGTTATTGAGGAGAAAAAAAATAGATCTATGCCATTTAAAGACTGGCATCATAAAACCCTCCTCCTCCTCCTCCTCCTCCTCCTCCTCATCATCATCATCTCCTATGAATTATTCCAGGAATCATCAAGATGATTGTGTGTTTCCATCAATCTTGACTGTTAGTTTTATTGATGTTAGGATGACATGCAGAAATTCATGTGGTTGATAAAAAGAATGGCCTTCATTGGCAAGTATTTTGATCCAGCAGAAGATTTCATCATATGCTATTAAATCTGAATATCTAAACTAAAACCCTGATAAAAGATAGTCTGATTTGCATCTGCTGGGTAGCAGAACTTCATACCATGTTGGAGATATTAGATCTTATAGATTATTTTTTACTAACTTTCCTCCTCTTCAGCATTGAAGACTAATTAGGAATAATGAAATTAATATTTATCTCCCTATTGATTATTCCCTATATTCCTGTCATAATCTGTTCAATGCAATGTTAGTAAAATACACTGTGTCCCAGCAAAGAGATTGTGTGAAGGTTTATTGAATATTGAATGACACTTGAGCCACTTATCTGTGATTATTCTGGTTAACTGAACCACTTGACTATTTTCCTGTCAGTGTCTAAAGCCAGAGGTACATTTAATAGTTTAACATGGCTATTGTGCTCCCTCATGATGTTTTTATTTTCCTTCTTTCCCTTACTCTAAGAAAAAGAAGAGAAATTTAATTGCCTTCAATTTTTTAAAATTATTTGATAGAATAGACTATAAGTCAGGGGTGTCAAACTCAAGCCCTGCAGGCTGGATCTGGCCTGCGGGATGCTTAGATCTGGCCTGCAGGGTCAGCCTGGAAGTATCAAAGGACTGGCCTGCGATGCCTCTGCTGGCCAAAACGGGCCGCAGGGAGCCATTTTAGGTTGGGAGACTGCTGCAGGAGGCCGTGGAGGCTGAAAACGGGCCATGTGGGGGCCACGCACAGCCTCCGCATGGCTAGTTTTTGGCCGGCAGAGTGCTGCTTGGACTGGATTATAATTATGTGGCCTCAAGTAAGTGCCTGATCTGGATAGAAAACAAGCAACATCCTATGTTAATACTACAGCTTAATGCCAGATTTTACATAACGTAGGTCCATTTAATCAGGGGTGGGTTCTACTTACCTTTACTACTGGTTCGCAATGGGGCCGTGCACCACCAAGAGCCTTGGTGGTGCAGCGGAGTAAAGTGCTGTTAAGTAGCATTTAGCTGCCAGCTGCCTGCAATTACTGCGAGTTCAAATCTCACCAGGCTCAAGGTTGACTCAGCCTTCCATCCTTTCGAGGTAGGTAAAATGAGGACCCGGATTGTGGGGGCAATAAGCTGACTTTGTATAAAAAAGAACACCGCTTAGGGAGGCCCGAAAGCCCTACTAAGCAGGTATATACAAAAGTATGAAGGCTATTGCTTAATGCATTGTAAGCCGCCCTGAGTCTTCGGAGAAGAGCAGCATATAAATCGAACCAATAAATAAATAAATAAAATACGCAGAAGCTTCTGCGTATACCCAGAAGCTTCTGTGCATGTGCAGAAGTGTTCTAATGATGTCGGGGTCAGTGGGCAGAGCCTCCCGCCAGTTTTACTATCGGTTCTATAGAACTGGTGCGAACTGGGGGCAACCCACCACTGCATTTAATCTACAATCTATTCTGTATTCTATATTCTGTATTCTATTCTGTATCTATAATTGACATCCATTTCTATTTACTATCCTGGAAATTTACCTCTGCTGTTAGATCTTGTATTATCATGGTATTCATGATAATACAATTCTATTATTAATTGAATAATAAAAATACAATAGTATAAATAGCTTTTCTGTCTGGAAAAGCAATTTACTATTAAACGATGGTGTATAAATTTAGACATAAAAAGTTTAGTGGAATATGAAGAGTAAGTAATAAATGTTTGCCAGTAATATCTGGTAGAAGAGATAGGAAAATCATTATAGTAAAGAATTGTGGAAAGAAAGAAGAGAAGGGAAAATGCATCTTGAGTCTGTATCAAATGCCCACCATGCCACACCCATCTGACCAGGCCCACCATGGCCACGCCCAATTCTGCTCCCCCTCCGGCCCTCCAAGGTCAAACACATCCCTGATGTGCCCCTCAATTAAATCGAGTTTGACACCCCTGCTATAAGTGAATGTGAAAAATATATCTAGAAGTATAGACCTTTCTGAGATCCAGTTTGGTGTACTGGTTAAGACATCAGGCTAGGAACTGGGAGACCTACATCCTGCCTTAGGTACAAAGCCAACTGGGTGACCTTGGGGCACCCATTTTCTCACAGCTCTAGGAAGGGAGCAAACCACTCCTGAAAAACCTTGCTAAGAAAACTGCAGGGACTTGTCTAGGTAGTCCCCATAATCAGACATGATTGAAAATGGAAGGAATAAAAAGACCTTTGCTTTTAGATTAAATGTCATTTTTAATGTTCTTAACTTGGGAAGCCATCACCAGTTTGATAGTGTTGGCGGTCTAAACAGTCCAATCAGTAGTTCAAGTTTTCTCCTTGATCTACACATACTTCAACAGGCAACCACCGTTAGATGTAATTAATATACGACTGTATGTTACTTTATGTTATTAATGAAAATATGTTAAGTGTCCTAATGAATGCATATTATTAGTGAAGCATATAGGGATGGGCCACATAGAAGGATGCCTTCTCTGAAGTCTGGCTTCAGATCCTAAACTTCCATATACCATCTGCCCTGCCTTCTTCCAGAGTTTTATAAGAACAGCTTTCTATGTGACCTTTGTAGTCGAACTTTGCTTTATCAGGGTTCCATATCTTCTCCCAATCAGTGACTTCAGTTCTACTGACAGATCACCAGGAGATCAAGAAGAGACAGTTGTGAGGAGACCAGGATGTGAGAAAACAAGAAACACAACAATTTGGTGTGGCTCCTTTTTAAATACCTGTGTATGTTGCTTGATGCCAGATATAAGTAAGAGTGTTTTAAGTAGTGGACTTGTGGATTTTGCAATTTCACAACCAATGATGGATTGACAACCTATCTGTTCCTCTTCTTTCTGTGTTCCCTCAAAACTATTCTCTGCTGCTTGTTTTCATTAATGCAAATTCTTCCCTCTTCTGGTTTCTGTTGTATTTGTGGCCCCTGCCGCCATTTAATTCAGACTTGGTCAGAACATTCTGTAGGTTTATTAGTAATCAAATATGTCATGTGGCCTATTAGACTGAGAATGAAATACCTAGTTTTGTCTTATTTGATTAAGAATCAAATATGTCATCTTGTCACATTGGGTTGGGAAAGGTCCATAATTCATCACCAAGAGCACTTGATTTGCATTCAAAACATCTCAGATTCAGTCCTTGGTATCTCCTCTCCAAAACTGTGAAGAGGGACCACCAGCCAGAGTCAACCGTACTGGCCTAGGCTGTTCAAGGTTCAATATAAGGTGACTTCCTAACTTCCGTGTTAAAAAGTAACCTGTCCAACTTTCTTTTTATGTGGCTATAGATTTTAAAACGCTTGCGGCCAATGCAAAAAGCCATTTCAGGATAATTTACCAAACTAGCATATAATGCCAGTGCTTATCGAATCCTGGATAGGGGGATATGACAATGGCCAGCTGTTGCTAACAATGAACATGAAAAATGAGTCTAGTAGGACTGGGAAACAGTTTCCCCTAGTAACCAGCTCTGAGAATCAGCTGCTACAAAGGGACATTTTCTCAAGCTCTTTCCATTTGGGAGCACTGTGCTTTGACCAATCACCGCTATTGAAAGTCTGCATTGGAAGTGTGTGAAGTTATCTGTACTTGTAGGAATGCATTTTGGCTCAGTTCTTTTGACTCCTCTATAGTAAATACAAATACAAACATCTACTGCCGGATACACCGTCAAGCCTGCTATCCATTGAAAATTGTTGCAAAATGACATATAATTTTAGATGGGAATCTTAGTTTAAAGATGTCGGGTGATTTCCTCATAATCAAGTGCTACCTATCAGCTGTGATGGATGCAGACATGCCTTTTTATGTACCAGAGGGTTTTTCATGCAGCATAACGACTGATGTGCCTGGAGGTGGCAATGAGATGAATCTTTCATGCCCTGTCTTGCAGGCAGCTTTGGGGACTGGACTGACATCTGCTCAAAAGCAGTTCTAAGAGGGTGCGTGAGAAAGCCAGGGATAGCAGAAGCTCTTCTCATAGTCCCAGGTGAGTTGGGTGTGATGTAGGACATGAAGCAGACTCTTCCAAGGCAGAATGAGAGGGCCCTCCAATCTTCTTTTACTGTTTGAAATATTGTTGCTTCTCATTGATTTTATACCAAAATGGTAGCAGATGGAAAAGGAATTACAATTTTCAAAGGACCTTGCATAAGAAACACAGCCTTTCAGAGATCTGTGAAAATTTTGAGAGCCTGGTGCAGTTATCTGGTCCTTCAAAGCAGCACGGTTAAGGGCCATTCGGAGCAGAATCCTCTACATTCTTAGCAATGCAACTGTATACAGGCACTCCTGGTCAAATTGTAGAGTTCAATGAATCCCTAAGTAAGCAGAAGCAGACAAATCCCCCATATGGCACAAATTAAACACAAGCTCTTTCTGCAACTTTGAACGCAAAAGGTAAATACCGTAGTGACTATCTCAGGTGCAAAAAGTTGGATTCTATTTCCATGCATACTTTGCAAATCCTCCTTTGGCAGAAGTGGTGATTTCCAGACATGAAGTATTAGTACCACTTTATAAATCCTTACTAAGAGATGCTGAGATTTTGGAAAAAGTGCAAAGAAGGGCAACTGATTAAAACTTACAAAGAAAGGGTTGCAGGAATTGGATATGGTCAGTCCAGAGAAAAAAAGGACTAGTGGTCCCAAAGGTGCTTTTTCAAGAGGCAACTGGACTTTCTGGTTTTTCTTTGAAGACCTTCCCTTCTCTTCCACTCTGTCCCTCCCTCCCTCCCTCCCTTCCTTCCTTCCTTCCTTCCTTCCTTCCTTCCTTCCTTCCTTCCTTCGTTCCTTCCTTCCTCCCTCCCTCCCTCCCTCCCTCCCTTCCTCTGTTATTCTTCAGAAACAATATTGTATAACTTGTAAGAAGCTCCAGTAGTCAATTCTCCATACAATATTCCATTATTCCTATTCAGCTGTTAAACTTTTGGCTATCTCTATGCAGGCCCAATTCCATCCATCTAAATGATTGTTTTAAAAGAGAAAGGGAAAGAGAAAATCCTTTAAAATTCCCCATCCCTATATTTGCATACTGTAAATTTTTGCTTAATATTCACACTTCTTTCCCATAGTTCCCATTTTGGCTCAGTCCTGTTGGCCTTCAATATTTGCTATGGAAAACAGTGCTGATAGCAAGCAGGGCAGAAATATCCCACAAATTAAGGCAAATATTACATGAATGAAGGTTCACATTGCAATGAAAAAGAACATACATTCAACTTCTCAGTTGCTAAGATTGTCGGCTGTGCAGGTACAAAAATAGCCAGGGAAATGGTTGAAGCCCAGGAATTGGGCCCCTTATCAGTCAACAGGAATGCTGATTTACCACCAGCTTATCAGGTACTTAGAAGCCAAGGATTTGGCAGCACAAGGAAGCAACAGCCAATCGCTGGCCATCAACACACCAATCAACCAATAGAAAGGCACCACATAAATATAACATGTAAAATAGCCCAAAGCACACATTTCGGTAGAGAGAAGTTCCCTGAGGATAGGCTCCAGCATGAGTCCAAAAGCTCGGAAGACCTCTGTTCCTCTTGACTGACCCAGTTTGGATGTTGCAGAAATATCCTATTGAATGGCATTTGTTATATGCATTTTTAGGCTTCTCCCTCTCATCTGATTCCCGAATTCTTGCCAAAATGTAGTATCTCTTGAATATGAATCTTTTACATATGTTTATTCTCAAGCTTCATATAGTTTCCTAACAGACTGGAAATGCACATCTTTTGTCATGCTGCCTAAATATGTTTGCCTGTCAGTTTTAATTATCTGGACCAGCTACTATAAGATAATATAGGCATGAATTAACTGCTATTGGTAATGCTTAAGTCCCATTGACTTCAGCTGAAGAGAGACAAACGTGTAGTGTGCTTACCTCTCCTCACTGAAGTCAATGGGGCTTACAGAGACATCCATTCGGCTGGACGGAGCCCTGTGTTTGCTGAGCTGTAGGACAAAATTTAATAATTTTTCTCTTTCTTTGCACGTTACACTGAAAGCAGTGATGCGAATGAGGTACCTGTAATTTCCTAATGTGTGACATTAATTGTGTGTGTTGATTTCTCCCAGCTATTTCAAAACCAATTCTCATTATCTTCAAATAATTAGTTTCTTACTTAGTAAATGATGAGATGCAAGCCAGACTATACAATATGTTCATAAAAAGGGTTCTGTTAATATTCCCAAATGTTAAGGCATAGCGTGTTAGTGGTTTACATGCTGGTTAATAGATTATTACATACATAATATTTTAGAGAGATTTTTGTTTTACTCTTTTGCATTATGTACTCTGTGCAAAGAATCCGTTTGCATACTAATTTTCCTGGGGTTAATCCAGCATTCGTGATGTATGCCAAAATATATTTAAGTGAAATCAGCTGTTTTTCCAGCTTGTTGGTATAATGAATTCCTGGACTGTGGCAGTTCTGCCAAAATGGTCCAATTCTTCAGCACATTCAGCCAGATTTTATGCAAATGGAGAAATTTCTGCAGTTGAGGTGAAATGGTTGCTGATGCATCTGCTGGACTGTAACATTGGGATCTCTGAATGCCTCCTGTAATATGTCTTCATTTTCTGGCTAGTCAAAAGCCAATGAGATTCCAAGAATAAAGCTGGACAATGACTTTCACAACTTTGTCTGTTTACTGAATGAATAATTCACCTTTGCTCTGGTAGCTTGAGCTGGTCCTCAGAATATTTCTCTTTTCATTTTATTCTTCCAACAAGCTTGTAAAGGCAAATTTGGCCCAAGGTGGACTTCCTGGCTAAGTGGACATTACAACCTAATTTTTTTTATTTGCAAGTCCATCACCAAGCACTTGTGGCCTATGTTGGTTTTGCTGTCCTATAAATGTGTTTTCCAATCGATCCCTCATCTACTTGTTTTCTGTAGCCGTTCTCCTTCCCCCCTCCAAAGTTCCATCTTTTTTGTCTTTGTCCTAGACCCTGCCCTTATTCTTCCATCCTAACTTCCTCCTTTCTTCTTTCCATGTCCTCAGTTCCTTAGGAATCTAAGCTGCCGTGGTGGTGCAGTGGTTAGAATGAAATATTGCAGGCTAATTCTGCCCACTGCCAGGAGTTTGATCCTGACTCAGTCTTCCATCCATCTGAGGTGGGTAAAATGAGGACCCAGATTGTTGGAGCCAATATGCTGACTCTGTAAACTGCTTAGAGAGGGTTGTAAAGCACTATGAAGCAGTATATAAGTCTAAGTGCTATTGCTATTGCTAATAATTTCTCTCCCACCATTGCCCTGTCCTTGGTTCTTCACCCTTCATCCCATTTCTCTTCATAGACTTGATCTTCTGCTTGATTTCTCTTGGCTTAGCACTATGTTTTCTTCCTTCCTTCCCTCCCTCCCTCCCTCAGTTATTTTAAATGCCTTTTGATCAAACTCTTTCCAACTACTACAAATACTGAAACCCACAGTGTGAAATGAATGCTCATATCAACCGAAAGAATTTTCTGCGATATAGAAAACAGTAAATGGAGTAATTTGCCAACTCCTCCAAAAATGGTGGGAGTGATGCTTCCAAAATTGATCCTCAGCACCTCGTTAGACTCTGAGTCTGCTTTCAGCAAGGTAACACTTTTAAAACACTGACAGTGTCCTTTCGAAATAAGTGTGACAGGAACAGTTTGTGTGACGAAGTTGACAAAAAGCAGGGTAACCTTTTCAGCCGTTGATTTAAGGGGAGAAAAGTGGATGAGCCAGTAGGCCAAAGGGTAGTGGTCCTGGGCTAAGATTTCCTGTCAAGGCAATGACAAAGTCTATTTCTAAAAGTAACTGGGGATTTTAAAAAGATACTGAAAACTGAAATCAAAGTCTGAGGTTTCAGGCATGTCAAAACATTTAAGTCTTCTTCCTCAGACTGCAACTGGTTTGAGTCATATTATTCCAAAATTAACTTGGTGACAGAGTAACCTTTCAGAAATATGCTTGCCATGTATTATTTATTACTGCACTTTAGATGAACCTTCATTTTGCACGAATGAGGGATTTGCAACAAGATAGAGCTACTTTGTTCTGGCTTGAAGAATATCAGATTAAGTCCTGCGAGAGATGGGAGTTCCCACTGCAGAGCATTTTTATTCCCTTTGCTTGCTGATTATGCCCTACTATGTTATTTACAAATAACATAGTGGGAGTATATATATATATATATATAATTTTTCCTCACATAAACATTTCAGTTATGCATATAAAAATGTAGCCCTGGACTGACGAATATTCTTTTTTGTTTTTTAAAGCTAGCTATATCAGGGTAGAAACAATATTTGAAGCACATCATAGTGGTTATGAAGTATATTAGAAGCCAAGGAAAAGGAACTTCTCACAACTGGAGAAGTGAGAAAAGTAATGCAAATCTTTTAATGTTTACTCAGAAGTAAATCTCACGGACATCAATGGTTTCTTCTAGTTAAGTATGCATATTAAAGTAGTGACTCAAAGATTTATGTAGGAATATCCAAATATTACTTATTCTGAAGATATATCATTTCATTAATATTATATTATTATCATTTCCTTTCATTACTGTATTACTGATTATTATTCTATTAGAGTAATGAGCGTTTATCCTTTTTAGACAAAAAGCAGCCTTGAATCCTACTCCATGAAAAAAAATTTTTTTTTATTGATTATATTCATCTATGCTTCTTGAATATGTTTAAGTTGGAAGACAGTTTTGCTTTTCAAACATTGCTATTGCTATTAGGAATAATAAAAATGGTTCCAGGAAAGGTGAAAATGTCACAAAAGAGTAATTATATTTCCTATAGAGACACTCTGGTGAGATAATGAACTCCGGAATAGGTAAAACTCTTCTAGTTTTACCTATACATATGTTCTAAGGGACGCGATGGCCCTTAGAGAGCTAAGGGCAACCTAAGACGCTGAGGTTCTTGATCAAAAGGTTGGCAGTTCAGCGGTTCGAATCCCTAGTGCTGCCTAACGGGGTGAGCTCCCATTACTTGTCCCAGCTTCTGCCAACCTAGCAGTTCGAAAGCACATAAAAAATGCAAGTAGAAAAATAGGGACCACCTTTGGTGGAAAGATAACAGCGTTCCATGTGCCTTTGCTGTTTAGTCATGCCAGCCACATGACATGGAGATATCTTCGGACAGCGCTGGCTCTTAGGCTTTGAAATGGAGATAATCACCGCCCCCTAGAGTCGGGAATGACTAGCACATATATGCGAGGGGAACTTTTACCTTTACCTTTACCTATGTTCCAGGGGTGAAATCTACTTACATTCCCCACCGGTTCAGAAGTGCACATGCCACATGCGTGCACTCACTCCGCTCGTGTGCGTATGCACATCACATGTACATATGGACGCTCTGTGCGTGAGAAACCCTTCTATGCATGCACAGAGGGTAAAAACAGGTTACTTCCTGGTTAAAACCAGGAAGTAATGATGACTGGGCAGGTGGGCGGAGCCTCGCACTGCCGTCGCTACCGGTTCTCCGAACCACCCGTCACCGAACCGGTCTGAACCGGTAACATTTCACCCCTGCTATGTTCACTCTCTCTCTATTACTCACGTTATAAGAAAGAAATACAAGTAGTCCTTGACTTATGACCACAATGGATGCCAAAATTCATAATATTCTAGTGAATAGTCATTCACTTGGCCCAATCGATGCTATCAGAATATTTTTGAGGAAAAAAAAACCACCTAATTTTTAAAAAGTATCTTTGATTTTAAACTATGGAGGGTGCAGTTTTGTTAATTATTGATTTCAGTTTATCACAGGCTAAAATAATATCACCTCTTTTAATAGTCCAGTGAAACTCTAGCAACCACAAAATGCAGTGCCCGATATCAAACCCATTTCTTGTCCTTTTTCAGTATTAAAAATTAATAATCTCTAATGGGTAATTCATTATAGAGTATATATCCCAACTATCAAGAAAGAACATCTGGTGGCACATAGGAAAAGGGCCTTCCCTGTGGTGGCACCGTCCCTTTAGAACGTAATTTCCCCAGAGATAAGATTGGCCTCCACCTTGTTACTTTTCTGCAAGGTCTTGCAGACAATGTTTTGTCAGTGGGCCTCGGGATCCCATTTGGAGCTGATCAAGTGGATTGTTTGATTCTGCTGTGGCTACCCACTGGGTGGGTGGTAGGTGAAATTTTATTTGTGGAGTTTTAATGCTGTACACTTCCCAGAGTTACTGTGTGTGAGTTGGGCAGCTATATAAATTTGTTTAATAAAATAGAAACGTCTTTGGATAGTGCTGACTCAACAGCCTCGAAATGGAGATAAGAGCCACACCCTATAGTCGGGAATGACTAGCAGAGTAAAATCCACAGGAATTCCTTTCCTTTCTTTTCCTTTTATTTGTTTTTTTGTTGTTAGTTGTGAAGTTGTGTCCGACCCATCCCAATCCCATGGACGTTTCTCCAGGCCTTCCTGTCCTCTACCATCCTCTGGAGTCCATTTAAGCTCACGCCGACTGCTTCAGTGACTTCATCCAGCCACCTCATTCTCTGTCGTCCCCTTCTTTTGCCCTCAATCTTTCCCAGCATTAGGCTCTTCTCCAGTGAGTCCTTCCTTCTCATTAGGTGGCCAAAGTATTTGAGTTTCATCTTCAGGATTTGGCCTTCTAAAGAGCAGTCAGGGTTGATCTCCTCTAGAACTGACCGGTTTGATCACCTTGCAGTCCAAGGGATTCACAGGAGTCTTCTCCAGCACCATAGTTCAAAGGCCTCAATTCTTTGGCACTCAGCCTTTCTTATGGTCCAACTTTCACAGCCATACATTGCAACTAGGAAAACCATAGCCTTGACTATACACACTTTTGTTGGCAGGTGATAAGAAAATTCAAAAGGGGGTGAGTGGGTGGAGTTTGAAACATACTTCTTCAGCATAGCAACACTACAACTAAATTATGTTGTTTATGGCATCTGCCTTTTATTGGTAGTTGTGTTGTGTTCCAGAGCTACCTCATACCTTGTCATATTATTTGCTGAAGCCAAAATATGGAATTAGTACTGGGGAACTAAGTATTAGCTAGACTTTGGGCCCATTTTCATTTAAAAACGTGAGCTCAGATTTCAATGAGGAAAAAACAAAAACCAGTTGCTTCCCCACCTCCTTTTTAAATCTATTTTTTAATCTTTGAAAAATACAACAGAAGGGAGAAAAGAGAAAAAGAGAAACAAGCTTCATAATCTTTCAGGACAAGAGTGACATTTTACAATTCCCAAAAGAAAAGCATGAAAGAGGAGAAGGCATGGCCGGATCAGCTACATTGGATCTACTTACTACAGTAGTTCATCGCTCTTTGCAAGCAAAGATTTTAGAAAATCAGCTGTTAGAAAATTAAGATTAGCTCTTATAAGGAGCATCCTAATTCTTTATTATTTAATAAACTATTAACACTACCCTTGAAAATAATTAGATATGCATTATAGGAGAAGGTAAGCTATTATCGACTTTGTGTCAGCAGATGTCAAGACATGGGAATGGACAGAAAAAAGGGAAGAACTTGTCATATAGATTTATTACTATTATTTTGAATGATTGAAGGCTGCCACGTGCAGGAGAATTTATGTTATTACTCTGCACTAATGGTGGGAGCTGGAATTAGTGGAATTTCAAGGAACTTCCTAGGCACCAAGGCTTCAAAACTTCAGACCAGCTTCAAAAACAATTTTTGCCTGATCATAACCCTGATGTCCTGAAGAACCATCACCTTCTCTGCCTTGGAGTAATAGCTACTGAAGGTCTCAAAACTGGTAAGACAAATTGTTCTGACCTAGGCTTCTTGAGTCAGTAAAACACACGAGTAGTCCCAAAAACCTCTTTTATTGCAACAGCTGTGAATTCTGTTCATTCATAGATGAGTCCCAAATAGTTGTAAAGAGTCCTTCGGGATAAGGATGATAATCACCCACCTTTATCTCCCTTGACACGCTGCCAAATACCTAATTGGCAAAGCCACATGGAATCCAGAATCAAACAGAGCTTCAGATTTTAAACTGAACAGAATTAACAACGTTGCTTCCTGTAAAGGCCCATGTGCCTTATGGGAGGGGCCAATCGTCTCCAGGCCCTACTCCCGAGTCGTCCCTTTTGTTTTAACTGTTCTTGCCTTCTTGCAGTGTCAATATAGTTATTATAGCCAATTGTACATTATCATTTGACATCATATGGATTGGCAGGAAGATATAATCGTCAGTAGATTTCATATATTTTGGAAACTAATGATCACAGTCTTGATTCTTGTTTATGGTGGACCATACCTTCTGGAGCTGAGGAGTCCACCTATCAGCTGTTTGTAATTTAATTAGCATTTTGTTTATATTCTTTGCAACCTTTTTGGGGAAGAACATTATTCTGAAAGGTGGGATATAAACAACGGTAGTAGTAATAGCAATATAAACAATAAAATGGTAAAGGTTTCCATGTCTGGCTCTAGGGCGGTGGTATTCATCTCCGTTTCCTAGCTGATGCAATGTCTGAAGACATTTCCATGGTCATGTGGTCAGCATGACTATATAGCAATAGCAGTTAGACTTATATACCACTTCATAGTGCTTTACAGCCCTCTCTAAGCGGTTTACAGAGTCAACATATTGCCCCCAACAATCTGGGTCCTCATGCCGAGGTGTATGGAATGCCGTTACCTTCCTAGCAAAGTGGAACCTATTTATCTACTTGCATTTTTATGTTTTTGAATGGCTAGGTTGGCAGAAGCTGGGACCATGTAACAGGAGCTCACCCCATTGTGCTCGGGTCTCGAACCTGGGCTGTCAGCTTTTCAGCAGCCCCTTATAAACAGCATATTTGTGATTTCTGTCAACTTGCAAAGCTTTCAAGTTGCCATGAGCAGGAGGGAGGGAGAATAGATAGAGCTGATTGATTTCCCTAACTGAAGCTACATTCCACACATGCTTTCTTACCTCAATCAGTAGGAGGGTGTTGGATTTCACAGCCAGCCAAAGTGGTTAATTAGAGAATGTGATTTATGACATGGCCAGGGAGGAGGGAAGAGACAGGGTCATAAGGGAACGTAAATTTACGTGGGATTAGTTCTAACTGCATCCAAATATTGCCGAAATGGTGCTCCTAATAAATGACTGTATTTCTTTTGAAGTTTGGCTCGTGGCTCATGAATTAATTAGGGCATCTGTCAGAAACTTCACAATTTCATTATATTGTGCTTATTGCGGGAGTTAAATTATGATTACATATAAGCACAGAACAGACTTGCCCTAACGAAGTGTATCTTCACATCTTCCTGTAATTTTATTTATTGTCTGAGTGGTGAGTATTTATTGTCATAGTGAGTAGGAAGCTGTGGATAAAGCTAATGCATGAGAAGAATACGCAAGTATCTCTACAGCATGTGATTAGCATCATCAGATTCTTGTGAAATACTATTTCTGAGCACTGTTTTATGAAATGCAAATTCTAAATCATTGAGATATTATGTTACCTTAGGCTCTAGATGTGCTTGGCTATTTTCAGGTGTCAGTTTTCAATTTTACCTTTGCAGCAGGTGTTAAATCTGTCAAGGTTACACAGGACATTAAAGATTCTGGGGACTGAAGAACATCTTGCTGGTTCAACAGCCGAGAGGACCATGCTATAAATTAGAGTTTATTTTGCTGGAACTGATTCTTATTTCATGCAACTCTCAGCTCCCTCCGCCAGAGCCGAGCTTCCCCATATTGAAATGATTTGTAGCCTTCTTCCATTTCAAGGACATAATTAAGAATGCTAATTTAAGTTGATATTCTTGATGATAAAGAGCAGGGGTAGGAGTACTCAATGCATTTTAAATAACTTTAGCCTCATCTATAAATAAAAGCAATTTATAATTTTGGCAAATACTTAAGGATGAAGTCTTTCCCTTTGCAGGATGTGTAATTATATGAGGATAATCCTTCAGGTTGAATGGAAAAATATAGCCTAAAACACTTTTTTACCCGAAAAGATAACATATGCTTTTGACAGGGAATTGAGCAGGATGTTGCACTAAGGCCATTAGTATTTTTTTTTTCAATTATACATTAATATCCTCTGAGAGTTAGTTATTGTCCTGGTAGTGTCTCTTAAGAATTATTAGGGCTTTCATCTTTTTTGTTTAGTAGCAAGGTCTTTAATTAATGTCTTGCTTGCCTTTAAACCGATACTATATGTTATTGTGATTGTCAGTTGATCATCTAATACAAATGCTGATCTATAATTTTCTAACGAATATGCATCTCCCAGGCCTGTATGGATTCAGTTACTGAAAGATAATTAGGGTACTGCGAGATGAATTAGAAAGTTTGCAAGAACCTTTCGAAGCTGTTTCATACAGTAATTTAGAAGAGGTGTTTTTTTTTTAACCTTTTCCTTGAATTTGATATTTTAGAATTATACATGTATATGAGAAGTTCAGCCTCTTCTTTGGAGTTCTCATTCTCATAGGAACAGGAATCCTATAAGATAACACTGAGTATCATAGCATCAAATATGTGTTAATCCAGCCACCGCAGAAACTGTACCTTATAAAAGGCTTTTCATGAGGGAGAGGTTATGGCTGAATAGGAATTTGGCCTATTTTCTGTTTTTTCTTTCCAAGCCCAATCATATATTGATGTCTTTATGCTGGTTTATGAAGTAAGGGTTGAGAAATCTCCTAGAATCTCTGAACCCTTAGTTAAGAAACCAGTGTATAGTGAAAACACAAAGACAAAGAACTGCCTTATGTAGTTATTCTGCTGACCTTGAGCTCAGTGTCTGCAGAGTTTAAATAGATGGTTTCTCCATCCATATTGAAATGTAAAATGTGGTTTAACCCTGTGCCATGGATCTCATTGTACATGTAAATTATACAGCCTATATTATGGAATGAAAGAAATGGTTGTTGTGGTCCGTCGGCTGCCAGTAGAGCTAGATGCAGAGTTCGATGAGGAGGAGGTGGAGGGAGAGCCTGGGCCTTTGGAAGGCTCTGATAACGAAACAGCATCAGAGACAGAAGCAGAGGCAGAGGCCTTCTGTCCTCCCCCAGTTGAAGAGGCAGCTGCCTTTGGGCCTGAGCTGATTGAGGGGGAGGAACAAATGGGGCCCATCCCAGATGTGCATATGCGTAGAGAGGAAAAGAGAGGAGAGTAAAGGAAAACAATAAGCCGGCTCTCAGGGAGAGGGAGACGCAAATAGCCAGCCCCTCCCTGGCTGGGAAATAAATAGGAGGGGTTTGGGAGTGGCTGGTTGTCACAGCAACCGTTTGTTTCTAGTATACAGCAAGCAATTTGGATTTCTTGGCTAAACCCAGGTTTGTTAGGACTAATTACGTTTGATTTTTTGTTTATCCATGTGAATAAAAGACTGTTACTGCCCTGTTATGAAAGGGGGTTTGTTTTACTTGCGAGTAAATGTCTTATCACTACTTGTGAAGGCTAGGTCAGAACACTGGTTGCTTTTTATAAAATCTTCAAAATGGCTTGATAACCTAGAATCACTGCAATGTTAACAAGTTAAAAGTTCCTTTAAATTAGCTTGGCTCCTGCTGACTACATGGGCACATGCATGCAGTGCTCTTGGCAACAATATGGATGTGTCACTGTCAATATCACTGTCTTATTCCAGGAAGGTCCTGACATGATCCAAGATCTAAACCGAACTTATCCTACTTTGCTTCTAAACCCAAATAAGTTGGACCAATTCTGTTGATTACCAAATTAATGCAACAGTGCACCTACCTGTTTCTATAACAAAGGTACTGCGAAGATTTTGGAACGACATTTCTTTTTAGTATGTTCGTGAATTAGAGGTCATTGAGTAATTAAAAATAATCATATGTATTATCCTTATATATTAGCCCATATTATTTCTGTAGAATTAGAGAAATCCTGATTAAATTGAGAGCTCAGCCTGAGACTGTTTATTTATCAGAAGGGGCTTAAGCTTAGTGACTCACTCTAGAACTTGTAGCCCAGGGCTGTCAAACTCCGGGCTCACAGGCCGGATGCGTCACATGTTGGCCACACCCACACCCAGTTTCGCGAAGGGGAAAAAAGTCCCGATACGTCATGTGACGCCGCCATGACGTGAGTTTGATACCCCTGTTGTAGCCCATTCCATATATATTAACTGAATAATTGTTAAATGTTAACAAGCAAGTGTTAATTTCATTTGTTCCAAATGCACTGTTGACATATTTTTTAAATTTAGTGCTATATATTGTGTTGCTACCAATATAAGCAGCACGCAGTAATGTTCTATTTTATTTATTTATTTATTTGTCAAGCATATATAAGATAACAGATAAGAGAATAAACATGATTTTGAATATATGAAAAGGATACGAGTAAAAGAGACATTAGGACAGGGACTGTAGGCACGTTGGTGTGCTTATGCACGCCCCTTACAGACCTCTTAGGAGTGGGGTGAGGTCAACAGTAGACAGTCTAAGGTTAAAGTTTTGGTGGTTTGGGGAAGAAACCACAGAGTCAGGTAGTGCATTCCAGGCATTGACCACTCTCTTGCTGAAGTCGTATTTCCTGCAATCAAGTTTGGTGAAGATTGTGATGTAAATTAAAACAGGAATCTTCCTGTTATAGAAGATCTGATCTGAAAGCTGGTTGGCCTTCAGAAGTGTTGGAATGCGGTTCACACTATGGCCTGGGATGATGGGCATTTTAGTCCATCACACCTGAAGCCACCAAACTGGAGAAGGTATCAGTTGCCATCATACCAGGCATACAAATGAATTGAGACGCATGTTACAGCAAGCAAGGCATAATGGTTCATAAGATGAACGAGCCAAATCTTGCTGTTGATAATTAAGATAAGGTGGTGCATTCATTATCGGAAACAGCAGTGCAACAAATTTACAGTGATAAATAACTTGCTACTGGGGAAAATAAATGTCCCGGTGGTTGGGGTTTATCATTTTTATATTGACGATTTATTAAATGGAACATGGTGTCTTTGTTGTGTGGAAGAACTGCTGCATTCAGGTGTCACCAACTGTTTTATCACACCAATAAAAGGCAAAAAAGATTCCAGCTATTTTGCTAAGCCTGTTAAAATAAATTAATCTTTTAAAAATATTTTGCTTCATCTCCAAATCTAGCTTACTTGCAGTTCTTTGGCTCATATCATACATTCTAATTCCTTGAACAGTTCAGCAGTATCATTTTCCCTCTAATGCTAAGCTGTAATTTCCATTCAATCTTTCTCTCTTTCCATTTCTCTGTCTCTGTCTCTCTCTCCTTTCTTTCCTTATTTTTTCCTTAACTTTTGTAAAAGTATTACTGCTAGTCAGATTGAAAAACCATCTCCAATTGTAACTGAAATCAACCAGGAAATGGCTTTCTTTTACTTTAAACTGAGAGTGAAACCAAGCAGGACTGCAGAAAATGGCCCCGCTCTGTGGCTTCTTTGCCACACGGATTTGGTGTCTCATTGACTTTCATCTGTGTTTCCCTCAAGAATCTCTCGCTGAAGAAGAAGGTATCATTCTATTGTGATTTCAAATATCCATTCAAGCAGAAAAGGGACTGATATAGCATTTTTTTGTCCATAAAAGGTTTTGGTTTTGTATCTAGGGAAATATATCAACCACAAGATATTTTCTAACACACACACACACACACACACATATATATATATATGACCCAATTCACAGCTTACACCCATATTTCCATTCTTGATAGCTCTGCAATCTGGTGCTATATATATTTTTTCTAATAAAGCTCCTTTGAATAACAATGTTGTGGCATGATCTTCAACTCTGGACTTAAGAAGTGTTGCATGGGCCACTGTTTTTAAATGACAATGTGTTCATGAAATTCAATGTGAGATAAGCCATACCTTCCTGCTCATGGGCAATATAATTCAGTTCTGATTTGATGGAACTGTGGGTAGTAATTTCTCTTTTACATGTCTGCATAGCTGCATTTGGGTTTAGCCCATAGTTGTGTGATCATAAAATAGTTTGGATTCTAGAAAGGCAACTGATCTTGTAGACCAGGCAATAGACTTTAAGCATCCAGCATAACTTCAATCACTTTGCCTACTGGAAGCTTACATGCAACAGTACACACTGAAAAGGCCTCTTGCAGTGCATAGGTCCAAGGAATTTTGGTCATATTGTAGATCTTTATTTGAGTCTTTAGCCTCTCTATCAGCGGGCCAATGGCAGAAACCAGAGTGTACATCTTTTCATTTGTTCCATCTAAGAGAAATCTCTGCAAAAGTGAGTGTGCATTGCTAAAAATTGGTAGTTAGGAATTATGCACACTGCTATAGATTTAAATAGCACAGCTATCCATTTTCGACTTGGTCCATGGCCATTCAATTGCACTAGAGAAGGACCACTAGCTAAGAAATTCACTATACATGCCAGACACATGGAGAAGCAGGCAGGGGTTCCTCTGACAAGTTATGGTGGTGGACTTTAGGAGAAACCCTCCCATACTACCACCTCTTACAATACTAGACAACACAGTATCAACAGTAGAGACCTTCAAATTTCTAGGTTCTACCATATCTCACAACCTAAAATGGACACCCAACATCAAAAACGTCAACAAAAAAGCACAACAAAGAATGTTCTTTTTGCGTCAACTCAGAAAGCTCAAACTGCCCAAGGAGCTGCTGATACAGTTCTACAGATGAATTATTGAGTCTGTCATCTGCACCTCTATAACTGTCTGGTTTGGTTCTGCAACCCAACAAGATAGACACAGATTTCAGAGGATAAATAGAACTGCAGAAAAGAACAGTTACTACCAACCTGCCTTCCATTGAGGACCTGTATACTGCACGAGTCAAAAAGTGGGCTGTGAAAATATTTACAGACCCCTCACATCCTGGACATAAACTGTTTCAACTCCTACCCTCAAAATGACGCTATAGAGCACTGCACACCAGAACAACTAGACACAAGAACAGTTTTTTCTGAACACCATCACTCTGCTAAACAAATAATTCCCTCAACACTGTCCAACTAGTTACTAAGTCTGCATCACTATTAATCTTCTCATCGTTCCTATCACCCATCTTCTCCCACTTATGATTGTATGACTGTAACCTTGTTGCTGGTATCCTTAAGATTTATATTGACTGTTTCCCTATGACTATCATAAGTGTTGTACCTTATGATTCTTGACGAATGTATCTTTTCTTTTATGTACACCGAGAGCATATGCACCAAGACAAAATCCTTGTGTGTCCAATCACACTTGGCCAATAAAGAATTCTATTCTATTCTATTAATGAATCCAGAGTGCTAACTATAGACTTCCCAGCAATGCATGTGTATAATTTATTTGTGTTTCAATTTCTCCAGCAGTTGTATTCTTTTTGAAAAATCCTTCCTAGGAATAGGGAAAGGGTAGTAGTAAAATGGAGTAAGGGAAAATATTGTACCACATTTCCTGCCTCTTGTCTAGTGGGCTATCTTAGTCACATATTTAAATACAAGACATGGAGTTAGATCTCTAGAGTTTATACTATGGATTAAAATACATCATTTGGTTCGTAGTACAGGCCACAGGGATCGGACTGCATGCCTTATTTTCAAGAATGAATTATTATTTAAGGCAGATATGTCTTCTGGCCCTTGGATTGAGAGTTCACTAACAATCATCCTTCTGGTTACTCATCTTTCATTCCCTGTTATTTGGATAGGAATATTAAAAAAAGATTATCATATTCACCTTATTATAAATGCTAATTAAAAATTTCTTTAGGACAGAAATCAAGAATATACATTTCTCTGGCTTGCTGGTCATCTCAATCTTGATCTCATTTTATGTTGCAATGTGCTAATATGCAATAGATGTTATTATGATGGAGAATCTTAAATTTAATTGAGTTGCTGTGTGCCAAAAGGTTATCCACAGGTTGATGGATGGCTGTACAGAAGGTTGCATGTATCCTACAATATTTAAAGTTGGAATGGGGAAAAAATGGAAAGGGGAAAGAGCAATGGAGAATGTGGTGCCTTGTGTTGTTTATATTTTATTTGATTTTTTAAAAAGAAGCCATAACAAAGCCAATATGATAAATTAGCGGTTAAATAGTTTATTCTATTCAAACTCATCCTTCCCTGCAGAGAAGCAAAGCCAGAGCAAATAAAAGTGTGGCTTTGGTTTCCATAAGGAATATGAAATACCTACATTGCTCAGAAGGAATAGTATACCAACAGGGTCTATGACAATTCGCTACGGCCAACTCACCATGGATAACTTGTTGCAGAAAAACTCACCATGGCCATCTTGCTGCAGGACAATTTACTGTGGGCCAAAAGTGACACTAATATCAAATAAATGGTGGAATAGAATAATTAAAGAGAGGATGCAAAAGGAGGAAGAGAATAAAATGGCAAAAATTAAAATATTGTTTATGTATTTTAAATAATTAAGTAGAATTGTTACATTGTCCCTCAGCGAGTTGTCCTGTGGTGAGTTGGCCATGGCGAGTTGTCCCGTAATGAGTTGGCTGTGACAAGCTGTGGTGACTTGGTGACTTGGCTGTGGTGACTTGGTCATGATGAGTTGGCCACAGCAAGTTGTCCCATTTCCATACCAATAAGCAACTGACAGATTGGAGGGGTACTGAATCTGTATCTCTTGATATCAGTTCAGAGGTGTCTTCAATAAAGATTAAAGCAAGAGAACAAATCTTGTGTGAGGAAAGATTTCTTTAAGGAGATCATTATTATGCACCGAATTTATTAGACTGATTGATTAAGAAAGCATATCAGAATGGTCAGCCATCCTAATCTTTAGCCTCTTGTGATGGCGCAGTGGTTAGAATGCAGATGGCGCAGAATGCAAAATGCAGTATTGCCTGCTAATTCTGCTTGTTGCCAGGAGTTCGATCCTGATGAACTCAAGATTGACTCAGCCTTCCATCCTTCCGAGGTCAGTAAAATGAGATTGTTGGGGCCAATATGCTGACTCTGTAAATTGCTTAGAAGGGCTGTAAAGCACTGTAAAGTGGTATATAAGTCTAAGTGCTAAGTGCTGTTTTTCTAGGAGCTCAATCATTGCTTTCTTGTTCTACCCATCTGATGCACACTTCAACAACTATTATGTTCAGACATTTTGGATCACATCATCCCTGAGAAATAAAAACTGGCTATTCTCTATCTCCCGGTATGTTCCTAGGCATCCATTACAACCACAATGAAGAAAACCTGACCAAAAAATGTGAGTTATGATCTCATTATGGATGCTTTGTCATTCCTCCCTTTTGTCCCTTTCCATGGACATCTGGGTGCAACCATATTTCTTTCTAGTATTATCACCAAAATCCCTTAAGGGTTCAGGTTGTTGAACCTTATCTTTAAATAAACCTGGCTCTGTGAGGGCCACTTTGTTTTAAGACCATTAAGTCCACTTTGACAGTGTGTGGGCAGCAGCCACAAAAGCCAATACAATCCTAAATTGCATCAACAGAGGGATAGAATTAAGATCATATGAAGTACTACTACTTTGGAAAGAGTACAGAGAAGAGCAACAAAAATGATTAGGGGGCTAGAAGCTAAAACATATGAAGAAAAATTGTAGGAACTGGGTATATCTAGTCAAGTGAAAAGAAGGACCGGGGGTGACATGATAGCAGTCTTCCAATACTTGAAGGGCTGCCACAAGGAAGAGGGGACCAACTTATTTATGAAAGCACTTGGAGGCAGGACAAGAAGCAATGGATGGAAACTAACCAAGGAGAGAAGCAACCTAGAACTAAGGAGAAAATTCCTAACAGTGAGAACAATTAACCAGTGTAACAAATTGCCTTCAGAAGTTGTGAAAGTTTTTAAGAAGAGACCGGACACTTAATTTCAAATGAAACAAACAAAATGTTAAAAAATTATGATATTTATGTAATTACTTACAAAGCACATCTAAAGTATATTAAAGTAACCAAAATATCTTTACAATTCCCAAGGTGTCTATGGAGATTCTCAGTCATCCAGGTCATGGTTGTCCCAAAGATGCTTTTTTAAGGGGCAACTGGACTTTTTGGTTTTTCTTTGAAGACATTTCGCTTCTCATCCAAGAAGCTTCTTCAGCTCCCCAAGGCATGTCACAACTTTTGAGCACCCCTAATGTTTGGAAATTGAAAATTTTGACCCACCTTACTGGACAGCCATTTATCAGAAATAGTATAGGTCTCCTACGAGAACGGGGTTGGACTAGATCAGGGGTCACCAACCTTTTGGACCTCAGGGACCACTAAATTCATAACTTTCAGTGCCACGGACCACTAATATGAATTAGTGACGAGATGGGGTCCTTCAGGCACTTAGTGCGGCTGCCTGTTAGCAAAGAGAAGCGCCCGGGGTCAACCCTAGTTTTGCTGTCCATTGTAGCTAGGAATCTCAAATACGACCAAGAATGAATGTTTGTCTTGTAGCCCGGGTGCTAGATGCGCTCCCCCCCCTCTGCAAACTCTGTCTCTCAAGGAGCCCGGCTGAAGTTTTGTGCACCACTCACTGAAGCACCTGGATTCCCAAGTGGAAGGGAGGGGCTGGAGCTACTAAACAGGCAGCCAAGCTAAATGCCTGAAGGACCCCATCCCATCAGCGAGTGGGATTAATTGCTTTGGCAGGCCGTATCCAGCCCAAGGGCCATAGTTTGAGGATCCCTGACTTAGTGCAATATAAAAAAATGCAAAAATGCAAAGTTTTTTCTGCGGACCACCAAAATTTTCTCATGGACCACCAGTGGTCCACAGACTACCAGTTGGTGACCGCTGGACTAGATGACCTCCAAAGTCCCTTCCAACTCTTGTTACCATATTACTATTTAGATGTTGCAACTAATGTACATGTTATTCAGACTCCTTTCTTAAAATGGGTGTCCTTGGGGAGAGTCAACATTTGGGGGGAGGTGGCCTTGCAGTCAAATCCCTGGCCCTTTTGTATGTACATGTGATGTTGATGCACGTACAAAATGATTAGGGCTTTGATCATGATGCTGTGCTTGCCATCCTGCATGTTTTGATTGTTATGAGACGCTGTTTCTTCCTACAGTCGCAGTGATTGGCCGTATTTCATTCCTGACACATTCTCAAATTACTATTATTTGTAGTAGCAGTAATAATATTTACTGCCTTTATGTTCTACCTTTTTCCCCCTGAAAAGTCAAAGCAGTATATAGGAGCCTTGCCCTAATTCTATCAAGGCAGAGAGGTTACCGTAATTCTTGCAATTAGCTTTGTGATTCAGCAGAGATTGTAACTGGATCTCTCTGAGCCGATCCAAGCTCTTAACTGCTACTATGGCACCTGTGTAATTCAACACCTTCACTATTAAGGTTCAATAAACTATTCTGGGTAGCTCAAATGTGGAAGCTGATTAAGATTTATAACCAAATAAGACTCCCACCCCATTCAAACATTAAAGCTTAAAAAATAGGGCTTTATACCTCAGGATAAAGTGTATCTATCTGGTGGAAGAGTTCATGTATTAGTATTAAAAATGTGTCTCTATTTAAAGTGCCAGTGCCTGCTTTGAATTTTTGGACTGCAACATGGGCTAAGCACCCCTGTGTCCTAAGCATTCCAGAGAAGGACTTACTTGTTCATCTGGCTTTCTAGCTGTAGGAAAAGATACGATGCTTTAAACATTCCTTTTGATTCTATATGGAAAGAAACAATGAAAGTGGCGGGAGGGAACCTCATAAATAACCCTGTGCAAATTTAGCATCCATCATGGAACAGTTGGACAATATGAGGAGCAACAGAAAAGGGAAAAAAGTAATCCAACATGGCAACACTATTATGGAAGGTTTTGGTTTTACCCCTCTTTGGTTTTTCATTATGTTAGACCGATTATGGAAAGTCCTCTATAGATTATACATGTTCCTTGCCTGAACATTCTGCCATTTTGCCACTCACGATTCCTTTTCCTTATTAAATAGAACTGTGAGTTCAGTGCCTCCAGATCATTTAATGGATGAGAAAAGAACTGTCCCTGGAATATGAACGATGGACATCATTGCCTGGAATTGTTATTGAGTATGAAAGATACTTCCCAGAGTTTATTTTATTTTTTAAAGCAAAGCTAGGGCCCTATGTGCTTCCAGTTATACTTCCATTAAGGAGACTGAGGGATGATTTACCTTCCCATCAGCCTTTTAAAGTGTAATGTTATCAGTAGAGAATTAAGGTCCTGTTTAAGCCTTTCTCGAAGTGTGACTTCAAAGTGGATTGTGCTTTTAGTCTGGGTGTGTACATACACTTTTAAAAGGATCAATAATGGCTCTACCAAAAATATGGAGTTTTGTTTCTCTTGGCTTCCATGAGGTAGCTCTCTAAGTTTTGTTTTGCCCAACATTTCTAATATCATACCCTCGGATTTGGGCTTTTATGCAATTTGAAGTCCCTTCTCATAAGAATTCCCTCCTGAAATGTATAGGCAGTTTATTTAATGCATTAATTCATGTGCCTTCCAATTCCAGGAATAATGAAAATAGCATATGTTGGTTTGTGTCCTGCAGCTACAGCCTGGCCCAGGGGATCCTGGGCTGCATTATGTTGAGGAAAACAAATGTGAATAAAAACTCAGACAATAAAGCTAGGGGCTAAGCTTCATCCAAGGTCACAAATTATTTATGAACATTTTATATTAGAATGGAGAAGTTGTTTTTCCTGTCAGGAGCGACAATGGCGCTATGACACCTGTTCCAGCTAGATGGCACTGTGGTATATCAAATAATCCAAGCATTGCCTTTAGAAGTGACTTGCTTTGCTAAGTGTTCCATACTGCTCAGCATTTTATTTTCTCTTTGGAAAAAGAAACAAAAAGACGCCGAGGCCCATGTTTTTAAAGTTCTGCCTCTGGATGGTACTAGGTTTTGGTCGGCCATGTTGTAAATGTTCCAGCAGCCAGATTTCACTCCACATCTTAATTAGGTAGCCAAAAAGAAATGGGTAAAAGAAATCAGGGGCACCTTCAATTGGGTTATGTATGCCCCTGTTTTGCTATAAGGCAGAGGAAACAAAGGGGATTTTCACTACATGGAGGGTCGAATAGGCAATGTGGTAGTTGGTGTGCTCCAATACTTCACCTGTTTCCATTTCCCATGGTATATTGCCTGCTCCGATGTCTATAAATTTAATCTCTGTTGGAAATGCAAATTCTCATCTCAGCAAAATGGGTATGTGGCCATGAAGATTTTAATTGTAAATTTATTAATTAATATATGGCCTGGCTTTCTGCAGTAGTGTCTGAGAGAATCAGCTACATTGAAGAAAATAATACAAATTAAAAATCTTTTAACCTAGCCAAATCATTGAGAATGTATATGAAACAGTTTTCATTGAAACATTACAGCATGAACTGTAATGGGATTCTCTTTCCTTATACAATAATCATTAGTTGAGAGAGTCCGAATCTGATCACAAACTGACTTCTTTCACAACAAACTGGACACAGATGCCATTTTCCTTAACAGTATTAAAGTAATACCGTTGCTAGTTAACATTGATTGTTTAATGTGTCTATATCCTGTTTTTTAATTTTAAGGGCAAAAAACAACATGCAGGATTCTCCAATTGTTTCTACGGTATCCTCGACACCAGCTCTGTGAATAGATAACTCTGAAAAAGAATAACAGTTTTATGATCATGGTTCTCTATGGGCCTCTAAATGTGTGTAAATGTTTGAAAACAGGAAAGTTTTAGCCAAAGCAACATTCCACTACCTAAGAAACAACACAAGATAATGGCTGCCTGTCTTTCATGCATCTAGCAGAGCTTTGTGCAGGCAGGAAAATCAACATCCAACATAGGCAGGAATAGTTTCGGAAAAAATAAAAGATCGCCAGGACACTCCAAAGAGCTGGATAGCCAAGAGTAAAATTTAAAAAAACAAACAAACAAGTTATACTTTTTTTAAAAAAATATACTTTATTAGTTTTATAGTTACAAAAAAGCATCAAATCTCTACTAAAATCAGAAGTGCAGTGTTTGTACATATTTACAAAATATACATCAGGTATACTTCAAACTTAAATTGCAAGAAATAAGCATACCCTGAAATCATGATTTTATCCTGTTGTTTAACCATTCGTACCACTTTTCCCATACTACATGGTGTTTTGATTTCTCATCGTTATTTAGCTCATTCGTTAATTTTGACATTTCTGCGCACTCTAAAATTTTATTTATTAATATTTCCTCTGGTGGTATGGTTTTATCTTTCCAAAATTTCGCATAGACTAATCTGGCCGCTGTTGTTATATGAATTATGAGTTGAATTTTATCTTTGGTAAACCCATCCCTGATTATTCCCAAAAGAAATATTTCAGGGGATAAATCTAATTCCTCTTCAATTATTTCCCGCAACCAATTTCAAATTCTAGACCAAAACCTTTTTGTCTTTGGGCAGGTCCACCACATATGATAGAAGGTGCGACATCCTTACCACACTTCCAACAAGTTGCTGAAGCATTAGGGAACATTTTTGCTAATCTGGCTGGCGCTAGGTGCCACCTGTGGAGCATCTTATAATGATTTTCCCTGTATGTTGCTGCTTTAGTCATTTTATAATTTCTGTTCCAGGCCTCTTCCCAATCGTTAAAATTTAAACTATATCCAATGTTTTTTTTCCAGATATTTAACTGGTTTCTGGCTATATCCTCTGCCCTGTCCTCATCTAATAGAAGGTTGTATATTTTCTTTTCCACCCCCAACATAGTTTTGTCTAAATTTCTATACTTTGCTTCTATGCCATATTGATCCCTATCCTTCTGGTACCTTGAATTTATCTATAAATAATTCCACCAGTCGAGGTTAAAGCCTTGGTCTCTTAGTGTGTCCAGGGATTTAAGATTCCCGTTTTCATCTGATATATCCTTGTATGTGCCTAATTTTAAAATATCTCTTCTATTTGGAGAGGTCAGGGCCTCCATAATAGAAAGCCAATTTGGTACTTTAACGTAGAACCGCTGCCTAATTTCCTCCCACGTTTGTATAAGAGTCTCCCTTACTTTATGTTTGTGGAAATAGGATTTTTTCTTATTTCTTGGGTCCCACAAATGGGCGTGCCATCCTCCTTGTAAATCGTGACCTTCTAAGGTCAGGATTCTCCTATTTTGCAATGTGACCCACTCCTTAATCCAAACTAATTTAGCTGCCTTTTGGTATGCTTCCCAATCAGGGAGTCCAAAGCCGCCCATATTTCTTTTCCCTTGCAATATCTTATATGAGACCCTCACCTTCTTTCCCTCCCATAGAAAATTCCTAACACTTTTATTCAAATCTAAAAAGAATTTTTTATCTAGACTCACCGGTATACTTTGGTATAAAAATATAATTTTGGGGAGGATATTCATCTTGATTGCTGCTATTTTACCTGTAAAAGACAATTTTAGCTTTTTCCATCTATCTAAATCCTGGTGTATTTTTTGTAATAGTGGGGTATAATTATCTTCTTTTAATGATGAATACTTCGAAGTTATCCATATTCCTAAGTATTTTGCTTTCTTCACTACCTGGAGACCTAAAGATTCTTCCAACTCTTTCTTATATGCTTCTGTTACGTTTTTCACTATTATTTTGGTTTTTGTTTTATTAAGTTTAAAGCCGGCAACTTCTCCATACTTCTGTATTTCCTGCAGTAATTTTGGGCCAGTTTCTAATGGGTCTTCTGTTATTAAAGCCACATCATCTGCAAAGGCTTGCGTTTTGAAAGTTTCTTTCCTAATCTTTAGTCCTTTGATTTCTTTATTAGATCTAATCTTCCTAAGAAGCACTTCTAATGCCAAAATGAAAAGTAAAGCGGATAGGGGGCATCCCTGCCTTACTCCCTTTCGAATCTGGAATGTTCGAGTCTTATCCTCATTTATTAGTATACTCGCCCTCTGTTTGTGATAAATATTCTCAATCATTTTCCTAAAATTTGCCCCAAATCCCATTAAATTAATTTGATTGACCATAAAGCTCCAATTCAGGTTATCGAATGCCTTTTGGGTGTCCACAAACACTAGCGCCAACTGCTTTTCAGGATGTTGCTCATAATACTCTATAACGTTTATTACTGTTCTCAAATTGTCCCTGATTTGTCTCCCTGGAAGGAATCCATTCTGGTCTTTGTGGATCCAAAAGTTTAAATTTTTTTTTACCCTCTCCGCTATTATACTCATAAACAATTTATAATCTGAATTTAGTAAGGAGATGGGTCTATAATTTGCAATTTGTTTCGGATCAGCACCTTCTTTCAATATGAGTGTGAGATACGCTTCCCTCCATGTGTCCGGGATTCTTGTACCAACCAAGACCTCATTAAAGATTTCTAATAATTCTAATTGCAATGCTTCATCAATTTTTATATAAATTTCCCCTGGGAGTCCGTCTGGACCTGGGGTTTTATTCTTTTTAATTTTGGTAAGAGCAGTTTTGAGTTCCTCTATTGTAATTTTGTTATTCAACATTTCCCTCTCTTCTTCTGTTATGTGAGGGAGACTAGCTTCCATCAGATATTGTTCCACCTTATCTGGCTCAATCTCTTCATCTTTGTATAGAGCTTTGTAGAATTCTCTTGTTCTTTCTAATTTATCCTCTTCCTTCGTCAGGAGGTTACCCTTAGAATCTTCTAATGCAAGAATTTGACTTTTTTCATTTTCTTTTTTTAATTTATATGCAAGCCACCTTCTGGACTTATTAGCTTTCTCAAAGTAGTAATGCTTTGTTCTTTTTATTTTTTGCACTATCTCCTCCTGATCCAAAATATTCAGCCTATGTCTCGCCATCATCCACTTTTGTTTAGCCAGCTCGTCTCCTGGGTTTTGCTGTAGTTTATTTTCCGCTTCTTCTAACCTTTTGGTGTGGGCCTCCCTAGCCTTCCTTTTTTCTTTATTTTTAAACGCCATATACGATATAGATACTCCTCTCACATAAGCCTTCATAGTATCCCAAACAATTTCTCTAGCCGTACCTTGATTTCCATTTTCTGTAAAAAAACGCTTTACTTCTTCATTCAGTTTAAATATAAACTCTTTTTCATTCAGTAGGTTTGTCTTTAATCTCCATCTCTGTTGTTTTCTCTTATTCATATAATGCCAATTTATTTCGAGGAGCTTGTGATCTGCCCAGGTGTTTGTGCTCATATCGACCTTCTTAATTTCCAATCCTAATTTCCAGGAATTCTGCGGGTTCGAGTAAAAATTATATTGTCTATCAGAAGGATGCAATGTTTGTCACATGTCAATTAGGTTTAATTCATCCACCAAATCAAAGAAACTTTTTGGCAAAGGTGTCCTTTTATTTTTTTTAAATTTTTCCACTTTTATAATCTCTGTCTGGGTCTACAATACCGTTAAAGTCGCCTAACATACATATTTCATTATGCGCCCATTTTCCTAACTGTTCATGTAGTTTTCGGTAGAATTGTCCCTGTTTTTTATTCGGAGCATATACCCCCACCAACATCATTTTACACTTACCACTCTAAAAAGTTATACTTTTTTATATCCTTAAATACGACTTACCAAAAATTAGGCTTCTCAAAATTCTATTAATTTTAAAGGAAGCAATTTTAACTGCTCTATTGAAATTAATTATAGTTAACAGTTCCTAGATGTGGAGGAAGCATACAAAGAGAGTGCTTGGTATGTGGATCTTTGGGTCATTTTCACTATTAAATGGGTCAGTCTTTCCAGAGATCTTTTGTGATTTCATTGAGCTGATTCTATTTATATAAGATTGTATATTGGCTCGTTTTTTTTTTTAAAAAAGAAACTTCATTTTAGTAAATATTTATTGATTTTTTTTTCCTGTGGGTGTTTCATTTATTTGTTTACCGAGGATGTTTTAATTATATATTGATTATGCTGTGCACTTTTCAGGGAAATTACAGATCACCGAGATATAGAAATAGGAATGAATGAGGGGTCCTTGGTACTCTCTGAGCTTGCTTGTTTTCTTGCAGACGTTTCATTACCCTAACTGGGTAACATCATCAGTGCTAGTAAGGAATGCTGTCTGCTGTCAGTTTATATTCTGGTGGCTTGCCTATCAGTGTTGGTGGAGGTGGTTTTAGGGATTCTTTGCTTGGGCTGTTTGCTGTTGGCTTCTTTGGCAGTTTCTTGATTGGGGTATTGTTTACTTAATTGTTGGTCTGATGTTAACCTTGGAATTAATCTATGCTGATCTGGGTGCTGGTTGCTGGTGGAGAGGTTGCTGGAGTCTTTTTCTCTTTTGGGTTGGTTGATTGTCTCTTTCGCATAGTCTATAGCAGTGGTGAAATCCAATTTCTTTTACTACCAGTTCTAGTGGTGGGTGTGGCTTGGTGGGCATGGCTTGGTGGGATACTGGAAAATCTCCATTCCCACCTCACTCCAGTGGAAGGATACTGCAAAATCCCCATTCCCTCCCCACTCTGAGGCCAGCCAGAGGTGGTATTTGCCCATTCTCCGAACTACTCAAAATGTCCGCTACCGGTTCTCCGAACTGTTCAAAATTTCCGCTACCAGTTCTCCAGAACCTGTCAGAACCTGCTGGATTTCATCCTTGGTCTATAGTTGTTGTTAATGTCTATGTGTCTATTGATGGCTGATTTGTCAAAATGCCATGCTTCTAGAAATTCTCTGGAGTTTTTGGACTTGGTTTGGTCTAGGATGGTCACATTTTCCCAATTGAAACTCTGATGAAACCTCTCTCAACTGTAGTGAAACTATGGTGAAACGATAGTTGTGAAATTAAAGAACTTTCATCATGTCTTGTGACTGCTAGTTGGTGTTCATGGATGCGTTTTGCCAGTCTTTTGCTTCTTTGTCCTACATAGTGGTTGTTGCAGTCCTTACATTGTATGTTGTAGATGACATCTGTTTTTTCTTTTGGGGCTGTTGGGTCTTTTGGTTTGCTTAGGATGTTTCAAAGGGCTTTAGTTGGCTTGTGTGCGATGTTGATTCCATGTGGTTGTAGTAGTCTGTTGGTGGTTTCTGAGATATTTTTGATGTATGGCAATGTAATTCTTTCTAGGGTTTGTGTTGGTTGTGCTGTATTGGGTTGAGTAGTCAGGGACTTTTTGATAAAGTTGCATGGATATCCATATTGTTGGAATATGCAACAACCCAACGTCCCACAACAGAAGCTGTAATAAGGACTTTATTTAGAGGAGCCCAAACACACTGTGGCAACCCGGAACAGCAGAAAAGGGAAATAAAGCATCTATACAATATATTCCAACAAAATGGATATCCATGCAACTTTATAAAAAATCCCCTGATCACTCAACCTAATATAGCACAACCAACACAAATCTACAACATACAATGTAAGGACTGCAACAACCACTGTTCAGGACAAAGAGGCAGTAGATTGGCAAAACACTTCCACAAACACCAACAGAACACATGATGAAAATTCACTCAGCCCCAAAAGGAACAAAAAGACCCAACCACCTCTCTCCACCAGCAATCAGCACCCAGATCAGCACAGATTAATTCCAAGGTTAACATCAGACCAACAATCAAGTAAACAATACCCCAATCAAGAAACTGCCAAAGAAGCCAACAGCAAACAGCCTGCTTTAATATTAGTATATATCAGCTGGGAAATCCAATTTTTTTTACTACCGGTTCTGTGGGCATGGCTTGGTGGGCGGGGCAGGGGAAGGATACTGCAAAATCCCCATTCTGTCCCCATTCCAGGGGAAGAATATTGCAAAATCTCCATTTCCACCCCACTCTGGGGCCAGCCAGAGGTGGTATTTGCTGGTTCTCCAAACTACTCAAAATTTCCGCTACCAGTTCTCCAGAACCTGTCAGAACTGCTGGATTTCACCCCTGGTATATATACTGGACAGGTTCTGCTGCAGTCAAGAAATGAAAGAGATTGTGGCAATAATTGAGGGTATTTATTTGATATGAAGACAATTCTGAATTTAAGGTTCTCCTCTCCCTCAAAAAGAACATTAGATGGAAAAATGGTCAATTTTTTTTTTTTTTTTGCTATGGTCTCAGCTATTGTAAGACATTCTTTCTGTTTTAGAAATAAATTGTTTCAGAGAAAAAGGTAGTGTTGAACAACCTGCATTAGTACATTTAAAGATACACACACACACACACACACACACACACACACACAACTTTAAATGTGTGAAAAATAGCCACTGTAAACTGGATAGGGTGTATAGCTTCATCACTGAAGTTGGAGTACAGATTTTATTGTTAATATAACATGTTCATAAAAGTGTCAACCTTGAGCTGGTCAAAATCGAACTCCTAACAGTGAGAAGTGATTTAGCCTGCAATACAGCATTCTAACCACTGCGCCACCACAGCTCTTGCATGTCTGCAATGCTTTATGAACAGTAATCCAGTCAAAGGACAACAAGAGCCCATGATTAGAATGCAGTACTGCAAGCTACTACTACTGACTGCTGGCTGCAGCTCAATTCTCACCGGCTCAAGGTTGACTCAGCCTTCCATCCTTCCAAGGTCCGTAAAATGAGGACCCAGATTGTTGAGGGCAATATGCTGACTCTGTAACCGCTTAGAAAGAACTGTAAAGCACTGTGAAGCGGTATATAAGTCTAAGTGCTATTGTTATATATAGATAATGAAGTAGTAAAATTACTAGGATTTGACCTATATCCCCACTCAGAGAGTTTATTGAATGCCTTTGAGTCAGCTTGTCCCTCTAAAACCAACCTCCCCACAAGATAATTGCTGTAGGGATAAAATTAGGAGAGACCTCCATCTATATTGGGCATGCTTTGCCTCTAATGAATGCTAGTTTCTCCTCCCTTTCCATCCCTTTCCATCCCTATTTCTTCCTTTATGTCTTCCATGTCTATATATGGTACCAATTGAAGAGAATACAAGCAACTCAGGGTTGAATTGTTGAATACTCGGTGGTCTATGACCGTGATGGCGAACCTATGGCACGCGTGCCACAGGTGGCATGCAGAGCCATCTCTGAGGGCATGCGAGCTGATGCCCAGGTCAGCTCCACCATGCATGCCCGCCGCTTCCCAGTGGCCAGCTTATTTTCGGGTCTCTGCTGGAAGGTATGTGTGCATGTGTGGTGGGTGGGGGGTTACACGTGCATGCATGGGAGAAGGATGGGGGTCACAGTGCCCCCCGTGCCCCATTTTGGGTCCCAGGAGGCTTCAGGGAGGCCTGCTAGCACCAAAGCGAGGTGTGGGGGGTGCGGCACCCCCTTGTTTTGGTGCTAGCAGGCCTCCCTAAAGCCTCCTGGGGCCCAAAATGGGGTGTGAGAGGGTGCGGCATACACCCCCCCCATTTTTGGTCCCAGGAGGCTTCAGGGAGGCCTCCTAGCACCAAAATGGGGGTCACACGCACATGTGCGGGGGCATGGGCAGTGTAGGGGGGACACACATGCATGCACAGGGGGTGGGGGAGCATGGGGGGTCACATGCACAGGGGGCGGGGCTGCGGGGCATTGCATTATGGGTGTTGGCACATGCGCGTGTGCTATTGCGCGTGCGTGCATGCTTTTGGCACATGAGGAAAAAAAGGTTTGCTATCACTGGTCTATGATCTTGGTTGTTTGCTGGCAGATGTTTCATTACCAAGACTAGGTAACATCTTCAGTACTTAAAGAGAATGTGGTTTGCTCTCTGTTTCTAACTGGAAGTTTGGCTTATCAGTGGATATTGATGAGTGGTTCGAATATTCACTCCCACCATGATATAGCCAGGCATTTTTGTAAGCTTTTGTTCATATGTTTTGTTTTTGGTCGGGCTTGCGCATTTTATGTCCATATGTATCCAATTGCATGGACATGAAAATATGTCCTGGAACCAATCTAAAAATGCCTTAACTGAAGTGTGTCACCTGCATAGCAGACAAATGCACCACAGGTAGTCCTTCACTTACGACCACAATTGAGCTCCAGATTTCTGTTGCTAAGCGAGACAGTTAAGTGAATTTAAGACCTTTCTTGCCATAGTTGTTAAGTTAGTAACCCAATCGTTGAATGACTCTGGCTTCCCCATTGACTTTGCTTTTCAGAAGGTCGTAAAAGTTGATCGCATGACCCTGGGATACTGCAACCGTCATAAATATAAGTCAGTTGACAAGCATCCAGATTTTGATCAGGTGACCATGGGATGCTGCAATGGTCGTAAGTGTGGGAAAAAATACTTTTTTCAGTGCTGTTGTAACTTCGAACAGTTACTAAACGAACTGCTGTAAGTTGAGGACTATCTATATTGCTCTTGCTATTTGTGTAAATGGTTATTTCTGATACACTGTTTTTCAGAGGAATGGCTGTACATTTTTCTTATCCTTTATTATGCAGTTATCCAAAACATAAAATTTATATTCTCTTCCAGGTTGACCACTAACATGTTCAAATAGTAGTCAATTCTGGAACCATTATTTCAATATGCAGATTTCCCTCAGAAAGGCTTTTATTCTGCATATACAAAGACATAGCTAAATTTCCAAAAGTGACATAAGTGAATATTATATATCTATCACCTTAAATAATACAGTATGTCCCCTGAATTAATTAGCCTTCTAAAAAGAGCAGGTAAGGGACGCAGTGGCTCAGTGGCTAAGACGCTGAGCTTGTCGATCGAAAGGTCAGCAGTTCAGCTTTTCGAATCCCTAGTGCCACGTAACAGGGTGAGCTCCCATTACTTGCCCCAGCTTCTACCAACCTAGCAGTTCGAAAGCACGTAAAAAAATGCAAGTAGAAAAAATAGGGAGCACCTTTGGTGGGAAGGTAACAGCGTTCTGTGTGCCTTTGGCGTTTAGTCATGCCGGCCACATGACCATGGAGATGTCTTTGGAAAGTGGTGGTTCTTCGGCTTAGAAACGGCGATGAGCACCGCCCCCTAGAGTCGGGAATGACTAGCACATATGTGCGAGGGGAACCTTTACCTTAAGAACAGGTATTCCAAATTGTAATATATTCATTAAATAAATAACTGGAAACAATTTTATGGATTAATTAATAAAAATGGCTAAATAATGGTTTGAGTGACAGAATAAGGGAATGGGCAAGGGAATTGGTTATAAAGATGAAAATCTGGGGACCAAATACACTTTTATCACAAATACTTCATCTTTGGAGCTATTTAAGTGGTGGAGATATGTAGATGAGTTTGTTATCACTTGAAGAGGTAGTTAAAGGTCATTTCTTTTTTAAAAATACAAGGATTGCTTAAGATCCTTCTATTTTGAGATGCATGTAAATGAGATATTAATATTTTAGAGCAGATATTAATATTTTAGAGCAGGTACATAGTAAAGGACATTCTTCACCAATAGAAGTTTATGGAAACATGATTGCAGTCTACAGGTAGAAATGCATATCTTTCCTATGAATAGATCTCACCATAAATATAAGAGACACAACTGCCAGATGGCCAGTTTTGAAGGATGAGGAGAAACTATTCATCTCTATATTTATTTAGGCAAAAGGATGTCTTGTTGCTAAACAAAAGGGATTTTACCCAAGCCTTTTACAAGATGGAGAGAGAGAGAGAGATAAAGATAGAGAGAGAGGGAGGGAGGGAGAGAGATAGATAGAAAGGGAGGGAGGGAGGGAGAAAGAAAGAGAGAGAAGAATCTAATAAAAAAGTTGCTATAAATTTGTTATAAAATATTAGAATAATATTTCTGAATAGCAGCAATTGGTAAAAATAATTTGGAGCCCCCAAACAGTCCTCATTTCCTATTTTTAAAAGAATGAGATTTTGAAGAGTCCTTGTACATTGAGGCAGTAATTTCTGAACCTTCTATAGTCTCTGCAATTAGTATGGAGCATTTATTTTATTACTTATGTATTAAATTTGTTTGTTGCCTGTTTCAATGCAAGGAGAATGTCATATGTCAATGCTAGAGATTGTAAACATGCATATAAATGATACGGATTTTCTTATCCAATAAACCGAAAGCTCTCCAATATTTTTCAATATGAAATAGAACATATGTGGTATGATTCACATATTGAATATCCAATTTATTTGTGAGCCAATCTTCAAAGCCATTAAATACATACATACATTAGTACCGATGCACTTTTTAAAAAAAAAATCAAGATCAGTCATAACAAATCACATTTGGTTTTGGCTCCACGCTAATGTTAGCATGACGCACGAAGAAGAATCATCACTGTTCAAGAAAAAAGCATTTTGGATTTAAGAGTTTAACAGTTCCAGCAAGTCTAAACAAAGAATTATGAATATCTAAGTTGCTACAGATTTCTGGAAGTCTGGAGACTCATGAAATCAACTCATTAGAGCGAGGAGTTACATCTCATTTGTTTATATAATGAGTGATCGGTAATATTTCCTGCTGGGAATTGTGGGGAATTTGAAGATCTACTATTTTCTCTATTATTGGGGGTGGGGGGGAGTTTAATTCAAATATAATGCAATTTGGAGTTCTCAGCAATTTTAACAGGCATTTTATTCTTCACTTTCTAAAAAAGTCAGCTAGTTATACAAATTCTTCATGGTAGGAGCCTGAGTGGCGTAGGAGGCTAATGCCTCCTACTAAGGCAGCATTTAATATCCAGCTGCCTGCAATTACTGCAAGTTCAATTCTCACCAGGCTCAAGGTCGATTCAGCCTTCCATCCTTTCTAAGGTGGGTAAAATGAGGACCCAGATTATGGGGGCAATAAGCTGACTTTGTATAAATATACAAAAGTATGAAGGCTATTGCTTAGCACATTGTAAGCCACCCTGAGTCTCCGGAGAAGGGCGGCATATAAAAAAAAAATAAATAAAATAAAATAAAAAAAATGGTGGTTCAGGTCTGTCCTGGATGATCTTAGAAGGACACAGTTTGTTGAGATTTTTATCACTTTATTGAATGGTTTCATTTTATATTTTGGCTTTCAAAAACATAATTACTGTTCTATGCATTTATTTATTCCTTTCCAATTTCCCTGAGAAGATTAGCTTTGGTCCTTTTTAAAATTTTATTTAGCTATGATAGTCCTCGATTTAGAACAGTTCATTTAGTGACTGCACTAAAAAAGTGACTTATGACCATTTTTCACACAACCGTTGCAGCATTCCCATGGTCACATGATCAAAATTCATATGCTTGGCAACTGACTCATATTTATGACGGTTGCAGTGTCCTGGAGTCTTGTGATCACTTTTTGAAACTTTCTGACCAGCAAAATCAACAGGGAAGCCAGATTCACTTAACAACCATGTTACTAACTTAACAACTGCATTGATTCACTTAACAAATGTGGCACGAAAAGTTGTAAAATGGGGCAAAATTCACTTAACAAATGTCTTGCTTAGCAATACAAATTTTGGGCTCAATTGTGGTTGCAAGTCAAGGACTACCTGTATAACAAAGGGAATGTAACAAAGTGAAAAAGGAATGGCTTGAAATATTATGTTACGTTTTCATTTCTGTGTTCTGGAATTCTCAGCAACAAGATGCATAGATAAACATACATTGGCTCCTTTTACCATCATTGGTATGGAAACATATTTATATTTATGTATCTTACTCTCTGGTTGATATGCTTCTCCAATACTGCCTGAATTGGGGTAGCTTAGAAACCTCCTCCAAAAGGATGCTGAAATCCATTCTATGAGGACAATAATATCATAAAATAACCGTGCAATAAATAACATCCCAAGTAAAAAGGAACAATTACAACACCACCCTCATCTGTAGAGACTAAATGGAATAAATGGATTTTATAATTAAACTTATCTCTAGCTTGTAACAGGGCTGTAGAACAAATCTGTTCTATTCCATTGGAAACAGATCTGTGTGACCAGAGGTGGGTTTCAGCCGGTTCTGACAAGTTCTGGAGAACCGGTAGTGGAAATTTTTAGTAGTTTGGAGAACTGGTAAATATCACCTCTGACTGGCCCCACCCCCACCTATTCTCTGCCTCCCAAGTCCCAGCTGATTGGGAGGAAATGGAGATTTTGCAGTATCCGTCCCCTGGAGTGGGGTGGGAATGGAGATTTCACAGTATCCTGCCACGCCCACCAAGCCGTGCCATGTCCAACAAGCCACACCCACAGAAACTGGTAGAAAAATTATTTGAAACCCACCACTGTGTGTGACTCACTGCAGGCTTCAAAGTAATCTGAAGACAAAACTAGAGACAAAAACAAAACACAAGTCCCACACCAATCTTTTTTGGTAAAAAAACAACCTTGAAGTCTGAAAGAAGAAAAGATGTTTTGGATAGTAGTGATCAAACAATAATAGCTATGTTTTTTTAAATAAAATGCTTCCATGAGATAAATTATTGGAACAAGAGGAAATTAAGGTAATCAAGAAGGGTATTAGGAAAACTAGTTGTAAATGTTTCTCAAGAAACAGCAATGGCAATAGCACTTACACTTATATACTGCTTCACAGTACTTTACAGCCCTCTCTAAGCAGTTTACAGAGTCAGCCTATTGCCCCCAACAATCTGGGTCCTCATATTACCAACCTCGGAAGGATGGAAGGCTAAAGTCAATCTTGAGCCGGCCAGGATCGAACTCCTGGCAGTGAGCAGAATCTGCCTGCAATAGATATTCAAATTAGAGAAAGACATGTACAAGGGCACAGTTTGAGGCTCCAGGGGAAGTTAAATAAGGGGGCAGAACATTATCCTATGAACGTGGACATAAAAAGAACACTTTCCTACTGATTCATCCATCAGCTTTATTTTTACAGTTATGTAAAATTGCTAAATTTAAGGAGCCATCACATCTATGGTAAATTTTCTTGACAGAAACCTATTGCCCAAACTATTTGGCATCACTGAATTAGTTTAAAGGCAATCCTCCAAGAGAGTTCTTGTAAGGGTATGTGAGAATGATCTTGGGAGGCAAGAGAGAGAGCCGCAGACTGGACAAACACCATATAAAATGTACTTTAGCCCACAAAAGGAGGGATACAATAGGAGATTTACAATAAAAATGGAGCTAGTATTCCTGGTTGTCATTCTTGTCTTGTTCTGTCCCCTCCCATGAGTGGCCTTGCAGAGGCTCAAATAGCCCGGCAGTAACAAACGCAGGCTAGAGAGACTGAAGCTGACCCTTTAATAAATAGTTCTCTTTCAAAGCGTATATCAGTCCAATAGTTACCGGGCAATGTTCCAAAGGTCTTGGCAGACAGCCAGCAGGCTAATGCAGGAATGCAGACTCTTGTCAAAAAACTCCAAACTAACAGTTGTAACTCCACTGCATCCAAAACGCCAACAAATTGTTCACCACGCCTTTCCAGCCCAGTCACACTCTTATACTTCGTAGGGTGTGGCCCTACGTCTCCTGACCACACCTCTTAGGACGTGGCAGTAGCTGTTCTCTACGATGTCTCCTATGTCTCTCTCTTGCATCCAATAGGGGCTCCCCCTTGTCGTTACCAGCCTCTGTTTCTTCCTCAATTTGGCTGGGGTCCATAGGCACGTCAGCAACTGTCAGTTCTTGCTGACTCACCAGTGAAGACGGCCCCTCTGGCACATAGCTCGTGACAGCTTCCTCCTCCTCCATATCATTCTCCAAATCAGCATGCGAAGATAAATCAGCCTCTGGGGCCGGGGTCACAACAGGACTACCTTGCAGGGTTAACATTGGTACATTAAAACTGCAGGACTGCCCAACACCCCGTGAACCTGAAAATTCATTCTGAGCAAATATGTATAAGACAGTGATGCCGAGATGTTCAAACTAAATAAATAATCAATATTGTCACTGAAAATAGAAAATACAAATAGGGAAAATAGTAGCATATATATTAACAGATAATAGAATTGATTATAATTAAAAATACGCTAAATTTAGTAGGTGGAAGTTTAGGATTAGATAATCTAATTATATTATTAATATTAACAGTGTGTTAAAGTATATTATGAACTTGAACTTTTAAGGATTAGAAATTGTGGGGATTTTGAGATATACTAACATAATCATCCCAGGATTGATTAAATTTTGTTAATATTTGGCTTTATTAGTAGTCCTAGACATTTGGGATATTGAAATTATGGTGGAATAATGAGTCATTTTTAAAATATTAAATATTAGTAACTTAGTAGGGGATAACAAATACATGGCACAAAGAAACGTTGTTTATGTTTAAATGAATTAATGGAAAAAATGTTAAAGAATTATAAAGACAGAATGGTACCTTTGAACTTGGAAGATCAGGATTATTTGTATTACTACTGTTAGCATTGTTTAAAAAAGATTTGACCCAGTCAATACATTGTCCACAAAATATGTGTGTATTATATTAAAAATAAAAAAACACACAAAAAAAGATGTTCAAACTAAATAAATAATCAGTATTGTCACTCAAAATCCTTAAATCCCTGCAACGTGTTAGGAGGATACATTTGCCTCTTAAGATAGTATTCATTTTCCTACTTGAGGGCTGGCATTTGGTACTTTAAAAATAAGAATGCATGCCCAATACTGATGGAAAGAAAAACAAGATTTGAATGCTGTATATTGTTGGGTTTCATTGTAAATAATACTTAAAATTCTATTAGCCTTATTCACAGACATGCACTGAGGCAACTTTTATTGTTTTTGTAATGATATCGCATTTCTTCTGTTTTTCTTTCTCTTAGTACTGTATTTGGCTTAAGAAAACTGAACGCTAGCTCCTTAAAGTTATCATTTGGTTAATTCCTTTCCTCCAAACTTTAAAAAAAAAAAAATCACTTCTGGGTCTATTGTTTCAAAAAGTCAAGGGTCTGAAATGAAATCTTATCAACATCAAGTATTCCCTTCTCACATGCATTTAACATACACTCAAAAAATTAAAATAATTTTTGAGAGGCTTTCCTCCACAGTCTGTTTAAGTAGTTTGGTATTAGTCTACTGTTTTGTATTTCTGTGTTATTTTTTTTAAGAGCCATACATCAAATTCAGTGCTGCTGGAATTTTTCCCAGGGGAAGTTGTGATACATATGAGAGAAAATATGGATTTAATTTTATTTTTCTTATTATGAGTTCATTTTGGGCCCTAGACATTTGCCTCTTGTTTCAAGCAGACTTATCTAGCATTTGGATTCCTGGAATTGTTTTTCTCAGAATTTTAATCTGGCCTTTTTGAACTCCGTAAGATTCTTTTTGATTGTGAGATTTGCCATCCATTACTGTTCTATATATATTTTAGTCTATTAAGTCAATGATGAAAATGATGGTGAAATTTATTTTCACATGGAGTTGGAACCATTCTGATTCCAGCAACTGCATGCAATTTCTTCAGTTCATATGGTTAATTTTTCTACAAATGTGACCTTTTATATGTGGCCATTTTTCACCGGGGGCTCCAAATGCTTCAAATCTTTCAAAGTACTTTGCAGACTTGATGGTTTTCGTGATGCTTCTGGGGTTGTTACGGATTATATGCAATGTTCCCTTTTATATGTGGAGAATGCTAAAGGGGTCATAGTAATGGGATGGACTCTCTGACCCTGAAATGAGTAGCCAGCAATGACTTTGATCACCTCATTAAACCCTCTGTCCATAGGAGCTTTCTTGGTGATATCAAGGTTAAACTAGCGTGGGGCCTCATCAGTCTTCTCAGCTCTCAATGTCTTGAATGTCATCCGCCAGAAGCATTAACTAGCTTGCTTCCTCTCTCTCTCTCTCTCTTGTGCTAATGAAATGTTGCATTTCTATGATGGCTCTACAACACAGCTGGGAGTCAACTTAGTTGTCCACACTCTGAATGAAAGCTCCAGGCTGGCCTGTCCAGTCTATACTCTTGAGTTAAACTCATCCTTAACTTTGACATAATAAAGTGGGTTTGTTAGTCTCAACAATGAATGAATAGGATCTAGAGTGACAATTTATACTTTGGCAATTATTGCTTTAAAGAATATGGGTTGGGAATGACAAAAATAGAAATAAAAACTGGTTTTGCAGTTATCAACCAGTTGTGGATGTTTCCTTTATCCAATATTTCATTAAGCTGTTTAGCTATATTGGATTTAAGCCAATAGTGGGTTTCAAATCCCAGCGCTACCAGTTCGCTATTGGTAGCGTGCACGGACACACGCACTTGCTTTGCAAGTGTGCGATGCTTCTGCGCATGCACTGAGCATTTTTGATGACATCTGGGTGGATGAGCGGAGCCTCCCGCCACTGCCGCTACCAGTTCACCCGAACTGAGGCGAACCGGGAGCAACCCACCGCTGATTTAAGCTAGTTAGATATTTAAGCCAAAACCCATATTGTCTTATTTTTCAGTCCAAACTGTTCAGTTCAGCTTGTGTCCACTTAATAATCCAGCAATGTATCATATCACAGGTATGGCCCAGCTAGTGATGGCTTTGAAGGTATTTCCACCATTCAATTTTGTCTGTAGCAGTTTTCTCACTCTTTTGATGTACTAATCACATTTTAACTTGTCTGTGCATGACGTTATCCAACTATAAAATGCCCAGATACTCAGTAGTGTCAATGTTCCCTGACCAACTTGGCACCTAAACCAAAATTAGTGATGAAGTCCTTCCCACAATGGGTCAAGTTTGTCCACCAACTATGGCAATTTTTCTGCAATCCCACCACACCTCAGAATCAAAGGTATCCAGTTTTCATCAACTGTAAGAGAAAAAAAATGGGCATTTTAAGTCTTCTTTTTCTTTTTTCTTTTGTGCCTTCGTGTCAGTGTTGACTCATGGCAACTGCCTGGACAAGACTTTGCAGTTTTATTGGTAAGGTTTTGGGAGTGGTTTGCCTTTGTCTGCTTATCAGGGCTGAGAGAAAATGATTGGCCCAAGGTCACCCAGCTGACTAAGGTAGGACGAGAACTCATGGACTCCCAGTCTCTAGTGTGGTGCTTTAATCATTACACCAAACTGGTTCTATATCTAAAGTCTGGTATCCACAAATATAATTTTTTTAAAAAATTCCTTTTCAAACAGTTTTTGAATTTTTTTAGGATTTCTGTAGGACAATTTCTCCAGGACCTCTTTTTGGGCAGGTTTGTGGCTGGAAAGACATTATTTGAGATTTGGCTATCTATGGTGTGACAAAATTAAGATCAATATAAATTTTCAAAATCATTTTGTTAGGGTTTGGAATATATACAAAGTATATGAGGGTTTAAAATATATACAAAGTAAGATGATTCCTAAATTTCCTTTATTGTAACCCCAAGAAGAGACATTTAAAAGAGAAATGATTGCTGCTCAGACTTGGTTGACCTATGCTGATTTATTGACTTTTTCTGAAGGAGAATATAAATTAAAAACCAGAAAAGAACTAGAAATGGAAGGTCAATGGCTTGCTTACACTCAGTTGACAGATTCAAGTTGGACAAGAAGAATTTTCTTTTTATAAATGAGAAAACTGACTTTGAATTAGATTTATGCATTAATGGTGACCATGTTATTGCTAAGATGTATAAACTTTTATTCAAAATGAATATGGAAGATGAATATGTTAAAGATCGTATGATTAAATGGGCAAAAACTTTGAAAATAATATAATGCTTGATCAATGGGAAAATATGTGGAGTGAAAGACTGAAATTTACATTGAATTATAACTTGAAAGAGAACTTTTATAAGCTGATGTATCATTGGTAACAGCTGATAAATTGTCAAATATAAATTGGAAATATAATCAATATGGAAGTCCTTTTTAACGTCTTCGGTGGACAAGTAAGAAAGCTAAGACATATTGGGATCATTTTAATTCAAATAATTCTTAATTTAAATGTACAATGGAAATGGGAGTTTTTCTTTTAGGTGTGATAGATACAAAAAAATAGGACTTTGTTTTTATATATGACCACAGCAGGAAGACTTTTGTATGCACCATGAACAAAGGACTTATAAATTCACACAATGGATGAATGGATGCTGAAGTTAGTGGAGATGGTGAAATTGATTGCTTTGGTTAAAGACAAGACTTTTTCTAGTGTTGTTTCCATTTGGAAACCCCTTTTGACTATTAGAATTGTTCATGATGATAGAAGCACTGTGTATTATGGTTAATTTTAAAGCAAAACATTAATGTATTTTATACTTGTATCTGTACCAAAGAAATTTGAAAGGTAACTCTATTTTTATTTCCTTTTCTTTGCCTGCATCCCCAATTTTGCTTTTCCCCTAACCCTAGAGATCAGCAGATCAACATCGATTTATAATATGAAATAAAGTATTCACAGAAGCAGAATTGGAAGAACTGCAAAGATCTACCTAGGACAAAGAAATCAAAGTCTTGTCAGAAGTATCTAAGACAGTAGAGGCAAACTAGGAGGAGTTAACAGTAGAAGAATCTGGCATAACTCTTGAATCATTTTCATTCCCAGATAGCACCCTCTCCTCTGCCTTCTTTTCAGAAAAACAAACAAACAAATCCCTTTAGCTGCAAAAGAAGAATTGAAACAAAGAATAACTGAGCATCTAGAACAGCACAGAAACAACAGAATAAGGTTGCCTGCATTGAAGCTTGTTACAAAAAACTGCTAGCACCAGTATTAAAAGATGCCAATAGTATAACATCAAATATAAGCACCAGGTCTCTGCAAGAATAAAAAAAAACAATTTATGTACAGTACAAAATCAGCAAGTGATAAAAAGAGCCAAACAGTGCATCACCAAAATGGAACACCTGCCCTAACTGATCAGATAGTTAAGAGTGGCAGCAGGAAGTTTGCATCTTCAGACTTGCAAGATTCTGTTGCTGTAGACTTACAGGAAAATAAATTTGGCTTGTCTAGTCATGTTTCCTGTCTGATTTACCCAGGAGGGCTGACATTAGTCTTGCGAGTACAGGTACAGATTTTCCATTGTGACTTTTAACTATCTGATCCAGTGGTGGGTTTCACATTTTTTTACTACCGGTTCTGTGGGTGTGGCTTGGTGGGCGTGGCATGGCTTGGTGGGTGTGGCAGGGGAAGGATACTGCAAAATCCCGATCAGCTGGGACTCGGGAGGCAGAGAATAGATGGGGGTGGGGACAGTCAGAATTTTTACTAACGGTTCTCTGAACTACTCAGAATTTCTGCTACTGGTTCTCCAGAACTGGTCAGAACCTGCTGAAACCCACCTCTGACCTGATCAATTAGAATAGGTCCCCCCTAAGTTTCTTTCTCTGATCATGGACTCCTTGGAGGGGGTCTATGACGATTCACCACATCCAACTTGCCACAGCCCACTTTTCGTAGCCAACTTGCTGCAGGACAATTTGCCATGGCCAACTCACTGCGAGACAATTCGCTGTGGGTCAAGAGTGACCCTATTATCAAAGAAATGGTGGAATAGAATAATTAAAGAAAGGATGCAAAAGGAGGAACAGAATTAGATGTGAATGGCAAAAATGATTTAAAAAAATATTTTGAATAATTAAATTGAATTGTTAAATTATCTTGTGGTGAGTTGTTCTGCAGTGAGTTGGTTGTGGCAAGTTGTCCCAGGGTGAGGTGGCCATGACAAGTTGGCCATGGCAAGTTGGCCTTGGTGAGTTAGTCACAACAAGTTGACTGTGGCACGTTGTTCCATTCCGCCTTGGCTGTTCTTTCCTCTATTTGCCTATGAAGATTCTCAGTCATCCAGGTCATGGTTGTCCCAAAGGTGCTTTTTCAAGAGGCAACTGGACTTTCTGGTTTTTCTTTGAATTCTTTGTTTCATTTCTCATCCAAGAAGCTTCTTCAGCTCTGTTTCAGCTTCAGCTCAGAGCTGAAGAAGCTTCTTGGATGAGAAGCGAAACGTCTTCAAAGAAAAACCAGAAAGTCCAGTTGCCTCTTGAAAAAAGCACCTTTGAGTCCTTCCTCTATTGACTGATTGTTTCCTAGGCAGCCAAGGTCCCCCAAGGTCATCCATACAGTCAATTACCACTATGATAGTCTGCTATCAGGAAGAGAAGATGAGAATTCCCTATAAACAACAAAGAGGAAAAAAGAGATTGGCTCCATTAATTATTGAGCAACTCAAAATGCCACTAACAGAACTAAAAGCAGCAATAAAGGGATCTTAAAGTACATTGATATTGCTGTGCCTGATTTAAGGTTCTGAAAGTAATCAGTGATACACTCATTTCCAATAGCTAGTGCCAATCAACAACTTGATTTATATATTTTAGACAGAAGATTTGAAACCAACCACCTCCTCCTTCCCTCTCCCTCTCCTTTCAGCTAGGGCAGTGTTTCTCAACCTTGGCAACTTTAAGATGTGCGCACTTCAACTCCCAGGATTTTCCAACTCATAAAATATTTCATAGTTTTCATAGGAGGGAGCCTGAGCTAAAATATCAAGTGAAACTTATGGGGCTTGCTTATAGTTCAAAATAGTAGCATTTTTCCAAGAACATCTGTTTGGGGGTAAGATCTGATCTGTATGCATGATTAACAATGCTCCTTGCCAAACCAATTTTTCTTAATGTTACTGCAGCCGTCTCTCATTTTTTAAAACAAAATATTGCATTTAGTTGATAGGTCTAAATAGTTAGGAAAAAGTACAATTCTTATAATCAGAGCCACCCGTTTTATGCTATTATTTGCAAAAGACAACAAATCATCATTACCCCATCTAGTTATCCTAGCAGTGACTGTGGAGCACTGACTGAAATTTCACTCAGTTTTTCTAGATAGTTTAAATATATACATATGCATATATACACAAATATATACAGAGAGGACAAATTTGTCATGGGTTTCCCATTTTTCAAAACTGTCAAGTCTGCTTTTCCTCTGTTTCTCATTTTTCATTCACTTAACTTGTGATATTTTTTTTAAAAAAATGCATCAAAGCGAAGAAACATTTTGGTGTATATTTTTTTTGGAAAATACTTTGTAATTTTGCCAAATGCAAATAAGTTTGTAAACAATTCCCTCCAGTGTAATGGTTTTTATTTTTACTCTGAATATATGCATTTTTGTACATGCTTTCCCACAAAGTAAGTTCCTTCATTCAATTTCGTAAACTACAAGGCTACAGCAAAGAAAGAACCCATTTTAGGATGTCAGGTCTACTCCCTAATTATGTAAGATTCCAGATTTAATAATCCCTGACAGATCACAGCCTAATCCCTTGAACGAACATCTAGTGAAGGGGAGCCCATGACCTCTCTGAATAATTGGTTCCATTGTTGAATGTCTCAGACTATTCAAAAAATTCTTCTAACACTCAGTCAGAATTTACCTTCTTGATATTTAAATCCATCATTCTGTGCCCTGCACTCTGGAACAATGAGATCTAATCTTGTGTTGTTGTGCAACATCCTTTCAGGTATTTGAAGCAGAGATGCATTTCAGCAGGTTCTGACCAGTTCTGGAGAACCAGTAGTGGAAATTTTGAGTAGTTCAGAGAACCAGTAAATACCACCTCTGACTGGCCCCACCCTATCTATTCTCTGCCTCCTGAGTCCCAGCTGATCAGGAGGAAATCGGGATTTTGCAGTAATCGTCCCCTGGATTGGGGAGGGAATGGAGATTTTACAGTATCCTTCTCCTGCCACGCCCACCAAGCCACGTCCACAGAACCGGTAGTAAAAAAATTTGAAACCCACCATTGATTTGAAGGCTGCTATCATATCAACCCCCATCCGAATCTTTAGTCTCTTTAGGGTTTAGCAGTAAATCCTGATCTCTGAATCTTTATCAGTTTGTCTGACTCCTTCAAATGCTATGACCAGAAGTTGATACATTATTCAAGATAGAGTGTGACTCTCAGAATAAAATGAAAGTATTTCCTTTTGGGATTTGGTTTTTATGCTTCTGCTGATGTAGCCTAAACATTAAAATTGTATACTTTTGAATGTATTGTTGTTTTATTAGGTTAGGAATGTTTATTCGGCATGATTTTAATGTTTTTATGTGTAAGCCACCCAAAGTCGCTTTGAAATGAAATGGAAGGCAAATAAATTTAATCAATAAAAATAATAATTGCTAGTTTGGGACTCAAATCATATTGCTGATTTGCATTAATTTTGCAACCAACTATTTCAAGATACTTTTCACAACTACAGTATTATTGCCAAGCCAGGTATCACCATTCCTATTCCCGTGCATTTGGGTTTTATTTCCTAAGTAAAGAATTTGGCATTTATTTCTTAAATTGCACATGGTTATTTTCAGATCAATTATGGAACCTATCCAGATAGTTTCATTTCCCCCTCTTTCTTCTAAGGTATTAGATATTCCATTCAACTTTCTCACTTGCAACTCACAATTTTCTTTTTTTTCTTTTTTACATTATTTTTTCTTTTTTATTCATAAAAATTCTTTCTCTGTGTTGTTAATGTTCAGAATATTAGTTACAGATTGCACTTTTTTCAGTATGATGTTCAATGAAGCTGCATATCCCCTTAATTGACAGGCCATCTAGTCTACATTTAACTAGCTTGTTAATCAGAATATTATGGAGGACTTTGGTCAAATATAACACTTAGGATTTGACAGTTGATCTATAAACACCCAAGGCATTATAGTCATGACTGAGCAGAAATGCTAAAAAGGTTAGATTTGTAAATAAAAGTTATAGAAGATACAAGAGTTGTTATTGTTATATATATTTGTTGTGTATAGAAGTGTTTAACTGAGGATCTCTAAATGTTGAATAATATTCAGTTTATTCAGTATGGATAGAAACTTCTCTCCCCCCCTCCATTTTCTTTCTTTTGAGCAAAGGTAATTGATGTGTTCTCTGGTAAATGGAATCTTTTCAACACACCCACAACTCTCAAAGTGGGGGAAAAAAACCCACACAGAATTGCTGGGAAAGCTTTAGCTGCTTCAGCATAAACTGAAGCCCGCCTAAATCCTGCAATAGCAAGGTTAATGCAATCAGCCACTGATAGTGCGTATCTATAAGCAAGGCCTCCATCAGGCAGCCATATCTTTTCTAGTTCCTTTCTGTCTTTTTTGCTCTTGACAGAGAGCCACCATTCCTCACCCACTAAGCAGGCTCTATCCTGATTCAACAGCTTGGAAAATTCATCCCTTAGGTTCCTTTCTGTCTTTCTAAAGAATAATATTTCTGGAAACTTTGATGCTCCAAAGTACCCTTTCCTGGTGAATGGCGCCATTTGAGCTACGTAAGGAGCCACAATGAGTAATCTGTATGGTACATGTATGCAACTTTGAAAAAAGTAAATATCCTGAATTGGTTTAAAATGAAAAACATATTTGTTCAGATGGGGGGAAAAAAGAAAAAGTGAGGGGAGAAAGGAGCCTACTACTGAGATTTATTTACTAGAAGACTGTGTATAAACTGTACTCAGTCCTGTGCCATCTATGAATTATACCACTTCATTAGCCATTGCTGAGAAAACCTCCATTTGATCTGAAACATTTTCTTCCTATTCATTCTGTATTTATCACTTCATGGATTGACTTGAAAGTGAGACTAGTTTTTCCTCCACTAATTTATTTTTAAAGTGTGTCCTAAATTGACTGACAGTACAATAAAGGAGGGAGATTAGTTCCTGACTATCTTCCTTCTTTTAGGATATCGCCTTACATTCACGATCATTTTCCTTTCCGGTAAATATTGTAAATTTTCTTATCTCTCTAAGAAACTGCTGCGAACAATTTGTTAGTGTGGGTGTTTGCTGTGTTACGATAGTATTGACGATGTTTATTTTTTACAACATTTATATTTAGTAAGTGTTACCTAAATTATATGTTTTAATATAAGATGGTTTTACATGTTTTTATCCCTTGTTTGTTGAAAAATGAAATACATACTGCTTTACAGTGGGCAACTTTTTGCTGTGCCTTAGAGACAGACTAAATGCTTATCTATTGGATTTTAAGCATGATAGATTTTAAAAAAACCTGGCTAGCTTACAATGTTAAAATAATATGCATTTTTAAAAAATCCCTCAGACAAAGCTTCACAAATAATATCCAAACAATGGCTCCACAAACCTAACTCCTGGTCTGGGAACGCCAGTAAGGTCTTGTGATAGCATAGGAGTCATACAGTATGTATCTTTGCAAAGATGTTCTTACAGATAGCAGGTATTATGACAGAGAAGGCATGGTGAAAGGACATGGAGTGACAAGTTCATCTGTGCAGTCCAAAGTTGAGGTGCACAATTGGGTATCGTTAACATTCTGATGATACCAAACCCTGAATAATGGTCAATCTTACCCAGTGATTTCATTTAGATGTTAAACAGGAAGGAGAAGGCTGTTAATCCTGAAGCATTCCACAGGTGAAGAGTAACCTTACCCCATTTTCAATACTGACTGGAATTAGTTATTTAGGATGGGGCAAATTACCGCAGCACAATGGCCCCCATCCTAGCCCTTGCAATTTGTCCAGAAGGATTCCATATTGGATAGTATTGAAGAGTTCTGAGGGATCAAGGATAACAAAAATGCATGCACCATGCCTATCCTGGTTTTACTAAAAGTCATCAAGAAGCTCAGTACTGAACTGTGTCTTGGACTGGAATGGATCCAGATTATTCACTTCCTCCAAACCCCTCTGCAACTGATTTCCGACCACCTTCTCAGCAACTTTTTTTTCACAGGAAGACTGAAGACTGAACAGTAACTGTCCAGGATGGAAGGGTTCAGTAATGGCCTCTTGAGATGGAAACATACCACTGCCTCCTTCAGGGTAGTGAGACCATTCCTTCCTCCAAAAAGGATTACATCATTACATGGACACAACTGTAAGTAACCTCTTGAACTGACTTGACAACACAGGAGGCACCTGGCTGAACCTATACTTCACAAGACCTTGTTCATCAGGAGTGTTGTGTTATGCCCAATGGTACCAATATGGAGACTTCCCTTGGCACATACCCAGATTATTGACATATCAAGATTCTTTTAACTTTAAAAACAAATCATGGTCATATGAAGAACAAAATGTCTACTTCTAATATCCTTTCATTTCCAAGAATATGTCTAGGCCCCAAGCAAGCCAAGACTCTTGAAAAATTAAAATTATTCGCTAAAACCTAGAATATTATTTGGAAATGTGCTTGCCTGCTGTGAAAAAAAAAACAGACCAAAAGAAGGTGGAAATATAGTATCATCCATGAAAAATCAGAATCATATTTCAGTTCTGGTTCAGATGGCTTATTGCTCAACCCTATACACAAGAATCTGGTCAACTAACTGTCAGCACTGAATTGGCACTAGATAGGATTTAATGGAATATGGGGGGGGGAGGGGGGCTGGTTTTGGAGCGTTTTTGACCATGTAACAATTCTAGTCTGAGTTCTCCCTTGAGTCTGCCTCCAGACTCCTGCCTGTTCTTCTCTACACATTTGTTGTTGTTCAGTCACTAAGTTATGCCTGGCTCTTCACAACCCTTTGGACCACTGCACACAAGGCCCTCCTGCCCTGCACTCTCTCTTGGAGTCTGCCCAAACTCTTGTACACTGCATCAATGGCATTATTTAACCATCTCATCTTCTGCCATTCCCTTCTCCTTTTGCCTTCAATCTTTCCCAACATCAGGGTCTTTTCCAATGAGCCTTCTCTTCTCATTTGTGACCAAAGTATTTGAGCTTAAGCTTCAGTATCTGTTGTCAGTGTTGGAAGCCATATTAGGCTTCATGCTTCCATACTGCCACCTTCTCATGTGTGGGAAAGTAGGAGAGGGGATTTAGTAGAGGGATTGTCTTTAGACATAATAGCATTCTTCCTGTCGGTCAAGGTCAGGGCGATCCTACATCTGGAGAAGGAGTGGTCGGAGTGAGGTCTCAAGATGGCACAGCGGTTGATTGGAGCATTTGATTGTCTGAGGAGTGAGGGAATGGTTTTGGGGGTTTTGATTTACTGAGGGAAAACCCGGACCTCTCAGATTTAGGTTTTCCCAGATGTGCCAGTTTATCTATTCTAGTAAATAGAACTTTGAAAAATGCTTGATTCAGAGTTTTTACTTGGAGTTGGGTTTTTTTCTGGAACGCTGACATCTGTCTTCCAAAGAATAGTCAAGGATGATTTCATTTAGGATTGATTAATTTGATCTCCTTGCAGTCCAAGAGTCTTCTCCAACATCATAATTCGAAAGCATCTCCCACACATAGGGAAGTGTAACAACAGGGCGGGGGAAGGAGGTACATAAGGAATGGAGATCAATCTCTCAGTTAGCCTTCTGATGAATGGGAGGTTTAATTGACCATTTCCACCATGAGAACATTCTTGTGTGTGGGCAGATCCTCTCAGGAAACATTCTATGAGACATGTTCTCAAACAATCATCTCTAATGCTAGTCTAAATGGGGAAACTCTGGGGAAATGTTAACTCATCTCTTTGTACCTTGATCCTCAACTGGATTGGGGCCCTTAGTCTAGAGTTCCTAGAATAGGAACATCTGCAACCTTTTTGAGGATGTAGTTAGAATTAAGACAAAGATTTTGATTTACATTAATTGCATACAGGAAATTGATTATTTCTTATACTTAGATGTCATCATCAGAAGTAAAATTTGATGGCAATTTTGGGGTAGGATTTTTGAAATCATACTGTATGTAGTTTGGAGAAACTACATAAAATCCTGAGAAGACTTTCATCACCATCACTACCGCCACTAAGAGCAACAGTAGTACCCATGAAATTTAATATGTAGTTTGTAGCTAGCCTTCCTTTTGCTTCCTCTCTGATATATATGTTACATATTTTGTGGAAGCAGGGGAATTCATAATTGTAAAATGCTGCTCATGAAAGCTTTGAAAATGGATGAATGCTGATTCTCCGTTTCAGAAGGTATACTTATCCTGTGTCATCTTCTTCTTTTCTTTAATAATTGAAAGCCTTTCTACCTGTCAAGCTCTTCACTGGATAAGGAGCCTAACAGGACTCAGAGAGTGATGAACTCAGATTAATTTAATGGATGGAAGACCTCCATAACCCTTTTTTATGTCTTTCCAGCCTAAGGATATAATTTTTCCATCATTTTAGGCTCTTCCCTAGTTTCCACAGTTTCCCAAATGTACAGGAATATCACGCTTCCAGAAATTGTCAGGGCCTCTTTCAGGTCAGAATCAGCAGCAAGGAGTGACAGAACTAAAGAATTACTCTTCCATTAATTTCAATTCAGCAGAAACAGGGATATGAACAACAGTTCTTATACAGAGAATTAATTAATTAATTAATGTATTTATTTATGTATTTATTTATTTAAATTTTTATACCAACCTTCTCCGGAAGAACTCAGGGCGGTGCACAGCCAACACTAAAACACACATATACAAAAATTTTTAAAACAGTTTAAAAATATATTAAATAATTTGGCCCCAGTCTTATTATAAAACTAAAACAACCATTAAAATTCATGTTTAGGCCAGCCCAGCTTGTTGGAACAATAAGGTCTTGAGGGCACGGCGTAGGTCAGGGATCATCTGTATCTCGGGGGCAATTCATTCCAGAGGGCAGGTGCCCCCACAGAGAAGGCTCTCCCCCTGGGGGTCACCAGTCGACATTGTTTGACCGATGGCACCCTGAGGAGTCCCTCTCTGTGGGAGTGTATTGGCCGGTGGGAGGCTATTGGTAGCAGAAGGCGGTCTCATAAGTACACAGGTCCTAAGCCATGGAGCGCTTTAAAGATGGTAACCAACATCTTGAATCGCACCTGGAAGACCACTGGGAGCCAGTGCAGCTTGCGCAGGAGAGGTGTTACATGGGTGCGCCGTGTTGGTACCATAATCACCTGCGCAGTCACATTCTGGACCAGTTGGAGCCTCCGAGTGCTCTTCAAGGGGAGCCCCATGTAGGGAGCATTACAGTAGTCCAGATGGGAGGTGATGAGGGCATGAGTGACCGTGCGCAAGGAGTCCCAGTCCAGAAAGGGACGCAACTGATAGATCAGGCAAACCTGATAAAAAGCCCCCCTGGCCACAGCCATCACATGATCTTCTAGAGACAGCCGTGCATCCAGGAGGACACCTAAGTTGCGAGCCCTCTCTGAGGGGGCCAAAATCTCATCCCCAATAGTCAGCGATGGAACCAGCTGGCTATACCGGGATGCCGGAAACCACAGCCACTCAGTCTTGGAGGGGTTGAGTCTGAGCTTGTTTCTCCCCATCCAGATCCGCACGGCCTCCAGGACATCATGTCAAGGGCATCACTGGGGTGATCCAGGGTGGAGATGTACAGCTGAGTATCATCAGCGTACTGATGGAACTTCACCCCAAAACCATGGATGATCTCGCCCAGCGGCTTCACATAAATGTTGAACAGGAGGGGCGAGAGGATCGACCCTTGCGGCACCCCACAAACAAGGCGCCTCGAGGTCGACCTCTGTCCCCTGCCAACACAAACTGCGTGTGGTCAGAGAGGAAGGAGGAGAACCACTGCAACATGGTGCCCCCCACTCCTAACCCCTCCAACCAGCGCAGCATGATACCATGGTCGATGGTATCAAAAGCCGCTGAGAGGTCTAATAGGACCAGGACAGAGGAACAACCCCTGTCCCGAGCCCTCCAGAGATCATCAACCAATGCGACCAATGCCGTTTCTGTGCTGTACCCCGGCCTGAAGCCCAACTGGTACGGGTCTAGATAGACAGCTTCATCCAGGTACTGGGGAAGTTGTTGCGTCACCACACTCTCAACAACTTTCACCACAAAGCGAAGATTGGAGACTGGATGATAGTTCTCTAATACTGCCGGGTCCAGGGAAGGCTTCTTGAGGAGGGGCCTCACCACTGCCTCTTTCAAGGCGGAGGGGAAGCAACCCTCACTCAAAGAAGAGTTAATAATCACCTGAAGCCAGCCTCGTGTGACCGCCCGGGAGGCCAGTACCAACCAGGAGGGACACAGGTCCAATAAACGTGGCAGTGCTAAGCCTACCCAGAATCCTGTCCACATCCTCGGGAGTCACAAGGTCAAACTCCTCCCAGATAATCATCTCAAGACCCACCTCCATCACCCCCCCTGAATCTACCCAGTCGGAGTCCAAGCCTTCCCGAATATGAGCGATTTTGTCATGGAGGTATTGCACAAAATCCTCAGCCCTACCCTGCAAGGGGTCTTCCCGCACTCCCAAATGAAGTAGGGAGCGGGTCATTCTAAACAGGGTGGCTGGGCAGTTATCTGCAGCTGCAATAAGAGCGGAAAAAAAATTAGATTTTGCCACTCTTATCGCCACTAGGTAGATCTTAATATGAGACCTCACCAGTGTTCGGTCAGATTCGGAATGACTGGCCCTCCAATCGCTCTCCCATCCGGTATTAACCCATCCGGTAGGTTCTTGCACTGAGCTCTCCAAGGTACCCACCATGTTTCGTTCTGCTAGAGCAGCTCATTATGAGTACAATCCTTAGCGGCTTCTTGAGGTCTCTAACAAGGCCAGGCCAGGTCAATTCCTTTGAAGCATCAGGCAAGATTTCCTTCTCATTTAGGTCTCGTTAGGTGTCATTTATTTAACAAGTTGATTAGAATTAAATGAATTCTGTGTAACCTGGGTTATGTTGTCCACTTCATCATCATCTCTTTATAAACATAAAATTGAGCAGAAGGTTGACTGAGATTTATTAATTACAAAGCAGGATAGGATTAGATTATTTGACAATGAACAGCAGCAAGAAAGCTCTCTTTGCTTAAATTTTAGTGCTAAAACTAAGGAAGTTGATTTAAGCTCAAGTACTTGTAAAATGACTATGATCTTCTTTCTGGTTTGATTCTCTATTTAAAATAATTGCCCAGGGCCATAGCTCTTTCTTTCTTTCTTTCTTTCTTTCTTTCTTTCTTTCTTTCTTTCTTTCTTTCTTTCTTTCTTTCTTTCTTTCTTTCTTTTTTCTCTCTCTCTTTCTCTCTCTCTCCAACAATCATTTAACTATAAATTTCCATTCAGACATACACATCAACAATTTAAATGGGGAAACTGTGGGGAGGATCATTTAAGTTGCCATTGCCTTTGTCCTGCCTCCATGCTTTTAAATGGAGATTTGAAAGACAGCTAATTATATTCAGGCTTTTTGAATACAGTTATAACTGACAATCTGACCCAGGACCTTATTTTATTTGGGTTCTGGGTCATATGCTGAGCTGCACTTGTGTTCAAGCCAAAGCTAGTACTGTGTAGCTGGAGAGAGGTGAGGATGGGTTAATTGCATTCCCATTCTCTCCCTACTCCCAACTTTTGAGTGTACTATGCATTCAGATGAACCTCTAAACAGGGTTTTGGATATGCCTTTCTTCTAGTTGGTGTTCTTAAGTTTCAAGTCACCATGAGCTTGAAATCATCATCATCACCATACCACCACAGTTGCTGTTGCTGCTGCTGCTGCTCTTTTTCTTCTTCTTCTTCTTCTTCTTCTTCTTCTTCTTCTTCTTCTTCTTCTTCTTCTTCTTCTTCTTCTTCTTCTTCTTCTTCTTCTTCTTCTTCTTCTTCTTCTTCTTCCTCCTCCTCCTCCTCCTCCTCCTCCTCCTCCTCCTCCTCCTCCTCCTCCTCCTCCTCCTCCTCCTCCTCCTCCTCCTCCCCCTCCTCCTGTTCTGAGCTCAACACAAAAAAGTCCTGCACAAAATGTTCAGTTGATGACTATTTGTATGTAGAACCAAGAAGCACTTA